>NC_048604.1:98478205-99078205 GCF_003668045.3 Cricetulus griseus
GTAATTTCTTTTCTTTTTTTTTTTTTTTCGGTTTTTCAAGACAGGGTTTCTTGTGGCTTTGGAGGCTGTCCTGGAACTAGCTCTTGTAGACCAGGCTGGTCTCAAACTTAAAACATTTGAATAACTGTATTATAACATAGTGCTTAAAACCCTGTCTTGGAAAAGAAACAAATAAAAAGAAAGAAACTAGCTTCCTGGGCTCAAGGCAGGACCATGGATCTCTGGGGAGAGGAAATAGAATAAATTTTGCAGGTGGACTGGGGGCAGATGGGGATGGGAACAGGAGGGATTAAGTAGAGGGATAGAGAAAGAGAGTATGGGGAGAGACTACTGGAATTGGGGGGAGCATTTCTGGGGTGATGTGGAAAGGTAGTGCAATGGAAATTCCCAGGAATCCACAAGGGTGACGCTAGCGAAGACTATTAGTAACAGGGGACATGAAACCTGATATGGCCATCTTCTATAACGAGGCAAGGCTTCTATTGGAGGAATTGGTACACAAACCCAGACACAAAAGCTTACACCTACAGTTTTTCCTGCCTGCAAGATGTGTTGGGGTAAAGGTGGCACAGAACTTGTAGGAGTACCCAACCAATGACTGGTCCAATTTAGGGACCATGCCACTGGAAGGAACCCTTGCCTGACACTACCTGGAGGGCCAGGAACCTGAGTCTGGATAGCCCAGAGACCTAGGATAGAACCACACAACTGGAGAAAGTCAGTAAATGATTTCTAATGATGCTCTGCTACATTTGTAGACCAAAACCTAGCATTAATCCTCATCAGAGAGACTTCATGCAGCAACTGATGGGAGCAGATGCAGAGACCCTTAGCCAAACATCAGATGAAGCTCTGGGAATCCTATAGAAGAGGACAAGGATTGTGGGAGCCAGAGGGGTCAAGGACACCATAAGTACAGAATCTACAGAATCAACTAAACAGGGCTCGCAGAAGCTCACAGAGGCTGAAGTGACAATCATGGAATCTATATAGGTCTGTTCTAGGTCCTCTGAATATATGGTATGGTCGCTTAGGCTTGGGGCTTTGGTGGAACTACTAACAGTGGGAGTGCTCTTTTCTGAAAGGAAAAGAGAAAGAGTAGATCTGGGGGAGAGTGTAGTTGTTGGGGGAGAGAGAGAGACTCAGAGGAGAGGAGGGAGGGGAAACTGTAATCCGGATGTAATATATGAGAGAGGAATAAAAAGAAAAAAGTCACCCCAAGCCTAAAACTACAAGAAAGAAAGAAAGATGAGCAAATAAATAAATGAATGAACCAATTAGTCTCCTGATTGATGGCCCATAAAAATAAGTATGCTGATGTCACAAGTAGTCTCAAACCCATTTGTGCATTCACATTTGGTATTAGTCAACATCCCGTTTTGGCAAAACAATCCTAACATCAAAATCAAATTATCATATACAAAAAGAAGACTTATTAATTCAACTAAGTAAAAAGGTTCTTGGATTAATTCACAGAACTTAATTTAGAGATACAGAATACCAAGGAAAAGTAACTTGCTTTCTACTCGTTGTAGTTCTTAGTTGAGATTGACATCCTAACAAATGATAGATTAGTAAGAGGAAAACAGACCAAAATTTATTAACATGTTGTCTTAGTTAGGGTTACTAGTGCTGTGATGAAACATTATGAGCAAAACAACTTGGGAAAGAAAGGGTTTATTTCACTCGAAGTTCCAAATAATATCTCATCATCAAAAGTAGTGAGAGCAGGAACTCAAGCAGGGCAGGTACCTGGAGGTGGGAGCTGATGCAGAGACCATGGAGGGGTGCTACTTACTAACTTATTCATCATAGCTTGCTCAGCCTGCTTTCTTACAGAACCCAGAGCCTGGGGTTGGTACTGACTACAACAGGATGAGCTCACCCCCATCAATCACTAATAAAGAAAATTACCTACAGGCTTGCCTATAGCCCAATCTTGTGGAGATATTTTCTTAATTAAGATTTAGCTTGTGTCAAGTTGATATAAAACTAGCTAAACACATGTGTGTGTCTCATATACAAATAGTATATTAGAGAAATAAATAAATCTCTAAGAAGTGGCTTTAAATTCAGGCTTAAATACTGAACTCTACAAGTGTAGGGAGAAGACAGTCATGATGGAGTGATCAAGAAAAGTATGGTAAGGAAGAGCAGGATCTGTTATGAAGCGGTAAGTCAGTGCTTTCTCTAGTAAAAAATCCAGTGTTAGTCATCCTTCTCTGTCTGCAGTTTGAAATAGTCGTTATGTTAAAAATGGTATATTTGATGAGTATGTATTCCAAATTTTCCTATAGCCATAAATTTTTGGATTTATTTTTATTTTCTGTGTATGAGTGTTTGCCTGCATGTATATATGTGCACCATGTGAGTGTCGTAGACATGGAGGCCAGGAGATGGCACCAGATCTCACTGAAACTGAAGTTCCAGATGGTGGTGAGCTGTCTCGTAGGTGATGAAAACTGAACCTGTGTTCTCTGCAAGAGTAGCAAAAATTGTTCCTAACTTCCAGTAGTAGTTAAGAGTGCATAGATTTGGTCTTCTACAAAAGTCTATGTTTGTAATCATGTGGAAAACCAAGGATGATGAACCAAGAACAAACAGTTCCCATTAGGTAAATGAGAATAACCTAGAAGCCCAGAAGCATGAGACAGAATTAGGAACTTTGTATCCTTTGGCTATCTCTCCTTCATTTCTATTGATCTCAACCTTTTCTCGTGTATTGACCTCATTGTTTTCTACTGGACATAATAGTGCTAAGCATGGTAAATTAAATACTATTGAACAGTTCCTGGTATGTGTCCCAACACAAAATCAAATTCTATCAGAATGTATGCAATAGATCAGAAATTTCCCACAGAGAAAAGGAGGCAGAGGTGAAAGGACCAGGGGCACACAAAAATAGCTACCTACACATCTTCCATCCTCCATACTATCAAAGAATGCATTGTTCCTGAAGACAAACCACATTTAACTCCTGTCAACAATGGAGTTAAAAGTTTTATCAGGTGACATCATCTATTAATATAATCAGACTCTGAGGTGTTAAAGGGAAACGCTGAGACTATTAGCAAAATCATTAGAAAGCTTATTATCTTTATGAAACACCAGAATGGCAGTGGCTGTACAAAAACATAGAAATGGAAAACTGCAAAGTACACTTGGGACTTAGGGAGAATTGTGTGTAGTCACTTCCTCGGGCTTGCAAGGTAAATGATAAAGATTAGAACAAAAATCTGTTGTCATTCAGCCTGGAATTCTTCCCTGTGGAGAGAAAACATCGAAATATAGACAAGAAGGCACATTTTCCACTTTGAGGCAGGAAGATTGCTATGAGTTCAATGCCTGCACTACAGATTTAGAGCATGTCTCACAAAAATAGATAGATAGATAGATAGATAGATAGATAGATAGATAGATGAGATAGATAGATGGAATAAGGAGGAACGTGAAATGATATCTTTCTTTATGAAGAATATTTGCTTAGCCACAAAAAATTTCATTCCTCCAGCATGACACCAATTACATATTCCTTCAGAGCTAAATACACCAGAGGAGTTCCTTTCTGTCTCACTGATAGGCTTTATTAAAAGTGCAGGAGTGAAAAGTGTTGCTGGCAGAATAGTGGGGGAGGGGTGTTGTTTTGAAAGATGACATTACCAAGCACCATAAATTATTAAATGTCCAACATTCCACAATGCTTTATTTATCCGTTGGCTTTCTCATAACATTTTTTTGCAAGAGAAAAATACATAACAGATTTAAATCATGGAACCAAGTGTACACATTGGAAAAGGCAAGTCTAATAAAATATTGCTCTTCTCTGACAAGGAAGGATAAATGAGAGCAGGATGTGGCAGGCAAAAGTATTTGTTTTCCTAAAAACTTCAGTAAGATTCACCATAGATCGATTTCTTTTAATACAGATTTTTAGAGAAAGCTTTTTCGCTTTATAAAAGAGAAGTTTTAATATTTTGGGAATGATTTCTGGCATAGTGAAATTAGTTTGAAGTTAATTTTGGTCCAATTTATACTCATGCCAATCACAAGTGCTGCTTAGTTTAACTCAATAAATATATATATTTAAATTTTTCTCTCTATTCAAAGCCCTTTTGAGGATAAAAAGATAAGGCCACTCATGCCTCAGACCATTTTAGATTAGCTTTCAGGTGAAGTAAGAAGGGAGACAAAATATTATAATCATTTACCTTCATAAAAGGGCAATGTAATCTAAGGTGCAGACAAGGGAATAGAGCCAGTGACATACACTAAGAAGTATAGAGAAGAGAACTCCAAACACCTCCCTGGTGTGTCTGGGGAAGTTTCCCCAGGTTTGAGATAAAGATGCCATAAGCAAAGATGCTCAGAGACCTCATTCTCTTCCAGTGCAGATGGCCTCTGAGCAAGAGCCTGCCCTTGCCACAGTAACAAGCCAGATCTCACACTAGATAGGTGGACAGTGTGGTGGAGTTACATAGAACTGTGAGAAGTTGGGGCAGTTACAAACATTAGAAGGATGGGAGACCGTAGTATCAAGCCTCTTCATCCTTGGATGGGAGATTGCCTATGAAGTCCCTGAGAAGTTAGGTTAGATTTTCATGAGAACTACCTTCAAATTAACATAATTTAGAGCCACTTCCTGTATCATTTCTTTATATCCTCCCCCAGAAATCATTTGTAAGATTCCCCCAAGTAAATAACTTGTTTCAAATCTTTGCCTTGTAGCTTTCTTCTGGGGATCTAGACTAAGAAAATATCCAAACGAAGTGGGAACTAAAGACATGATGGTGTTTTTAAGTAACTAAATTTGGGAATGGGTTGTTATGCAGCAAAAGCTGACACAAGTCAAAAACTGAAAATAATTAAAGTTTTAATTGAGGTAGAAGGAAAGGCAGTGGGATCGAGATGGGATGGTGATTCTCAAACGTTCTCCAGGATCTGGATTGGGTGGAGGGCTTATATTGGATCTTACTCTTATAGTTTCTGATTCTGTTGATTGGAATTAAGTTCCAAGAATTTTCTTTCTTTTTCTGTTCTGTGCTCTTTTCCCTGCCATTCCCTCCCCTTTCTCCTTCCTCATCCCCCTCTTCACCTTCCTTTCTCCCTCCCTGCTCTCTCTCTCTCTCTCTCTCTCTCTCTCTCTCTCTCTCTCTCTCTCTCTCTCTCTCTCTCTCTCTTTCTCTCTCAGTGCAAGGGACTGAACCCAGGGACTCAAGGACCTAGGGACACAGGGACACAGGGTCTCAAGTTCTCTACCACTTATGAACACTCCAGCACCCAAAAGTTTTCATTTCTGTACCAAGATTCCAAAAGATGCTATGGTTCATGGTTCATGGACCACATTTTAAAAACCACTGCTGGGGATCTAGGAAGATGAATCAGCAGCTGAGAGTACTGGATGCTCTTTCAGAAGAAGATTCAATCTCAGAGCTCAATTCCCTGCACTCACATGGAAACTCATAACTATCTCTAATTCTATTCCTAGGGGGTTCGACACCATCTTCTGGTCTCCTTGTGCACCAGGTATGCACGTGATTTAGACATAAAATTAACTAGTTACATTTGTTTTAAAAAAAGAACCACTGATGGATAGGGAAGTTTGCTCAATGGTTAAGGGCACTCACTGCTCTTGCAGAGGTTCTGGGTTTGGTTCCTAGCACCCACACAGTGGTTCTCAACCACCTGTTAACTGAAGTTCAGGGGATCTGATACCTTTTTATATAGATTTATATAGATTTGTGAGCACCAGATACACTCATAGTGTACATACATACATGAAGACAGATGCTCATACATACATACATACATACATACATACATACATACATACATTCAAACAAAATAAAATTAAATATTTAAAAAGAAATCCACTGATGTTGGATAAAATTTCACAGATGCCAAAGAGAAAATACTCCAGTTTGCCTCCTGTCAATGTGATGAAACACAGACCAAAACCAACTTGGCAAGCAAAGGGTTTATTAGGCTTACAGGTTATATAGTCAATCATGGAGGGCTGCCAAAGCAGGATCTCAAAGCAGGTAGCTGGAGACGGGAACTGAAGTAGAGATCATGGAGGAACGCTGCTTACTGTCTTTCATCTCTTAGGCTTAGCCAGCTATCTTTCTTATACAGCTTAAGTCCACCCGCCCAGAGATGGTGCTGTCCATAGTGGGCCTCCAAAGACATGTCCATATTTCAATTGGATGGAAGCAGTTCATCAATTGAGATTTCTTCTTCCCAACTGTGTCTAACTTTGTGTCAAGTTGACAAAAACCAATATAAATGGGTTTTTTGGTAGTTTTTAAATAATGTTGAATTCTTTTTTAAAACATAATTCTTTATTGGTTCTTTGGAAATTTTCCATCATGCACCCCAATCCCTCCATACTTGCTCCTCACCCCTGAAGTATACCCTCTCAAATTAATTAAAAACAAAACAACCCCAAACAATCCCACCTTGCTCCCCCATCTTTCCAACACCTCTTCATTCATCCTAGTGGCATCAGGAGTTGTGGTATGTCACATAGTTTACTCCTTTTGTCCAATCAGCCCCACCACAAAAATGCTCATTTCAATGAGTCATTGGTGTGTTTCCAGGCCTTTGGTTTCTGGTACACCATCATCACTGGGCTGGGCCTCATTGAAACTCCCCTTAGATATCCTGTTGTTGCCTCAAGTCATGGAGATGCTGGGGCTATTGTTCTGCAGGACTAGTCCATTGAGCACTCCAGCAGGTCAAAGAGAGGGTAGCAGTTAGGGTGGGCCAACCAAAGGCCCAGGATGCGGGTCTGAGTGGTAGTCTCCATGGTCAGTCTGGTCATTGGGACCATACCCTCAGGTGAGGGGCAGAACCAGCTCTCCCACACCCATGGTATGGAGTGGGACAATCCCTCCTTAGTGCTGGGGTCAGCTCTCTCATGAGGACAGGGCAGCACCAGCTCTCCTGTTATGCTGTCCAGCAAGGAGCAGGGCCAGCAATCTGGGAGCCAGTGAGGGACAGGGCTGTCTCAGCACCACACTTGAATTTCAACACTCTTGGTTCTTATGACCCCCTGTGGCAACCAACATGAGCCATGGACATCAGCCCAGACCCTGTCTGCTATTAGACCACAGATCAAGATAGACTGGGCCTGAGCCTCTGTGGCTGCTCAGGCTACTCAGGTTGCCCTGACCTCCATGGTAATGAAGCCCTCGGACAAAAACATGGCCACAAGTGGCAACCCAGACCCTTAGGTAGCATCGGCATTGCCTTCGATGGTGTCAGGAAACATGGACATCAACACAGACCTTAGCCACTATAGGGCCACGGACCCAGTCTGTTAGCTTGGGATGCAGCTCAGTTGTATTTATTTATCTAGCATGCTGGAGGTCCAGGGCTCCACCCTAAGCACTGGAAATAAAAAGGACTGGTCAGATTAGTGGTGGCATTCTTCTTTCTTGGCATAAAACAGGACATTGGTCAGAAAACAGCTTTCAAGGGAGAAGTGGGAGAGGTCAGAAAGTTTCCTAGCTCTTTCGGGAAAGATGGATGAAGGGGAAGTAGGAGTGCCCTCTGTGCATATGCTCTTTTTACAAATGTTAACTTTTCTTCTCTTGAGGCAGTGTATCCTAAACTCCATCAATAGCACAGGATCACTTCTGGAAAGTGGTTCAAAATCAGCACTGGAGTCTACTATGTCTAATGGTCTGGACTGATACCCAGGTGGCAATCATACTACAAATTCTCATTGTAGAAACAACAGGCTTCAGTTTCGGTTTAGCAGAATTGCAAGGTCTACCCCTTAGTGATTCATGAAATATGGCTATTATGAAGAAAGTCCTATAAAAATTGTCCATCCAAAACTGTTTGTGTGAGAGCTGCCTAAATACAACATCTGGTATATTTTTAGTGGTTGAATTTTATATTTGCTTTGGTTTTATTTTATTGCTAAGAGAACATTATCTTTTCTGGTTATCTCTGATTGATGATGATTTCCTCCTCCTCCTCCTCCTCCTCCTCCTCCTCCTCCTCCTCCTCCTCCTCCTTTTCCTCCTCCCCTGCTTCTCTTCTTCTACTTGATTTGATATTTTAAGACATGTAGCTAAGCATGTAGCTAAGGCTACCTCTCTTGGGGGTGGAGATGTGATTTTTGACAACACTTCTCTACCCTAGGTGTGTTGTTGTGTGTGTGTGTGTGTGTGTGTGTGTGTGTGTGTGTGTTTGTGTGTGTGTGTGTGTGTGTGTGAGAGAGAGAGAGAGAGAGAGAGAGAGCTAAAAACTGCTGATAAGATTCATGTAGTAGGCCTAGATACACAGGGGAGGGCGTAGGCCCTGCCCCAAATGACTTAACAAACTTTGACGATCCCTTACAGAAGGCCTCACCCTCCCTCGGGAGTGGATGGGGGATGGGGGTCAGTGGGGGGGCGTGGAAAGACGGGAAGGGGAGGGAACTGGTATTGATATGTAAAATAAGATTGTTTTTAATTTAAATAAAATCTATTAGAAAAGATTTATGTAATAGGGCTTTGTCCTTTTACATATGCCAGAAGAGAGGAGGAGGATCAACAAAAAAGTTTGTATGAAAATGTCATAGTAAAACCCATTGCTTTCTGTGCTTATTTAAAAATTAATTTAAAAAGAAATGTGCCTGAATAATACATGGAAAAAGCATAATTCTTACTCATCACTTCACCTGATTAAGTTACCTACTTCTAAGCCTTTCTTTCCTCAATCTTTCTTATTCCTAGAGTGTTTTTGCTCATTCACCAGTAGGTTAAGCTGCGTGCAGCAACTTCCAAGAAAGAATTTTCCTTCTGTGAAATTATCTGAAAGTTGGTGGAGACCTGCTCCACGAAGACACCAACCAAGCAGCTCCCTTCCGATGATCAGCTTTAATTAATACTCCATGTTGTCCTTATTTCCATAGGCTAAGATGGTTTGACACCTTGATAATATTCAAATCAATAAAATGGAGGAAGATGGAGAGTGGGGTGGGTTTGAACAAACCTGCTTCCTTTTATGGATAGACTTCGTGGATAGAGAGGTATTTCTGGCCATTTCCCTTATTCTGGGAAGCCATGCAACTAGCTAAATACCTCTACAGAGATTCATGCAGGTTTTCCTTTCTCTTTTAAGTGTGAAAGTTCATACTCTCTATAAGGCAAGTGAGAGGGTAGGAAGATGAAGGATGTCGAGCCAGTGACTAATAAGCTTGTTTGCCCTGAAGCTGACTTTCAGGTTTGGGTGGGCTTGATTCCAAGATCTCAATCAAGATTCTGCTATTAAAAAAAAAGAATCACAAAATTTGCAGGAACTCAAAAATATTTATCTTAAGTAAGATAATCCAGGCTCAGAAATGCAAGTACTGCACCTATTCTCATCTGTAGGTCCCAGCTTCCACTTTTCACATATTTATTTGTATGGGAGTAATTTCGTGTAGAGGTCAGGAAACTAGAAAGGGGCTCATGAGAGGGACAGAAAGGGGCTTTAAGGAATGGGGTGAGGGTGGTCTAGGATAATGAAACACTTGTGATAATGAAAGTAGAAAGGAAAATACTGGAAGCAAAAGGGTACAGTTGGGGAGGAATGGATCAGGGAGATGAGAGAAGCAGGAGGGACGCGAGGATCAACTAAAATTAAATATATGTGAAAATAGCATTAAAAAACTTGCTACTTCAGGGATAGGAGAGATGGCTCAGCTGTATAGAGCACACATATACTGTTCTTGCAGAGAACCCAAAGTTGCTTTCCAGCACTCAGGTGACTTAAAACTGGAACTCCACCTCCTGATAATGAGATGCCCTCTTCTGTACTCCATAGGCACCTGCACTCACACACACATGCAGCTGAAACTAAAGAAAGAAATCTTCCTTAAAAAGAAGGCTTGCATTTTGTATGTTAATAAAAAATGCAATGTAAAGAAATATTCAAAGCTTGGCAGTGGTGGCACACACCTTTAATCCCAGCACTGGGGAGGCAGAGGCAGGCGGATCTTTGTTGCGGAATACGAGTTTAAGATGTGTTACATTCATTTATGTTGTGGAACATTTGTTTAATGATGCAAAGATGTGTTTCATTCTATTATATTGCATTTGTTTAACTTTGTAAAGCTGTGTTACTTTGCCTGTCTAAAACACGTGATTGGTCCAATAAAGAGGTGAACCGCCAATAGCTAGGCAGGAGAGAGAAATGGGTAAGGCTGCCAGGTAGAGAGAATAAATAAGAGGAGAAATCTAGGCTCAAGAGAAGAAAAGAGGATGGGCGAGAAAAGGAGGAGAGGAAGATGGTGGGGGCAGCCACCTAGCCACACAACCAGTCACAGAGTAAGAAGGAAAGAAAGATATATACATTAAAGAAAGGCAAAGGACACAGAGGCAAAAGAGAACCGGGTTAATTAAAGTTAGAAAAGCTAGCTAGAAATAAACCAAGCTAACACTGGCATTTATAAGTAAGAATAAGTCTCTGTGTATTTATTTGGGAGCTAGGAGGTGGGCCCCCAAGAATAGTAATACTAAAAAACTACAGATCTCTGTGAGTTCAAGCCAGCCTGGTCTACAGAGTGGATTCCAGGATAGCCAGGGCCACACAGAGAAACCTTGTCTCAAAAAATAAAAAATAAAAACCACAACAAAACAAAACAAAACAACAGAACCTGAAGTCCTCTAATACAATGTTCAGTGTTTGTTTTCCCAGAATGGCAGCACAAAGGAATGATGTTACCTAACACATACTTCCAAAGTTCCACTGGCCGCCCAAACTCCATGAGCATTTGTAACACAGGAAAAATTCAAAGAACTCTGATCTAACACAATTCAAAGCATGCTGGTCCATGACAGACAATCCCAGAAGCCCAGTTTTTAAGCACAAATGTATTTTAAATAAAGTATTTTACAGAGAATTTAACTTCACTAATATTATACATATCTTGTTCCGTTCTCTTAGCCAGTGTGTTAGTTGGGGTTCTTTAAAGGAACATAACAGTGGGACTTATTAGATTGGCTGTGGTCCAAGTAGTCCAACAATGGCTGTCTCCTAACAGAATGGCCAAGAACCTGGTATTTGTTCAGTCCACAAAACTGAATGTCTCAGAAGTCTCAATCTGGTCCTGGAGTCCTGCAGAGTCTGGAAAGCTATTGGTATTCAGTCTATGTTGCAATCCCAAAGAAGTAGATTCTAATACCAACAGAGGAATGCTTCAGTCATAGGATGGCTGAACTTATCACTGAGAGTGAGGGCACGAAAGCAAAAAACAAAAGCTTCTTTCTTCAATGTCTTATGTGAACTGCCACTAGAAGGTGTGGCCCAGATTTGGGGTGGGTCTTTCCACCTCAAAATAATTTATTCAAGACAATATATTCCCTCACAGACATGCCCAGCTGCTTGGGTCTTAGTTGATTCTAGATGAGGACAAATTGACTCCTAAGATTAGCCATCACACTCAGATTTTAGGAAAAAGTAAACAGTCCTTTGACTCTCTCCCACTAGTGTTTTTTCTTTATTCTTGAAATTAGAAGACAGCTACAGCCTCTCTTCTGGCCACTGGGTTCTCCTGGTTCCTTTGCCAGTCCTTTAGAAGTATCTTGAATATGCAAGCAACCTCGTGAATACTCAAAAATTTTAGGGAAATAAACACACCCGGTAGTCAATCACCTTAGGAGTATTTATTTAGGGCTCATTGAAAATAATATTAAATGTCCCTATAGCCAACCAATACTTACTCATTAAGATCAAATAACACTGAGTAGATTAAAAGAGATTTTTCTTTTTTATAATTGACATAGCAGGGAGACTCATATATAAGCAAGGGCAAGAAGGAAGTCATCCCCTTCTCTTTTCCTCCTGGTCTCTGCTCTGGAGTCACCATGTGATCTGCTGGCAAGAGTGGGTGCCAATGGATAAGTCTTATAAAATATATAAATTTATGATAATTAAGACTGAGCTAGCAGATGAGAAATCCTACTCATTGGCCAAGCAACATTTAAAACTAATATAGATCTCTGTGTGTTGTTTGGGACCCTAACGCAGTGGGCGGAACTTGGGTGGCCTTGCAGAAAGCGCCCACGTGGCAGCAGGCATGGGCGGCTTGGAGCAAAGACTTATTGTTACAGAATGGTGTCAGTGAGTGGGATCACCCCACTCCACGAGGTTCACAGAGGAAATGGGGAACCTGCCACCACGAGCTGCCAGTAGCCATGAGCCACTAGTCACCTTCCTGTGACTAGTCAAGGCAGCAGAACTCAGGCAGCTGGAGATAGTGTTACGAACTTCCATGTAAACTTCACAAAAGCTTAAAAAGGAATTTTGGAAGCAAAAGAACAGAGACAAGCATGACTTCTTGTTAGCAGCATTTTCTCGGGTGGTCTTTGTTTTGCTACAGACAGCAGAGACTGAAGCAGTTCCTTTAAAAGAGGTTTTCTGACTCAGCCTAAGTGGAAAAAAACTCTCTTTTTAAAAACCCTGCTAGCTCAGTCGGTAGAGCACGAGACTTTTAATCTCAGGGTCGTGGGTTCGTGCCCCACACAGATGGCAGTGGTAGTGACCACATCTCCAAGCTAGCAGCTTGCTCCTCGATGGCAACATAGACCAAGGCAGTGAGCACAGCTTTCAGTGCTGGTGGCATCCCCCCACCATCTTGGAAAGAGTGGCTAAAGCAGCTTCTGCTTTAACTTTAGCTGTGTTGTTTAACAGTTAAAAGACTGTGTGGGGCACTCTGAGAAATCTGGCCCCAGGGTCTGCAGGCAGACTGAATGTGTCCCTGAAGACCCAGGGACCCTGACTCTGCTGAGATCACTGGGCTACTCTGTCCCCAGGCAGTAAAGAGTGCAGAGTGCAAAGAGTACAGAAGTGAGCTGCTTTGGCCACTAACGTGGGCCCAACTTCTGCCTGCCCACTCTGGGAACCCCTGCCCAAGAAACCCAGAGTCTGCTGACATCTCTGCTCTAGTCCTGCTCTCAGACTGAGTGCCTTAGACATGCCTGCACCCACATTGAGACCCATCAGAGTATCGGAGCATATTGCACACACCTGAAGAGAACCCTGGACCCATACACACCAGGAAAGGAAGAGACACCACCTGAACCGACTGGAAGAAGAGATGGGAAGACGACAATATAAGAACACATCCCAAAACAGGAAAACCAATATGACACCACCAGAGTCTAGGGACCGTACACCAGCAAGACATGAACATCCCAACACAGATGAAGGAGAAGAGAGCAACCTTAAAAACAACTTCATGCAGATGACAGAGACCCTAAGAGAGGAAATCAGAAAATCCTTCAGAGAAATGGAAGAAAAGACGAACCAAAAGATGCAAGAAATCAAGGAAAGCCAAGAAAATACAATTAAACAACTGAAGGAAACAGTTCAGGACCTGAAAACTGAAATAGAGACAATAAAGAAAACACAAACTGAGGGAATGCTGGAAGTGGAGAAGCTGAGTAAACAATCAGGAACCACAGATGCAAGCATAAACAACAAAATACAAGAGATGGAAGACAGAATCTCAGACACTCAAGATAAACTAGAGGAAATAAATTCATCAAGCAAAGAAAATCTTAAGTCCAACAAATCTTTAACACAAAATATCCAGGAAATATGGGACATCGTGAAAAGACCAAGCCTAAGGATTATAGGTATAGAAGACAGTGAAGAAACCCAACTCAAGGTGCAGAAAACATATTCAACAAAATCATAGAAGAAAACTTTACCAACCTAAAGAAAGACATGCCAATGAAAGCACAAGAAGCCTACAGAACGCCAAATAGAGTGGACCACAAAAGAAAGTCCCATCGTCACATAATAATTAAAACACCAAAAGTACAGAATAAAGAAAGAATATTAAGAGCAGCAAAGGAAAAAGGCTAAGTAACATACAAAGGCAAACCTATCAGAATTACACCGGACTTCTCCATGAAAACTATGAAAGCCGAAAGGACTTGGATAGATATTCTACCAGTTCTAAGAGAACATGGATGCCAGCCTAGACTACTACACCCAACAAAGCTTTCAATCACTATAAATGGAGAAAAAAAGATATTCCATGACAAAACCAGATTTAAACAATATGTAACCACTAATCCAGCCCTACAGATAGTACGGGAAGGAAAACTCCAACCTAAGGAAATTAACTACACTCACAAAAACATAGGCAATAGATAATCCCACTTTACGAAGACCCCAAAGAAAAAGCAGGGTAAATCCACATACAATACCACTACCAAAAACAAATAAAAAACAAACAAGAATAAACACTCAATGGACCTTAATTTCCCTTCATATTAATGGTCTTAACTCGCCTATAAAAAGACACAGACTAACAGATTCGATACAAAGAAAGAATCCATCCTTCTGCTGCATACAAGAAACACACCTCGAATTCAAAGACAGACATTACCTCAGAGTAAAAGATTGGGATAAGATATTCTAATCAGGGCCTAGGCCTGGCCCAGGATGATGTGGTAGACTTTGGGGAGCCCCTTTTGAGGGCCTTACCCTGCCTGGGGAGTGGAGGGGGAATGGCTAGGGGCAGGTGAGATGTTGGGGATGAGGGGAGGGAGAGGGAGAAGGGATTGACATGTGAAGCAAGCTTGTTTCTAATTTGAACTAATAAAATAATAAAATAAAAAAGATATTCCAATCAAATGGACCCAATAAATGAACTGGGGTAGCTATCCTAGTATCTAACAAGTTAGATTTCAAACTAAAATCAATCAAAAGAGTTGAAGAAGGTCATTTCATATTCATCACAGGAAAAATCTATCAGGAAGAAGTCTCAATTCTAAACATCTATGCCCCCAAATAGAAAGGCACCAACATTCACAAAAGAAACATTATTAAAACTAAAATCACAACTAAGGCCTCACACAGTTATAGTGGGAGACTTCAACACTCCAATCTCACCACTGGACAGGACCACCAGAAAGAAACTTAACAAAGAGACAAAATAACTAACAGAAGTAATGACCCAATTGGGATTAACAGACATCTATAGAACTTTCCATCCAAACACAAAAGAATATACCTTCTTTTCAGCATCACATGGAACCTTCTCAAAAATCAACCACACTTGGCAACATAGCAAACCTCAGCAGGTACAAAAAAAATGGAATAATACCCTGAGTGTTATCAGACCACCATGATTTAAAGTTAGAATTCAAAAACAACACAAATTGCAGAAAACTTACCAACTCATGGAAAATGAACAATATGCAATTGCACCATTCCTGGGTCAAGGAAGAAATAAAGAAAGAAATTAAAGACTTCCTAGAATTTAATGAAAATTAAGACACAACATACCCAAACTTATGGGACACTTTGAAAGCAGTACAAGAGGAATGTTCATAACTCTAAGTGCTCACATGATGAAACTAGAGAATAGTCACACCAGAGAGTTGACATCACAGTTGAAAGCTCTAGAACAAATGGAAGCAAATTCACCCCAGAGTAGATGCCAGGAAATAATCAAACTGAGGGCAAAAATCAACAAGGTCAAAACAAAAACAATTCAAAGAATCAATGTAACAAAGAGTTGGTTCTTTGAGAAAATCAACAAGATAGACAAACCTTTATCCAACCAAACAAAAGACACAGGGAAAACATGCAAATTAACAATATCAGAAATGAAAAGGGGATATAACAACGGACACTGAGGAAATCCAGAGAATCTTCAGGTCATAGTTTGAAAACATGTACTCCACAAAATTTGAAAATTTAAAGTAAATGGACAATTTTCTGGACAGATATCACTTACCAAAATTGAATCAAGAACAGATAAGCAACTTAAACAGACCTATAACCTCTAAAGAAATAGAAGCAGTCATCAAAAATCTCCCAACCAAAAGTAGCCCAGGGCCAGATGACTTCAGTGCAGAATTCTACCAGAAATTCAAAGAAGAGCAATACCAATACTCAAATTGTTCCACACAATAGAAGCAGAAGGTTCATTGCCAAACTCTTTTTAGAAGGCTACAATTACCTTGATACCCAAGCCACATAAAGACACAACTAAGAAAACTACGGACCAATATCCCTCATCAACATAAATGCAAAAATACTCAATAAAATACTGGCAAACGGAACCCAAGAATATATCAGAAAAATCATCCACCATGATCAAGTAGGCTTCATCCCTGGGATGCAGAGTTGGTTCAGCATTCGAAAATCTGTGAATGTAATCCACCATATAAACCAACTGAAGAAGAAAAGCCACACATGATCATCTCGATAGATGCTGAAAATGCTTTGACAAAATCCAACATCTCATCATGATAAAGGTCCTGGAGAGATCAGGAATAACAGGAACATACCTGAACATATTAAAAACAATATACATTAAGCCAACAGCCAACATCAAACTAAAAAGAATGAAACTCAAAGCTATTCCTCTAAAATCAGGAACAAGATAAGGCTGTCCACTCTCTCCATATCTCTTCAATATTGTCCTTGAAGATCTAGCTAGAGCAATAAGACAACAAAAATAGATCAAGGGGATACAAATTGGAAAGGACGAAGTCAAGCTTTCACTGTTTGCAGATTATATGATAGTCTACATCATATCATCGAAAAACTCTAGCAGGGAACAGCTGATATACACCTTCAGCAAAGTGGCAGGATACAAGATTAACTCAAAAAAACAGTAGCCCTACTATATATGGATGATAAATGTACTGAGAAAGAAATAAGAGAAACATCACACTTTACAATTGCCACAAACAACATAAAATACCTTGGGGTAATGCTAACCAAAACGTGAAAGACCTGTATCATAAGAATTTTGAGTCTTTAAAGAAAGAAATTAAAGAAGATACCAGAAAATGGAAGGAACTCTCATGTTCTTGGATAGGTAGGATCAACATAGTAAAAATGGCAATCTTGCCAAAAGCAATCTACAGATTCAGTGCAATCCCCATCAAAATCCCAGCACAATACTTCACAGACCTTGAAAGAATAATTCTCAACTTCATATGGAGAAACAAAAGACCCAGGATAGCCAAAACAACCCTGTACAATAGAGGAACTTCTGAAGGCACCACCATCCCTGACTTCAAGCTCTATTACAGAGCTATAGTCCTGAAAACAGCTTGGTATTGGCACAAAAATAGACAGGTAGACCAATGGAATAGAATTGAAAACCCTGATATTAACCCACACATCTACGAACAACTATTTTTTACAAAGAAATCAAAGCTATACAATGGAATAAAGAAAGCATCTTCAACAAATAATGCTAGCATAACTGGATGCTGGCATGTAGAATACTGCAGAGAGATCCATGTCTATCACCATGCACAAAGCTTAAGTACAAATGGATCAAAGACCTCAATATAAATTCAGCCACAATGAACTTATTAGAAGAGAAATTAGGAAATGCCCTTGAACGAATAGGTACAGGAGACCACTTCCTGAACATAACACCAGTAGCACAGACATTGAGATCTACAATTAATAAATGGGACCTCCTGAAACTGAGAAGCTTCTGTAAGGCAAAGGACACAGTCAACAAAATGACAGCCCCTGGAATGAGAAAAGATATTCACCAACCCCACATTCAACAGAGGGCTGATCTCCAAAATTTACAAAGAACTCAAGAAGCTAAAACACCAAATAATCCACTTAAAAAGTGGGGTACAGAACTAAATAGAGAATTCTCAATAGAGTAATCTAAAATGGCTGAAAGATACGTAAGAAAGTGTTCAACATCCTTAGCCATCAGAGAAATGCAAATCAAAACAACTCTGAGATACCATCTTACTCCTGTCAGAATGGCTAAAATCCAAAACACCAATGACAGTTTATGCTGGAGAGGATGTGGAGAAAGAGGAACACTCCTCCACTGCTGGTGGGAGTGCCAACTTGTACAGCCACTTTGGAAATCAGTATGGTGATTCCTCAGGAAAATGGAAATCAGTCTACCATAAGATCCAGCAATTCCACTCATAGGCATATACCCAAAAGAAGCACAGTCATACAACAAGGACATTTGTTCAACTATGTTCATACCAGCATTATTTGTAATAGCCAGAACCCTTCACAATCTAGATGCCCCTCAACTGAAGAATGGATAGAGAAAATGTGGTACATTTACCCAATGGAGTACTACTCAGCATATAAAAAGGCAATGGAATCCTGAAATTCGAAGGCAAATGGATGGAATTAGACGAAACCATTCTGAGCCAGGTAACCCAGGCTGCCAAAGAGGCTGGTAAACAAGGAGGACCCTAAGAGAGACATACATGGTCCCCTGGAGAAGGGGAAAGGGACAAGATCTCCTGAGAAAATTGGGAACATGGGGGAGGGGAGCGGGAACAAGGAGAATGAGAAGGGGAGAAGAGGAGGGGTGAGGAAGTCATGATGGTACATGGAGGTTGAGTTGGGGGAAGAACAGAAGAGGGCAAGATAAGAGATAATATAACAGAGGGAGACATTGTAAGTTCAAAGAGAAATCAGGCACTAGGGAAATGTCTGGAGAGCTACAAAGATGACACCAACTAACAATCTAAGCAACAGAGGAGAGGCTACCTTAAATGCCCTCTCCTGATGATGAGATTGATGATTAATTCATATGCCATCATATAGCCTTCATCCAGCAGCTGGCGGAAGTAGAAACAGACACCCACAGCTAAACCTTGAACTGAACTGAAATCCAGATGCAGAGAAGGAGGACTAATAAGAAAAGGGGTCCATACCAGGCTGGTGAAACCCACAGAAACAGCTGAACTGAACAAGGGAAAACTCTTGGTCCCCAGACTGATAGCTGGGAAACCAGCATGGGCTGATCCAGACCCCCCAAATGTGGGTGTCAGTGAGGAGATTTTGGAAATCTATGGGGCCTCTTGCAGTGGATCAGTACTTATCGCTACCATATGAATGGAATTTAGGAGCCCATACCACATGGAAGAATACTCCCTAAGTATAGATACAAGGGGGTTGGCCTAGGCCCTATCCCAAAGAATATGACAGACTTTGAAGACCACCCCAATGGAAGGCCTCACCCTCCTTGGGGAGCAGAAAGGGTATGGGATGGGTAGGGTGTTTTTTTTTTTGAGAAGGGGCAGGGGAGGAGGGGAGGGAGAGGGACCGGGGTTTGACATGTAAAATAATTTTCTTTCTAATAAAGAAAGGAAAGAACAAAAAGACTGTGTGGCCAGAAAAAGGTAAAGATTTACAGTAAAGACAGATTCAGATGAATAAAAACCTCTAAAGGTTTACAGTGTGTTTAAAAATATATGTAGGCTTGTAAGAGAAAAAGAGGAAGAAAAAGGTAGAGTAGCTGGGTGGTGGTGGCACACACCTTTAATTCCAGCACTTGGGTAGCAGAGGCAATCAAATATTTGTAATTTCAAGGCCAGCTTGGTGTACAGAGTGAATTCAAGGGCAATCAAAATCACACAGAGAAACTCTGTCTCATAAAAGGAAAAAATAAAAGTAAGAGAAAGAAAGAAATAGTCATGTAATGATGGAACATACAGAGAGATTCTGTGTACTATATGCTATATTGTTGTCTTTAAATTATTTAATTGCTAAGGAAAGAGCTAAAGCTTCTACAATACATTTGATTATCAGTGGTGCTAAATTAATCCAACTTATACATTTTAAAAATGCTTTCACTTCAATATTTAAGTCTACGAACAGGATACTTGGGAAAAGATTTCTTGCTTTTGTTGCCACAGAAAATGGAAAGCTATGGATTCCTTTCAGATTAATATGTTTTGATCAAGCAAGACCCCCTGAAGCAGTGGCCCAACTGATCCTAAATCCAAAATAGCCATAGATGATTACAGCCAGATTTCTGTATTTTATCATTATTCCCATGGTATGGACATCGCCCCCCAACCAGCAGGAAGCAGTTTGAAATGAACAATGACCAAATTCCCAAATATTGTTTATAAATGTTTGTTTTTATTTAAATGGGGTTGGTTATAAATGGTAATGATCACAGTCAATCTCTTTTTTAAAGGAAGATAGGATATAGGAATGAATACTTTGAATTGGTATGGATTTTCATTTATTGATACAACTTTCAGGTCAATTTTGTGATATGTATATCTCTCCTCTTGTTTGGGTATTGTGTTTATACAGATCTTTTAAAATCATATGCATAATTAAATACAGATTATATAGTCACCTATAATAGTCAAAAATTGTAATTAGATTATCTAGGTTTTCTAGATATTCAGAGATGTATTTGAGATGGATAGATGTTCTTCAAACCTTTCAAAGACCTACGGAATATATAGCATTTAAATGGTTTAGGGTTTTTCTTGACAGTGAGACACAACTGCTCCTGGCACACCAATTACATCAGAAAGGAGGATGGACATCGAAGAAACTTGTTATGTAGTTTTCCTTCAACATGGCAAGATTAGCCATTTGGGCAAGAAACTGCTTTTGCCTGGACTGTTTGTTGCTATATAAACTGGACATGCAATACCCACAAGAAAGTGACTGCTGAACTTACAAAACAAGATGAACAGTCTTGAAGGGTTCCTGCTGAAATGGAGAAGTGTGCCAGACACACTGTGGCCTATGGGCTGAAGATGGATGCCCCAAAGTTACAGAGGAACTTTGGGTGACTGTCCAGATAGCAAGATATCTCTGTCAATTCTATAGTTTATATATTATTCTTCTGTGGTCTTTGATGGAGTTGAAGGCAGATAGTTATAGTTATAGTTTTCTTTAGTTATCATAAAAGATAAGTTACCCTTCTTTTTATTTAGACAGAAAAGAGGAGATGATGGGGAATGCATTTCTGTGTATGTTTATCTTATTGGTTATTGAAAAAAGCACTGTTTGGCCAATGAGGCAGAAAGATAAGTGGGAATAGGAGTCAAGGAGGATTCTGGGAAATGTAGTAAATAAGTGGTGATACAAGCAGGAAGTGACATAGCAGGGAGACTCATATATAAGCAAGGGCAATAAGGACGTCGCCCCCTTCTCTCTTCCTCCTGATCTCTGCTCTGGAGTCACCATGAGATCTGCCAGCAAGAGAGGACGCCAGCAGGTGTCCTCTTAAGATTAGTCTTATAAAATATATAGATTTATGATAATTAAGATTAAACTAGCAGATGAGAAATCCTAGTCATTGGCCAAGCAGCATTTGAAACTAATATAAATCTCTGTGCATTATTTGGGGCCCTAATGCAGTGGGCAGAACTTGGGTGGTCTGTCAGAAAGTGCCCACGTGGCAGCAGGGCTTGGGCAGCTTGGAGCAAAGACTTATTGTTACATATAATTCCCATGTTTATTCCAAATGAGACAGAAGTTGCTAACACCTTATTCTCACAAAACTCAGACCACTCTGTGAGCTCCAAACATATGGGTCAGTTAAGACTATGGAGATAAATATCAGAAACAGCATTAAAATATGCCAGTTTATGTCTAGGCAATGAAAAACTATGGTGAGTCCATGATAAATTGTTTTCTTTGTCCCAGTCTCAAAGATGCTGAAATGCTGACCCTTTGCACACACGCTAGTAGTCTTACTCACACACATGCTAGCAATCTTATTCCCAGGAAATAGCCTTTCATGAGAAAGAGGGGATGTGTTGACTAAAACTTCATGAAGCTCTAAAAGGGTGAGGTACTGTTCTGGACAGAGCCATGACCAAGGAGTTCTTAGTTAAAACCAAAGAAGAATGAGATTATCAGAGTAGAGACAAATAAAGTATAGTTGTTGTCACTCATGAAATAAACAGCATAAAAAACCTAATTAAAATGGAGGCTTTGTTATTAAGTGGCTGTGAGAAATACAGTTGTTGATATAGACAACAAGAGTGATTATCTTCATTCAAGAACAGTGCAGATTCAGTTTTGGACAATGGCTACAAGCTGATTTATAACAGGGAGTACTCCAGAAGAAAAGATAGTTAACATGATATTTTCTCTTCCTCTTTTATAAATAAACTTACTGCTATGAATTCCCGTATGTTGGTAGAGGCACTGGAGATGGCTGGACCGGTTTAGGGTATAGACATAGACAACATGTTCTAGAAAGCTACCATTGAAAGAATAGCCATTGGGCTGGAGAGATGGGTCATGTTGAGGGTGTCTCAGTAAGAAAGCAGGTGACTAGAGCCTTTTCTGGGCAACCCTGCCCTATAAGATGTACAAAAATCATACTTTGTACAGACTTCATTCCTATCTATGTGGGAATCCCTCATGTCTCAATTTTCCTTGATTCCAAAGACCAACTGATTCCACTTCCTTCCTAGTATTAAATTCCAGGTCTTGATCAATTTACTAAATAAAACTAGGGAGAGCTGTGTTTTTCATTTGTGCTTATAGGTGCCCAGCTCACCCTCAAGACATGATGTAATAATCGGGATTCTGTAAAGGGACAGTAAAAATAAAATGAGTATGTATTAAAGGGAGGTTGTTAGACTGACTTACACAGTCCAGGCCAATAATGGCCATCTACACTCGGGAGAAGCTGAGAACTGTAGCTTCTTGGTCTATCTAGTTCTGAAGGTCTGGAGGGTTCCCAGAGTCCCCACTGGCTTTATCCACCTTGAAAAAACAAGAAAGCCAGGTTGATGCCAGGGAATAACATCAGCTTCAACAGAGGGAGAGAGGGAGGAGAGAGAGAGAGAGAGAGAGAGAGAGAGAGAGAGAGAGAGAGAGAGAGAGAGAGAGAGAGAGAGAGAGAGAGAGAGACCCACTAGCAAGAAGAGAAGGGAGGCTTCTTCCTCAGACCTCCTTCTAGGCTGCTCTGAGAGGGGACTTGCCCACTCCAGGAGAGCGTCTTCCCATCTCATCAGTCCTTCTAGGAAATGGCCTCACAGTCCTTCCCAGAAGAGAGTCAGTTGATTCCATTCCCATTTGAGTTGACAAGAGTAACCAACACACATAATATTCTTCATTCTGGTGCTGTGTGAAAGGTGGCAAGTAAGAGGGAGAGAAGATGGATGATGGGAGTGTAAGTCACTAGCTGCTTGTACAAATGCCCTGGATTCTGTTACCAGCACAGAAATAAATAAATAAATAAATAAATAAATAAATAAATAAATAAAATAAGATAGTAAACTTGTTTGTGTAGTGCTTTCCAACAAAATTCTCATCTGTTAGTTCCTCTTCATCTTTGAAAAATATCAGTTGAATGCGATAATTGAACTCAAGGCATTATGGATATATTAACTTGGCTCAAGGAGGGCATCTCCTAAATGTCACAACCAAAGAAGTAAAGATGTAAAGACTTGTGTAAGGGCCTGACATTGAAACGCTAGTGCCTAGGCATGGTCTAGCCTAGGAGAATGCCCTGGCTGTCAAGAGGAGACAAGTAGCTTCTTTAAATGAAAATGAATCTTGAGGCCAGTGTGATGGTTTTGTAGCTAAAGGCACTTTCTGTGAAGTCTAGTGCCCTGAATTGGATTCCTGGAACTCACATAAAGATGGAAGGAAAGAACTGACCCTACAAATTTGTCATCTGGTCTGCATATTTGCCTACATAGTAATAACAGTAAATACAGTTTAAAAAGAAATCTTGACTATTTTTCCTATCAACATCATCCTACAACTGTCATCTTATAACATATTATTTGAACCACTAGACACTCGTGTTATAAAACATTAAAAAGAGGTAGACTTTCCTAAGCCATTACACAACCAATAGACTCTACATCACAGAATATGGTAATGTTAGAAATTCATAAGAAGTAAAACATCATAAAAATTGTTTACTGCCACAAGATGTGATGAATGACAAGGAAGAGAATTATTAATGAGTACATTATGTTCACTTCAGCAAAAAAAAAAAAACCCTCATAGTTTAAATTGCCTTCTTCCTTTCATCTCAGAGGGAAAACAAATTTAATATATTCAGGTAGATTTTCTTCCATCTGTGTGCTGTAGATGATAAACTTGGGCTAAAGGGATTGTGTGCAGGAAAAGTTTATACATGCATTTTAAAGTCATTGGGTAGATTATTTCTACATAAAATAACTAAAAATAGGAGAAACAGAATTTAACAAAGTAGGACTGATTAGATTTAACAACTCCCCTACACACCACCAAGGAAAAGTGAAATTGAATTACAGACATCTTAAAAAATATGTGTCTTGTTCAGGGTTGTTTTAAACTACCAACTCACTGTTTAAAACAATTTCCTATAGTGAATCTCTCATGCTGAGCTTTGAGCTTTATTTAAAATAGATACAAAAAGAAGATAGTGTTTTTATAAAGGTCAAGGTGATTTATGCCCAAACTTGTAAAGGAAACAAAGAACAGAGTTCTGCTGCCTGCTTTACCATGTACCAGTTGTGACCTGGTATTTGCCTATGAGCCTATTTCAGGGTTTCTGTTATTTGGTGCATGGTGGAAGACTGAATTTAAGAAAGGCCTTAGGACCTAGGCCTGGTGATATAGGCTTGGAATCACTGATACTTGGGAAGCTTAAGCAGGAGGATTTCAAGTTCAAGAGAAGCCTGAGAAACTTAGTAAGAATTTGTCCAAAAATAAAAGATAAAACTTGAAAATGTTTAAAATATAAAAATACAGGGTAAAAGGAAGAAATGCTTTCCTAACATTTATTAAACCCTGGCTTTAATCTCTAATACAGCAGTGGGGATGTTGGGGAGGTTGGTCAGTCAAAGGACTAATATTTTCTTTTGGCACATTTTTTATTTCATAAAAATACTCCTAAGGTGGTTTGAGGACATTTTAATACTTATTGTGGAAATTACATATAATATTATAGAATTATTTAATAATTTTCAGTTGGTTTAGTGATATATGAAGGTGTGTGTGTGTGTGCGCATGCCCAAATAGCCATTTCTTTATATTCACTTTTTCAGATCAAATTCCTCAATGTTTGAGGTCAGCTATGATTGGCCCCCTCTAGTTTCTTCATCCTCATAGTTAATTCTCCCGTGAGTCATGGCGCTTCTTCTTCAAAGAAATTTCCCACATGTGGCCACTTCTCATCACTGCTACTGCCAATGTCACGGTCCAGTTGATTCTTTTTCTCCACTGACAGTTTTCTAACTAGGTTTCCCTTTCTCTTCCTGTAATCTTGGCCAGTCCTCCAGAGCAACCTAAGAACTTGGAAACCACATGTGATTATGCTACTCTTCTGCTCCTACCCAGAAATGGTTCTACCATCAGTTGCACAGAAAACTCCACATGCCTGCCTAGCATCCAGCAATTTTATATGACTTGACCTGTTCTGTTGATTCTCTCTCTGCTTCACCCAATCCCACACTCACTTTTCTTGGTCTCTGCAAAGTCAAGCTTTATGCCTTCAGATTGCCATACCCTCACTAAACTAATACACATTCAATGGTCATCTCTTCCTACTATTTTCCCACACCACTTATCACAAACTGACTATGTAGTTATGTTTTTTCTTCTTATGAATTCCCAATATTCTGACTGTTTTGTCATGAGGATTATTGTGATATCTTAGAGTGCTTGTATGGAAATGGGTAAATGGATGTGAACACAGGTTGTAAGTCTAGTTTTTATAGTTGTGCCAAGTACATATGTGAGTGTAGGCATTCTTGCTTGTTAATTAATTAGTTCTTCTCCACAATGCCTGCCAGGAGAAATATGTTTGTTTGAATGAGAGGATATAATAAATGACAGTTTCTTTCAACTGAAGAACAGCAGTGATAGTAGAGAGATTCATATGAAAATCTTCACTTATACATCTGGTTGCCCTGGTTTGTAAGTCTTAAAAAGCCACAGGCTTTGTCTGCCTTGCTTACCACTATTTCCCTGTCACATATAAAGATGTCAAATAGAAACAGAATTGTAGGGGAAATGTTAGCCACGCCCTCTTGGGGGCTGGCACAGGTGACGCAGACCACCCACACCGGGGCGTGGTCAGAGTGACGTAGCAAGACCTTAAATATGAGGGTCACATGCAGGCGGCTCTCTCTATTCCCTGACCTGCCTAGTGGTACAAGACTGACTCTGTCGCGTGAGTACTTTTTCTAATAAACTTCTGCTCATCAAACTTGCTCTGACTCCATAACAATCCGCATATATTGCATTTCACAATACAGAATGCTTAGTAAATATTAGTGAAATTAATTAACAAGAAAGCATTATATACTTGCTTATGCACTCAGAGAAACTATAAAACCTGGATTCACAACCTCTGTCCATATCCATTTACCCACTTCCATACAAACACTTAGTACCTCCTAGTTTTCCATGCTGTGAACAGGACCTCTTCCCAAACAAAGAAACTATTAAAACACAATGCCAAGGGCCCTGCCATGAGATGTATTGGATCTACAGGGACAAGCACAACAGATGTACATAACTCAAACTGTAAAATGTATAGAAAGAAGAACTGGGGTAATGGAATTTTCAACACCTTCAGAGATGGCACCTAACCCAGCCAGGGGAAATTCCTGGTGTTTGAGAAAGAAAGCAGATAAACTGGCACGTAAGCTTTTGATGTCTCTCTCCAAACTGTTAGTACTACATGAAAAAAAGTGTTCAAAGGAAAGATGAAGTATTCAGTTTTGACCATTTGTGTTGTGCACCAATTCAATGTTGTGCCAAGCTACAGTTAAAAATGAAGCCTAACAAAAATATTTCCTAGCTTTTCATGCAGTAGGCCTTAATTACATTAACTCTGTATACGTGTGTGTGTGCTTATGTGTACATGTGCACACATGCATATTTTAGTTAGCATTTTTGGTAAAGTGGTCATTAATTCCAGATTATCAACTATATCACTTTTCTTTCTATCTCTTTTAGAGGCTTCTAATATTATGAGTTCCTCCCTCTGAGCTTCTGTGCTTTCTGTTTTACATGGTTTTACTTTTAATTATGTGTATATGTAGGTCTGGGAATAGTCTTGTGTGTGAATGCTGTGCCTGCAGATGCCAGGAAGGACATCTAATTGCCTGGAGTTTCAGTTATAGGCAGTTGCAAGCCATTCAATGTGGGTGTCAGGAACTGAACTCAGGTCCTCCACAAGAGGATAATGTGCTTTTAACCACTGGGCCACATCTCTTGTCTCCCAAGCTTCCATCTTACCTCTGTTTGCATAGACTATGATTCAGAAATTGATATTTTTTGCTGTTGTTGTTTTGTTTTATTTGAAACAGGGTCTCACTGTGTAGCCCTGACTGGTCTGGAACTTGCAATGTGGACCAGGCTTGTCTGAAACTCACAGAGATCAACCTGACTCTGCTTCCTGAGTGCTGGAATTAAAGACATGCACCACCACACTCAGACATTTCATAAGAATATTTAGTCTATCTTTTCAGATTTTACCATGTGCCGAGTGCAACAATATGACCCTGAAACAGAAAGTCATCAATGTTTTTCTGTAGAGGTCCATATGGTCTCTGTCAAATCTACTTAGCTCTATCATTGCACAAAATTAGCCACAAGTAAGACATAAACAAATCAACATGGATGAGTTCCAATAAAATGATATTATAGAAACAAGTAGCAGAGTGAATTTGGCCCTCGGACCATATTCTGCCACTTACAGAGTGACATAACTACAAATACCTATCCATATATACATATATACATATATATGTGTATATATATTTGTGTGTATATATATGCAAATATTATACAGAGCCATGAAAATTGCCAAACTTTTCTTTGGCAATTTTAAAGAAGAACAAAGATCTAGATCATATTCTTATAGACTGAAAGAAAATCTGAAAAATTCTAGCACAACCATTTCTCTTTTATATTTACAATATTGAATTCAAAGCACATCCTGTGAGAAAAGATCAGAGGATCATTTCTGACCTTCCTCACTGCCAATGTTCTCTGATGTTATTGACAAGTGTTCTCCTTTCAAAGGGCTACAGCCCAAATAATTACCTTCGTCTTCATTTTCACAGAACCAAGGAAGTTAATACCTAATTAAAATACCAACCCAATTAAAGATAAACATCTCAAGTCAGTATTCATATCATTGGAGGAAAATAATCACTAGCTTCCCGGATTTGAATGGTTTTTAGAGGTTTCAAAGAAATCCAAATCGAATATTTTTTGTGATGCTGCCCACCAACCAAAGACACAGGACTCACTTGCGAGCACTAAAAATGGAATTTAATGTTCTGGTCAGGAACCACTGAAACTTGGTATTGATTTTCCGTGCTCAATTTCTATCCCAAGTCTTGGTCTTTCACTTGAAGATAATTTCATTACTGTCGAGAAGCTTGGGCTGTATGGAATGAACAGCAGGAAGCTGAGTTCAGTAATGGATTCAGCCTCTTATCTCCAGTTGCCAGTTTAGCCAGGCTGCTTTCCTTGGTTCCCCATCTCTAGAACAAGATCCTTTCAAAAGGACATGGTAGTTGGAAGAATTTAAAAAGACCTCTTCTGACAAGTTATTAACTGAATATCCGTGGGCAAATTGATGACATTCCAGATCTTCCTTGCAAATGTTAGAAAATCCTTCTCTCACTGAAGTGTTTGACTCATATCTGAGGCTCTTCCCAGTTACTATTAGAAACTAATTGGCTCAAGGACAATCAAACATTGTAGGGGATTTGGGTAGCATAAGAACCCTTGATCGAATATGCTCTTGATCACATTTTTTTCTATAAGAAGGTTGAAATAGGCTTTGTCATTGTTGGGAGAATCCCATTATGAGAGTGCGTTTTGTGAAAGTGAGAGCAAATATATCAGAAATAAAACCCAGCAAAGTCCATTTCCTTCTTCGTCTTCAATGTGACCTTAGTTTTTAAAAATATTTGATTTGAATTTTCTGGTTATTAGATAAATTGGCATTCAAATAAGAAATAAAGGGAAATAGAAAAGAATTTTTGTTTCTTACTGAAACAGGTTACTTCTGTAGCCTTGAACTTGTTATTTAGCCAAGTTTGACCTTGGATACCTGGTCTCTGTGCACCTCCCAGTTGCTGGAAATACAGGTATGTGCAGCCACACCTTAAGCCAGATGGAAAATATTATTATAAGTTTAACATATAAAATATCCCCCTGAGTCCAGTGAGATGGCTGAGTGGGTAAAAACACTTGTCACCAAGATAGATAACCTAAGTTCAATGCCCAGAACCCTACTGGCCTCTGACCTCTAAATGTGTTGTGACACACATATGCCTCCACAGCCTCAAACCCATGAATAATGTAATAAGTAAACAAAAAATGTATTCCTGACTTCTTAAAGAAATGTGCACTATGGGTAAAGATTAGCAAAGACGATAGTTAGCAGTATATTGACTCTCATAAACTATCAGGAGCAGTGGTTCTCAATCTTCCTAATGCTTCGGCCCTTTAACATAGTTCCTCATGTGCTGACCCCCAAGCATAAAATTATTTTGTTGCTACTTCACAACTATAATTTTACTACTGTTTGGAATCATAATATAAATAAGCGGATACACAGGATATCTGATATGTGACCCCAAAGAGTCGAAACCCACAGGTTGAGAACTGCTGATCTGGAGTGATTGCTGGTAAAACTTTTTGGAGGGGTATGTGGATGACATAAATCACAGGTATGAGTCAAAGTTCAGATCATTTATTTACTAATGGTGAGTGCTTGGTCCATTTTGGATAAACTGAGTTGAGAAAATGAAGTTAACAAGAGCAACGGACAATTGGGTGAAAAGTAAATGGCTGTTTACTTGATTTAGACCAGTGGTTGTCAAGCAGAGGTTATTCCAGCACCTCAATTACCATCAAGGACATCAAACAATGATGTCATAACTTGGAGAGTACGTACTTGACGTTTAATGACTAGAGGACCAGGGTGCTGCTGAGTGCTCAACAGTGCACAGGACAGTCACTGTCCCCAATTAAAAACCAAAAAATTATTTGACCCGGAAAGTCAGTATCACTGAGGCTGAAAAACCTTGCTTATGCCAGGTCCATAGCTATTGTCTGAAGACATCTCTAATAGCAAATTGTCCTTATAAAATGAAAATATCCACCCACTTGCCCATCAGCCAATACAGAATCTATACAGTCTCCTGGATTCTCAATCTATTCTTAACATTCTAGAATGAGGTGGGGATAACTTGGAGGCTGGAGAGATGGCTTAGGGGTTAAGAGCACCTACACCAGATGGATCACAACCACCTGTAACTCCAGCTCCAGAGGATTCGTGCCTGCTTCTGTTCTCTACCGGCACTGCACACGCATGCACTTACCCCCACATGATCACACACACACACACACACACACACACACACACACACACACACACACACACACACACAATTTAAAAATAAGAATGAATCTCAAAAAGAGGTGAGGTGCCTTGTCTTCCTTCTCTCCTTCACCACTGCGGAGTCTATACATGGATATTATACTATCCATCCTCAGGGAAGCTTGGTGTTGATTAGTAGTAACATTAGTCATAAAATCTCATGGAAGCTCATCAGCATCTCCAGCCAAAGCTCCCTCTCTGTTCAGATTTAAATAAAACAATCCAGTGTGATGCTACAAAGTATGCCATATTCAATTACATTCTGCATTCTGTGTTATTTATTTGCAAAAACCAATCCTCCCCAAGCCACTGATGTCATTCAAAAAATAATGCCAAGGTGACCACATTAAAGGAAGTGGAATTTTAATGAAAGTCTTGACACCCACAAAGTACTAATGAGAAAGCAGGATTTGCTTCTTAGTCAAGAGTTGTAAGTGTGCCCAGAATATTAACATTCTTTATCCTAAGGAAAATAAATCACTCACAGTGGCAGCGATAGTACACTAATGCCTGATTCAGATGCTATGTCACAGAGTGAATCAGCAAAGGCTGTTAATAAGCACTACAGGAGTATGCAGCATAGATGGTACCAGGTTTCAGTGTGCCCTGTTTTCATGAAGGTAGGTTTCCTCTATCTCAGAGGCCTCTGCTGTGTGCTACACTATAATGATGTACTCTGCCTCTCACTGAGGAAAGTTCATTAGCTTCAGTGGGTGAGGCACTTCAGAGTGCAATGGAAGCCACAGGCTAGAAGTGGAAATGGGAGGTGCAAATGAATGGTGCGGTCTCCCTGTGAAATCCACACCATCCAACTAGCCTACTATAACACGAACAGTAAAGCAGAATACATATGCTTCTGTTTCTTGTGTATATTAACAGACAACCATTAACAGTGGCCTAGAATGACATATTTATTAGCCCACAATTGTTGAAGCTCCTTCATTGGGTTCTCTGCAATCAAGACTTGAGGACTTCTTCCCAACACATCTAGGTTGTTGGCAGAATCCAGTTCTTCAAGGTTAGGCACTTCCAACCGATGTGCAATCAGCTTAGAGGTCACTCTTGCTTCCTCATCCTACTTTAAATGACCTCATTAGGACAGGGCTCATGGGAACCCTCTTAGAACACTGTCTCTCTAAACAGCATTGTGTATACTGAAGTCCACAGCACTTATTGGAAAGGACAATTGATATGTTGAATGTGGGACTCCACTTTCTATGCAATGGGATGACAACTTAGCATAACAAGCTGAAACTAGAAATGGAAAGCACTGGACCCAGGTCTCAAAGTTGCCTTTCAGCTAAGTCTGTTAGAAGATCAAGATTTACCATGGGAATGTTGGTTTAAAAAGAGTCCCTGAAACAAGACTTGGGGGTTTTCATTGTTTATAAGCAGAATACATAATGTTTGTAGAATGTGTTGTTTTAAAGGTTCATAATGCCATTTGTAGACCAGTAGTAATTATATAGTGCCTAGATCATGAGACGAAACATAAACAGTCGGGTTGGTACTGCATATACCAAGCTATGTCTGGAAAATTTTTGGCTGTTCTGGCCTTGACACTTGAAGCTAAACATTGCTCACACAAAACTTTGAGATGAAATCATATGAAAAATGTTTGAAGGAACTATGGATATTTATAAAAGGAACTAAAGAGGAAGCAGGGATGAAGCTATGTAAGAGCTGTGGAAGCAGTTATAAGAAAACATAGTTCATCTCAGTCTCTAATATTTACAGTCATTCATAAAGGGAATGACTTATGGGAAAGAGGACTCATACTCAAAACTAATCCCATCTGTGGAAGCTCTTAATTCCTTTTCCAGCACTCATAATTCTGTCCTTTCTCACCTTTATCTTTATCCAGCTTCATTACCTATGGGGATCATGGGTAGGCTTTCCCCTCTGTGTCTTAGTTAGGTTTCCATTGCTGTGATAAAAACACTCGCCAAAAGCAACTTAAGGAGGAAAGGCTTTGTTTCATTTATACTTACAGGTAATAGTCAATCACTGAGGGAAGTCAGGGCAGAAACTCAAGGAAGGAACCTGGAACTAGGAGCTGAAGCAGAGACCATGGCGGAATGATGTTGACTGGCTTGCTCACTTTGCTTTCTTGTGTAAGAAAGCATCTTCCCAGAGGGGAATCATCCTCAATGGTCCGAGCCCTCTCATATCAATCACTAATCGAGAAAATGTCCCATATACTTGCTTATGGACCAATCTTGTAGGGGCATTTTCTCAATTGAGGTTCCTCTTCCCAGATGACGCTAGTGTCAGGTTGACAAAAAACTAACCAGCACATAATATACATAAAAAACAAAAAGTTCTTCAGTTTCACATTGCACTAAGTTGTTACCCTTTCTCTCACCTTCTTTGAAACCTGACTTTCCAAGACAGAAGTTTGCACTCAGGGTCTACTCTCCACAACCTTCACACTACTGTCAGTATAACCAATATAACTTTCCCATCAACACATCCAAACCAACTATGTTAAATCACTGTGGGTTAGTTCAGGTGGTGGCCTTTGTCTCATATGCCACACAACTGATTACAGTGTCCATATAGAAACCATCTCTTTCTTTGGTTTCTGTAAATAGAGTTCTTAATTGGTTTAAGTAATAAAAACCCAGAGTCAGATATAGAGGAAAATGCTGAAAGATCAGAGAGAAGGAGCAAGCCACTGCCACACCTTACCTCCTCATTGTCTCAGCAGACAAGAGAACATGGTCCTGTTTCTCCATGCTTATATCCTGTTTCTGCCCAGCTACCTCACTTCCTGTCTATCTGTACAGACCTCTATGATTAGCTTGTGCCAAGCTCCATTCTCTGACCTTCAGAAGGCTTTATTTGAACAAGTAAGATATCACAACAGGTGTCTCTGATCCCAAAATTTTTAGCACTACTCTACATTCTCCATGCACTCTTCTATACGTAGTTTGTAACCTTTGTTATTTAGAATGAATGTTGACACGGATCAATACAGAGTCTGATACAGAATCTGTCCTGGGTCTATTACCTCTTCATTCTACACGCTATCCTTTTGACATGATATGGTTAGGATGACTCTCATACTCAAACTGCTATTAATATACAGCCGGAGGGGGTATGTTCCATTTCCAGTGTAGATCTTTCTCTTTTGAAACCAGTGTCTCTTTCTCCAAAGACCAAGTGGAGGCTTTCATTAGAAAACCTCAGAAAAACCCAAATCAATAAAGCCAAACCTGAATTTATTACCCCCACAGACACACCCAGGACAACCCCCCCACACTTTTCTCATTTAGGTTCACTGTATCTGAGAATGGCTGCCAGGAGACCATCATAGTCCCCACTTGCATCATTACCAACCCTTGATAAGTCATCAGTCTACAAGTCCTAAGGATATTTCCTCCCAGATTCATTGATTCTTTCCATTCTTATTTATGCTGCCTTGACTTAAGCCATTAACTTTTGTCTGGATCAGTGTTTCTTCCCAAAATTCTCTATGTATTTGTTACAACCTCAGAATTCTCTGACATTTTCCCCTACAAATCAGCCTGTGTTCATCTCACCCTCTGACCCATCATATTCATAATATGTTCATCCTACTAGTACATATTAGCTTTCTGTCACTATAACAAACATTCAGTATAACTAAGTTACCATTTTAAAGGGTTTATTTGAGCCTACCATTACAGAGATTTAATGATCAACTGGTCCTAATAGCTTCAGTCTGTGTGACATGTCATGGCAGGAGTGCATAGTACAGCAAAAACTTCTCATCTCATGATAAGATTGGGAACAACAAAAAAAAAAGAAATAAAGAGAGTGCAGTCCCTCAGTCTCCATTGGGGGCATACCCACAATGACCTGATGACCTCCTGTTAAGCCCCCACCTCTTAAAACACTGACCGTCTTCCATAACAGCAAGCTGGGGACCAAGCCTAACACATACATAGGCCTGAGGGAGACATTACAGAACCAAACTGGTACAGTCCTTAACCTAGCAGTCAAGGTCCTGTGGCTTCACTTTGCCTTTCTGTCTTTGTCTTGTTCAAACCCCTTTCCATATTATGGCTTCAGATACATGATACCATTAATGGACCCCTTAGCAGCTATTAGCCCTCTCCCACCTCACCAAAATGTGTTAATTCTCCCAAAGTTCATGGTTACATGTCACCCAGATAGAATTAGAAAGCTTGAGTCCATTCATCTAATCATTTATGTGATAGGAGACATGAGTAAGAAATAAGCATTTTATTGTCTTCAGCCTCTCAGCCTACAGTACTAAACAACTATCCACTTCAGCAGTGTTAAGTGAAAGAGAAATTAACATGTTGTCTTTAAGCTCCTATATTTGAGGTTGTTTTGTTATAGCAGCTTAGCTTTAGCTAAGAGTATGGTTTAGAATATTCTTTTTGAAAAAAATATGAACAGCAGACCTCATTTAGGTGGTAATTATTAAGGGATTTTTAAAATGGCATATATATTATAATATTTAATATAGTAATACATACATACATTCTGAGATGGCTCAGTGGATAAAGGCTTGAACCTGGCTACTTACTTGAGTTTGATCTCTGGGACCCACATGGTAGAAGGGGAGAACCAAGTCCTGAAAGTTATCCTTGCAAGCATCTAAATACATACAGTCAGCCCTTCATGTCCTTACTTGTCCAATATATTACTTTTCTTAGTGCTGAGTGGTGCTATGAAGGCTGTGAGGTAGAAATGATATCAATGGTCTTACCCAACACCAGACTACAATAGCAACTTCTCAGGCAAGATGTTCCCAAAATGATGTGATAGTGGCAAGACTGTTTCCGGGGATAACCAACTGCTACATTATTTGACTTGAGACTTGTTCCATAGGACGGAATTCATACCTGGTACTGTGAACATGATCAAAAGCCCATGGCTGTGGATATGTTAAGCCCTAGGGAGGAGCCTACAATTGTGGTGCTGAATGGTCATCTTGCTAAACTACCTTAAAACTATAATTACATTCATAGATGAATATTGCTCTCAACCTTTGTCAAAGAAACTTCGTTTTGCAGCCGGCAGCAATTAGTGCAGAGACTCCTAACTGGGTAAAGCGCTGTGAAATAAGTGAGTGTTGAGTTGAGCGCTCAGCTCTAGAGAGGACACTTACATAAATTCTCCACCTCAAGGCTCACAGAACGTTACAGAAGACAGCACGGAAAGAATGTAGGAGCTGGGGGATGAGAAATGCTGTTCTCTGGCTATGATATGGATGTTGAACACATGAACTTACAATAGTTGTGGTGACCCGTACACTCTCTGTAAAATATAGATCCAGTTAAAATTTCTAAACTGGAAGGAGGAGGGGTTACTGAGGCCCCAACTCCATCTCAGACACTATGGACAGTTCGTAACTGCTGGGAGACCAAGAGTCACTTTTATTTAAGGAACTTGGACACTAGTAGGTTTCCCGTGTAATGACTCCACAATCATACACATGTGGACAGCATTAATTAGACTCAATGTGTTACCAAAAAAGAAAGAGAGAATCTGAAGCTGGGAGGGAGATGTGTTGTGATGGGCTCAGGATGAGTTTGAGGGAAGGGGATGAGTGGTGAATAAAAAACCATTGTGTGTATACAAATATTTGTATGTGAACCTTTCAAAGAACACATTTTTTAAAAATATTCAGGAAAAGAATTGCTTCTGTCTTGAGTACATCCAGGTTTCTTTCTTGTCACTATTTTCTAAACAATATAGTATAACAAGTATTTACATAGCCTTACAATATAATGTGTATTATAAGTTATCTACTGATGATTTAAAGGATACAATAAGCTATGCATAGCTTATAAGCAAATGCAAGACAATTTTATGTAGGAGACCAGAGCATCCATAAATTTTGATACCTGTGGGGGATAATGGAACTAATACCTTGAGGACATCAAGAGATAACTTTACTTGGAAAGTTTCTTTTTCTTTTTTTTTTTAAATTGTGACTGATACTAAAATTGAAATACATCCAAGAAAAATTTAAGTGGAAAAAGGGCAGCCTAATGATAGCAACCTCTGTAAATTGCTGTTTCCAATTATCACTTCCATATCTAACAAGGAACATGGGTGGGAAATGTATAAAGTCTTACAACCCATGTGTAAAAAGATAACCCAATTAAAATATTGGCAAAGGATTTCAATAGAATCTTCTCCAAATAGGGATATTAAAATGGCTGACAAGCATATGAAAACAAGGTCAACATCATTAGCCATTAGGGAAATGCAAATCCAAGTTATAATAAAATTCCACTTTATACCCACTAGGATGGTTATAATAATCATTAAAAAAAAAAACAAGCACTGGGACCCTAGAACATTGCTGGTGGGGATGTACAGGTGCTGTCACAGTGGGAAAGAATTTAGCAGATACTCAGGATGTTACATAGAGTCAACATATGATCCATTTGTTCCACTGTTAGCCTTTTATTATCTGTCTGTCTGTCTATCAATAAGTCATCTAGCTACGCTGGCATGTGTGTTCAGAATACATGCAAGGGAGATAAATTAATATATACACCCCAAAATCTTTACAGCAATATCCATAGTCGCATATCCTAGCACAGTGTTTCCCAACCTTCCTAATGCTGCAACCCTTTAATGCAGTTCCTGATATTGTGGTGACCTCCAACCATAAATTATTTTCATTGCTACTTCATAACTGTAATTTTTTGCTGTTATGAAATGCAATGTAAATATCTGTGTTTTCTGATGGTGTCAGGTAACCCCTGTGAAAGGGTTATTCTACCACCAAGGATTCTCGACCCACAGTTTGAGAACTGCTGTTCTAGCAGCGAAATAGAAACATTATATGATAAGTGGATAAACAAAATTCTGTTGCATAAAGCAAAATTCTGTTCCTATGATGGAATATGATTCTGCCATAAAAACAAATGAAGTGCTGATATATGCTACAACTGAATGAACCTGAAAACATCATGCTAAATTTCAAAAGAAGCAAGACACAAAGCCCACAGATTGTTGGGTCTCATTTATATGGAACGTCCTAAATACACAAATCCAGAGATGTAGAAAGTAGATTAGTAGTTGCCTTGGGCAAGGGGAGAAAAGAGAATAGGGATTTGCACTAATGGGTTCAGAGTTTCTTTGGGGGGTGATGAAAATGCTGTAAGATTGGATTGTGGTCGTGCTTGCACCTCTGGGAATATATTAAAAACTATTGAATTGTGTACTTTTAAACAGATAAAATGTATGTATGTGAATTATATCTCAAGAAATCCATTAAAATAATTGCTATGCCAGTTGCTTGGAGCAAGCCAGAGATAGAAAAGAGAGATTATTGATCTTTTTAAAATAATTTGTTTTTATGTATTTCTAAACTTAAGGCATGCTCTATTGTTCACTAACTGCATCAGCTTTACAAAAAGTGAAAAATGAAACGCAAGAGCAAGTTTCTCTGCCAAAGCACAACTTAATGAAATGCCTGAGGAGAAGAATTAGTGGGGCATGCTTGATGCAAGATGATGTTTTATTAAAACAACAACTTGCCATTTTAAAGTTCCAGGCCCAAGTTCATTTCTCAGCACTCACATAGTGGCTCACAACCATTTGTAAGGACAGGGACAGTTTGGAGAAGGAGAGGGAGCAGGAGGAAGAGGGAGAGAAATAGAGATGGGGAAGAGAAGAGGAAGGAAAGGGAGAGCGGGGCGGGGGTTCCTGGTCCCAGAGGATCTGATGCCCTCTTCTGGCTTCCATGGGCACTGCATGCATGCGATGCTTAGCCACACGTGCAGGCAAGCACTCATATACATAATATATACATAAATTAAATCTCAAAACATATTAGAATATAAGTTCTCTCCTACCTCTGTAAATTACCTGCTATTCAGCTACTTGTCCTTTGGAAACTGGAGTATTTGGGCAGTTTCTATCGGGGGTGCATTATTGGTACATGGTTATGTCAAGGTTATCTTAGATTATGGACAAGAGTATGAACTGTCTCTGGAGAATCCATTTGGAAACCACCATTTCCTCCCACACAGAGTCCTACCAGTAGAGCCCCCCTCAGGCAAGTGGTTGAACAGGACTCCACATCTCAAATCTATAATCTATGTATGTACTCTGGGTCTCTTTGTGTTCTTGGATTCAGTTGAAATTATTTCAATCTTAAAGAATTTAATTTGCAAATACGGTTGGAAGAATTTACACATGCCTGATATTCATGTCTATATCCACTGATGTTTAATTAACTGCTACTTTTGCATTACTATAGTCTATCAGTACACACACAGATGCCTCTGCCTGCACAGCTTTAAGAATTGACCTGACCAGAGTGATAAGGGAATGAAGACAGGACAGACACAGGCACAAGTACAGAAAAGCTGGGTTTGGGTGGGCAGTGTCGTCTGATTGAGATGCATCAGGAGCAGCTGGGAAACTCAGCAAGTTTATTTTATACATCTGAATGAAGGAGGTGGATTAATTGTACACAGCTGAAGGAGGAGATGGGTTAATAATATACACAGGAGAACAAGGAGAAAGATTTAGTTAATCTGGGTAGGGTGTCTCTGTAGGGGAGCATCCTCAGACTGGAAACACACAACAGTGGAAGGCTTTACTTGCCCTGAGCCTTAGCCAGGGAAGTCTTTGCCGTTCCTATGTGAGGCTGGGGTCCTTGACATAGCCATGGTCATGTAAAAAAAAAAAACACATTTCCTCAGGACTCATTTACTACTAACCCCATGACAGAGCACACCCACTTTTTTCATGACCCATTCCCAGCCAATAGGCTTATTTTCTCCTCAGTTCTTTGGTGTGTATTCCCAGTTCTTCCCAGAACAACCCCGCAGCCCCCCACCCCATACAACCTCATATGACCACAGCACAATTACTGAAAGTGGGAATTTTAGCATGGGGATAATAAACAGTCCACAGACCATATTCCATTATTGGTTGTTTTGGCAATGTACATTAGAGTATTTTTTCTAGTACAAGATTCTGTCCAGGGTTACACTGTGTTAAGTTTTCATATATATTTAGACTACACTGACTTGTAACAGTTCCTAAGCCTGTCTTTCTTCAATATTTTTATTTCATTATTTTCACAGCACATGGTTCATTTATTTTAAAAAGTGTCACTTCATACAAATTTAGCTTATGTTTCTTTGTGATCTGATACAATTAACACATATCTAGCCAGAACACTACATAGGGGATCTTGTTTCTTTCTCAAGGTTTCAAATCTATGAAGACAAGATACTCATTTAGCTGTATCAGTGATATTAATTTTGGTCATTTGATGAAAGCTTTATTTCTCCTGTCAAAATTTTCCTTTTGTGACTAATAAATAATTGATGAAGAGATACTTTGAGGCTTCCTAAGAATCTTATTCTTCATTAAGCTCCCTTCCTCTACGATTAGGAGAATAAATTTTGTAACAAGAGCTCTCAAAACTTTGCTGTTAGTATGTAAACAGTATGCATACAGACGAAGACCACTACAGAAAATCACAACTGATCAAAATGAAGAGTTGTGGAGCCCCGTCTCACCCTGTCTCAATGAATACATCTACAAAACACCCTAGCACCTAAGGCTAAGGGAATGTAGCAGAAGAGGGAGCAGAAAAATTGTAAGAGCCAAAGTATCAGAGAGATTTCTCCAAAATGGTGTCTCCTGGCAATACCAGAAGATACATCCCTAAAGTCTCACCAACATGACTACTTAAATGTGAGCTGAACAAGGATGACACCAATGAACATGACAAACGGGATGGAAAAAAGTCAAAAGGACTCAACTTTAAACAAACAACTACAGACAAGGGAGGAAATCTGGGAACGGGACATGTGGTTTTCCACAATGAAGAGCACATCTGTTGGTTGTTTAGTGACCAGATGGTCAACCCTGAAAACATACATGCAAGCAGCATAGAATAAACTGAAGAGGACATCATACATATAAGAATTAATGAAAACAAAGAGGCCATGAAGGAGTGTTAGGAGGGGTAGATAGGTGGGTTTTGAGGGAGGAAAAAGAATGAATAAATGTTGTAATTAAATTATAATCTCAAAAGAAAACTACCCAGTGTGCATCATTGATACAGAGTTATGGCAAAGTTGTCATAGATTAGAGACCCAAATGGACAAGAGCTAGTCTATGAAGCTTATTTGGTAGAGAATACAGTCATAACATGTGCCCAGAATAACTCTAAGCAGTCCTGAAAGATAAGCTTAGATTGTATGCTATAAATATGATATATCCAACACATGGATTTTGTGCAACAGACTTCCAAATGGAAACAATTTCATGTATAGTAAATTGAAATACCTCCAAGAAACTTTGAAGGAAAAAAGAGAATACATAAGACTTTGCACAAGATAATCCCACTTATGATTTTTAAAACTATATTTGGACTTTTACATATTAATATATGTAAATTTATAGAAACTAGACTGGAAGAATACAAAACAAACCGTTCACACCAATAACCTCCTGGGAAGCAAATGAAACATTGGAGTGGGGTATATGAGAGATAAGACATCCATGCTTTAGTTTAGACACTTCTGTTTTTAGAATAGGAACATATTTATGTTTTAATAAGGCATATACACTTTAAAGATATATTTGTTCTTTTTTTAGGTTTGGTGAATTACAATTCATTATTTTTTCTATTTTTTATTTAAATTAGAAACAAGCTTGTTTTACATGTCAATCCCAGATCCCTCTCCATTCCCTCCTCCCCTGCCCCCCACTAGCCCCCTATCCCATCCCCTTTCTGCTCCCCAGGGAGGGTGAGGCTTTCCCTGGGGGATCGTCAAAGTCTGTCATATCATTTGGAGCAGGGCCTAGGCTCTCCCCCATGTGTCTAGGCTGAGAGAGTATCCCTCAATGTGGAATGGGCTCCCGAAGTCCATTCATATGCTAGGGATAAATACTGATCTACTACCAGAGGCCCCAGAGATTGCTGAGGCCTCCTCACTAGCACCCACGTCCATGGGTCTGGATCAGTCCTATGCTGGTTTCCCAGCTATCAGTCTGGGGTCCACGAGCTCCCCCTTGTTCAGGTCAGCTGTTTCTGTGGGTTTCCCTAGCATGGTCTTGACCCCTTTGTTCATCACTCCTCCCTCTCTGCAACTGGATTCCAGGAGTTCAGCTCAGTCTTAGCTATGGATCTCTGATTCTGTTTCCATCAGCTGCTGGATGAAGGCTCTAGGATGGCATATAAGGTAGTCATCAATCTCATTATTGGGGAAGGGCATTTCAAGTAGCCTCTTCACTATTGCTTAGATTGTTAGTTGGTGTCATCCTTGTATATCTCTGGATATTTCCCTAGTGCCTGATTTCTCTTTAAACCTATAATGGCTCCCTTTATTATGGTATTACCCAATTTGCTCAGGAGATCTTGTCCCTTTCCCCTTCTCAGGGGGGCCATGTATGTCCTTCTTAGGTCCTCCTAGTTTCCTAGTTTCTCTGGTGGTGTAGATTATAGTCTGGTAATCCTTTGCTCTATGTCTAAAATCCATATATGAGAGAGTACATACCATGTTTGTCTTTTTGTGACTGGGTTACCTCGCTCAGAATGGTTTCTTCTAGTTACATCCATTTGCCTGCGAATTTCAAAATTCCATTGTTTTTTTTTCTGCTGAGTAGTACTCCATTGTGTAAATGTACCACATCTTCTCTATCCATTCGTCAGCTGAGGGACATCTAGGTTGCTTCCAATTTCTGGATATTACAAATAATGCTATGAACATAGTTGAACAGATGTCCTCATTGTATGAATCTGAATCCTTTGGGTATATGCCTAAGAGTAGAATTGCTGGATCTTGTGGTAGACTGATTCCCATTTTCCTAAGGAATCTCTATACTGATTTCCAAAGTGGCTATACGAGTTTGCACTCCCACCAGCAGTGGAGGAGTGTTCCCCTTTCTCCACATCCCCTCCAGCATAAACTGTCATTGGTGTTATTGGTTTTAGCCATTCTGACAGGAGTAAGGTCTTGTTTGACTTGCATTTCCCTGATGGCTAAGGATGTTGAGCACTTTCTTAAGTGTCTATCAGCCATGTTAGACTCCTCTATTGAGAATTTTCTATTTAGTTCTGCATCCCACTTTTTTGTTTTGTTTTTGTTTTTCGAGACAGGGTTTCTTTGTGTAGCTTTGCAACCTATCCTGGCACTCGATCTGTAGACCAGGCTGGCCTTGAACTCATAGAGATCCGCCTGCCTCTGCCTCCTGAGTTCTGGGATTAAAGGTGTGCACCACCAATGCCCCGCTCTGTACCCCACTTCTTAACTGGATTATTTGGTGTTTGGGTGACTAGCTTCTTGAGTTTTTTGTAAATTTTGGAGATCAGTCCTCTGTTGCATGTGGTATTAGTGAATATCTTTTCCCATTCTGTGGGCTGCAGTTTTGTCTTGTTAACTGTGTCCTTTGCCTTACAGAGGTACCATTTGTTAGTTGTAGATGTCAGTGTAAAGACATATACTTGCTGAAAACACATTGGTATTATTTTCAAGATTTCCCTTTTTGACAACTTGATTATTATTACACATGTGAATAAAATGCCTTGCACAGAAATGAATTATCCTGTGCCTCCATCTCAATCATGTATGCATTATATACATATATATATATACATATATATACATAACTATTATATATTTATGTGTACTACATACATCAATTGTTTTGTGGTCTCCTAAAATTATAAACCAAGAGGTAATTTCTACCATTCGTCAATATTCCTGTCACAATTGACAGTTGCTGTGATTTGAATATGAATTATCTCCCCAAAAATGTTTGTGTGTTAAAGGTTTAGTCCTCAGTTGGCAGTTGTCTTAGTTAGGGTTAGGTTACTATTGCTGTGATGAAGAACCATGACTAAAAGCACCTCGGGGAGGAAAGCGTTTATTTGGATTACATCCTGAATCACAGTCCCATGGTGTGAACTCAAATCCTTCTTCCTATACATTTTCTTGTACATGTTGTCATGGCAATGAAAAGTGAATAAGGCAGTAGTGACTAAACCTGTAGAGGTCTGAATTAATGATATCAAACTTGCTACCAAGTGAGCAAATCAATAATCATATCGTCTGTGATTGTGGTCTCCCACAACATTTGCGGACTAGATCCCAGACATCTGAAGAAAAGATGTGAGAGAGGGATTAGTCAACATCATTTTTTAAATCTTTCTATTGTGATTTAGAAGGAGAATGCCACAGCACTTTACAGTTGCTTCTATTTTTAACTTGTTATCTATGGAAAATATAAAAAATATGCTAAAGTGGGCTGCATCTCAAAGTATCATCTCACAGTTTATATATACATCTATATATATACATATATGTATGTGTGAAATAGATATGAAATATATTATATAATGTAACATATATGTTATAAAATATTGTGTTATATAATGTTACATATTTAAATTTTATTACACATAATATATAATACATATATAATAGTTCATTTCATCTTTTGCCTCCTACTCCTGTTAGAAGACAATTCCCCACGGGTGTGATTTTGTTATATCCTGTTCTTACAAAGATGTTTGCATATCAAGCAATCTTTTCTGCTGTTGTTTTATTATTTGCTTTAATTAATAAGATTTTACTTATTTAGCCATCCATTCATTTGGTAGCAACAAATTACTTTCATTGGGTTACTTATACGACTGTTGGTTGGGGTTATTTACAGTAGCATGGGCAACTTACAAGAGTCTACACCACTAAAGAAAATGTCCCTCCCTCCCTCAGCAATCATTAACTACCTATAGATCCTCAGAAATAGGTAAGACATCTTGAACCCCCACCCCCAGCAACTGGTAAGGGCCTATCAGTCCTCAGGTAGAAGAGATTCCTCATAAGCTCCCTGCCTCCATGACAGAATGTTGATAGGCCCAGTCTATTGCATATTGTTCAGGTATTCAGAGCTGCCCAGAATTCAAGAGTGTAGCAGTCACATCCTTTCACGATGAGAGTGTTCCGCAGCATTTCACTCATGCCTCCAGCTCTTACGCTTTTCTTTCCTTCTCTTCTACAATGTTCTCTAATTCTTGGAGATAGTGATATGAGTGTTCACTTATGGTTGAGCATTCAACAGTCACTTATTCTCAGCACTTTGACCAAGTATTCGTCTCTGCCCATTACAGCAATAAGACTTCTCTGACCAAAGCTGATATAAACACTAATCTGTGGCTATAAATATAAATGTTTATAAAGCAGTTTGACAGGCAGAAAGCTGTCTTATATTAACAAACACCGCATCTCTCTTCAGAGCAAGAGGCAATTTTTTAAAGAGTCAAAATAATCAAGACAATGTCTCCCTACAAGGCAAGGTCATTCATATTTGCTTGATGCACAGTACAAAAGATTCAGGTTCTCTAAATACAGACTTCCCCAACTGAGGTGCAAATTGAAGGCTTCATGACACCCCCCTGGGCCACTTCACATTTTTCTGTGGTACTTGGAAAACAAGGGGATCCTGATGTGAACACAGAACATTTTTGTGTTGTCGCTTGTCATTGGGTAATAAGGTCCTTTCCATAGGACCTAAGAGTCTTGTGCATTTTGTCAATATCCATGAAACTGGTAGACTAACTTTTAAGTTTGGAAATACGGTAAATATTGAGAAATTTCAAAGTTCTTTATACCCATTTCTTTTCTTCCATATTAATTTATTTATGTCTCTATTTATATTGTATGTATGCATGTGAACATATGTGTGGTGTATGCACATGCATGTGGGTGATCCTTCTGTATCACTCTCTATTCCCTTAAGACAGGGTCTCTCACTGAATCCCTCTGTGTCTGTCCCCTACAGTACTGGGGTTGCAGGCACACACGTAGCCATGCCTAGCTTTTTACGTGAGTTCTGTTATGTGAATTGAGGCTCATGTGCTTATATAATAAGCCCCTTTACCCACTGAGACATCTCTCTAGCCTACTCATATTAGTTTTCAACCAGACATGATGTGGCCTCATTCATAAGAAATATTTTTGTAGTCAGAAACTATTGGATATTGTTTGAAAGCAATATAAAGATGATGAAATTTAATTTCATACAAATGTATGTATCTAAAACCAACATTTCAGGGAGTAAAGTCCATACAAATGCTTATATAGAATACTAACACCCCAGGGACCAACTTTGGTGAACCTTAGCACTAATTATGTTTTAAAACAGACGTCACATTTTGGCAGATCATAAAAAATATAGAGTATCTATATCAAATAACAATTGCCACAGGGTTTGGAACAGCATGTAGTAATCAAATATTAATATTTTCCCACAAAATTCATTCAAACCAGTTTAAGAAGGACTATAATTCACTTCAGCTCATTTGGAATTGTCTTAATAAGTTATAAAACCACTTTTGCTCATCAGCATCTATAGAATTTCAAAATTGTAGACAAAGAACTATGGACCTGAATTCTTCAACCAAGTTCAAGATTCAGACCCTCCCACTATCCTGATAGGAAAAGAAAAAAGAAATCTTTGCAGACATTATATTAATGTGCTTGGCCTTTTAAAAGCAGACAGGATCAAAATGAAGTTCTTTAATGCACTGATAAGCTTTCAAATCACATGTACTAATTTGACTGTATTAGTGACATGTGATATTTTATCATGCTTCCATTTTGTAAGCCTTAAACATTTCAGAGCTTCCCTGATCAAAGTAGGAAATGAATAATAAAGTCATTTGATGAACTCAGATACGAAATAGGGCACGTACAAAAATTAGATGTTTAACCAAGGATGACTAAGAAGAAGGGCCTGGACCGGAACAAATCATGTCTGGAAGGTCGAGTTATTTACAGCTCCTTTCGCTCAGCAAGGGTAAGAATTAGAAGGCTTGCAGTCTGTACACAAATCACGTTCATGGAAAACACAGAAAGCAGGGGGTATAGGAAGCCTTTGCCTGCTGATTCTCAGCCGAAGACAGAGTGTACAGGCAGGTAGACTTGAAGCTGACATGAAATGAGTCTAAAGCAGATGAGAAGATGGTCACTGAACACTCATCTTCTAAAATAATATCTGGCCCTTCAGCTTTCTCTGAGGGAGGAAGAATTTCATATCATTTACTGACAGTTTTCCTGAGAATTTTTGTACTGTTTTCATAATTTTAAGAAAAAGAAGAAGAAAATAAAACTCACAAGGCTATGAAGATGGCTTTTTTGATTAAAACACCTTTTGCCCAAGCATGAGGAACTGAACTGGATTCCCCAGAAATCATCTAAGAGCCAGGCTTTATATGTTCACATCTATAACCCCAGTGCTGGAGGACAAGAAGCAGAGACAGGTGGATCACAGCAGGCTTGCTGGCCAGCCAGCATAGCTAAAAGGAAGAGTTCCAGGTTTAGTAAGAGATGCTGTCTCAAAAAACATAATGTGGGAGCCATAAAGGAAGACACCAGTTGTGACCTCTGTCCTCCACATGCACATGGATGGGCAAGTAAATGCATGCACGTGCGCGTGCACGCGCGCGCGCGCGCACACACACACACACGAGTCACTTAGATTCAACGAACATTTTTAAAAGAAAGAAAGAAAAAACTCAAGATGATTAAAAACCATGTGCACAAGTGAGTGAACGGGGAAGTTTGTGTGGACATGCATTTGCTGGCAATTTGCTAGGAGGTGTAGGCACTGTTATATGCATTTCAATGCACAAATGAGTGACATGGGACTCCAACCTGGAAGGAGTTACAATTTAGTGAGAAAGATGGATATATAAGCACATAATTATAGTGTAATTGTATACATGCTGCTGTTGTGACTCAGAAATTACCATCAGACTGTGTCACTTATAAAAACTGCTCTGCAGGAAAAACAGAGGGGGGGCACAGTTTTTTTTTTTCTAATCAGAAGCTGGAAATAACTCATCTCACTTCCTGAAAATTCTGAAAACTAAAGACTTATTTTATATTCCAGTTTAAAGTAAGCTGTCATCTGAGTGGTCCAAGAGGAAATTAGGCCCTTATAATTTGTGGATAGGTGAAGAGAAACTAGGTGTTATGTCATAAATGGACAAACTCAGGGAGTTGCAGGAAGGATACTCACATATGCCTTAGAAAGGGTCATGGTGGTGTGTTATGATTGGTGATTTCAATAATATATAAAGAATCTACCATTTATTGAGACTAACTGTAACTTAGGGGCACTCTCTTCTGGTTCAGAGACTTACTTCCTCCTTTGTCAACAGAGACGACAGCCTGAACTTGGTAATGTGAAAGTGGAGGGGAAAGGCAATACTAGCATTCCATTGTGGGGCCTGTCCTGACTTAGCTGAACTGCCATCTTCCCAAGTGCTGACAGCAAGCTAACAAAACCATAGTGTGAAGCACACTCTTCCTTGTCGAAAAGGAGAAAACCCCACACATCCAGCTCTCACACAGTGCAGATTGGTCAGTAACTTGAAATGATAATTTCTTCTATGGCTCTGTTGGTCAACTTGATATGAGGAATGCAACACAGGCTTTGGGTTTAGTTGTTGACTCTGTCACCAGCTCAAACTATGGTTCCTCCCTAGTATCCAAAATTATTTTTTATATTATCCAGCACTTAAAAAATAAACCCAAGCACCTAACTGGGCGGCAATTACTTGGCAGAACAGTGAACTCATCAATCATTAGAAAATGGCATCTCATGGACAGTATTTTGAAGAATGTGAAATTGAAGGATGCCAAAAACAATTAGACTCAGGAATAAGTACAAGCTCCTGTCAGGAAAAGAGAAAGTATGTTTGTGAAAATGCAACTGAGATGACAGCAGACGCAAAATATAAGATAATTAAAAGAAACTCAATGCAATTATAATCCATGAGTGAGCATGCACACATACACACTGCCACATCAGTATGAATAATTTTGACTGCTACCACACACTATGATCCTAAAACCACAGTCATATGCATCAGGTTCTCTACTGATGCTGGATGTTGACCCCACGTTTCTTCCTCTACTACTGTTTCATGACTGAGGGGAGACAGGTATTTCCAGGGTATCCTGGTAGGGTCACTACTCATAAAAGGTTGGTCCACCGATTCACCCAGTTCCTGGAGGTACAGAGATGCATGGCATAGGAGATGAGAGACTTCAGCTGCATTACCAGTGATAAAAATGTAGCTTCCCTTTGTTCTTTTCTCCTTTTCCAGCCATGTCTTGATTTTCCTATGTATTCCCATGATCTGCAATAAATGTAAAATAAGCAAAGGTTCTTGTTCCTCTCAATAGTCTCTGCTTGTCTTTTTCATGACCCATTCACTATCCTGACAAATATTCAACAAGTCATAGTAAAATTTGTTGATACTGCTGGACCACGGAACTCTGAAAATACTAGTAAAGTATTATGGAACTTCCACTCTGGTTCTTTTTTATTTTCCCACTCTGGGTTAAGACCACATATTACTCTTCCAGCAGACCTGAGTTTGGTCTATGTAAATGGCTGACAACTGCCTGTAACCCCAGCTCTAGGGCAATCAGACACCCTCTTCTGGCCTTTGTGGGAAGCTGCAATCGTGCACGTATCCACACATAGATATACATATACACAGATATAATTTTTAAAAATAAATTTTAAAAAGTTTGGACATGAGCTTTTCATTTCTCTTACATATCCATCCTGTTAGTAGTTCCGTCACACTAAGTTTTATTTTTGTACACTTAGATACAGTGTTATCCATTTTGTATTTTTTTTTGTAATTTGTATTAGTTATTTAGGCAACTTGTGACCTGATTCCTAATGGTCTTTACCTATTGCCATCTACACTCTTGTCTATAGTCATTTCCCTGAAGTGGGGGCTAGGCATAGTAATCAACAAAATAAGGCAGAAGTGATGGGTTGTCACTTCTGAGATTGTGTTACAAAGTTACATGTCTTGTTGACATGCTCTCTCCTTCTGGCTTTCTTGGGGTACTCTCTCTTGCCTCTTTCTTCTTCCCATGAGGTCAGATTCCATGTTCTGAGCTTCTCTATAGTGGGACACATGTAAAATGGACCTGGGAAAGGCTTCTGATCAACACCTCATGAAGATACGAAGTTTCAATGCAATCGCCCAAAGAAGGTAAATTCTACCAATAGCCTTAAATGTGATCTAGGAAGTGAAACTGCCCAGCTAATCAGGGGGAGTTTCTGAAGAGAAGGACTCAGCTTATCTACATCCATAATCCTAAACCACAGAAACAGTAAGGTTTGCTGCCATGAAGTTTGGGGTTATTTGTTACAGTGTTGCACTAACTTTACCTGGGGGATGAAAAAAATCTATTCACCTCACACAGAGAATCAATGACAAACCAAAGGAACAATTCCACCAAGTCTAGCTTGATGAACCGATGAGTTTAATTAGGGTTACTGGCAGGAATGTAGGTGAGAGGTTATTTACAGCCTAGGTTGGCTGGGCAATTTCCAAGCAGCTATCCCACTGAAGAAAATGCTTCTCTCTGAGCAGACATTGACTGACTGCCTTATGAATCTCCAGGCAGGGTGGAGGTCTCTTGAGCCCTTCCTCCCAAACAACCATTAACTACCTATGCTCTGGATAAGCCAAATAAACCCCATGGTTGGTCAAGTTATACTGATGGATCATGCTTTGGTTTGTTGTTGGGCCCTTACAAAGAGAGAGTAGATGTTTCTTTATGTCTCCCAAGTAACAGATTCTTCCTTCATCTAAATGAATTATTATTTCCTTTCATTTCAAGTTAAATAAATCAGCAAAGAATAATGCATTCGCCACAAGCAAGTAACCCGGCTACTCAAATAGGGCTCTCTGGGATGTAGGAGTCATCAAAATAAAGGGAGTGGGAAAACATTCCAGCTCAAGTCAATGTACCTATACAGGTCAGAGTTTGGTCAATTAGCTCTAAATATACTAAAGTCACATAGCCTCGATGAGAAAATGTGCCTGATTGTTTCAATGGAATAAGGACAAATAAGTGGGGGTGATCTATAAAACTAGATTTAGGCAACTAAAAAGCTGGGCAGGAAATAATTTCCTTAAATGGATGAAGCCTATGCCTTAGTTTGGATATCTGGTCTCATCATCTCGTTATTTATGATTCTGAAATGAACTTTAAACTCTCAGAATAAGAAGATAATCAGAAGCTTCACAAATTAACGGCTATGCAATTCATTTTTCAAACACTTAGACTCTGTCATCTCTCAAACAACTTTAATTACCACAAAAATAGCTCAAAAGCTCCATGGCACTTTAAAACTCAACAAAAAAAAAAAACAGCGTAAAGATGGGTATATGTGTGTCCAAATAGATTTTTGATGGATTTTAAGGGATTGGTTAAATGTGTATGTTTATTTATGTGTTTAGAGTTTGGCCTCAAGTTTCCATGCACCCAGCAAAATGCCTATCCTTTTTCTGCATATTGAAACAATCCTTCCCCACCTTCTAAGATTAAACCAAAGTGTTCTTGTTCAATTCCCAGTACACTTGTCACTTTTGTAGTAAACTTACTGGCTAAGTGATTAATAGGAAAAAAGATACTGACTTGTGTCTGAGTTGAACAAAGAGCATTCGTTCATAGACTCATCTAATATACTCAACCATTATTGGCAACTTGACAGATATGTTACCCTATAGGTACTAGAGTGCTACATTAAAAACATGACTGCCTATGTTCATAGCAGCATTATTTGTAATAGCCAGAACCTGGAAGCAACCTAGATTCCCCTCAACCAAAGAATGGATAAAGAAAATGTGGTACATTTACACAATGGAGTACTACTCAATGGTAAAAGCAACAATGACATCTTGAAATTCACAGGCAAATGGATGAAACTAGAAGAAACCATCCTGAATGAGGTAACCCAGACACAGGAAGAAAAACATGATATGTACTCATGCATAAGTGAATATTACACATAGAGCAAAGGATAACCAGCCTACAATTCACAACCCCAGAGAAACTAGGAGACATGCATGGACCCCCAGAAGAGGAAAGGGACATGATCTCCTGAGTAAATTGGGATCTTGGGGGAGGAGAGGGAGGTAGGAGAAAGAGGATGAGAGAAGGGGAGGGGGGAAGAGAAGGTCGAGTTAGGGGAATAACCGAGAAGGAGAGCAAGGAAAGAGATACCTTAATAGAGGGAGACACTATTGCCTTAATGAGAAATCTAGCACTAAGGAAATTTCCAGAGATCCACAAGAATGACCCAAACTAAGAATCTAAGCAATAGTGGAGAGGCTACCTTAAATGCCCTTCCCCTATAATGAGATTGATGACTACCTTATATGCCATCCTAGAGCCTTCACCCAGTAGCTGATTGTTTCTAATTCAAATAAAAATTATATAAAAATGTGACTGCAGAAAATGCTCAAAGATTGTGTCTCCTAGACATGGCAGGGAAGCTTCACCCATCCATAGTACTTCAATGAGATGTCTGCCTAAAGAAGACCTGAACAAGGGGGAAATCGGATGGGCCCCACCATAGATGAAGAGATATAGGCAATTAAGGAATGGTGAAAGAAGAAGAAGTAGTTTTCCCCAGGGATATCCAATAATAACTGGTCATACCTGAAGCATATACACACAAGCAATACTAAATAGACTCAGCAAGCTGTATTTATATATGTGTTCATTTGTATAAATATGTAACAATAATGGTTAAAGAGAAAGAGGTCATTAATTTGAGAGGGAGTGAGGGGCAAATGGGAAGGTTCAATATAGCAGAGGTGGGAAGAGGTGTGATGCAATTATATTTTACCTAAAAAAAAAAAGGCAAAGGACACAGTCAGTAAGACAAAACGACAGCCCACAGAATGGGAAAAGATCTTCACCACCCCCACATCTGACAGAGGGCTGATTTCCAAAATATACAATGAACTCAAGAAGCTAGCCACGAAAACACCAAACAATGAAATTAAAAAGTGGGGTGCAGAACTAAATAGAGAATTCTCAACAGAGGAATCTGAAATGGCTGAAAGACACTTAAGAAAGTGCTCAAAATCCTTGGCCATCAGAGAAATGCAACTCAAAACAACTCTGAGATACCATTTTACACCAGCCAGAATGGCTAAAATCAAAAACACCAATGACAATCTATGCTGGAGAGGATGTGGAGAAAAAGGAACACTCCTCCATTGCTGGTGGGAGTGTGAACTTGTAAGACCACTTTGGAAATCAGTATGGTGGTTGCTCAGAAAAATGGGAATCAGTCTACCTCAAGATCCAGCAATTCCTCTCTTGGGTATATACCCAAATAATGCACGTTCATACAACAAGGACATATGTTCAACCATGTTCATAGCAGCAATGTTTGTAATAGCCAGAACCTGGAAGCAACCTAGATGCCCCTCAACTGAAGAATGGAAAGAGAAAATGTGGTACTGCTGTCTGGGAGGTCAGCACAGGACTGATCCAAACCACTGAACATGGATGCCAATTAGGAGGCTTCTGCACTCTATGGGACCCCTGGTAGTGGATTAGTATTTTTCCCTGGTGTAAGAAGGGGCTTTAAGAGCCCATCCCACATGAAGGGATGCTCTCTTGGCCTGGACACATGGAGGAGGGTCTAGGCCCGGCTCAGGATGATGTGGTGGACTTTGGGGAGCCACTGTCAAGGGTCCTACCCTGCCTGGGGAGTGGAGGGTGGATGGGTAGAGGGCAGGTGGGGAGTTGGGGAAGGGTTGGGGGTAGGGGAGGGAGAGGGAGAAGGGATTGACATGTGAAGAAAGCTTGTTCCTAATTTGAACTAATAAAAAATAAGAAAAAATAAACAGAAGAAAAATTCAACTCTATTTCCAAACCTATGAATTTCTTTAATAAATTCATGGTCATAGAGAAAAAAGCCTTCAAATAATAAAAAGAACACTGAAACTGGAAGTAAAAAAGGTTGGGTTTTTGTAACCCCCTCTTTCTTCAGCCAGGAAAAGAGGATCCTCTGTCTCTGGACACCTTTTTGATGGCTTCCATCTGCCATGTATGAAGCTCCAGTGCTGTGTAGCTGCCATGTTAGGGAGACCACACAGAGCTAGAGGTGCTCACAGAGTCTTTGAGATGGTCCCCGCCTTCAATGCCTGCCCAACAGAAACAACCAGAGAGAGCACAGGCCAAACTACCTTGCTCATCCCAGTCAATCTTCTTGTTAGTGAGGAAAATAAACTACTATCATTTTTAAAACCCCAGCTGTGGGGTGGCTTGACAACCAGCTATAGATATCAAGATAATCTTTGACCAAGAAAACCATTTGGTTGCATCATCTGTCTCCACTCCTCACTTACTCCCCTGGCCACTTCAAAGAGCTGAGTACATCCCCTCACTCCCCAACTCTCAACTCTGGATTCATTGTATACTCCTATTGTAGCTGCACACTCAGCCTACTGGAACATAACTGGTAAAGGGAGAAAGGCTGTTCTCAGACTCCAGATAAATCTAGCAGCATCTATCTGCCCAAATACTTGTTTGGGTACCTGTGTTCATCCAGTGTAGCATCATGTGAATAGCTCAATCCACATTTCACCTTTGATTCCAAGGTTTTGCTTCCACACATAGCTGTTCTTAAACACCTTTCTATTACAGCCCTCCATATGGGAACATATATGCTTCCAATCTTTTCATTTGCTCACTACAGCCTGCTTGAACTATTTCCGGTTGGCAGTGCAATATGGGACAAATTCAAAACTACACCAAAACTGAGGAATATTTTGTCTTTTCAGAAACATCCTAGCGCCATGGAAGTAACTGATAGAATGTCTGTCTAGCATGCACAAAGTCCTTAATTCATTGCCCAGCACCCCATAAAACTGGATGGTGTGGTTCATACTATAATCCCAGCACTGTAGAGGTGGAAACAGGAAGATCAGGAGTTTAGTGTCATCTGTGGCTATGTATTGTGTTCAAAACTAATCTGCCTTACATGAGACCCTGTCTCAGGGGATAAAAAAAATCAGTTTGCTTAAGGAGGTATATTCCTTGGCTTCATGAAGTGAGTGTGGCCAGGTGGATCTTTGATCCCAGCTACTAGAGAGGCTAAGGCAAGACTATCACAAATCTAAGGCCTGCTTGGGCTACAAAACAAATAGGAGGCAAGCTTGGGCAACTTGGAAGACCATGTCTCAAAATGCCAAGTAAGAAGAGGGTTGGGGAATAGCGTTCAGTGGGGCCATGGGTTCAAGTCCCAATAATAACAACATGTTTTTTTTTTTAAAAAAAAAAAAAAACGTATTATTTACCCTATGCTTTGAGCCTTTAAAGTTTCATTTAATCCATGAGGAACGGCTTTCTCTTAGGAGAATTTCTGTTATAAACTGGGAGATTCATTATATAATCAGAGGCACACATGTACATAGCCACATGTAAATACAGTTGTAGACAAATTCTTGAGTGTGTGTGTGTGTGTGTGTGTGTGTGTGTGAGAGAGAGAGAGAGAGAGAGAGAGAGAGAGAGAGAGAGAGAGAGAGAGATTGCTTGCTTTCCTATATGGAAAACAGAAACTGTGTCAAATTTCTTTCCAGTAAACCACACAAACAACTAGTACACACATCAACCAAATTGATAGATGGCAGGTTATCAGTAGAGCAATCAACGCTCCGTCAGTAAATTTTCCCAGCAGGACCAAGGCAACAGAACGCAGCAGGCATCTCTCAGGCTCAAGGGGCATTTGCAGAAGCATAAAGCTAACCTCAGAAAATGGCAGGTTGTTTTCCTGCACAGGTTTTTATTTTTAAAAAAGCACTTTCTAAACAGCAGTGTGGTTTAAGAAGAAGGCCTCTTTTTTCCCTGCTTCCTTGTTTGTTTGCTTCAGTTTTGTTTTGCTTAAACGGCATCTCATGTGCCCCAGGCATGTGCCTTAAGCACACTCTGTAGCTAAGGCTGAGCATGCATTCTCGATTCTCTTGCCTGCCCCTTCCAAGCCAAGTTTCTAGATTACAGAAGTGTGCCACCATGTCCAAGCCAGCCTGTTAATGTAATGTCCATAAATGAACTATGAGCCTAGTGGGGATAGCACATGCCTCCACTACATAGCAAGTTCAAGGCTATCCTGGGCAATGTGAGGCTCTCTTGAAAACCTCAAAATAAATAAATAAAAAGCAAGTAAGCGATCTGCCATATAGGGAAGAGTAAACTTTGAAGATAGAAGTACTTCATCTAAATCCCAGTTTCTGCTCAGTATTAGTTTTGTGAATACACAAACCACACAACCCCTCTTGCATTTGAGTCTTTTGGTAAAGTGGAAATCATAATACACATGATAGTGATTGAGGTTAAATTAGATACTACTTTAAGCTGCCAGTTCGGTGCCCAGATCATAGTAGGTATTCAATAATTAGAAACATTAGATATTGACCTAATTCCAGGTGCTTTTCAACTCACAGTAAGATTTTATCTGGATAAATGCACTGTGAGTTGAAAGTACCCTAAGTAAAACTGTATCTCATGAATGCAGACTAACAAATATCAGAGTTTAATGACCCAGCACACTGCAGGGTCCCGGTTGTTTACTCTCAGGACATCGTGGCTAATGAGGAACTGCGCCTCACTGATGCTGCCCATCTTCTCAAGAGGGTATCTTAGCACCATATCACTAGCCTGGAGAAAGAGCAAAGGTCAAAATCTGAGGCTGATTTGTAGTGACTGCATACAGCTTTCACAGCATCAATATGTCAAAAAGACACAACTAAACCATCATGAATTGGGAACCACTTGTAATTGTTAGTATATGTCTTGTTCAATTTCATTACCGTTTCCCATTTTGAAACATTACCTTTATATTATTAATATGATAAAATATTTTAATCCTCTAGCCAGAGAGTCCAGATACTTTTTCTAATCCCAACCTTCCTCTCTGTACAAAGCATGATCTGTGTAACTTGCTTTCCATTGTGAGCTGTTCGGTTAAAAGGAAAATGAAATGATTAAATTCACTGATGTTGTCTCTCCTGACCTGAATGCAGCAAAGCAATGATGCCCAGTTCTCTTGAGTCTAATTTGTTTTGTTCATCCAAGAAGGGGGCCTTGAACAAAATGTCATTGTATGTTGTTAAGGTGTAGGGACAAGTGGTGTGCTGGCAAATGTTTATCTACCGGCTCTCTGGGTACATGTGGAGGCGGGATAGGTTGACTCACAGTGTATATTTTCTTGGTATACATATTATCACTGAGGTCAATTTCACTAAAGTGGAGTTGGAGAATGGCACACAACTGGCTCTCATGGAGCTGATCACAACACCTCACTGATCAAAACGCCTCAATAGAGGCTAATGTTCACCTCTCAATTCATATTCAGTTCTTCTATCATGTACAAGACAACACCTCTGGGGACTAGGAAGATAGATGAGCCAGTAAAGTACTTGCCTTGCAAGTCAGAACACGGAGTTTGGTCCCCAGGTTCCCCATTTGAAAAACTAGAAGGATCAACATGGTGGCACGCACACTTGCAATCCCAGCACAGGGAACGGAAGACAGATTGATCCCTGGGGCTCCAATCCCAGTCAGTCTGCCCTAATTGGGTAGCTCCTGAACTACCCAAGTAAGAAAACCTGTATCTGGAAAAGAATAAAATGGGTGCATCTGAGCAACAATACCAGGAGTTATTCTCTGGCTTCCACATACATGTGTACCTGTACATTCATGCACATTTACACGTGTGGGCACACACACACACACACACACACACACACACACACACACACACACACACACACACCTTCCAGTTGAGTCAGAGACAAAAGTAAGCCCCTCTTTACCACACAGAATTGAAACGGGGGCGGGAATAAAACAAATACCCTCTTAGTTATTATTACGGAAATGGAACTGACTCTCCTTTTGCACTCTATTCTATTTCTTCTCTGCTGTTAAATTTCCCCAAATCTCAGCTCACAGCAACAAAAATAAAGCATTAGTGGTTCTAAGTCAGAAAGTGAGTGAAAGCAAGCTTGGCCTCTTTTTCAGTTTCTCAACACCAGAAACGATGGAATTTGCCAAGCCAGCTGTCTATCTCATTTGAATGAGAGAGAGTCAACTGTCAATAATAAAGAATCAATTCCGAATACATCACTCCCACAGTTGAAGTTTAGAGAGGGCCAGGATGCAGAATAAGGCTACAAGTGAGAACAGAGCACAAGCATGTTTTAACACCTGATTCATCGTCTGTCATTCACCGGGAGCAGGAAAGACCCATAATCCTCTCTAGGAGAGGCCCTTAGGACGTAACTCACAGCTTATTTTCTCCACGACCTGACATCTTTGATCATGGGATTTCTCAAGATGCGAAGATTTGAAGTTAAAGAGAGTAGCGAGGAGCCAAGGTCCTATTAAGAGCCATGGCAGCTTCTTCCTGACAGCCCAGCAGGCTGCTATGTACAGAGCCTCCCAGTAGTCACCTAAGAGGTGAGAAAGCCAAATCCTACTGATTTGCACCCCAGAAATGCATTTGAGGCTACTAAATTGTCATCCTGAGTCATCATGGAAATACCTGTCTGATCTTTCCTTGTGATAAAAACAACACACAAGGCACTTGAAACTTCCCCATCACAAGTATTGGCAAGTATAGTCTTTAATACATAGAAAAGGCACCCCTAGGATATCATTCATTTGTTGCAAAAGTGGTATCTCAAATGCTCTATATTTCAAGGCACTCATATACAGAACGACTACCCTGTATGAAGCCCCCAAACACAGGCTAAAACTGGACTCAGTAGTTCATGCCTGTAATTATAGCACTTAGGGGATAGAAAGAGGAGGACCAGAACTCAAGGTCACTGTTGGCTTCATAGGGAATTTGAAGCCAGCCTGAGAGACATGAGACCTGTCTTAAAAAACAAAAACAATGGCTGGAGAGATAATTCAGTGGTTATCAGCACTGGCTTCTCTTCCAGGGGACCCTGGTTCAATCCCCAGTACTCCCCCAGTGGTTCAAATCATTTGCAACCCCAGTACGAGGGGATCTGAGGTCCCCTTCTGGCTTCTGCAGGTACTGCATGCAATGCTACACAAACGTGCAGGCATATGAAAATCTTCTTAAAATTGTTTTGAAAGACCCAGAAAACAAAATGCCAGGTGTTGTTCTACCCAGATCCCTTTACTCGGTCCATAAATCCATCTCTCAGATGCTAAGAGGGCTGGTTGTTGATGACTTAAAGCTGTCTCTAGAAAATGACCATTGTCTGATTGGAAGTTGTGACATCACAGAGAACATTTCCCACCGTGGGGAGCTTATTCCCATTAACAGTGAAGCTAACTTCAGGGTAAATTTGTGCTTCTGAACACCAAGACAACAGCATGATGAGAGACCTCCAACTGAAGTGACATCCCCACATGACCCCTTCCCTGTGTTGCCCCAGTTCACCCCATCCTCTTTACCCAAGAACACTTCATATGTATGTACACATACATACATACACACACATGTACAAAGACTTGCACAAGAACCCACAACTCTCAGTATGTTACTAAAGCACTTAGCTTAAGACAGATGCTCTCCTCTTGAGAGTCCAAATCAGGGCCTAGAGAGATGGCTCAATGGTTGAAAGCATTGTCTACTTTTGTGAGGACCCAGCTCTGGTTCCCAGCAGTCACACTGTGCCTCACAACCATTTGTAACTCCAAATCCAGGGGATATGATGTCCTCATCTGACCACTGTGGGCATTAAGCATGCAAGTGGTGCAAGATACATGCAGGAGACACACTCACAAATGGAAAGTACATGGATTTCTAAAAGTGTATAAATCCCATCCAAGGAAGCAGTCTCTTCACCCTTAGAAGGAGATGTTCTCACAGCCTCGCCCCTTGTATTAATGCCTTTTCCTTTTTGACTGAGGAAAGTAACCTTTCATTGTCTGCTAAACCAGCAGTGACATTCCCTAAAAGGGGGGGGGGGGTGTTGTCAGTCCAGAAGGAACCACCAGGGCCTTACTTCAAATGTGGCAAGGAAAGTCACCGGGACTGTGCATGCCCAAATCCTCACACACCTACCTAATCATACCCTAAATATCACCAAGAGGGCCACTGGGCATCGGACTGCCCCAAGGGGTCATTCAGTTTTCCCAAGCACACCTTCATTGGACCTACTGGGCTTAGCAGCTGAAGACTGATGGGACTCAGGCTCTTTTATAGATGTGATGAAATACACATCAATTACTCTTCAGGCACCTAGAGTCTAGCTTCTTGTGTCAAATCACCTCATCGTGTTCCTACTAGATTCCGAGGCCACTTTTTCAGTTCTGAGAGAATTTTGGGGTCCCACTCACCCCTCTCCCTTATCCATAGTTAGAGTACATGGTCAGTCCTACAGGCCTCTCCAAGACTTTTCCTTTTCCCATAGCTTTCTCCTCATACCCTTGTGTCCTATTCCCTTACTAGGAAGAGATGTTCTCTCCAAAATTGACATTGATTTTCCCTTTCCCCGGGGGCAGCAGCTCCCAGGTCACTCCTGCATCCCTCCTTTTCCTTTCTTCAGCTTCATTTATACATTCTTCCACTCTCCAAAATCCCCAAAGCTCTGTTTGCCCTCTGCTCACTTCTTTAGTCAACCCCATTGTATGGTATACCACCTCTCTTTCCCTTGTTGAGCTTCATAAACCCTGTAGGGGAAATGTTAGCCACGCTCTCTTGGGGGCTGGCACAGGTAAGGCAGACCTCGCACACTGGGGCGTGGTCAGAGTGATGTAGCAAGACCTTAAATATGAGGGTCACACGCAGGCAGCTCTCTCTTCCCTGAGCTGCCTGGTGGTACAAGACTGACTCTGTCTCATGAGTACTTTTTTTAAATAAACATCTCCTCATCGAACTTGCTCTGACTCCATAGCGATCTGCATTTATTGAGCTTCACGTTATTTCCCTTTCTATTACACTTAAAGACCCTCTGCCTACATTTCCAAATCCCAATACTCCCTACCCTTAACCAGTCTCAGAGGCCTCAAACCCATAACTCAATCTCTTTTATCCAAACATCTTCACCCCACAATACTCCCATATTGATGGTCAAAAAACCTAAGGGAACATTCCACCTAGTTCAGGACATTCACTCCATTAACTGCTCTCCTTTACATCCTTAAGTCTCTACCCTTAGGCCCTCCTCTCCATTATCCCTGACAGCATACCCCTGGATGTCCACTTCCAAGACTTTCTCATAAATGGATCCTGATATTCAACAGTCCTGACAACTCTTCTTGAGGCCTCTCTGCTCATCTCTGAATCTAACAAATTAACTCTGGGATCCACTCTCACATTCTATTCCCACAAATATCTCCCTCAACTCCTAACATACAAAAGGCTCCAATCTCTCCCACTGTCTCAGATTCCATCCCTCCAAACCTCTCTTGTCGAAAACTCATCACATACATTCCTTACCTGTCCTCCCCTTTATCCCTCCACACTTATCCCTTTAACCCAACATTCCTCAGATCCCCTTCACTCCCGCCCAGAAACTCTCAAACACCTCCTCCTCATACCTCTCATTCACAAGAGGGTCCTTTAGCTTCTTCTGCCTACATGTTTTATGCAGATAGTAGCTCCTTCCAGTCAGACAGCCGGATCAGACTGACCCCCACCATCATCAACATTCATCCTCACCCTCTGGTGCCTGTTCTCTCAAGATCACCGGTTCCCCCACAAATTTCATATCTCTCTTCACACTCCCACTTTTCTTCTGCACAAATGATTGCCAAACATCCACTGCCAACTCACTCCCCTACATTCAATAACTGTCCAGCCATCCAGTCATCAAACATTCTGAATAAACCCTACACTCCCAATTACAAGACATAACTAAACCCAAGCCATCTCCTCTCTGATACGCACACACTTTTATGGCCAAACGCTCATCTGGGTCAAGGTCATCCAGAAAACTCTCCCCTCAACTTCACTTCAATGCCTCTCTGATTTCTTTGCACCTCTCTTCAATACTCTCCGTTAGCTGCACTTCATCTCACCACTGATACTCCAGCTGCCAATGCCCCAACCCCACTACTGACCGCTTGTCCCCTTGACTATTCAAGTCCCTCTTTGAGAATCAAAGCCAAGTTCTCTCAACCTTTCCACACCAGGCCCCAAAACCTGCTGCAGACTGTCCCTCTCACCATTTTCCAAAATCCTCCACAATCATCCATGCCCTTATAATATTTCAATTTCAAAACCACCTAAACACCCCAGGAAAGACTATTTAGATGTAACAAACGCCTCTCAAATTGTATTCTCCCAACACAAGCAGACCCTGCTTTCAGATAACAGTTGTTCCACAATTAACCTTATATAGCCAATCTAAGTTTTCCTAGCTCTTCTCAAGAACTCTCAAACACACTCCAGATAAGTATGCCTGCCAACCAGCAGCCTATGTTTTCCTGCTTATTGCCTATCCCTGAGGATGGGATCTCCCCCTTTCCTTAGGATCTGTCCCTTTCCCTGGTCTTGGGATTCCTCTTCCCAGCTAGCAGGACCAAGAACCTAACAGTTTTATATGTACATCAAAGATTAAAAAGTTTTTTCTAAACTCCTTAACTTCACTTCTGTCCCTAGTCTATCTGTCCTAACAGATTTCAAATCAACTGCAGACTTCTCCAGTAACTCCAGTGCCGGTCCTAGCTGATTCCTAAGAATCTTCATGGTACAGCCTCAAAGACTACACTTCCCTATGTACAACAAGTGAAACATCCTGCTCTTCCCTACCTTAACCAGCAACCAGCTTCCATAGGTCCCCTAACAACAATGTCCCAATGTCGGTAGAAAGCAGGCGGAGAGAACAATGCCCACTTACCCAACACCCAGCCACACAGTAATAAAACAAAAAGGTGGGAATGAAGGGACTCTGGTGAGCTCAAGCATGGTGAGCATGGATCTGATGGGCCTTGCCCTTCTCCCCCATTCCCTCTGCCTTGCTAAAAAATCTCATTAGATTCCATTCCTAAAGCTAGCTCCCAAGATCTGTTCCTTTATTTGGCCACTTCCTCCTCTTAGGCCAACTACCAAGGTCCAGCTATCAAAGTGTTGAAGTCCAGCAATCAAAAGCCCTTTTTGGCTCACCTAATTAACATGCCCAATTAAAATTAAACACCTCATCCTAACATAGGGTTTCCCCTTGTATCTTTATAAACCACCATTTTCCTATGCACCATGTCTGTCTGTCTCCTCTCTATCCAGAGACAGTCCTTTGTCCCTTTGGGACAAATATTCCTGTCCATCTCCCTCATCCTCTCTCTCCTCTCTTTGTCTCTAATTCCCTGCCCTCTGTCCATATGGGGAAAATAAATGCTGAGATCTTGGTCTTGGGAGTCCTGAGCCAATACTTTTCCTTTCATTCCTGTTCTTCCAGCAGACGTGAGTTCAGTTTCTAGCACCTATATTGAGTTGCTCACAACTGCCTATACTTCCAGCTCTAGGGAGTCTGGCCTCTAAAGACACCTGCATTCATGTACTCTAACTCAGATGGCTTTTAACCACTGAATTTGATTTCCATCATCTACACAGCAGTTAACAACCATATTTAATCCAGCTCCAGGGGATCTGACACCCTTTCTGGCCTCTGGGAGCAACAGACACATATGTGTTGCACAGACATGCATACTGGCAAAGTACTCATGCCCAAAAAATGTAAATAAATTTATAAAACGGAAAAATTAAGGGGTCCAGAATATTAGTGGTCTATGAAACATCAGGCAGGCAAATATATGCCATTGTCATCCCCAAACAGGAAGGAGGATGGAGAAGACAGAAAACGTAAAGAAACAATGAACAAAACTTTTCAAATTTGATGAAAACTTTTAAGTCCACAGATCCACATGAATTCAAGAATGTTGAAGAAAACACAACTAATACACTCTACAATCACATTGTAAGTGATAAGGAAGAAACACTAAAGTTTACAAGAGAAAAAATCACATAAAGAATCAACACCCAGAAAAGGAATGGCAGCAGATTACACATGAGTAACCATGACAACCAGAAGCTAACACAGCAACGCCCTGAAAGCATTGAAAACAATAAGCATATGTATACTTTAGTGAATCTTCTCATAAATGTCACTTTAGAAGAGAATTAGGCATTTTGGAGACATAGTAAGGTAGACAGACACACAGAGGAGTGATGCAACTGCAAGCCAAGAGCACAAAAGATCACAAACATTAGAAGGCAGAGGTGGCAAAGAGGGTTCTTGTTCCTTGCAGGTATCAGAGGGAATGTGACTCTCCTAGCATCTTATTTCAGACCTCTGGCCTGTAGAACTATGAGAGCATTTCTTTCTGTTTTATTCATTCATTTAATTTTGCTTGTCTGTTTTTGTTATTTTGTGTGTATGTGTGTGTGTGTGTGTGTGTGTGTGTGTGTGTGTGTTCATGTGGGGGTGGGTAGGTGATGTATGCATGCCATGGTGTGTGTAAGGAAGTCAGAGATGAGAGGACAACTTTCAGGGATTAGTTCTCTCCTTACTCCTTGGTTTGTGGAAGTTGAACTCACTCAGGTCTTCAGGCTTGGAAGACAAGTTCTTTATCCACTGAGCCATCCTACCTGCCTTATTTGCTTCTCTTTTTGATACAGAGTCTCACAGTGAAACCCAACATGTTTCTGTTGTTTTAAAACTCCCAGTTTGTGATGTGTTGTTAGAAGGACCCCAGGAAATCACCAAGAAACACTATGCTGGTGTTGATTTAATAGTGCTAAGTGCTAGCATTCTGACCCTCTGCAGTTCTTGTGGTAGACAGAACCACTGGCCTTCTGGAATATGTATGTTAGCATGGTTACTTCTTTATTCTCCACAGACTGACAAAAGCATGCTTCTGAACCCGTAAGAAAGAGGGTCAGACTCTGCACTGTGGTAAACTCAGAAAGAAAATTCGGCCTCTTTTTTCCCAATACAATGGCTAATCAAGTGTTTTTTTTCTCTAACCTCAGCTCTGCAAAATCCTTCAAAGAAGAGAGACTGAAGAAAAAAAATATGTAACACTAGGGCAGATTCTGGAAATTAATTCTTTTAAAATATGAAAATCATTCTATTAGAAAATCATTTAAAGCCTCGTTTAATCTCTAAACCTTATGTGGCTGGGAATGTAATGCAGTAGGAGAGTGCTTGTCTAGCATTCAAAATGCTCTGGATTCAATCCTCCACACCAAGGCAACAAACAGAGAGGTATACAGTTGATGTCACTGTAATCCTAGGTTCCCCCATCAATAGGCTTTCTTCCATGTTGCTCCCTTTCAGTTTTAGAATCCAGAGTTGGGGTGAGTTGTTGCCTTATAGAGACAAGTTTCCTGTGCTCTATTTTTACTTTCCAAAACAGAGGAACTTAAAGAAAATACGCAGTGTGGTCATGTTCTCTTCTAATATTCATTAAAATGGTTACTAGGGGCTAGTAAGATGGCTCCGTGGATGAAGACACTACTTGTCAAGCATAATCAACCTGAATCCAATACTCTGGACCCACATGATGGGAGAAAACTGACTCCTGAAAGTTGTCCTATGATTTCCACATGCATCTGCACACACACACACACACACACACACACACACACACACACACACACACACACACACACCTTTTAAAATAAATAAAAGGGTCCCCCAACAAACTATTAATAAAGTGAACCCTGTCTACAAGATGGTGAATGCAAATGTGCCCCCCCCAAGCTATCTGAATTTAGGATGATTGCTACTTTCAGGAATGGATCAGTCTGCTGTCTGATTCCTGTCAGTCACAGATGGTGGATCCCCTGCTTTATGTGTGCCCCAGTGACTTCCCCAGCTCACACTGCTCTTCTTTGGCTGCTGATTGGTCCTAGGCTTAGAGACAAGGTACTTGAACCTTCATAAAGTCCACAGCTTAGTGGGATAAAACAAAATGGATAATAGAGCAAATGTTGGTGAGAATGTGGAGATATGAGAATTCTTGTACACCACTGTGAGGAATGTGAAATGGTACAGCCACCAAGGAAAACAGCATTGCCATTCCTTAAAGAATTAAAAATAGGGGCCAAACACAATGGTGCTAGTCTCAGTCACCCAGGATTCTGAATCAGTGGGTTCATTTAAGTCAGTAAGTTTGAGGTCAGCCTGGGTAACATAACAAGACTTCATATTATTGTATATATAATTACAATTTGACCCAGAAATTTGGTTTCTCAATAAAACACGCAAAGAGTCAGAAGCAGGGATTCTAACAGATATATGAGTTCATTCATGCTTATAAGGACATAAATTATGCTGACCAACACTGGAATAGATAAACAAATGTTAGTGATAGACAGATAGATAGATAGATAGATAGATAGATAGATAGATAGATAATGATAATTAATGGGTTGTCATTCAGCTTTAAGAAGGAAGGAAATTGTGGTACACATTACAACATAGATGACACTTGAAGAAACTGTGCTAAATAAAATAAGGCAGACACAAGAAGATACATACTACATGTTCCCACTCTTCTGAGGCCCCTTCATTAATCAAATTCACAGAGATAAAAGGGAGAATGAGAATAATTAGGGAATAATGGAAAAATATAGAGAGGTGCTTAATGGCTACAGCGTTTTTGTTTTGTGCAATGAAAAAGTTCTGGTGAGTTGGGGGAAGAATAGAAGAGAGCAAGAAAAGAAATACCATAATAGAGGGAGCCATTATAGGTTTAAAGAGACATCTTTAAATTTATGTTTGTTTCTAGTTTAACTTAAAAAAAAAACAAGGAAAAGAAAAGAAAAAGCTCTGGACATTTACAGAACAGTGTGAATATACTTCACACTACTCAACTGTACATTTTGGATGATAAAGATAATTTTTTGTTATGTGTATTATATCACGTTTTTTATTTTTATTTCAATTAGAAACAAGATTGTTTTACTTGTCAATCCCAGTTCCCTCTCCCTCCCCTTCCCCCCCTACCGCTCCCCCAACTAAAACCCTACCTATCACATACCCTTTCTGTTCCCCAGGGAGGGTGAGGTCTTCCATGGGGGGGTCTTCAGAGTCTGTCTTATCTTTTGTGTATATAAATAGGTTAAAATTTTTTAATGGAGAAAATATATTGTATTTGATTTTAATTATTGAGAAAGAAGCAAAGGTTCCCATATTTAACTGTAAGAGAAAGCAAATGCTGTTGAGAAGAATGTTGATAATAATAAAGAAATTTGTTTCATAAAGTTAAATTCAGCAAGATTTGACAATCACAGAGTTCTATGAATCTAACAGCAGAATTGTAACATTAATTAAAAACTGATGGAAGTATAAAGGGAAAATTGAAAAATCCATGATTATACCCAGAAGTTTTCCAATCCTTCTCAATACTTTAAAAGAAAACCAACAATGATATAGATGACTTGAAAAATACCATCAAACCAATTGACATACTGAGTATCTATGGAACACTTCAAAAATTGCAAAATATGCAAGCTTCTCAAATGAACAGAGACTTATCAAAAAGAATTTGTCCATGGGGTTTTATAGAAAGGAGATGTAATAAGGGTTTCATTTCTCATGAGCTAGATGCTTGCTCCTGAAAGGAAGATGTAGGAGGAGAGAGAGAGGATGAGAGGGAAGGAGAGAGATAGGAAGGGGGAGAAAAATAGTGGGGGAGAGGGAGAAAGAGAGAGAGAGAGAGAGAGAGAGAGAGAGAGAGAGAGAGAGAGAGAGAGAGAGCGCATATGCCACATTGAATCTGTGGAAGTCAGAAGACTTTGTGGCATATGTTCTCTGGGTTCCAGGGATTAAACTGGGTCACCAGGTGTACTGGGGTGGTATTGTGGGTCAACCTGACACAAGTGAGAGTCATCATCAGAGAGAAAGGAGTCTCAGCTGAGGAAATGCTTCAATGAGATCCAGCTGTAAGGCATTTTCTCATTTAGTCCTCAATGGGGGAGGACCCAGACCTTGGTTGGTGGTGCCATCCCTGGGCTGGTGGTACTGGATTCTATAAGAAAGCAGACTGAACAAGCCATGGGAAGCAAGCCAGTAAGCAGCTCCCCTCCATGGCCCCTGCATCAGCTCCTTCCTCCAGGTTCCTGCCCTGTTTGAATGCCTGTCCTGACTTCCTTTGAGATGAACACTGATATGGAAGTGTAAGCCAAATAAACCCTTTGCTCCCTTTTTGTCAATGGTGTTTCATCACAGCAATAGAAACCCTAACTAAGACACCAGAAAGTTCCTTTAGCCACTGAGCCATCTATCTCACTTAGTTTTTAAACATAGTGCACCATTGGCCTGGACCAAGGACTCTCAAATCAGATTGTCACCAAAAGATTGAGCTCCAGTTGCACTTTTTTTCAAGAGCATGTATATTATTAGCTAGTTATTAGACCACCAGTATCTTCCTTTGTAGAAGCTAAGGAACCCCTTATCTCACATGCTACTCTATTCCATTAGTGTCTTTAATGGCAGCATTACTGTGTTCAGCAGGAAGGGGGCATAACTCAGCCTTCAAGGGAAGGTAAGATGATGCTATCTCACTTTCTTTGCTCACCCAGCATGAAATCAAAGCAACACACCTACAAGATTGAATCAATAAAAACAAAAGCTATTCATGAAGAGATGACTCCCACACACAATCTTTGATATTCAGAGAATAAGAAACCCCACCAAAAAAAAAGAAAGAAAAAGAAAAAGGGATTTTATGTGGGGTTGCCTTAGAATGTCCTCAAGTATTCTCAGGGCTTGGTTTTGGGGTGATAGTTCCATGAACAAATTGTGAAGATCTGAAAAAACCTTCCATTTACTTTAGTGCGTATTACTGTTGGGCAATTGTTTTAGTTACTTTTCGGCCAAGGGCAACTCAAGGAAGATGGAGTTTATTTTGGCCTACAGGTCCAGAAGGATGAGAATCCATCATGGCAGAGTGGAGGCCTGGTAGAAGGAAGCAGGAATGGCAGCAGGAGGTGAAAGCTCACATCTTTAAGCACAAGGAGGGCAAGTAGAACAAGGTCTAAAGCTCTTGGGAGCCCACCCCATTGATGTGTACCCCAGCAACACCACACCTCCCAAACCTCCCCAAACAACCCACCAACTGGGAACCAATGCCTGAAACTCTGGATAACATTTCTCATCCAAGCTACCACAGGATTTTAAAAAGACATGCAAAAGAGCAGGTTAGCTGTAGTAAGAACTATTTATGAAAAGAGAAATCTCTGGAAAACTGGTATATAAATTCATCCCTAAGTGTTGGAAATTTCAGGCATAAAATGGCTCATGAGTTGGACTATCTTGGACAATGTAAGCAAACAGAAGAATGGACAAGTGACAGGGATAAGAAGCCAGCCAGGAGAGGGTGCATTATCACACAAATTTTCTCTGGGTACAACAATGTGAAACTGGCCTCAGAAGTAATCCATCCACAGAGCATGGCCTTGAAAGCTGCCTGTGATGGTTAATTTCTGCTGTCAACTTGATGGGACTAAGAAATACTTCCTGGACCTGATGTGCCTGCTCAATTGATAAAGGCACTAGCTGCACCAGCCTGGTGACCTAAGTTCAATTCTCAGAGCCCATGTAAAGTTGGAAGGAGAGAACCAACTTCACAAACTTTTCCTCTGGCTTACACAGACACACACACACACACACACACACACACACACACACGTACACTCAAATGTTCGTGCACACAGGCCACATTCTCTCACATACACATACACTAATTAACAAAAAGGTTTAAAATGAAGTGTCTATGAGGTTGTTTACCTAGAGGAACTGAGGAGGGAGGAAACACCCTGAGTGTGGGAAACACCATCCCATGGGCTGGGGCTAGAACTGAATCAAAGGAGGAAACACTGACTTTCTCTGCTTTCTGGGTTACCCCATGATCCAACTTACTCCTGCCACAATGGCCTTCCCACCATGATGGACTACAGTCCTCTACATTTTAAGGCAAAATGACCCTTCCTTTCTTAAGTTGCTTTTGGCTGGACATCTGGTTCCAGAGAGAAGAAAGGTAACTAGTATGCTGCTCTTAGTTGTAGTCTTGGGACTGGTTGGCAAAAGGACTTAAGAAGTAAGAGTACTCTCCTCGGACCTATAATGGCTCCCTCTAATATGGTATCTCTCATCCTGCTCTCCTCTATTCTTCTCCCAACTCAATATTTCTGCTCCTCCATTTCCTCCTCTCCTCTTCTCCTCATCTCATTCTGGCAGCTCCCTCTCCCCTACCCTCATGCTCCCAATTAGCTCAGGAGTTCCTGCCCCTTCCCATTGCTGGGGTCCATGCATTTTTCCCTTAGAGTCCTTCTTCTTTCCTAGTTTCTTTGGTGAAGAGTATTGAAGGCTGGTAATCCTTTGCTCTATGTCTAAAATTCATATATGAGTGATTACATACCATGGTTGTCTTTTTGTGACTGGGTTACCTCACTCAGGATGGTTTCTTGTGGTGGACTTTGGGGAGCCCCCGTGGAGGGTCCTACCCTGCCTGGGGAGTAGAGGGTGGATGGGGTGAAGGGTAGGGGGTAGGGGTGGGGAAGGTGAGGGAGAGGGAGAAGGGAATTGACATGTGAAGCAAGCTTGTTCCTAATTTGAACTAATAAATTAAAAAAAAAAAGAAGTAAGAGAAATGCCTCAGGCAACCAAGTCAGCACTGCCAGAAGTCAGGCCAGTGTGCACTGTAATGATAAAAAAGGATGAGGCCTTGGTCAACCTTTGCATCAAGATTCTGCTCCATAGGTGCCAGTAAAGCAGCCTGAAAAGTAAAGCTCCTTGCCTCAGAGTCTCACAACCTGAGTTCAATCCCCAGGAGCAACGTGGTGAAAGGAGAGAAACGTCTCTGGCAACTTGTCTTCTAACCTCTACACAGGTACCATGGCATGCATGAACACACTCCAATCTGAGTTGAATGGCTCATTGAAACAGTGGTTTCCAAATGCTATTGTCAGGAAACTTGATTTTATCCTATTTAGGTTTGCTTTTTATTTTAGCTTATTTTATTATTTTTTTTCTCTTTTAGATCCTTTGTTTTCTAATAAGAGAGAACTAGAAAGGGTATGAATTTGGATGGGAGGGGAGGAGGGTGGGTCTGGGAGGTATTGGGGGATGGGAAACTGTAATCGGAATATAGTGTATGAAAAACTATTTTCAATAAAAAAGACAAATAAATGCAAAAAAGATAATTAAGGAAGAAGCTTGAAGCTAATATCTTTACAACAGCAAGATTTCAGGGACATCCAAGGAGTACATCAATAAAGACTTACAGCTAAATATTAAATTGCATTTTTACTGAGAATACAAATTTGTTAGGCATTTTATCTATTCTTGTGTCTAGATATAAAGGAATCTCTGAAATTTATAGACATGTGCTTAATATATTTCGATGTATCAAATCAAAGAGCATGTGTACTAAAGCTCCAATGCATGTTCCCAGGCCATAGTCACTCATATTTGGCTCTTAACAGTCAGTAAGGTAATAGCTTCACTTTGTTAGAACAGTTTTAGTACCTTAATAGGACAGCGAGGGCAATCCATTTTAAATGGAGAAGTCACCTGGAGCTGTACCAGGTACCAATACGGGGCCTCTTTGTCCTCAACTATTTGAGTTTCCTGTGTGGATGCTGGATGTTGGTGAGTTCTTTCTGCACTCCAGACCTCTCTTTGGTTTGGTCAACGGTCCATTAATTTTTTTCTCAAGCCAGTTGTTTGATTCATGTTTATTTGGGGGTATTTATTTTGAATGCATTTGTTTGCTAGCATCTGATCTTTCTGTCCTGCAGCTCCTCCAGCATCTAACTGTTACGTTTCTGACTTTTCTCTCCTTCCCTGCAACCTTGCCCTTTTAGTTTAGAAACTTTATGAGTCCCTGATCATAAAGATGCCAAAGATAACAGGCACATGTTCCCCAGAGCCCAACAGGGGAGAAGTGTCAGGGGAACTCCCCGGGATGTGAAATGGCCTCAGAGGGAACTCCAAATACCATGCATCATTCTTCGGTTGCTCAGCTGGAAAGATACCCCAAACAGGGAATGACCTTGCTTCCCCTCCTCTTCCTGGAAGTGTGGAGCATAAACCTGAGATGCAGTGGGAAGAACCGACCTTGGGGTAAGAACTGAGGGAATTAATCCCATGAGGCTACTATGAATCAGATCTGAAACACAGATATGATGGAAACTTAAAATGGGGGTGGGGGAGAGAGAACTTTAGAAATGGTAACAGAAACTCAAGAAAGAAGGAAATATTTGGAGAAAAAAAAAAACCGACACCATTTGAAACTCCAGCTGGTTGTGTGTTTGATAATGGTAGTAATACCATATGTATGGTTGGCAAGGAGGACCGACAGACAAAGGGTCCAGTGACTCGGAGACAGCACAGGCTTTATTCATTAGATGAAGGGGTCTCTTGGATCACTTCCAAGCTCAGGTAGTTTAAGGGCAGAAAAGGGAAGGGAAAGGGAACTGAAAATTTTCCTTCTAGGTCTACAGTCCAACATTCTAGGAGTAGCTAGGGAAATAGGGTATGTGGTTGGTTAAAAACTGGCAGGCCAGGGCAGTCTATGGGGCCTCTGGCAGTGGAACCAGTGTTTATCTCTAATGCATGAATGGACTTTGGGAGTCCATTCCCTGTGGAGACATATTCTCTCAGCCTAGATACACTGGGGAGGGCCTAGTTCCTGCCCCAAATGATGTGACAGACTTTGATGATCCCCCCATGGGAGGCCTCACCCTTTCTGAGGAGTGGATGGGGTGGGATGGGGAGATGGTGGGGGGAGTGGGAGGATGGGAGGGAGAGGGAACTGGGATTGGTATGGAAAATAAGATTGTTTTTAATTTAAATTTTAAAAATGAGAAAAAAAGTGGCAGGCTGTTGAAAAACCTTTCTCATGGCCAGTCATTTACTGATGGTTGATAGGGCAAGAATCTAGAAAAGCAAGTTACCTTGGGAATTATCATTATTCAGACAAAATGTTCTTTAAAATGGTCTGACCATGACTAACACAATGCAGTATTATTTTAAAAATTAGAACTGATTAATATTCTCAACTTGGTTTTGTTTGCTTGTTTTTGCACATCAGAGGTTCTGGCAATAAAACTAAAGATGGTAAATGGGGAGCTGGAGGAATGGCTTAGCAGTTAGCCCATGCTGTTCTTCCAGAGGGCTCGGGTTCACTTATCAGTACTGGAGTCGGGAGACTCATATCCACCTGTCACTCCAGCTCTGGAGAATCTGATGCTTTCTTCTAGCCTCTGAGGGCACCTGCACTCATGTCCACTCCCCCACTCCCGACACCTACACATAATTAAAAATTAGTTCTTTTAAAATATGATGAATATATGAGCATAAAAATATAACAGCCTATTTTAATTATAATTTCAAACATCTAAGAGATAAACAATATAATTGTTTATTTGCTGGGCATGGTAGCACGTCTTTAATTTTCGGCACATGAGAGGCACCAGCAAGCAGATCTCTGTGAGCTCAAGGCTAGCCTGATCTATATAGTGAGTTTCAAGACAGCCAGGGCTACATAATGAGACCCTATCTCAGGGGAAAAAAAGTGAAAGAAATTAAAAAGGGAGTTTTAAATACAACCCCTTGTTATTAGCTCTCATTGCCTTTTCCTCCTTCTTGTTCACCCTCTTTTTCTATTGTCTTCTCTAGTAATCCCAAGTGAAACAAAGTCGTTCACCAAAAGAAAAGATTGGTGTCATCTTTTCCAAGACAGAGCCTAAAGAAAGAACAGTTCTGCAATCTCTGGGGAAAATCCAAGCCCAAAACCTTGATTATGGTATTTCCTAAGTCATTCAAGGACCCTTTGGGATATGCTGAAGAATTGCAAATCACCTTATTGGCCTAAAAACAGGATTTTTGACAGTTATTAGAGAGTGCCTCCCTTGCAGGTGGTTAATTCTTAAGACTAACATCTGTATAAAAAGATTCTTTTTTCTTTTCTTTTTTTTCTTTGCCATTTTGCCCTTCACTGGGTCCCTTTTGCATCTCCAGCACACAGAAATGTAGATTTTTCTCCTTTATGTACTAAGGATGCTCTCTGGAGTAATGTAGGTGTGCTATGTGTCCCTTCAGTGTGTGCTTGGAATTGATGGTTTCACCCCATTGCTTGTGTGTCATTTCTGTCTGTCTGTTAGCCTGTCTATTTGATATTCTTGTTTGAGTCTGTAATATAAAGGTTTGTCACTCGGTCTATTTGGTGTGTGAAGTTTTGTTTTTAACTAATTTTTAAAGCTTTTGTTTAAAGTACTGGATTTCATCAAGGCATTTTCAAGTATATATTGAAGGGACCAACCCCCCATTTCGGCAGCCATGACAGTAACACATGCTCGCTATGACCTTGTTCTAGTCACTAGAAAGTCAGATCCCTGCCTCGTGGCAAGGAACCAATCAGAAGTTAGCTGGTGGCGCTATGCTTTACGGCACTGGGTGTGCTTTACGGACAAGTGCACAGCAATGACTCGCGGGGCATAGCAACCACCCTGGGGGGGCCTATGGGCCATAACAACCAGTTGACCAATCAACACAGGGCAAGCCCTCCAAGCCTGGAGGGCACACCAATCCTGAGCCTGTGCGTACCCCTATACACTCCCCTTACGCTGCCCTACAAGATCTCTCGGGAGCCCCTAGGAGCTGTCTTTTGTAGCCAACCGCCATGGTGGGTGGACAAAAGACCCGAGCTAACATGGGGTTAGCTCGTTAAATTACAATAAAGCCTCATGCAGTTTGCAGCAAGTTCTCGAATCTGCCTGGTGATTGGGGTGACCGCGGTCGTGGCCTGGGACCCTGGATACCTGAGTTTTTCTGGGGGGTCTAATAATATGTCATTGTCCTTTGTTTTAATCCACCTGTCGCTCCCATTACCCTCCTCCATGCTTCTTGACCCCCTCAAGTTGGTTGCTTTCTGTGGTGATTTGAATGAGAAAAGTCCTCAAATACAGCCTTTCGTATTTGAAGCACAATTGGTGGCACTGTTTGGTGAGATTAGGGACTTTTAGGAGGCAGAGATTTTCTGGAGGAAGTCATTGGAGTTAGGCTTTGAGGGTTTACAGAGTCACCCCACTTATGCACTCTCTCTACTTTGTGTGTATGATTGAGTTGTCATATCCCAGCTTCTTGAAGCTCTGGCCTCCTGCTGCCATGGCCTTCACCATTATGAACTCCCCAGTCTGGAACTGTAAGCCAAAATAAGCTGTCCCTTCTATAAGTTGCTTTTGGTTATGGTACTTTCAGTGCAGCAAGAGAAAAGTAACTAATATACTTTCCTTCCTTATGTATTCTATTACAGTGTTACCCCATGCCTTAATATCTCTCATTGCCCTTTCATGATCCCCCTTCTAGATTCATAACCTACACACACACACACACACACACACACACACATACACACACACAATATTTCAAGTCTACTTTCTGCATATGACAAAAAAACATACAGAATTTCTCTCACTCTGGCTTAGTTTGCTTAACATGACACCAGTTCTATCCATTTTTCTACAACTATCATGATCATCTTTTACATTTGAATAAGATCTCATTGTGTGTATGTATATGTACCATATATTGTATATCCATTCATCTGTTGCTAGAAATCTAGCCTGGTTCAATTTCTTTTTTGGTTGTTGTAAATAGTGTGCTAATAAACAAGTAAGTATCTCCGTGGTGTGTTGATTTAGACTCCTTTGGGTGTATGCACAAGATGGTCAATCTGGACATTTTTCTTTATGGTAATTTTTAAACACCAAACAAATAAAAAACAGATTATTTAAAAGAAAGAAAAATATTTTAAAATCCAAGCAGCAATGAAGTTTACTTAAGACTTACAACCTTAGCAACAAATAAGCATTTGATCCTATCTTAATGCACTCTAGTGTGAATTTAGATTCACACTCCTTCTTAAATTGCTTTTCATTCCTTTTGCTTTGTCTTATGACTTAACTTGAAGGTTAGTCTTATGACCTTTACAGATCCATTATGTAGTATGCTTACATGACCAAGTCACCATCAGTGTGCTCTCTGCCTCCTACTCAATAGGATTTGATTCAGATTGGCTACCAGGCAAACAAGTGCTCATGTAAACCTATTCATAGCACTTAACCAAATCTAACAAGTTAATTTAAATTTAAAATAGAAATATCTAGGCCAGTAATGTTAAGATGTTTTCCCTTTTGTTATTGTTCTATATTTAAAATATGTATTAGTTACTTTACTCTTGCTGTGATAAAACACCATGACCAAAAGCAAATTAGGAAAAAAAAGAATGTATTTGGGATTCAGATTCCAGAGGGAGAGTTAGTAAGTGGTGAAGAGGCATGGCAGCAGATGACCAGAGCAGGAAGTTAAGAGCTCATAACTTCAACTGCAGTCAGGAAGCAGAGAAAGCAAACTGGAAGTGGGGCAAGGGTCCAAACTCTCAAAGCCCACACACCATAGGTACTGCCTCCAACACAGCCATATCTCCCCATGACATCCCCAAACAGTGCCACCAAATAGGGACTAAGTGTTCAAATACATGAGTATTTGGGCAGTCATTCAAGTCACCTCGAGGTATGCTGTCCATATTTTCTATGCTTCTTCAGTATAGCTTCCTGACTCTTCATTAAAATATTCAGTTATTTTATTTTTAAATGAAATATTTTTTCCAAATTTGGAATGTTATACAAGAAAAAAACCAAACTGAGAACCACCAAGTATGAAAAAGTTACAAGTTTAAAATATATTGTTTGGGTCCACAGATATACACTGAACTGAACTCTGGAACCCAGTTGCAGAGAGGGAAGAATGAAGATCAAAGGGGTCGGTACCAGGCTGGTGAAACCCACAGAATCAGCTGGCCTGAACAGGGGGGAGCACATGGACCCCAGACTACTGTCTGGGAGGCCAGCACAGGACTGATCCAGACCCCTGAACATGGATGTCAATGAGGAGGCCTCTGCACTCTAGGGGCCCCCTGGTGTAAGAAGGGACTTTGAGAGCCCATCCCATGTTAAGGGATGCTCTTTTGGCCTGGACATATGGGGGAGGGCCTAGGCCTGGCCCAGGATGAGGTGGTGGACTTGAGGACCCCCATTGAGGGCCCTACCCTGCCTGGAGAGTGCAGGGTGGATGGGGTGAGGGTTGGGGGGAGGATTGGGGGAGGGGAGGGAAAGGGGATTGACAGGTGAAGCAAGCTTGTTCCTAATTTGAACTAATAAAAATTAATTACAAAAAATAAAATAAAATAAAGGAAAAATATATTGTTTGGTAAAGAAGGTTAAAGGTAAAGGAAATGCTTTTAGATGAGAGAGGAATTTATATGATAAAATACAAATTTGTCTTAAAGTAAAAGGTTTACCTAAAATGCAAAATGATGAGGACAAACATAAAAGTTTAAAGTATGTCATAAAAACTTATCAAAAAATAAAACTTAAAGGTAATATGATATGATTGCATTTACTACAATGAAAGCTTATTAAAATATCACTCTTTCTAATGCTGCAGCCCTTTAATACAGTTCCTCATGTTGTGGTGACCCCCAACCATAAAACTACTTTCACTGCAATTTCATAACTGTAATTTTGCTGCTGTTATGAGTTGTAATGTAAATATCTGTGTTTTCTGATGGTCTCTGGTGACCCCTGTGAAAGGGTTGTTAGTTACACTAAGGGGTCTTGACCTACAGGTTGAGAATCACTGCTCTAGGTCAAAACTGAGAGCTCTTACTCTACACAGCAACAACGTTTTAAATGTACATACACAGATGGCTTAGAAAAAAAGGGATTTATGTTTTATCCCTTTGTTGACTGAGCCATTGGAAACTTGGAAATTAGATTTATCCACATTTCTCCACACTGGATATAAATATGCCTTAATATTAAGTTTTTCTTACCTTTGGGTTCAAGTCCTTTCCCTGTCGGAAACCCACCACATTAATAGTATGACAAATTCCATTAGCAAGCATCATTCCAACTTGAAACATTCCTACTAATTACACAGTGATTGTGGCTTTTACTTTAGTGGACAGATATTTAAATCTGTTTGTTTATCTGGGTCTATTGTATAGAATTTTCACTTTGCCTATGATTTCTCAAGTCTCTGGACTGATGATTCAATGAACAAATAACACTATGAAGAAATCGATTACCCAAATTGACTAACACTTTTAGCTTTTTAGCAAAACATATAGCCATTAGTTCTCCTATGTCTAAGATTGATTATATTTGCAAAATATCAATTATCTGCTTCTAAAATAATTGCTGGAAAATATGAAAATACCTTTGCTAAAGGGAGGTATTATATGCCATTATAATACTTTAAAAAGTAGTAACTGGGATGGAGAGATGGCTCAGCAGTTAAGGGCACTTGCTGCAATGTGGTGGTTTGAATAAGAATGCCCCCCATTGGCCCATATGTTGGAATACTTGGTCCCCAGGTGATGAAACTGTTCAGGAAGGATTGGGAGTCTTGTTAGAGGAGGAGTGTTACTGAGGGTGAGTTTTCAGGTTTCAAAAGACTTGTGCCATTCTCAGTGTGCTCTCTGCCTCCTACTCAATATTTGGCATGTGAACAGCTCTCAGCTGTTCCTCCCACCATGGCTTTGATGTGCCATCATGGACTCTAACTCTATGGAGCCATAAGCCCAATTAAACACTTTATGTTTCCTTTGTCATGGGGTTTTATCACAGCAATAGAAAAGAAAAAGTAATCCACTGTTCTTCCACAGGACCCCAGTTTGTTTCTAGCATTCACATTGAAACTCATAATTGTCCATAACTCCAGTTTCATGAGATCCAATGCCCTGTTTTTGCCTCTGTGAATATTGCATGCACATTGTCCGCAGATATACATGCAGGCAGGATACTAATACACATACAACAATCATAAATAAACCTTTTTTTCAAGACAGGGTTTCTCTGGGTAGCTTTGGAGGCTGTCCTGGAACTAGCTCTTATATACCAGGCTGGTCTTGAATTCAGAGATCTTCCTGCCTCTGCCTCCCAAGTGCTGGGATTAAAGGTGTGTGCCACCATCACCCAGCTTATAAATCAATCTTTAAAAAATAAAAAGATCATAACTGAAAATTTATAATCAGCTACTATAATTTTTCCATGGTATGCTAAAGAAAAATGGTAACTAAACAAATTAGATAACCAAATAAGACCTAAAACCAATGATCTTGTGAATGTAAAAAGTCTCCACATCAGTTTCTTTTTTCTCTCTCGTTTTTTTTTAATTTTGAAAGCACTCTTATTTACACATCAATCCCCCATTCCCTCACCCTCCCATCCTCCCATGCTCCCCACCAAGCCCCCAACCCACCCCCCACCTATTCCCCAAGGAAAGTGAGGCCCTCCACAGGGGACCATCAAAGTCGGTCACATTATTCGGGAGAGGGCCTAGGCCCTCCTTGCTGTATCTGGGCTGCAATAGTATCCCTCCATAGGAAATGGGCTCCAAAAGTCCATTTGTGCTCTAGGGATAAACACTGGCTCCACTCTTAGAGGTCCCATAGACTGCCCAGGCCTCCTAGCTGGCACCCACATTCAGAGGGTTTGGTTCAGTCCAATGCTGGTTCCCCAGCTTTACAACTAGGGTCTCTGTGCTCTCACTAAGTCAGGCCAACTGTTTCTTTGGGTTTCTCCAGCACAATCACGTCAAAGTTTCTTAATCATTAGCAACATTATGTATTTCCTTCTGTCCTACAAAAACATAAGAACATTTAGATTTATATTGTTTCTTCTGAGGATGCATCTTTGTGCATTTTAGAAAAATTGGGTACCACATCAGGAGGCTAACTTTAACTTCAGGTCGGGGAGGGGGTCTGATGTTCTATTCTGACTTGCATAGGCACCTGAACACACATGAGTATATATACAGATGTACACATATGCACATGTTCAAATACAAAATTAAAATGTCATTTTCAACCACATCAACAATCAAAAGCCCTAAGTTACTAAATTCAAAATTCTACACACTCTTATGCTTTTAAAATATATTTCTTAAATATTTTTATATTTAGAACTTTCAAAAGCAGATATTTAAAATTTTCCATGGTACATTTCCTGAAAGCAGAGAAATAATGCTAGTCTTGCTTTTAGTAAAAACTGTAAGTGAAGTTAACATTACTGTGTCATTTCATCAATCATATTTTTGTTGCGGTTGTTTGCATACCCTGCCTTCCTACTTTGCTTAAATTAAGTCTTCATGTTTGAAAGTTTAAAATTTGTCACTGCCTTCATTAAAAAGCCTCTCATTCATTAATCAGTATAATTTTGACAAAACTTCACTTTTTAGATTGACAAAGACCCATTTTAAATCTTCCTAAAGAACTCCATTTTGAGAGTGCCTCATCTTCTAGATCCAAATTCTTAAAACAAAAAACCTTCCTAACAAAAACAGCAGGAAAGGATATTAAATGGCTTAAATAAATGTAATTAACTGTGTTTCCTCAGACAATGGAAGTGTTAACACATAATAAGTTCGTAGATAGAATAACCGATCTTTTAACACTCCATGTGATTGATGTCTCAGTATAATATCTCCTGATGGCCATCTATCCTGGAAATGCCCCTAAATACCCCCACAATAGGAGGCTTAACCACACCTACCAATTATACAACCGTGTATAGCAGCAACTTGATAGACTCAAATTCCAGATGTATATGCTACCATCAGACCAGAAAGGCCTGGAATGCCCTGTGAACCACTTCAAAACAACTTGAATTCTATCAACACTTGTTAGAATACTGAAAAGTTGGAGTTGAGTCTTTTTTACCAATATAATACAAAACACCTAATCTCCAAAGGCAGCAACTTTCATTAAGTTCTTATCAATATTAGAAAATGCTAGAGACAAGAGATATCACAAGAACAGAGAAGCTAGAGTAATAATTTTAGGACAGAAAACTTGCTATATATAATTTTAAGAATATAAATGATCCACATTCAAAAACAGGATATATAGAGATACCATTATTTCTGAAATAAGTATCTTGTAACCTAAAAGACCATACTGTTAAGAGCCCTTGTTTATAAATTAAATTTATCTTAGAGGGATGTTAGTCTGAATTTTTAAAAATGAGTAAATAATACTTATATTTTCCACTGAAAACTAGATAGATAATATTATAAAACAACTCCAATTGGGGTATCATTTCCCCTTCCTGATTGTAAAATGAGGAATAAGATTTGGCTATTTCCATAAAAATCTGTGGAATCTTAATTGCTCCCAAGTGTAGCCTCTTATCTCCATCCCTGTCACTAATAATATTTCATATACAAAAGGATAATTTATAATTTTGTTAGAAAAAACTTCAAAGCAATACTACATTATTGATCTAGTCTCTTCTGTAATATTCTATTAAACTGGAATCTGATGAAATAGCAAAATAATAGGCTAAATGAACTTATTAGTCTGTAAATAAGAATTACAATAATTTAGAAAGTAAAGACCAGTCTTTTGTAGAATTACAACTGACCACTCCACATGAGGGTATAATGATGGCCAAAAGAAAAGTTAGAATCAAAAGATAATGTTGCGGAGCTGGAGAGATGCCTCAGTGGGTATAAGCCATTCATACCTGGGGCTGTGTTGGCTGCACAGGGTTCAGAGAGACTTTGTCTCAGAAGAGTAAGAAAAGTGAAGTCCTTTTTTGGTTTCTATGCACACACAGGCACATGTACACTCACACATATCACACATACACCATAAAAACACACATAGAGGGAGAGAAAGAAAGTATGAATATGATTGTTTTAAGTATTTCAAATTTAAGATAAAATGTATGCTTTTAAAGGTGTGTGTGTGTGTGTGTGTGTTGTGTTGTTGTTGTTGTTGTTTTGTGTGTATGTGCATGTGTGTGTAGTGTAGTGAAATGCCTAGTGTGGGTTCTGAAAACAGTCTCATCAAGGAGTCTGATAATACACAAAGTTAAAAAAAATCTCATTTGGCCGGACAGTGGTAGGATGGTGGTAGCATATGCCTTTAATCCCAGCACTCGGGAGGCAGAGGCAGGCAGATCTCTGTGAGTTCAAGGCCAGCCTGGTCTCCAGAGCAAGTGCCAGGATAGGCTCCAAAGCTACACAGAGAAACCCTGTCTCAAAAAACCAAAAAAAATCTCATTTGTTATTTTTACTTCTTTTGGCAATATTGTGTTCTTGGTTGCTTAAATCTTAGATATAATATTCATATTGCATACCCATGTAGATGTTACTAAGAAAGAAAAAGAAAACAAAATGTCAGACCCAGATCATAATGGACAATAATGTCTTTATGACTCATTTAAGTCTCCTTTAATGACTTAAAAACTTTTCCTGTCCTCCATTGCTCTCTTGCCCACTCAGGCTGTCTCTGATCAGATCCTAGCAATGAGGCATTTTAGTAACCTGGGCCATAAAACAGCACTCCCCCTTTTCATGCATGAAATGTGGGGCTTGGCCAACAGGAGTTGCTGTGATACAAGGTTTCTGCATAAGAGTGACAGTTGTGTTGAAGATACTATGGATTTGTTTGACGGAATAGAACGTTACAATTTTTGTAAAGTTGGCATGTGGTATATCTATAGCGAAAACCACCTTCTTCCAGCTCAAATCCCCTTAATAGATATTTATCGTCCACCTCTGTATCTGCTTTAACATCCTTTTGGCTATCAGGAAAATCTTTTAGAATGCATCAACTTAGCCAGCCACTATCTCCCACCAATCCCTAAGCTAAGAGTAAGTATATCCAGATAGTATCTGATATCCATAGCGACTATTTCTCTGCTGTGCTGCAACCTGCCTATCTAATAGACCCAGCAGTGTACTTGGTACATACCTTGATTTATGACTTTATTTGTTCTGCAACTATAATAAATTCATGTAACAGCTTCCATATATGAAAATACTGTGCTGGGAAGTGATGACACACACCTTTAATCCCAGCACTTGGGAGGCAGAGGCAGAGTTTGAGACCAGCCTGGTCTACAGAGTGAGTTCCAGGACAGCCAGGGCTGTTACACAGAGAAACCCTGTCTCAAAACAAACAAAACACATTCATGTTAACCTGAATTCATGTTCCCAAGCCATGATCACTAATGTTGGGCTCCGAATAAGCTATCCTTTCCCCTTTTCAGGTGAGGGCTGGGTTGTACAACTATAGACTTACAAAAATCATTATAAAGTAATTAACTTTTGGAAATTCATATGCCAATCATGGCACGTGTCAGTTTCTTGGGAGGCTTGGGCAGGAGGATCTTTAGAACCCAGGAAAACAATGAGGCATCAGAAAAATATGCAACTAAGCTATGTCTGAATTTCTGTTTCTCACCAAATTGGGATGATAAATGTTGGCTATTTTGGTACAAGTGTTATGAGAAAAACAGGTAGCAATACAAGGGTCTAACGGGAAAACACATCAATTGAGAACAGTACAATATGAGTCTCTTTTTAAGTGTACATGGAACATTTCCAAATAGATTTTGAATAAAAGGGGGGTTGGATTTAGAAGCTTTCACAGACTCTAGTCACCCAGCACTTAGAGCTACATTTCCATCAGTCAAAATGAACAATCTGATCCCTGCAGAAGGCCATGTGAGGGTACAAATAAACTCACTGAAGTTGAAGGTGACATGTGGAGGGAAATTTTACAGGCGTTCATAGCCTTAGGTTCTATCACCCCTTTGGACTGAAAGGAAATCTTAGACAAGCTTAGAGTTATTAAAGAGTTATACTATAAATAGTGTCCTCCTTCCACTAAATCCACATTTCCCAAAAGAATGAGAGGAGCAAAACTGCACAAAAATGGAATCACAACCATTGCTACAATATTCAAACTGGAGCTGTACATTTAAAGCAGTGGTTCTCAGCCTTCCCAATGCTGTGAGCCTTTACTACAGTTTCTCATGTTGTGGTGACCCTCCAACCATACAATTATTTCGTTATGATGTCATAACTGTAATTCTGCTACTGTTATAAATGTAAGTATGTTTTTGATGGTCTTAGGAGAACACTGTGGAAGGATCTTTTGACCCTGGGGTCTCGAGCCACTGGTTGAGAAACACTGATTTAAAGGCTTTCCAGTCATAAATTGAAATGGTACATAAACAATGTTGACAAATCAGTTTCATCTCCATGTTCCCATACATACAATCTCTCCTGAAAGGGCTTTACTCAACTGTGGATGGTCTCTTAGCCCATGTTTTGCAGGACCAATGGGCAGGTCCTGAGTTGTATCAGAAAATAAGCTGAGTAAGCCAGGAAGAACAAGACAGTCAATGGTGTTCCTCAGAAGTATCTGCTTCAGTAGCTGCCTCCATGTTCCTGCCTTGGCTTCCCTTGATGGGACTGTGACCCAGGATATGGAAGACAAAAATACAACCTTTCTCCCCAAGTTGGTTTGGTCAGTGTTTTATCATATTAGGCCACTGAGTAATTGGTAACAGAAATTTATTTCTTACAGGTCTGGGGGCTGACCAGGACGCTCAAGACCAAAGTGAGGGCTTGTTTCTCATACACGGACTCCTTTTTGTGCCCTTACATGGCAGGGGAGGAAAACACAAATGCTTTGCCCTGCCATGACAGAAGACAGGGAAGGCAAGTGGCATTAGAGGCATTGAACCTATTCCAGAGATCACTAAGCACACCACATAAAGGCCCTGCCTCTTAATGCCATCACCTCAGGGCTTTCAGTTCCCACATTTGAATTCAAGCCATAGCTGGTATTTTTTCCTACTTCTCCTTGCACACGTATCCATTTCCATGATTCAAAGGCATTTTTCTCTTGATTCCCAAGTATTTTTTTTACATTGCATTTATGTATTTTGTATGTATGTGTGTATGTATGTGTGCACACAGTCACATTCACAAAGCCTGCATACCAAAGCATGTGGGTGGGGAGCAGAGAACAACTTGGGAGAGTCCGTTTTCTCCTTCCACCTTTGGATTTCTGGACTCAGTCTCAAGTTGTCAGGTTTGGCAGCAGGGACCCTTACCCAGTTAGTCAATTTGCTGGCTCCAAATTTACAAATTATATTGTTGATAATATCATTATGCATAAATGAAATCTGTACACACAGGTGTTTTAAGCCATCCCCTTTGGTTAGTACTCTTGAAGTCTTCACATTCTGAGATAAGACGCGGTGAGCAACATGGGGCCACTTGCTCACAATTATCTAGAACTCCAGTTCTAGATGATTTAATACACTCTTTACATTCTAGGTCCAGATCTTCTAACATTCTCCAGTCACTGAACAAACATGACACACATAAGAATGACCCCCATATGCCCATGTATTTGAATGCTTAGTCACCAGGGAGTAGAGTTGTTCGAATGGATTAGAAGAATTAGGAGGTGTGGCCTTGTTGGTGGAAGTATGTCACTGGGGATGGGCTTTGATGTTTCAAAAGCCCATGCCAGGCCTGGTGTCTGTCTCTGTCTGTCTGTCTGTCTGTCTGTCTGTCTGTCTGTCTGTCTGTCTGTCTCTCTCTCTCTCTCTCTCTCTCTCTCCTCTCTCTCTCTGTCTGTGTGTGTGTGTGTGTGTGTGTGTGTGTGTGTGTGTGTGTGTGTGTGTGTGCGCGCTTACAGATAAGGATATAATCCTCAGCTACTTCTCCAGCACCATTCCTGCCTGCCACCATGCCCTCTGCTACGGTGATAATGGATTAAGCCTCTGAAATTGTAAACAAGCCCCCAATTAAATGCTTTCTTTTATAAGAGTTGCCTTGGTCATAGCAACTCTTCACAGCAATAAAACAGTGACGAAGACCCATACTTACAAGCAAACACTCATACATATAAAATAAAATAAATGAATCTTAAAATATGTCCTTGTGTGTTGGCACATAGCTGCAATCTTATAATCCCAGCAATGAAGAGATTGAGGCAGGAGGATCAGGAGCCCAAGGCCAGTCTCAGCTACATAGTAAATTCAAGGCCAACTGGGGATACTTGAGAGCATGTCTCAAAAACAAACTAAATCCTAGTACTTATTAATGAGGAATATTTTAATAAACATTTGCATAGATCCTTCACACAAGAACACCAATGCCACACATACATGAAAACTTACACAGCATCATATTGTCAGGGAATCCAAGTTTTAAAAAGAACTATAAAGTATATACATCCACTAGAATGGCTTAAATTAAAAAGGCTGACAACATTAGATGCTGGAAACATCCCAGGTGTCCATAAATAAGAAACTGGATCAGCAAACTGAAATGTTAAAGTGGATACACAAGTTAAAATATAATTGGTAAGCCAATTAACATTCCAGCATGGAGCATCGAGGGTTTCATAAGCCCCTGTATTTGACAAGCTAGAGTCACCAGAAAGGAAGGAGCCTCAGGTGAGGAAATGCCTCTATGAGATCCAGCTGTAAGGCATTTTCTCAATTAATGATCAATGGGAGAGGGGCCAGCCCATGATGGGTGGTGTCATCCTAGTGCAGGTGTTCTGGGTTTTATAGGAAGGTGGGTTGAACAAGACATGGGAAGCAAGGCAGTAAGCAGCTCCCCTCCATGGCCTCTATATCAGCTCCTGCCTCTGGGATCCTGCCCTGTTTGAGTTCCTGTCCTGGCTTCCTTCAATGATGAGCAGCAAAACTGAAGTGTAAGCCAAATAAACCCCTTCCTCCCCAACTTGGTTTTTGGTCATGGTGTTTCCTCTCAACCACAGAAACCCTAATGAAGACAGCCCCCAACCAGAGCTGAGGAGTTATTGACAGTTGATGACTTTTGAGGAAGGATGAGTTGGTTCTCTTTAAGGGTGTGGCCCCTGATAGAGCAGCTATACTCCAGTAGATGGCCCCATACTTTGGAGTATACAGGCAGCATAGATTAAGCTCAGTGAATTAGGAGGGAAAAGGGGACATGAAGTTGCAGTGGAGTGCAGGGGTGAGGAGGAATGGCTCTTGGGGATTTGGGGGTGTGGAAATTAACATGATAAGATGCATTGTATGCATATACGACATTCTCAAATAATTAAAATTATTTATGAGTGTGGTAGAATCTAGGTGATGATGTTTTTAACTTTGCTGTATTTGCATTTTTCATAATAAAGCAATTGTTAAATTAAAACTATATATAGTCATGTTCCTACCCCTCTGAGATACTTTGAACAGATTCTGTTTTCTTCCAATGAGCACAAAGCTTGTATATTGACCTAGAGCACATGATGGAATAGGCACATCTGACTCACCAGGCACTCATTAACTCATCCCAACATTTAGCAGTTATTTGTTAACGCATCGGCTGCTTGACAAGCACATGAAAGAGAAAACGCAGAACAATGCATTCAAATAATTATTCTCTATCACCCCAGTAACTGACTCAGAAAGGAAGGCGCTGGGAGAAGGCCACACACAATGAGAAAGCACCTTTATTCACAGATACTTTTCATGTTATATTTTACCAATTAAAGCAGCTATTTTCAACATGGAAAACTTCAAAAATACTGTTAACCCAGAAATAATTGGCCGAACATTAGTGCCACTTTTAAATTGTTCTTTGAATGTATTTTCAGGCTGGGAACTAGGGGGAAAATATCAGACTTTAGGAAAGGAGAGGGCCTCACTAACATAACATGCGATTTTTCAAACATTGGTATTATGCTGACAGATTGAGGGAACTCTGAATGTCACTTCTCGCAAAAGCTATTAAGCACAGTGCTTGAACAGAGCTGGAGGACCTAGCAACAGAAGAGAGGGAAAAAGGTTTCCAAGGCGAAAGGGTTGCTTGTTGCAGAGCTAAAATTTTAAATTGCCACGCCTCCAGGTCTTGACCAGGAAAATGAACAGCCTGCCAGTGCCTTAGCTTAATAACAGCTTTGTTTTCCTGAATGATGCTGGATTGATTACATCCATATTTTTTCAGCACACGACTTTCCAGGGTAATTCCCAATGCTTTTTGGTGTGAATCACAAACACTATTTGGGGATAGAAACAGGCTCTGGTCTACGAATCTGCTGCTTCTCCCAGACAACTAGGCCAGGTTTCAGAATGGAACTCCCAAAGATCCAGTTTTTCCTACTACTTTCTCAGGACACCACTGTATATGCCTCTGAGGGATTATATGTTAGGAAATGTACTTGAATACCAACACGGAGCCTGAGAATTTGCCAAACAGCACATGTGAAGCCCTGGCTGGTGCTCATTCTCAGACTGCACTGGAGGCTTTGAAATACACACACTCTAGTTTCATGACTCACCCCCTGACGGGAGTGGGGGAGGCATTTTATTTCCTGTTTTGTCCAAATTAGCTTTTGAATTTTCCATCATTTGAAAGTCTCACTAAAGCAGCTTTCCTCTCAAGGACCTGGAGGGCAAGTCTCTCAAATTTTACCTCCATCTTTCTTTTCATTTCTTCTGCCTGGCTCAGGTGTTGAGAGTTGCTTTGAAGGAGGGACAGTCACAAAAGAACTATTTTATGGCTGGAAATGAAGTGAGGAGAGGTAGCTGGCAGTGTTTTCTTCAGAGTTGATGCAAGCACCTGAGAAATGGTATTTTGGAGCTGTCTAAATGGGAACTTGGGGAATTTGAATCTCATGGGGATTAAACCACCTGTTTGTCCACTGGTTCTCTGTGTAGAGCTGAACACCAGAAATCTCACCTCCTCTTTGCCAATAGACAAGGGAACTAATAATCAAAAGCATATTTTAGGGGCTGGAGAGATGGCTCCACAGTTAAGAGCCCTTGTTGCCTTTGCAGAGGACTGGGGTTTGGTTCCTAGCATCATCCATATCAGGAAACTTGTAACCATCTGGAACTCTGGATCCAAGGGATCTGGCACCCTTTTCTGGTCTCCTTGGGTACCTATCCACATGACACACACACACACACACACACACACACACACACACACACACACACACACACACACAGATAAAATAATTAAATCTTTTAAAAAGCACATTTTAGTTAGTTCTTATGCCCTCTAATACAGTAGCATGTGCATATGCATAACCCACTCACAGAGGCACCTTCCCCAGTCTTCTCCAAAGACCCCACCATATCATTGACTCTAGCATGTGGCTAGAGAACACAAACCAAACAACATTGCTCTGTGACACAAAACATCAGGCTCAGAACTTCAAAATGTTCATTTATTGGAATGTGGTTCTTAAAATCTCTACCAGGTCAGAGAGCTCACAATCCTCAGACTTTGAGTCTGAAGCCACAGGACAATAGGACATAGGACAAAGTCAGAAGTAAACATCTGGGGATCCACCAATCTCCACCCTGCAATTGCCATCTGAAAGTTGAGTCAGGCAACTGACCCTTATTTCATGACCACACTTACTTCTCCAGAAAGCATGCTTGCGATTCCCTTAACAAAGAAAAAGTGGTTCTTCCCCTTAGTAGTGCCCCAAAGCATTCATGCACTAAATCCATGAGCTTTCCTCTCAATCTTAATTTGACTATTAAGTCAATCCAAAACCTTTTTAGGTCCCTGCTAGTTCTTTCTTACTCTACTACTTTATCTCCCAAACCATTCTCAGTGCTTTTCCAATTTTTATGAATGATCTTATTCTATTTTTATAGCACTTCAAAAAGCCCTGCTTAAGAATATACTTTGGGCCTGGTGTGATGGTACATGTCGATAGTTCCAGTGCTTGGGAGGAAAAGGAAGGAGAATGGCAAAAGTTCAAGGTCAGCCTTACTATATGTGGAAAACTTCTTAAAATACAATAATTATTATTGAGGAAACACACAATAATTTGAGAAGGTGATGTGGTAATCGGGACACCCAAGGAGTTATGTATGGTGGTGGACATGTTAAAAACATATTGTACTCATGCATGAAATTCTTGAAGAAAAAAAGTCAATTAAAAAAGAAAAAGCAACTTACTTTGGTGATCTATGGAAGTTGAATTTTGTTTGCTTTGTTTTGTTTTCCCAGTCACAAATTCTTCCCTCACCATTGGGGGAGCATTGAAGCAGTAACATTTGTTTTGGCAAATAATACTTTCATCTCATAACTCTACAGCTTTATTGAAGATTACTTTTGGTCTCAAGTAGCCAAAACTCAACCCAAGCTTACTTAAGTGCAAGAAGGGACATGCATTTTTTAAACATATTTTTTGGCAAATTCATGAACTAGCAAGAACCCAGAAATGAGTCTCTTGCAATTTCCTGCCTCTTTCTTTTATGTTGGTTTGGGTTCTTTGTTATTTGCTTGTTTTGCAGTGCTGGGATTTATTCACAGGTCTTGTGCTTGCCTGATGAGTATTCCACCACATAACTACATCTCCTACCCTCCTTGGTTAGGTTCATTCTCCAGCAGCTACCCATAAATGATGAGTACAAAGATGGAGACACAGGTGACCAGTAAATAGCTCTGGGGTCAAGTGATACCATCCAAAAGAAATAGTCCAACAATAGACTAAAGGAAGGTAATGGACATGAGCAGACAGTGCTTGCCAGTGGTCCCCAGGACCTGGATAAGAGGCTGAACTTCTGTATTTTTCTCACTGAGTACCACCAGAGTAGTCAAGCTTTGGTTCAGACTGTGGGAAACACAAACTAAGAAGAAAGAAGATTCAAAGGCAACATCTCTGATTTCCTCTGGGATTCCTTTCATCCCAGCAGCTTATCTGGTAGAAGGTACAAGAAGATACCGATGTCCCTCAAATTGGCAGGCTCGAAGCCAAAGCCTACAGATGAGCCCTCATCCTGCTGAGACTTAGATACATTTGATCCAAACAGCTGTGACCTTGTGAAAACAAAGCCTTAGCTCTCAAGCCCATGGGAGTGGGTAGCCCTGAAGATTTCAGACCAAGTCAAAATGGTCCATTTTTGTACTTGATCTTTCTTCGAGTACTTTCTGGTCATTCCATGAGCCCATTGATTGATTCGGTTGTTTGATTGCCTGTTAGTTTTTAAATTGTGCTGCTCATAGGAAAATGGATGCAACTGGAAGTCACTCTATTAAACAAATCAAATCAAACTCAGAGAGACAAATATTTATTTGTGTGTCCTAGATTTTATATAGCAATACATAAAATCATATTTGTACACAGGACATAGAAGTAAAAGTGGCACTGTATAGTGGAACTAAGGAGACTAGGAAGGAAAAGGGTGTACAGGAGTATGAGAGGGAAACAGTCAAAGTATATTATATATGTGTATAAAAGTGCCCTTATACAGATCCGGCACTGTGCATATGAATATACTATTTTTGTTGTTGATGTTGTCTATTTGTTTGTTTTTGTTGTTGTTTTAGGAGTTTTTTTGGTCCTATACAGTCCCCTGAAGAATTGTGATTTTTTCCCAGTTACACCACTATATACTCAGAGGGACAAAGAATCCACAGAAGATTCCTCGAATGAGGTTTGGTGCTAGTGGCAGCCATTTATTTAATGTGAATCTCTTTAAATATACCAAACTGATTCTGACAACTTTTAGATTTTACATCTTAAAGTTATTTGTCAGATTTTTATGATTTTCAATTACACACAGGATGATGGTTTTAAAACAGTCATTCCTGAAGTTTCTTTAAAACAATGCAACTATAAATAAGAGCATTAATTTCAAGAAGTCCTATTGAAATAAAATGCACACTTTCTAGATTTTTAATGCATCCAAAGCCAGCAATTTTGCAAAATTGCATCCACTTTTCAAAGCTCATATTGCCCCATGGAAGCAGTCTTTTGAAAAGGTAAGGGGTGTTTGATTTTTCTAATGTTTCCATTTAGCCAATTATAGACAGGTTTTCATACATCATCCCCTTAAAATATTGTAAAAGCACCTGCCAGTAGGATTCTAGTGTGACTGAAAAATGTTAAAGGCATTAATTTCATTGGACTATAGGAAAATTTCAGATTAGAAGAAGATAAAACGATAAAAAAAATAAGGTCATTTTCCTCAGGTTCAACACCAGCTCAAGCACATTGAGACTGCTAAAATTTTGACTAAAGAAATAATATCTGTCTTTAGGGAGATGGACATATAAAGTGTGGTAATGATTTTAGGCTTAGAAGACAGCTATATTTCAGTTTTGAGACAGCATTTCATGTAGCCCAGGCTAGCCTTGACCTCTCATATAGCCAAGGCAGGCAGTGAACTTCATAACTTTTTGCTTCCACTTGCCAGGTGTTGGGATTACAGGTATAAGACAACATGTAGGAATTGTGTGGTGCTGGGAATTGATCCAAGGGCTTAAAGTAAGTGAGGCAAAAACTGCCCTGCATTCTCACTTCCTGAAAACATACTTTTCTAGCCTAAAATTACAGTCATGTGCCACTACATCCTCAAAATCACAGTTGTCTCTTCAAACAAAACTTATACAATTCTTATTAGGATATATATATATATATATATATATATATATATATATAGAGAGAGAGAGAGAGAGAGAGAGAGAGAGAGAAGAAAACCAGAGGGATCATTAAAAACTCAATATTTCTAGATAATCAGTGTGAACAAACCTCTAAATATGATCCATTTTCATAACTCTGAACAGCTTCAATCTTAATAAATCAGGAGCAGGTGGAACCTGAGAGAATGCTAAAATGTTGGCTAAAATAGGAATTACATCAAGTAAGAAAAGAAAAACAAAAACAAGAGTAAGATTCTAATTTCTTTCATTTCCTAAAAATATTTCCGCCATCCCTTCTAAACACTAATTTGGTGTTGGTATTTGAGAATATGACCATCTCTTAATGATCCTCCTATAATTTGTCTCCTACTTCATGCCTTTGTAAATTCCCTTCCATACTAACTAGAACTGACCTGTGTAACCAAGTAGATAACACTGGAGGGGCTGGATAGATGGCTCAGTGATTAAGATCACTTGCTGGTCAGTCATGAGGACTGGACAGCACACAAACTAGGTGATTCATGATTCAAATGCCTAAAACTCCAGCTCCAAGGGATCTGATGGCCTCCACAGGGATACACATACACACACACACACACACACACACACACACACACACACACACACACACACACACAATTTTGCAATAATAATGCCGAAATGGAGGATGGTGATATTGAAAACCTGAGTCATACAGACTGTGGATTACTGACTGAGGAGAAAGGGACTCTGGAAAGGCCCCTGTGACAAGGAATTGAAGTTTACTTCCAGTAGCTATGAAAGTGAACCATCTTGGAAGTTAATCTGGCCATGATTGAGCCCATTAGATGACTGTAATCCCAGTGGCCATCTTGATCAAAGTTTCCTAAGAGGCTGTGAACCAGAACTATACAACTAAGAGGCTCTCAATTGTCAGTCCAGAGAAATCATGAGATAATAATTTTTGTTGTATTAAAATCACTAAGTTCTGAAGTAATTTATTATATATAATAAAAAAATTAATGCAGAGGATTTAGGTATAATTAAAGTCTACAAATGTATAAGAAATGTTTGTTATAATCAACAGGTGAATTGTTAATTGGATAAATGATATGCTCTCTGTCCATTGTCTTTAATGCCACATAAGACTCCAGCTTGTGCAGGCCCTTTGAGGAACAGGTACTAGCTCCAAAATTAAAAATTAAAATAAAAAATTCTTTGATTATCCTTTGCAGAATACTCAAATGTATCATCACAAACAGTGTGTATTGGGAAATGTCCCTAAATGTGGGCTAAAAGCACAAGATTGGGTGTGTCAGTACTACATCATGGAGGCACAAGGGACAGACAAATGAGGTCCCACCTCTCCCTCGTTGTTATTAGCAGTTAAAACTTGCTAAAGGGAAGGTACTCATAAGACCTGCCCATCTCAAGCTATATATAGGCAGTTCACAGTTGCCAGAAGGAAAGAGGCTCCCTCCTCCCTTGAGATCTATAGGTAGTTAATGATTTCTGGGGAACGCAAAGACACTTTCTGCAGTGATATAGCCACCTCTCACACTTGCCCCCATTGGGGTAAACAAACAACCCCACTGAAGCTCATTGAATAATCCAGAATAATTTTAAAAGATATAGAATTGGGAAGAGAAAAGACATAGCAGAATAGGGGGGCAATTAAGGGTAATGGGAGAGAATATTATCAAAATACAACATACACATGTGATGGGGGATGTCCTTCTTTATGCTGTGAATATATGTTTCTCTTATTGGTTGATAAAGCTGTGTTAGTCAATGGACAGGCAGGAAGTATAGGAGAGGCTATCAGTCTAGGAGAATGCTACAAAGAGGATCAGAGAGTAGGTCTTGAGAGAAACGCCATGTGGCTGGCAAGAAAGCAAGAGGCTTGGGCATCACTGGTAAGACAAGCCCATGTAGAGATACACAGATTAATAGAAATGAGTTAATAGTTAAGAGAGAGGTAGCCAATAAGAAGCATGAGCCATTAGAGTGATTATTTGGGAATTAGAAGCTGTGGAACCAGACAGGACAGAAACTTACATCTATACACATGTATTAAAATGCCACAATGCAAACCATAATTATGTATAATTAACATATGCTAATAAAAATTTAAATACATAACATATATATATACTAAATAAGATCAGATAATAAAACTTAAAAATCTTTTCATTTTATCATGGATTAAATCAAAAAAGACTCAGTAAAGCAGTTAACCCCCCCAAAAATAATTTACCAAGCCTCTAAAGTAAGGATGAGTCTGTGGTGAATAAAAAAGATAAATAATCCTGGCCATATGTTGCAAGCCTATAATACCACCTACTTAGGAGCCTGAGGCCAGAGGATCCCAGGTTCAAGGCCTGCCTGGGTTACACAATGAGTTCAAAGCCAGCCTGGGCAACTTAGTGGCACCCTGTTTCAAAAATGTAAAATGATGGCCAAGGTTCCATATATTTCATCAAAAGCACTGTGAAATGTGTGTGTGTGTGTGTGTGTGTGTGTGTGTGTGTGTGTGTGTGTGTGTGTGATATTTACATATATCAGGTGTTTTTATGAATAAGTAGAGTATGAAGAATTCTTAAGTTATAGATATCTTACTATACAATAGTAAGAGTATATTCATTATAGTGAAAGACTGTCACAAATAGTGATACCTACTGTAAACTATGGTGTTTAGGTAATAAGGATGTTGGTAAATCTTCTGTAACAAATGTGTTATATCAGGTAGAGTCATTTATGTGGGGAAGCAGTGGGAAGGGAGGAAAGGGTTTCATGAGAATTCCACAAATGAACTGTTTAATTTTGCTGTAAGCTTAAAACTGTTCTAATTAGTTGTTTAACAGATATCCATTTGTTTTTCATTTTCTGATCTGTTTTTCTTGTTCCTCTAAAATATAATATATATGGTTTTCAAGTTGATATAATAATATGTTTAATTTATATATTTTATTAATAAATATAATATTTATTAAATATATATTTCTCTTCCCCCCTTCCAGGGTTTTACATAGTCTAGGTTGGCCTCTTCTCTCTGATGCTCAGGATAATTGTGAACTTCTGATCTCCCTGAGATTACAAGAATGCACCACCAAAGATTGCTGGACAATCTCTGACTTTAACATGAGATGTTGAGCCATTTGTATTTATTGTTACTGCAGGTATATGTGGACTTCTCTTCATTATTTTAAGTATTCTACCTCCTGCTTTGATTCTTTGATTTTCTGTTTTTCACTTATTACATATTACTTTCAATCTTTCAGTAAAATATTTTAACATACCAATTTGACCTCAGCATTTTGAGCATAGGCACACATTTAGACTCCTGGACAATTCAAGATGTTAGGACTCACTCCATATGCGATGGTCCCTAATGTCCCACAGGCAGCATAATACTTGATTCTATTTTATTTTCAGCCTTATCTTCCCTCAGCCTTATTGTAGTTTTAAACAGTCCGTTTGCTAAATTCTTCCACATGGCTTCTTAGACTTTGATCCTTCTTTTCATATTTCACATCATCCTTGTAGAAATGCATCCGTCCTTTAGTGTTTGCTCAACTCTCTTAGGTCTTGTCAGGAAAAATCCTGAACTCAGGCTCCTCCTGCCTCACCCTCCCTAGTGTTGGAACTACAGACATTCATCGCCTTGCCCAGTTTATCCTTGGTTTCTATACTTAATGCTATCATTAAAGAAAAAATGGGGTGTGGGAGTGCCCTGTGTAATTTGGCTGTTCATTCTTAATCCACATGATTTCTTTGACACTCTCTTATTCTTTAGTTTCCTCCTTCTCTCTCTTATTCTTTAGTTTCCTCCTTCCTGAACTCATACTGACATATATTGGGAATTCCTTTTTGTAAATCTTCTTACCTCTAATTTTGGCATTTCTCACTCTTTCTCTCTCTCTTTTTCTTTCTCTTTTAATCTATGCAAAATAAATTCTGTTTCCCTATCTAAACCTATATTCCAGTTCCCTAATTATTTCTTTAGTTATTGCTTATCAGTAATTCAACATCACTGAAGTATGAATACAATTTATACAGTCATATTTTTGAGCTAGTACCGTAATTAAAGTGTAGTGAGAAAAACAGGCATGTAGGAAATGTTCATGTTTGCTTTGGAATGATATCTGAAAGAGACAAAAATGCTAATAGAGGCAATAGGAAACAATTTGATAATATCTGTAACCTCAATATATTAAAGTAGTAATATAAGCATGTTATGTCAAGTGCTAGAAATAAATACCAAAAATTTAAAAAGTTGGAAGTGTCTTTAAAAGAAACTAGGTAAAGCAGAAGCTAAGGAGAGGGGCTGGGAACAAAAGTACATACCAAGTCTTGGAAAGTTATGCAGAAGGGCAGCTGATAGGAGAAAGAGGAAGAGAAGGAAAGGGAGAAAGAAGGGGCAGATGAGTTGGCTCAGTTCCATGATCTGGACCCACACGGTAGAAGGAGAGAAGAAATTCAAGTTTTCTTCTGACCTCTACATTCCTCTCATGGCATGTATGCACCCTCACACACACATCCTACCCAAGAATACAATCATAACATTTTAAAATGAAATTTGAAAGAAGTGTCTGAACGTAAATGAAGCTATTGAAAGGAATTATACAGATTTAAACCTCAGACAACAAGTAGCAGGCTACCCTCAATTGTGATTGGAAACTATAATAAGAAGGTCGAATGATATGCTCTAGATGCTTGAAGTCAATTTCAAAATTTTGCTATGAACCTGGACAATTAGTTTGCTATGTCAAAGTCTGTAAAAAGAGACCCTGACTTACTTAATTTTCATATCCCATGCTGTAATTTACAAATTTTGCAAAATACAAATGTATGGGATAGTAAGTTAACCTGAGAGTCATCTGTTAATAAAATGTCTTCAATTTTTTAACTACTATAATTTGGGAAATGCTATTCAAAAAGTAAAAACAAAAACCTCTCTTTGTAATTTGACAGATTTAGAAGCTTCTGGCATACATTAAAACATAGTCTACCTGCCTGGCTGAGGAGCCAACTGTCTATGTCTCTTCCTATTATTGTGTTAAAACACAGGGGTGGGGAAATGTTGAAGGGGGGGTATATTCTGGCTCATAGTTTAAGGGTACAGAGTATCATTTTGGGAAAGTCAGGGCGGCAGGTGCTGAAGCAGCTGTTCATATGGCATCCTTAGTAAAGAAGCAGGGAGGGATGAATGGATGCTGCAACTATTCAGCTCCCTTTCTCCACTTATACAGTCCGGGATCCCACCTAGGGAATGGAACCATCCATAGTGGATGGCTAATCTCATCTCAGTGAATGCAATCAAGATGACACATACCTTGCAGACCTGTCTCCAAGGTGAATCCTGATTTGGACAAGTTGATAAGTAGCAATAAACATCACATTAACTTTCTGTTCATGCTGTGATGAGTGGCTCAAGTCATATCAGGAAGGTGGCAAGCTCTAGTGAAGCCTATGTTGTAGTTATTCTAGTTACCTACTAAAAGGTTGTAATTGGGAAACCAAACAGGAAGTAAAAGAGTAACTGGGCCCAAAAGAACGGGGCTGTTGTCTCTGTTACTAGAAAGGCTAAAGCTGGAGAACTGCCCAAAATTCAAGGGTTTCTTGGATTATAGAATGACTTCAAGAATAGGCTGATGAATTTTAAAGTCTAAAAAAGGGTTAGAGTATAGTTCATTAGTAATATGTTTGACTAGCATGGACAAAATCTAGGTTCAATCCATATTTTATTTAAAATTCGTATGATATAATATATAAATACCATAAACAATATATAAAATTTCAATGTTTCTTGTACTCATATTTAAAAAAATAAAAGGATGAGGCTAGAGAGATGACTCATCAGATAAAGTGCTTATCATGCAAGTGTAGGGACCACAGTTTGTATCCCCAGAACTCACTTAAATGCTGGGTTGGTATGGTAGCATGCCTATAAAACCAATGCTCAGAAGGCAGAGATAGTGGATCCCAGGAGCAAGCTAGCTGGCCAGACGAGCTGTATCAGTGAGCTCTGTGTTCAACTGAGAGACTGCCTCAATAAACAAGGTGAAGAGCAGTAAGAAAGACTCCCAATTCCAAACTCAGGCATTTTTGCCCCAAGCACATGTATGCCCACATATGCAAACATATACACAGACACACCACACATCATGTGCACACACACACACACACACACACACACACACACACAGAGAGAGAGAGAGAGAGAGAGAGAGAGAGAGAGAGAGAGAGAGAGAGAGAAACAACCAGGTGGCAGTCCATGCCTGAAATCCTAGCACTCAGGAGGTAGAACAAGGATGAGTTAGTTCAAAGCCATCCTGGACTACATAGTGAGTTAGAAGACAGTCTGGGTTACACAGGAACCTATGGCAAAACACAAAAACCATAAATGACAAGAAACAGGTGAAATTAAATTTAATAACATATTTTACTTAGTTTATGTTCATGTATACTAAATATTATTATTTAACACACAATAAAATACTGAGAGATTTTTGTATTCATTATTTTTCTATGAATTGCCCCAAATCTGGTGTATATATTTTAATACTTGAAGCACATCTTGTTTCAAATGTCTAACAGGCAAAAATGCCTAGCATCTGCCATGTTCAGCAGCACAGGTCTGAATGATCCCCCTTTTACCCTTAAGCAAAACTCAAACAAAAGAAAAGAAATGTACTATGAAGAATGCCAGAAGCACAGGAATGGCTGGCAGACACACCTATGTTTTCAGGAAATCTTACCTTTTTGTCTAAAGGTCTTGGAGGTAAGGATTGACCTAGGAGAGGCAGCAAATGTCTTCTATAAACTGTCAGAGTACTTTAGGCATGGGTGGTTCTACACTGTATATAGTATACAGTCTTTAACAAGGTAGTCAGCGTTGCTGTTGGAGGGTGAAAATATCCACAGACAAAACATTACATGGCCAAGAATGATTATATCCCAAACACACTTTATTCAAGAACACACATTTAAATTTTATGAAAATTTAAAATGTAGTGATTTTTTCAAATATATAAAACTATTGGGGCTTGGAGAGATAGTTCAGTGGTTAAAAGCACATACTGCTCTCACAGAGGAGTTGAGTTCAGTTCTCAGCACCCATATTGAGTGGCTCACAACCGTCCATACCCCAGCTCCAGAAGATCTTGCAATGGGGTGTTGGCTGTCATCTAAAGAATTGTCCTGGCACATACAAAGAATTGAACATCATGGAAAAATAGGAGTCTGAGCATGGGGAGAAAAAAATAACAGCTTTAACCTTTTGAGATGGGAGGGGTCTTAAGGCTTGGAGTCCTTTAATTGGACACTGGCATGGGTATTTTATAGGGTCTCTCCTATCCTTTCTCCTGCTGGTCTTTTTTGGAAACCACCCCCCCAACCTCCCATGCCTTCTAGACATTTCTCCTCAAAGATCAAGCCCCTGCCATCCCAAGAAGCCCACTTTCCTTACCTACATGTCTAACTATCCCTCAGTCTGATGACCTCTCCTGACTTCCACAGGCATCTTTACTCATCTGCACATACCCACACACAGTCATACACATACACATAATAAAACATGAAGATAATTCTTAAAGTATCTATCTATTGATTGATCCATGAGCCACTCTTAGCTCACGAGGTATACCACAACAGAAGGAGGGGCCAGATTTAAGCTATTAGCTGTTGTTTGCCAACTACTGACATAGAAGATAAGAATTTCAGTATTTTATTAATTGATTTTTTTCATGTGTGCGAGTTGTGTCCATGTATCCATGGCTTTTCTATGTGTTCTGGAGATCCAAATTCTGGTCTGGAATCAAACCTGCCATTCTCATGCTTGTACAGCAAGCACTCAATCCACTGAGCCACCTCCCAGTCCAAGAGTTTTAACAAGAAGTGCTAAGAGGTTAATTTAACTACATGATGTGGGGAACCAGAATGTATCTTTCCCAAACATAGAGGATCCTTGAGTTACAATCAATAAACAGATACAAAAAAGCCATTGTATCTGCCTAAAAGCAGGACATAAATTTACAAAGATAAAAGATATCCAGCCACTTCTCTGTTAGGAAGAAGAAAATCAAGCCCAGAGGGGCTGGAGAGATGGCTCAGAAGTTAAGAGAACTTGCTGCTCTTACAGAGAATACAAGTTCAGTTCCTAGCAACTACATGGCTGCTAGCAACTATAACTCCAGTCCCAGAGGGTCAGACACACTCTTCTTTTTGTTTGCTTCTTTTGAGACAGGGTCTCACTATGTAGCTCTAGCTGTTCTGGAACTCACTGTGTAGACCAAGCTGGCCTGGAACTCACAGAAATCTGCCTGCCTCTGTCTCCTGAGATTTAAGTTTTATGCCACTACACCTAGCTCAGACACCCTCTTCTGGTCTCTGAGTGTACTTCATGCACATGTGTATAAACATACATGCAGGGAAACCATCCGTATACATAAAATAAATATTATCTTTTTAAAATTAACCACCAAAGACCATTTTAAAGTCCCACTGGGCCTGGGGGCGATGGAGGAGAAATTTACATTAACCAGATTCATTAAGCCAGCCTTTATCTCCCAGTCACTTGCCTCTCCCAAAGTTGTTCAATCTAGACTCAGACTTCTTTGCCTTTGCCTTCTTGTTTCCCTAAAGATTTACTGTGATTGCCTGAAGATTCTGTATCAGCTAAAACCTGAGCCACTTGTTTGAGAGCTACTCGTTTCCTGGATGTCTCCTAGTACAAACAGGAGTGGCCTTCAGTTTTTCTCTTGTTAATCTCTTCTGTTGCAGGTTTCTGTTTTGACTAAAAGCCTGTGAGGAGTGAAGAAAAATATTTTTCTTCTCCCACAAGGACATGTGTTGAAAGGTTAAAAACTAGAACTTTGGCCAGGCACATTTCCAAGCTCAGCACTTGGGAAATGGAGATCAAGGAACCAGCCTCAGCCTTATAGATAGTGTGGGGCAAGCCTTGGCTATGTAAGACCAGTCTCAAAAAGTAAAGCAGGACTATGGCCAAGCATAGTGGCTTATTCCTGTAGATCAGAACTGAGCTACAGAATGACATATCCTGTCTCAAAAAAATTACAAAAATGAAACAAAACCCTTTGAAATCAGGAGAACATAGGTTCTCTAGCCATCTCTGGTTTGACCCTCATTTTGACATAGATAGGTAAATTCCTACAACCTGTCATAAGGATCTTCTCTGTTCTCTGGCCCTCAGCTTCTGCCTGCCAGCTAGATAATTACCATGGCAACTTTAATGACATCAACAATAACTCACTCGCTTGCAGTGCATTAAAATCAAAATTAGTAACATTTGGACAGAGTCTGGGCAAATTTTCCATTTAAAATATAAGGAAAATGGTTTTGTTGAGAAATAAATAGGATTGCAGAGACATAAATATCTTTATTATTGCTGGAGCTGATTTGGAAACAATTCTTACTATAAATAAATCAATTATCATTATTATCTACGCATTACAATGAAAGGAGATTGTGACAGCCTTGAAGCCTAATTCTAATTATTATTTATATGTAAAGAACTAATAGATCCATACCAGAAAATATTCAAATTTCAGACTCTTTACCATAATTAGCCCAAATATGAGGTTTTGTGCAATATTTCACATTGTTTCTTCCTTGGCCTTGTTTTACATTATTTTAAAAGTCTTATGCTAAATTTCAATAAGGCAAACTCAGCCAAAAATTTAACTTAAAAATAGAACTAGTTAAACATAAAACGTGAGTTGTCTTGGCAAATTAAAGTAGAAACAGAACTAAAAATTTTTTGTCCCATTTTCTTATTAAACATTAAGATGATCTGATGTTTTCCATAATGTCTTAGCCCAAACATTTCAACCCAAAGCAAAGCAAAACAAAAACAAAAACAGAACTGGCTATGAAGCCTTGTACCTGCCATCTCAGTACTTGGGAGGCATAGGCAGGGGATTTCCAGTGAACTAAAGGACAGACTGGGCTACCCTCAGTGAGTTCCAGGCTACCTTAGGCTTCAGAATAAGACTATGTCTCCAAAGACAGCAAGGTGTGGTGGCACAGGCCTGTAAGCCCAGCACTTGAGTAGTGGAGAGAGGAAGATCAAGAGTTCACTATCAGAACTGAAGAGATGGCTCAGCCAGTAAAAGATAACCTAACAACCAAAAAACTAAGAATCCTAGTAGCTCCTTAGCTATATAGGGACTAGGAAGCCAGCCTTGATTACATGAAACCCACCTTAAAAGAATAAAACAAAAATTTAAAACTACCCCAAAAAAGAAATCTTCTGAATTATGTACAAATTACACATTAGAGAAAATATTAGGTATTTGCTTTCTCAAAACTACTTTTGCCACCATCCATATTCTCTTGCCTTTTGCTGTCTTGAAGACTGAAAATCTAAAGTTGATTTAGCTCCTACTGTTGTTACAGTTGGTCATATTGTATGGTTCTGGCCATGAGGTAAAGGCAGACATCTCTGGACAGCTACTTTATCTGAATGAAAAATGGACAAGCCTTTTGTCCTCTGTCTCTTCCATGCCTGAAACACAGAAATATTGCCTGAAGTATAACAACCATCTTTCAACTCTAGGAACAGAAGCTACATCCTAAGAATAGTAGACTGGAAGGGAGGCTAGAGTCTGGCTCCCTAGAGGTCACAGAAGAGCTGTAGACAACCTGCTGCCTTCCTTGAGCTTTCTTGTTTGATGGGAGTAATAAAACTCTTTCTTCTTACACAGCCAGTGTTTTCTGGGGTTTCTAGTAGTTTTTTTGGGGGGGGGGCTGTTTTTATAACTGACAAGCAAGACAAGACAGCATTTCCTTTCTGAAGGAAATCACCTGAATTCTGAAGGAATTTACCTGAAGCATGAATCAGAATTACCTTGAAGACTCAACATTCATATTGCTGCGCACTGGTTTCAGAGTGAGTCAGTAGGAGTTAGATGGTTCCCAGAAGACCCCATGCATATTTATATGTACACACACACACACACACACACACACACACACACACACACACACACAGTCTCTGTGTGTGCCTGTGTTAAATACTGAGCCCAGGGATGTGTCCAAATGTTCTACCAGTGGGCCACACTTCAACTCTCAAATTTTATTTCTAACAGATACATATAGGCTGCTACTAACTAGCCCAGGGTCCTCACTTTTAGAAACATTAAATTCCAGGCATAGTGGTGAATGCTTGTTTCCCAACAAATGAGAGCTACAGGCAGGAGCATAAAGAGTTCAAGGCTACTCTGTTCAACATAGCCATTTTGGGGCCATCCTGGGGAATGTAAGACCCCCATCTCAAAAGATCGAGATAAATAACTATTAAATAAATAAAGCAATATGAAATATGAAGAAGAGTGGGCTTTGAAGATAGAGGAACCTCATCCAATCCCATCTTTGGCTAAGTATTAGTTATGTGAACCCAAACAAACTACCCTTCTTATCTTTGCTTGTTTTATTGTAGACTAGAGATCATAATACACACAATAGTGGTAGAGGTTAAACTAGATACTGCTGTAAGCTGTTAGTTCTATCCTTAAAACATAGCAGGTATATAATAATTAGAAACACTAAATATTAGCATAATTATAGATGCCCCCAATTTATGACATGGTTATTTCCAAATAAGACTATTGTAAGTTGAAAATATTGTAAGCTGAGATTATATCTCATACACTCAGCCTACCAAACATCAGAGTTCAACAGCACAGCAGCACATCACCGAGTTCCGGTTGTTTACTCACCTCAGGATTATGTGAACTCAAAAACCAAACCAAAACCAAAACAAAGAATCACTAAATTATAAACATCTTATAGCACAATATGCAAGCCACCATTACATAATTATATAATACAGTATATCACAGTAGCACAGCACAAAACAAACACAGCCTAGGAGAAGACATCTCTCCATGTTCTTACTCCATCATTGCTTTGCTAATGAGAAAATACATTTCCACTCTATTCTAATCTTCAGGCTGAACGTTCCTCGGTAATGTGCACTGCAAGTGTAAAATAAGTGGCAGAAAGATCAGCCAATACTACGGCTCTGCTCCTGCCTGGAGCAAAAAGATAGAGAAGGAGCTTGCCAGGTTAGACCATTTGCAGTGCAGTTTCCCTGCACGTAATTATGCTGCTTGATGACAACTCTTCTTCCTGTCCTTCTCTAAATTGTGAATGACAGTTTGGAAGCCACTGACTTAAATTTCTGAAAAAAAAGAAACCTTGACAAAGAGAAGCAAGGATAAAATTGAGGTCAATTTAAAGTGGTTGCTGAGAAGCAGGTCCTGAGAAGCATCCTCAAGCTGGCATGCTGTGAAGGAAATGGAATTTCCTGTCTCTTCCTCCTTCCCCAATCCTATTCCTTACCACCTAGAGTCTCAAAGCACATGTTCCAGTCAGAACTCCAAATTCTAAAAATGAAGATACATGGGAGAAAGAGACGTCCAGCTTTCATGGGAATAAGCTAGAATGTGGAGAACTTGGAAACTTTTCCTTCTTGGTAGAAAAACAAAGCATTGAATTTTATATTTCAAGAGGAAAAACAAGCTTCTACCATGGTCACATGACCTATACTGACAGCCTACTCTTCCTTCTATCAAAAATGCCCTGTTTCAAAAGGCCATCAGAAACAGTTATCATTGACCCGGTGGGATGGCACACTTTCAATCCCAGGACTTGTACAGTAAAGGCAGGTGGATTTCTATAAGTTCCATGCTAGCCATATATAGTTAGACCCTGTCTCAAAAAGAAACTCATTCTTGCTCTGTGGTGGTGGTGCTCGCCTTTAATCCTAGCACTCAGGAGGCAGAGGCAGTCAGATCTCTGTGAGTTCAAGGCCAGCATGGTCTACATACAGAGTGAGTTCCAAGGCAAGCTCCAAAGCTACACAGAGAAACCCTGTCCCAGAAAAAAAGAAGAGGAAGAAGGAGAATGTTTGAAAAATATCTGAATCTGTGATTTTCAGGATAAATATTTGGTCTCCTATAGCTCCTTTCTCGGGAACTTGTCCAATCATGTTTCTGTCATAATCACAGCTCTTGCCTCAAAGGAGTAAGAGTTTATTCTAGAGCCAAACGTGAGTGACCATAACCTAGGGACATACATTCCAGTTGTCCCAAATACTTTGTCCCAATGTAATAATGGTTTTATGAAGGTCTTATAGTTAGAACAACAGAAAGTCATAAATCAAGACATTTCAAATATATTGGTGGCAACAGGTAGATAGACACAGAGGGGACATTTCTACTATAGGCTTCATATGCTATCTGATGACATTTTTAGCCTTTGGGTTGCTTGATAACCTGTTAGTACATTCTGAGAGGGTTTCCCTAATAGTTAAGAGGATTTTAGGTCAAACATAGAAGTGGGAAATGAACTTCAACAAGGGGAGGGGTACTGAAGATAGCCCAAGATGCTGCAACTGCAAAGTGACTTGGCAGGTAAAGGTGCTTGATGCCAAGCCTGATAATCTAAATTTGATCCCCAGAAACTACTTGGGTGATGGAGAAAACTAACCCTGGAAAGCACCACCAGCTAGGAAAGAAACATACACCCAGGCCTGTAGTGCACATTTCTCATTCAAACTTCCACAGAGCCTACTGGGAGCTAAGAAAGCAGTGAGGTCTGGGGAATGGGGGCTGGAGTTTGGAGTCAGGTAGCTGTGGATCTGAAGCCATTGGCTGATGCAGGAGTTGAGTGCATTAATCTGATGCACTGGGCACTTCCACTTCTTTATGACTGAGAAGCAGTAGTACTTTCCTTGAAAGACTGTCTAGAAAATATCAAATACAAACCAGAACAAGGAGGGGCAAAACCTTCAGCACAAAGCTTAGTCAAGGGAACTACTGCTGTTGAGGGCCTGGACGTGGCAGTTATGAAAACGATGAGTAGACCTGGTTGTGCTGGAGGGAAGGCTTGTCACAACTCATTGAGAGAAATAGCAAATGGAAAAAAAAATGGAATCTGAAAATGAAGTCTAGGTTTCAGCAAGTTTTGAAGCCTGAGTTTCAACTTAGTTTGGGAGACAGTGTGAAGAAGAAATCTATTCAGGATTTTTCTAGAAAGGAAATGATATGTTCAAACCATTTCCACTGAGTAATTAAGACTCTTCCTGTATTGGCTGGAAGTGAGCATATTAGATGTTTATTCTCAGGTGAGTTAATTTCCTGTTCATACTTAAACTAACACTCTACTCCAGCTGAGGATCTGATTTGTCATGGCTGCAGAAGTCAGGCTAGACAAGTCACTAAATCCTAATCTTAGTTGGTTAATGCCAAAAAGGTATGTTTTTGTCTCAAACATCAGATCTACACAAGCATGGTAGCAAAATATCTGCAACATTATCACTCAGAAAGCAAAGGCAAAAGGATCAGGAGTTCAAGGTTATCTTTGGTTATATAGACCAACCTGAGCTACATGAGATCATATCTCATACTGGGGAGATGGATCAGTGCTAAGTGAACTTGCTATGCAAGCATCCCTAGCATCCATATAACAGCAGAAAATAGCCACATATACATTTAAGGGTAAACACAAAAGAATCCCAGCCCTGGCTACAACAGCGAGGTCAGCAGGTTCTACATAGCAAGTTCCAGGCCAGTCAGGGATATCTAGAGAAATCTTTTCTCAAAAAATACAACAAGAAGCCGGGTGTTGGTGGCACACACCTTTAATCCCAGCACTCTCGTGGCAGAGGCAGGCGGATCTCTGTGAGTTCGAGGCCAGCCTGGTCTACAAGAGCTAGTTCCAGGATAGGCTCCAAAGCCACAGAGAAACCCTGTCTCGAAAAAACAAAAAAATAAAACAAAAACAAGATGAGGAAGAACAGAGGAAGATACCCAGTGTCCCATCCTGACCTCCATATGTGCTCAAGGGTGCATGTACCAGAACACTCGCATATGTATACATCACACACATCACTCCAAGAGAGGAGAGAGGGGGGAAGGAGAGCAAGAGAGGAGCCTCTAACCAAGAGATTCAGCCTGAGCCAAGATTCCAAAAGACAGGTTTAGCCAAAATGGCAGAATTATATAGGGATCAGGCTAGGAGAAAGGGAGAAGAAGCTCAATCCCTGGGAGGGAGAGATTTAAGGCAGGGGCGGGAGGGTGAGAAGTGCTGGGAAGAGGCACAGGTACTGAGTGATGCTGGGAGAGCTGGCCAGCATCCATTTTGATATGTTAATAGACTCCTAAGTTAACCATTTGTTCCAGGTTTCTGAGACCTAACAGGGCCTACATTAGATGATGCTAAAAATCAGCTATAAAGAACCATACAAGCACACTTCATTACAGAGTTCAATTTGATATAGACTTCAAGTTAATGAGAAACCAAGCACAATACCTCTTGACTTTTTCTCCTGTCTGACCTGGAACTCACTATGTAGACCAGAGAGAGATCCACCTGCTTCTGCCTCCCAGTACTGGGATTAAAGGCATGTGCTGCCTGGCTGATGCATGCTCTAATTAACATTTGCAATGTTTGCAAGAGGTCTGTATGTGCCACTCAGTCTCAGTGGAACTGCAAAGATGCCGGGGAAATGAGAGTACACACAGTGGAAGGCAAGATTTACTACCACGAAGAAGTCTTCCCTTCACCTTTTCCCCTTCCGCAGCTGTGCTTGTCAGGCCTTCTTCCAAATCCTTTCAGTGAGTTTAGTTCCATTCCATGGTGTTTAATTAAAGATAGTATATACCCTTTTGTCCTCTGAGGATACAAAACAAGACAAGAACCCCTATCTTTACAAAGACATATAGCATCATTGCTCTCATAGTTTGGGTGTGTACTTTTTAAACAAAAATACAACTTTCATTTATGCCATTGTTTATTTTCTTTGATTGTTCACTTAAGAATGTGCCTTCCGCTGGGTGGTGGTGGTGCACGCCTTTAATCCTGGCACTCGGGAGGCAGAGGCAGGTGAATCTCTTTGAGTTCGAGGCCAGCTGGGTCTACAAACCAAGTTCCAGGACAACCAGAGCTGTTACACAGAGAAACCCTGTCTTGAAATCCCCCCAACAAAAAAAGAGCCTTCCTTGACTTGGTTTTCCCAAAGGATAAACTGGTCCTAGAAAACTCCAAAAGTAAATATTTGGGGTGTTTCATAGACTATATAGAAACAAATGGACATGACTGTGTTCCAAATGAATTGGAGAGCATGATGTTAACTTACATAACTCAGACGCAGAAGTATTATATGCTTTCCCTCATGCGCAGAGTCCAGGTTGAACATTCTCTCTCTCTCTTTCTCTCAACAATAAAATAGAAAAGAGATTTTTAACTTTTATATTTATTTTATTTTATGTGTATACATGTTTTTCCTGCATGTATGTCTGTGTGCCACAAGTGTGCTTGATGCCCGAAGAGGTCAGAAAAGGGCATTGGAGCCCCTGGAGTTAGAGTTCCAGGCAATTATGAGCCATGATGTTTCTGAAGGGAACCGATTTCAGGTATTGTGCAAGAGCAGTCAGTGCTCTAAACCCTGAGCGATCTCTCTAGACAACCCTGGGATTATTTTAAGAAGAGGAGAGGAACCAGGAGGAGCAGGTACAAGAGACAGGATTGTGGATGAATATGATCAAAGTACATAGTATACATGTATGTAAACACATTGAAACCTATCTTGTACAATAAATATAAATATATTATATATTATATATGTATTATTTTCAGGTACTGGACACAATTTGGCTTGTGACCACAGTTTTCCAAGCCTTGATCTATCGGATAATATGTCCTATGCAAGAACAGCAAGTGTTTTGTTGTGGTTTTTTTCAATTCTTTTATGTATGTGGGTGTTTTGCTTGCATGTATGTCTGTACAGCACATGTGTGCAGTACCTTCAAGGGCCAGAAGAAGGTGTCAGATCCATTGGAACTGGAATTACAGACATTTGTGAGCCACTACTTTGGTCCTGGGAATCAAACCCAGCTCCTCTAGAAGAGTGGCCAGTGCTCTTAACTGCTACACCATCCATCTCTCCAGGCTTGTGTGGATATTTTTAAGGATTGGAATTTGAAGACTAAATTATAAAAATAAAGTTACCTCACAAACTTTCATTTCCTCAATTGCTCATCTCTTCCCTTCCCCACGTGTTTAGGGCAGGCTAAAGCAACTTTCTTGTCAGCCTCACAGGAACTCCTGAAAGTCAAGGTCTACGCACAAAAGAATAGGAGCATGTGACCCACAGTCTCTGAGAACCAACTCAGATTTTAAAAAGCAGTAAAAATGTTTCAAGTGAGCAGATCAGGATTTGTGGGAAATCTGGAACTTTGATAAAGAATTCAAGAATGAAAATATGGTATGGTGTGCCCATTTTTAACAACAGAGTCGTTTCATCAACTTCAAGGCACTGCTTGTGGAAAAATGCTGAAGGATGTAGCCAAAATTCAGAGGTATCATAATAAGAAAAAATAAGTGCCAGAGAACTGAGGGAGATGGCTATATGTTCATTTGTCCAGAAAACAAACCAAGGTGAAGGACTATGTAGAGATTACCTGTAAGTCCCAAGCACTTGAATATTCATGCACAACCTAACTATTTATGTGCAGTCCCCATAGCCACTTAATTGGTTCATTGTCCTATTTGTTTTCTATGGTCCTGCCCCTATGCACCATATGTAGCTTCTTGACCTAACCTTGACCTATGTAGCATCCTCTTCCCTAACACCTTACACATAATAATATAATTCCTGTCCTGTCCACCAATCCCTTCCCTAGAATTGATTTCCCCACACAGTCTTCAGACATCACCACTTTGTATTTGCCCCCCAAAAGAATTTTCTGCCCACAGTGTTCATGTTACTACAGTTCAGAAAATCTAATCTATGTTAAATGTATGACACACAGTTATTTCACATATCTCTAAGAAAGGTGTCCTGACAGCTAAAGCTTGACCCTCTCTCTGTCAGTTATCCTATCCATCACAAGCCAGGCAGTATGGCTCACACCAGTCATCCCAGCACTCAGGGATCTGAAGCAAGAGGGTTGCCATGCCTTCAGGGCCATCCTGAGCGATCTAATAAAGTCCAGACCAGCCAAAGACCCTATCTCAAAAGAATAAATAAGACTGGGTGCAGTGGCACACATCTTTAATCACACCATTGAGACAGGTGGATCTCTGAGTTTGAGGCCAGCCTAGTCTACCTAGTGTGTTCCAGGAGAGCCAGGGTTACATAGTGAAACCCTGACTCAAGAAAACAAAGATACCGATTTCACATTGTCAACTGTGGGTTAAATTGGTTATGGTGGTATGTGTGCTTTGAAACTGATAAAATCCACACTTTGATACATATCAGTGATTTTCAGTAAGGCTTGATATCTGCACTGAAAAGGAACATCTACGATGATGTTTATCTCTTTTATTAAGTGGCATGAGATAGGAGAAAGTTTACACAAAAGAATACTCCTGGTGAAACCACGAGTCATGACAGTAGCAGCAGCAGCCTGGGGAATTGCTTAGTTAGGGATCTCCATTCACGTAAAGTGAAGCCCTTGACTAGCCTATAGGAAAAAATTTCAGGACGAGTCAGAGTGAGACATGAGACAGTGTGTAGCTGAAATTTAAGCATGGATAGTCAGTGATGGAGAGGAAGAGAAACAGATGCTTAAGCATCTTCATGGTGGCAATACAGAATTCTGTGGCTTTCTAAAGTGACATTGTTCAATGGATGTAATTTACAAGGATCAAGGGTTAAGCAAAAAATAGGTACATACAAATTGGTTAGCTGGAGAGATGGTTCAACAGTTGGGAGAGCTTGATGCTCTTCCAGAGGATCTGAGTTCAGTTCCCAGCACCCCACATGACAACACTAAGCTCACAACTGTAACTCCCACTGGCCTCCAAGGACACCTGTACACATAAATAAAAATAAGAATTTTTTTTTTTTACTCCAACATGGTTTACTTACTCCCTGTTGCCTCTTAGCAGGGTCTCACTATATAGTACAAGCAGGCCTGAAACATCTTATGTAGACCAGGTTGTCCTCTCAAATGCAGGGACAAAGACTGATATAAGGACCACCCTGTCCCTCTTTTCTTTATCTTAAAGAACTTGCTGTGTAGTGCACACCTATAATCCTGGCACTTGGGAGACCTAGGCAAAAGGACCACACCCAAGTTCTAAACCAAACTGGTCCATGTAGTGCATACCAAGGAAATGAAGGCTACCTAGGGACACTCTGCCTGAAAAAGAACCACAAACAAAAATGTACTTTTTCCTTTGTAAATGAAATTGTAGGGCACATTGTTTAGATTTGGAGAGGAGAAAGGAGTTGTGTGTGTTTAAACCCAAGGCCACAAACACTGTAGTATTAAATAATTGTAGTTTATTTGTCTCTTCGATATTCTTGTTGGAAATATATTAGAAAGTGAATGCTCACTCTGTAGACAATGTTGATCTTTATCTGCCCTGTAGAAGTTTCTGACTCCCAGCCCGGTTCTGGGGTAAGAGGTGTCTCCTTCCCCTGTCCCCTTAGTTATCCCTGCCTCAGTGGGAAAAATTCTTATCAGAGAATGTGAAAGATGTTCAAATCTGTGGAGAGGGTGGGGCAGCAGGGAGGCCAGCTAAAAGAGCTGATGAGGGCACAGAAAGTCACACAGCAGACAGTTGGGAAGCTCTCCATTGTGATCCCCAAAGATGAGTTAAATCCTAAACCAAGCAGCTTGATAGACGCTGGCTGGAGCTACAGTTCAGTGAGATCCGAAGGTCACAGAAAAAAGGAGCTCGGCTGCCATAATCCCAGTAAGGGACTAGTTTTCTTCCTCCTGGGACCCTCTTCATTCTCAACACGTGTCACAGTTGGCGGCCATAGTTCATCCAGGCTCAACATCCACACATTGTGAGGACTCCCTCTTCCTTCTGTCCATCCTTACTCCTCTCTTCGGAGGCATCAGTTGACACTCTGACCCTCTGGAGCAGGAGGGAGCAGACTGTCTCTGGTGGTGTTCGAACCTGCTCTTTTCCCCTCTTAGCTGAACTTGTGATCTGACAGAATTATGGGTAACCAAGTTCATGCTTTTTCTGGGATTATGAGTCATGCTTCCACACCACCCCTGTTCCTCTCACAACTGATTTGTGACCAATTCTAGTTTGTGAGTATCCCCTTCGAGTCTGTCTGGCCTGGCTAACCAGGTGACTCCCACATGAAACTGAGCTTCACCTCTGCCAGCCAGGAGGATCTTTAGTCTCAGGGAATGTTCCATTCTGAGGAATGCCCCCATTTGAATCAGTGCAATGACCCTTGGTCTCTCATCTGATAACAGGGAAGATCTGTTCTCTAGGGACACCTCATGGGGCGGACTTTGCACCTCTAGCAATACTAGAGTCTTACCCTCTCACCTACCTGGGATATATGCACAAAAACTAGGTGTAAATTTGATCTTCAGACCCTTAGCTGTGAGAGAGATGATTACATATGACCATCTTCCTTACACCCAGTCCCCAGTGACATCCTTGATGAACCCTTCCTTTGTGGTCATTTGACCACATGTTTAACGTCCAAATTTCTTTACCACCAGCCACCTTCTCCCTGACAATTCTGCTCCCACCTCCCTGTCTTTGCTACTTCCCTCCCTTCCTTCCTCTCCATCTTCAGATCGCTACCCAACAGCTCTTCCTCCCTTCCCAGATATACTCTTTCCCTAATGCATTAGTTCAAGACCTTTGCATAGGAGATTAGTTGAAACTCACCTCCTCTCTCTCAGAGGACATCCTTTCCCTTTGTGGGATAACTAATGGGGACCTTGGCGTTATCCAGCTATATATCTGCCTATCTGACCTGTGCTGAAAACAAATGCTGTGGGTCCAGCCCACCATTCATATTCCCTGCAGCAAGTCTCCTGTCCAGCTTACACTTCTGGACTTCCTTCCTCTTCCCTGGCCTTTAGTCCTTCAGAAAAAAGGACCCGTTTGCTGCATTTAGTTTTCCAGGGGAGCAGATGCCTTTGGCACCCCAAACTGCAATTACATACAGGGCTTGGAAATAGAGACTTTTGATTTTCTGTGTATTATTTTCTGTCCTGCTTTTTCTTGCTTATACAAGATAGTTTGCTACCCAAGGTCATTGGGAACTTTGTTATCTTGGCCAGTTCTTGCTGGAATGTGATATTCTGTAATTCTGGGGCTCATGGGAAACCAAGACAAAAAGATGTAAAAGAGCCCTTTCAAAAAATCCAAGCAATAGTATAAAGTCTTCCCAGGACCTACAACACACAAAAACTTTATAGTTTAACAGTGTGTTGTGGAAAGGTTATCTTAGATTGTTACTTTACATCATTAATAGAAGTTTCACTCCCTTTCAATAAGTTAACAAATGTTAACAAATGTTCTGTTGCTCCATCTCATGACATTATAGGAGGAAATAAATTTTAAAAAGACAGGAAGTGGGAGAGAGCAATGTAAAGAAGAATATAAGCATGAGCTATATTTTTGACAAGGGAAGTATTGTATGAATTTTCTTGCTGTGGAGACAAACAACAGCCTGTTCACTCTAGCTAGGGCACTGGTGACAAACTGAAGCAACTGTCCCACTCAGGTCTAGCTTGGCAAGCCAGTGATTTTAATTAGAAGAGTCACTTATAGAAGCAGTGGGGAAGAATCATGTACAGGGGCATGGGCAGCACACACACTACTGAAGAAAATGTCAGTTTCATTTCCAGCAACCGTTAACTGTCAATAGAACCTCAGGGAAAGGAGGCACCTCCTGGGCCCCTCCCACCTAGTAAACACTAACTGCCTACACATCCTTGAGGATGAGCAAGGTCCCATACACCTCTCTCCTCTCGGTAGCGGGCCATTAATGGCTCAGTCTCACATGGTTTTCATGTGGGTAACTACAAATGTTAAGAGTTCAAGCAGACAATGGCCATTGCAGGCTTAGAGGATAGCATTCGACAACACCTTATTCCATCTCTTACACCCATTGATGTTTCCTAAGCCTTGGAAGAAGCAACATAGATGTCTCCCTGCTCTGAACCAACCTAGGGCTAAGGGGGTCCCACTGTCACCTGCTGTGCCTGCACAGGATCTCTGGGCCCCAGCGCTGCTGCCTCTCCATTGACTATGGGTAGCTACTGGGAGGACCCCAGTTTACTTTCTTGCAGGAGAGACACATACATAGCTGACTCTGGGGAAAATAACTGCCCCCCTTTGGGACAAACTTCACTACCTCCATTACCCTGCACTGCTCAATGATTTATATCATGACATTCTTGTGGGGTTTAAAGCCTTCTAGACACCAAGCACTGAATTTGGCTTTCTGTCCATCTTTTTCCTTATAAATACTCCAGCTCTCCACAAATCATGCCTTATTTGCTTTGGAGTGAAGTACACATGCCCCTTTGTCTGCCTTTTCTTTGTCTCATCCCTTCTTGGTTCCTTTTGCACTTTCGATTCCAATTTGCTTGCCAATCTGTAACATTCAGCTCTACCGGGGTTGCTCTTATCTTGTAAAGATCATGACCCACCTGTGCTGGTTAGGTTTTATTCTTTGTTTTGGCTTTTGTTTTGTTTCTCAACTCGACAGAAACTGGGGTTATCTGAGTAGAGAAAACCTCAATTAAGAAAATGCCTCAGCTGGGCGTAGTTGCTCATGCCTTTAATTCCAGCACTCAGAAGGCAGGAGCAGGTGGATCTCTGAATTCAATGCCAGACTGTTCTACAGAGTGAGTTCCAGGACAGTCAGAGCTACACAGAGAAACCCTGTCTCGAAGAAGAAGAAGAAGAAGAAGAAGAAGAAGAAGAAGAAGAAGAAGAAGAAGAAGAAGAAGAAGAAGAAGAAGAAGCCTCCATCAGATTGGTCTGTAAGCAAGTCTGTGGTTTTCTTGGTTGTTGGTAAATGTGGAAGGGGTAGTGCCACCTCTGGGCAGGTGGTCCTGGCAGGGGACAGAAGTATAACAAAGATACCTGAGCACGAGCCTGGAGAACAAGCCAGTAAGATGCATTTGTTCATGGTTTCTGCCTCTGCTCCTCCTCGAGATCCAGCCAGCCCTGGATCTTCCCCATAATGAAACATGATCAGCACACATAAACCAAATAAACTCTTCCATCCCTCAAGCTGCTTTTAGTCATAATGCTTATCATAGCAATGGAAAACAAACTAGAACATCACCATTGGTCTCAACAAAGCCACTAAAAGCCCCAATCAGTCTCAAGATCTCCGCTGAATTAACCTTATTCTTAATGGTCCTGTGGAAACCATGCTACTAGGTCTGGAGAACTGGACATCTAGCACCACCTCTCTTGTGACAACTTTCCTCAGTAATACCTGTCTGCCAGTCCCTGATATTTAGGGGACCCTCCACCAGAGACAAGCAAGTGTTCCAAATGGCTCCTATGAGATAGTATATCATATTGATTTTCTCCGCATTGTCTCAGGCTATACACCTTTGTCTTAAGGAGGAATGGGTACTGACATTGCTGTTTCTCCACTTCCACAGCATTCAGATTGATCCCATCTGCCACCATGTTCCATCATGAGTCAGGCTGCGAGAGGCTTACTCATTTCTCATTTAAAGGCCTTTCCCAGTTCCTGTACTGGGACATTACTAAGGTCTCCATTTGTTTGCCACAGCATGGACTTTCCCCCTCTTTAGTGTTAAAGGTCCGTCATAAAGGTTACTTGTACCACTTCTACTTCTCTTCCTCATCAATGGCCAATTCTTTCCATGGGTTTCATGGGGGGTAGAAGGATCCAAGGAAAGACTTTTTTTTTAACCACAGATCTGATTTTACTCTCTTTCCCTTTTCCTTTATCCTCCATCCCTTCCATTAACTTGCCAGCTACAAGAAATGACAATCTGGTACCTCCACCTCATTATCCTTGTTTTTTCCTTCTTTTTTTCCTGCCAGTTCAGAGGTCATTGCACAGGCTAGCACCTGGACCTTCCCCTTTGTGTAAACAAATTCTCTGTAGGAAAACAGCTTGACCTGGTTGCAGTCTTAGGGCGTTGAGCAAGAACCCTGTGACTAACACCACAGACTGCTTAAGATTCCACCTATAGTGCTATTTTCACTGGCTGGAAAACATTCTCCTGGTGGGCCACACACAAGAAGGCTTATGACTCCATACCACTTAGAGGAAGATGGTCTCCTTGGAATTCCCACCTTCAGAAGGAGCAGGTTTAGTTGCATGTCTTTTTCCCACAGCAAGGACAATACAACTATCACTGTACCAAGAAAACATTCCATTCCATGGAACATGGGAAAGGACAGCACTGTGGGGACTAACCCTGAAGACACTCCACCCTCACACAGCTTAGCTTCAATTGCATGTCTCATCACTCACAGCAGAGACAATGCAAGTAAATGTTCCTCCTCAACTCATCTTGGGTTCTGCTGTGCCCCACTTTGGGTACTAAGTGTCATGTGGACTTTCCTTGAGCCAAAATGTCCATTCACCCCAGGAATGTTACTAGGAACAGGCCAATGAAACAATTCCACCTAAGTTTATTTTGGTGAACCAATGGGTTTAATTGGGGTTGCATATAGGAGCGGAAGTGGGGGGTTATTACAGGAACATGAGCAACTTACAAGTGGCCACTCCAGTGGGGTTAAAAAGAAGGTCTCTTTCTTCTCCAACAATTGTGAATTGCCTCTCCATCCTCAGAGAGGGAGGGAGACTAGTAAGTGCCTCCCCCTAGCAATTGTTAGCTCCCTGTAATTGGGAAGGGAATGAGGCCTCTTCATCCCTCCATGCCTGAATGTTAATGGGCTCAACTTGCCCAGCTCTGGTGCAAGTGATGACTGCTTCTGGGAATTCAAGGGGGCAATGGCCATTTTATAACTGGAGAACAATGTTCTATAACAGATGATCAAAAGGAAAACAAATACTCTTTTGGATAAAGATTTTGTATGGTAAAACAAAATTTTGTCCTAAGATAAAAATGGCTGACCAACATGGAAAAGAAATATAAAGACAAAACCAGAAAGTTTGAGTAAATCATCTAAGATTCATGAAGGAAGTCGGGCATTGGTGGTGTACACCTTTAATCCCAGCTCTCAGTAGGCAGAGGCAGGTGGATCTCTGTGAGTTTGAGACCAGCCTTGTCTACAAGACCTAGTTCCAGGACAGCCTCCAAAGCCACAGAGAAACCCTGTCTCGGAAAAAAAAAAGATTCATGAAGGATAAAACTTAAAGGTAATATGTGTATGATAATTAAAGGTAAATGAATTTCCTAAAATCAAAGTCGGGTACATTGATGGAAAACTAGGATCTGGTCCTCTGTTTAACAGTGATGCTCTCTTAAGTTATTGATCTACCCTTGGGAACCTTTATAAAAATGACTTGGAAGAATAAAGATTTGGAGGAGGGTATCGAGGCTTAGGACCCCAACACAGGTGTGCTCTGAGCTAGTGCTGCCCTCAGTCTTCACTGGAGAAGCTTCTTTTTGCAGCAGGCAGTAGCTAATGCAGAGACTCGGAACTGGTGAAAGTGAAAAATAAGTATTGCATGCTCGGCCCTAAGCTACCCCCTTCTCTGAGACTTGGGGCACATCCAGGAGAGAGAACAGAAAGAATGTAAGAGCCAGAGGTTGGGGAGGGTACTGCACAGTGTCTTCTGGACACTGCACACAGGAACTTGCAAGATTGGGCCCATCACCATTTTGTCATCCATGGGGAAAGGGCTAATGAAGTAACGGGAGAGGGAGTTATCCATGTTCCAATAAATGAGGCCCCAAACATTTACACTCATGCAAGCAACCACAATTAAACTCAGTATGCCAAAAAAAAAAAATCAAAGCAGGCGGGGGCTTATTGGAAGTGACTTATCAGCAAGAAGGGTTTCAATGGGTGGGGGCAGAGGTTGAGAGAGGGTAATGGAGAAGGTGAAAATGACCATAATTCAGTAAATGCGTATATGTGTGAAATTATCAAAAAGTTACAAAATAAAAAGAAATTCAAAACCACAAAGATTGTATGTTTAAACAAGTTATATTTTAACTCGTGTTTTCTACTATGTTTGTAAGGCTCTTTAACTATCTAAAAACTGAGCCTTACCAAAACCATGACTTACTTAAAGGCCTGTGTAGTGTTTGTTTTTTTTTCTTTTTTTCTGAGCTTTGTTGAAATGTTTTACAAAATTCAAAACTAAAACTCATGTAAACTATTCTGCATGTTCAACAACCCAACCAAAGAAGACAGGACAAAGCCAATGAGGATGTAAAAGACAAAAAAAGATAGCAAATATGTTGTCCAGGTCCCCATAAAGTTAGCCAGGAGTGAGAGGACATTGAGCCTCATCTAAAAGGGTCAATTCCAGTAAATCCACCCACTCTCTTTATTAGAGGCCATGAAGATGCCAGAGGCTGGATTCTCCCTAGTGCACATCCTACAAAGAGGGGAGTTATTAAAGGGGGAAATGTTTCCTTTGTGTCCAAGGAAAGCCACATAAAAAGACTCCAATCCATCCCTTCAGATGTCACAACTGGTGGAGGAAAAAACTAAATAAGGCAAGAGGTTCCTCCCAAGTCCCTAAAAGTAACCCGTAAGTAATTTTGAGCAACTTTAACAATAAATAAAAGGGGTTAGTTTATAGTCACCTCTCTGGTCTTGAACACCCAACAAAATGTATAATTCAAAATAAAGTGATTAATAAGATCATAAAACAAAAGTCAGGATTCTCATTCTGATCTGTGTCAACCAGGGGAACAGCTGCTCCTGAAGTCCTATAGTTCTTCAGGTGATTGGCCTAAGGCAATGTTAAAGGGGCAATATTCCAGGCTAGCCTCCAATTTACAGAGATCACCTGCCTCTACCTCCCAAGTGCTGGGATTAAAGGCCAGCACCACAGACTGGCCTTGGGAGATTTCAGCTTTTCATCTCACCCTAACTGAACCCCACCAGGCAAATCATTACTTTACTGTCATAAAAATTCTTTCAAGGGGCTGGAGAACTAGCTTGGTGCTGAAGAGCATCGATCTGCTGCTCTTTCAGAGGACCTGAGTTTGATAGGAACATCCAGACAGGCAGATCAAAACTGCCTCTGGGGAATCTGATGTTCGTTTGGCCTCTTCAGGCCCCTTCACACATATCACACACACACACACACACACACACACACACACACACACACACACACACATTTGAAATTTTAAATTGAAAAAATTTAAGTTCTAAAACTTCCTTTCAGCAGTTCTGATCTTTTGGATCTTTTGTCAAAACAAATCTGTGTGGATCTGAGTTAATAAAACTGCAGCCCTCTGTTGGAATCTCCTCTGTTGCTAAAATCCCTATCACGACTGTTTGTCTCAGGCTTATCCTCAGGCTTGTCCTATATTACCTGTACTTCAGTCTTCCGTACATAACCCTTAACTATTTGTATGAATCTATAGTCTGTCCAGCATAGGGAACCAAGATGGAAAAAGGTTACCAGGTAGATTCCACTCACATGCCACCATGCAAGAAACTCAAATATCTACTAGCTCTGATGGATACTTTCATAGGGTGGATATAGGTGTTTCTTACTGAAACAGAAGGGGCCCCGGAGGTAACATTGTCTTTCTAGAACACATTATTCCTCCCTTTGTGCTTCCCTAGTCCATAATGTCCAAAAACGGCCTGACTTTTTTTCCAATACCACCTGGGGAGTAAGTAATGCTCTAAAAATTAAGTTCTTGGCACCATCAATCTTCTAAAAGGATCGAGGTAATATAACTCATGATATCACACACTCAGCTCCTTCCAGACTCAAGATTCCTTGGCCCACTCTTCTTCCAATTACACTTTAAGATCCTGTATTAACCCCACATCTATAATCTACCTCAACACTTTGAAGTGCTTTACAATGGGCCCTTCCTCCAAATGGACTTCTTTTCCATCCAGCAACCCATTAATTGTAACAGTGTGTTGGTATACAGCATTGGCTCAAAGTATCAAGGCCATCACCGAGTACCAAGATCAGCAGAGCCCCAAGTCTGACTACCTCTTTGTGATGTCTTCCTGACATTAACCTGGAAGATTAATTCGATCTCACTGTCCCACAGCATAAAAGGCCAACAGAAGCTATGTGGACTGAACACAATCAACTCCCATTCACATCTCCAATTGTGTTCATTTATGAGGCTATCCCCAGGAATTAATTTGCTGTTTCACCCCTATGCCTGTGGAACCCTTGGAGATCTTCATCTCCTTTTTTAATAGTTTTTTTAAAAACATTTATTTGTGTGTGTTTGTCTGTGTCTGTGTGTGCGTGTGCGTGTGCGTGTGCGTGTGCGTGTGCGTGTGTGTGTGTGTGTGTGTGTGTGTGTGTGTGTGTGTGACTTGAGGGAGTTGGTTCTCTCCTTTCACTACATAAGTTCCACGGATTAAATTCAGGTTATCAGACACAGGAGCAAGCATTCTTACCCAATAAGCCATCTGGCTCCTTCTCCATTTCTTTTTCTGATGCAACTCAGGTGAACCCAATCCTCAAGAACCTCCAGACCCTAGCAAGTAACCACAGTCTTTCTCTCACTTTTCAGGTTCTGTGATATAATTTTATAAAGCATTGTCTTCCTTTCCTATGGATGTCCTACAGGAACCAACCCTTTTCATGGAATTTTAGCCTAGACCTGTCCCTCTAGGAAAATGTCTTATATTATTACTTCACTATGGCCATCACATACCTCAAGTCATGAGCCCTGGCTTTACTTTTGTTGCCCAATATATTTGGGCTCTTATAATGTATCTAGGGTTTCTTTGTATCATGATAATCACTATTTTTATACTTTTCACCTGCTATCCTAAAATCACTCTGTAATGGTATATCTAATATATTTTCTGCTCTTCTCTGTCTTAGCATTCTCCGACTTGCCCTAAAGGATAACTGATATGGTGGCAGGACTGTAATCAGAGGCATACTAAATGTTGTGTTGCTCATGTCTCTCTCTTACTGGAACTAACCCCCTCTCAGGAAAGCCCCCTACTTGGTCCTTGCTTGGATCTGACACAAAATATCCCCAAATGGAAATTTGCTGCAGCTTGCCTATCCTGAGTAACCTCCAAACTGTTTTAAGTCTCTAAACAACCACGAGCCTCCTCCTGTGCAACCTCTTGACAACCCCCTTTATGTTGCTGGTGTTTCTTGCCTCCTTCTCCTGCCACAGCATAAAGGCAATAGCAACTCTACCTCAAAGGCTTAAGTCAAAGTGCAGTGCAAAATCCCTGGTTCATAAATTCTAGGAAGATTTTTCTAGACAGATTTGGAGTTTCTTGGGTCCTATATTCTTGATTAATTTCTGCTGTGTCTTGAGCCCCTGTTTATTTAGTCTCTAGATAGATAGAATTGCTATCTTCCCAATAACAAGACTTTAAGTCCCAACTTGTGAGTCTTGATATCAACATTACCATTGACATCCATAACTGCCTCCCATCACCAGGGGATCTCCTGATCCTATGTCATCATCTGAACTTTGGCATCCTGCAGTAGTTATTCTTGCCTTCTCTAAAGTGCCTCAAGCTGTGATTCCTGACCCCTTTGTGGTCAAACAACATTTTTGAACCTCTGCCTGAATGACCACATATACCCTCCGTACATGTACAGAGGCCCCTCAGAATGCCTCTGTGCTTAGAATTTCTCTTTACTGTCTTGCCTGATGCACTGTATTGACATCTACTTCTCTGCCTTCTTCTGTACTTGGTGAATTTATTACCATTTGTGGGTCCCTGACCTGCCAATACTGTCTCTGTACAGAAGAAAATAAGAAGGGAAGGAAGGGAGGGAAGGAGGGAGGAAGAAGGAAAAGGGAGGGGGAAGGACATAAGAAAAGAAAGAAGGGGGAAGTGAAAAGGAGAAAAAGAGAAGAGAGGGGGAGAGAATAGGAAATGAAAGAAAATCTGGAACCCAGTGAAGCTAAGGAGGATTTGGCCATGGAATATGATTTAGGAATAACAGGGCTGGTGGTGCTCACGAGTGCTGGAAATCTTGGTGTTGTGGTATGAAGTCATCACAAACTGTCATCATGTTATCTAGGAAGTTTGAAGAGGATTGTTCAGGCTGCACTGTACAAGTGTATGTGTCTGAGCTAAGATGGCAAAAGAAATGTCTTTTCCAGTAATGTCTCCCACTTGCTTTAAGTAGGCATGAAGGCCCAGAATGTCTTCATATTAGGGCCCAAGAAATTAATCCAAGCCAGAAAGGAGGCACAAGATCACTTCCAAGGAGAAGACACAAAACCAGACTCTGATCTATTCATAGTCTCCCCAAGGGTGAGTGACAAGAGCTCACTAACATGGGCTAGAATCTCTGTAGAAACAAAGTCCTCTAGAAAAAGAGATTATAGGCTGGACTAGTCTAGGTTTAAGGACAGGATGGAAAATTAAGGGTAGGTGAGTAATGACTCCATGAAGCAAAAGTAGGTGGGGATGTGTGTGAGAGCTTGATCTGAAAGGGAGACAGGATCAACCCCTCCTCCACTTTTGTGGTGCTGGAGACTAAAGCCAGGGCCTGGTGCTAATGTTACCACTGAGCCACTGAGCTGTATCCCCAGATGAACAAATTTTGGTGTCCACGACACTTTCTGGATCTCTAAATATGGACAAGTAAGTTAAAATGGGTTCTTTTTCCTAGTACTCAGAGACCACTCTGAAGAATTGGCTCTTAGGTTTCCTATGTCCAGGCCAAGCCTATTGGGAAGTCCATTCCTCTGCCTTACTCTTCTGCCTGCTGGGGAATCCTTATGGTAGCAAAAGAAGCTAGTGTAGATTGAAGGGCACAGGAGATAAGTGCCTAGTAAATGCATGGCATGTCGTGAAGGAGCCAATAGCCACCTCCTAGTGGGCTGCCCACCATCTGCTAGCGAGTACACCTGATTGTCCCATGCCAAGACTCATGTTCAGGACAGTCAGAAAAAGATAAGATGGGAACAAGTTATCCAGGCAGAAGTGGGCAGATGACAGTAACTGAGACAGCTGGAGGAGAAAGTAACTTGCGTGGATGGACTTCAGTAACTGCAGGTGAGAGTCTGAAGAGATGAGGCCAGAGCTAGAGTGTGAGGAAGGTAGATGCGTATACTGCATGGAGGTAAGCAAGAAAATGTCCTAACTTTATTTATTTATTTATTTATTTGTTTATTTATTTATTTATCACTACCACAAATATTTATTTAGCAAAATGTTTGATATGAAAGTGTACATGACTTGCTTTTTTACATTATGGTAAAAATAGGCCCTCTGGGTGGGAACAAGAATTGCTGTTTTCTCACATGGCCACTATTTCAGTACTATTCTGCTGTACACTAATTGTCATCTCCACATATTCCATCACAAGGCCCAGAAAAAGAACAAAGCCCAAGTATATTTCTTGGATGTCTGTCTCAACTCCACACCATGGCTCCCCTATCTCACATGTGTGTACACACACTGGCAGCTCCAACTCTATCATCACCCCTAAACTGATGCCTGACATCAACTAACTTGGTTTTTGTTTCTCAAAAAAATGTTAAAGTAGGCTTTTGCCACTGGGTGCTATTAATGGTGTAGGATCAGCTGGTTCTTTGTTGGGAGTTGTTTGTGCACTCTAGGCTATTTACCATCATCCCTAGCCTGTACCTAGATGTCAGTGGTAGCTCCCTCCCAAGTTGTAACCATCTGTCCAACTGTCCTTTGGGAAGCCCTTGGCACCTTTCTTAAAAGTTCCTGTGCTTTGTTGAAGATTCTGTACCAGCTGAAGTCAAAGGTACATCTTAGCTAACTACTCATTTTAGGGAGGGGAATTATTTTGTACATGTAAAATAAACAAGTCAATAAACTTCTGTTGCATTTTTTTCCTTTTTTTATGTCAACATCCATTTTGTGCAAAGAAACCTTTCCAATTTAGAACCTATGGATATGATTCCTCTGCAGTTCCATTTGAGGTGTCTGTAAGACTGTAAAACTGAGTGGAGAGACCAAACAAGCACTTGGAGAAGCTCAGGGTAATAATTCTGGATAAAAGTTCTGGAGTTATCAATCAATATTCTGGCAGGCAGTACTAATTGTACTCAATGGGAGAAAGAAAGGGAGAAAAAATGAAGGAAGGAAGGAAGGAAGGAAGGAAGGAAGGAAGGAAGGAAGGAAGGAAGGAAGGTAGACATGATGGCTGGAAGTAAATGTATTAGGGTATCTGGGGTAATGGGGGGCAGTTAGTTGTAGAGACTCTACATTGTGTACATTTATAAAATTTCCAAAGTATAAACAAAAGAGTTTTTTTTATATCAGGAGTTCAAAAGGTCTGCAGTGGTCTTACCCCTACACTGGACCCTTTATAACCTGCCAAGCAAGATGGCCAGATGGTGAAATAGCAGCATGAATGCTATGGGGGTAACCAAGTGCTTTCTAATTGAATTTTCAGCCCACTTTACAGGAGGAGAAATCCATGCCTGATAATATAAAATACCATGCCTGGTAAAAAAAAAAAAGTCCATGGCTGGGACAGTAATAGGCCCTAGGGGGGAACCTACTACTGTTGTTTTGCTGTACATGATGTCAAACCTTCTGAATATGTGTGATTATACCCATAGATTGTTGCCATTCTCAGCCTTGATTAGAGAAGCTTCATTTTGAAATGGGCAGTGATTAATGCAGTGACTCATTACTGGTGAAAGTGCTGAGAAAACTGACTAATGACTGCTCATCCCTAAATGAGACATCTATATCGCCTCCTCTAAGGCTCAGAGAACATTTAGAAGAGAGAAAGACAGCAAACAGCCAGAAGATGAGGAGGAATGTTGTGAATTGCTGTCTTTGGGGCATTACTGTTGCACCCATGAACTCACAGCCACAGTGGCTCCCTGCAATGAGACCTGCACAAGACTGGGCCCATCACCAGTTAGTTATCCAGGCAGTTAATGGTTGCCTTGTTGTGGGAGAGGAGTCACAGTCCTCAGTGGAAGCCACTGACTGATAAGTTGACGCCCCTGTAGTAAAAATAAGTCACCCATTTTCACTAAGGCAACCTTAATTAAACGCAGTGGATCAAATGAAAGATGTGAAAACAGTAAGAGGACTTGTAGGGAAGAAGGTGTTGAGTGGAAGCTGGAAGAGGATGAGAGAATAACTGGGGAGAATATGATCAAAATACATTGTATCTATGCAATGAAATTGTGAAAAAAATAATTCTTTAAACAAGAAAAATATTCTGGAGTTTAGGGCTGGTGCTGTGGCTCAGTTGGTAGATGCTTGTCTAGCCTGCACAAAGCCCTAATTTCGTTCCCAACACTGCATAAACGGACTACGGCAGTGCACCCTTGTAATCCCAGCACCTGGAAGTGGAGGCAGAAGGATGTATTCAAGACCAGCTTCCAATTTAGGAAGCACACTGAGTTTACTAAATGACTCATGTCCCTGTGCCTTGGACAGTAGAGGGGACAGAGGGTAAAGGTTAACCTTCTGAGTCTCTTACAGAGCAAGTCTGGATAGTTTACTTTTGTTTCACCAAAGACGTTTCTTTTTAAAAATCAGCCTTATTAGAAGAAAGACTGAAGAGGCAATTACCTGGAAGGACAAGTGTTACAGGGGTCTATCAGCTATGGTTAGCCCCCATAGGCAGGGTTGTGAGCTTACTGTTTGTTGCCATTTTTCTTGATTTTTTAAGTTAACTTTTTAAATTAACATACAAAATAGTGCTCCTCATCATAACATTTTCATTAATAGATATCATTGTACTCCTCACCCCCTATACACACATCCTTCCTCTGTCACTCCTCCCCTTCTTTCCATGTCACCCCAATCCCTCCTCCCTCTCAAAACCCCTCATGCTTTCTCCCCATCCCTTCTCACTCCCATTCCCCTTCCCCATTCATTCCCCTCCTTCCTCCCTGCCCCTCCCCTTCCTATCATCCCTGTTCTTCCCAATCCTTCTTCCTCCCCTTCCCCATTCATTCCCCTCCCTCCTCCCTGCCTCTCCTCATCATCATCACCGTTCATTATCATCCCTCCTCCTCCCCTTCCCCATTCATTCCCCTCCCTCCTCCCTGCCCCTTCCATCTCCTCTCCCATCCCTCCTCCTCCCTTTCCCCATTCATTTCCCTCCCTCCTCCCTGCCCCTCCCCTTCCTATCATTCCCTTTCTTCCCAATCCCTCCTCCTTCCCTTTCCCATTCGTCTCCCTCCCTCCTCCATGTCCCACCCCTCCTACCACCTCTCTTCTCTCCCATCCCTCCTCCTCCCCTTCCCCATTCATTTCCCTCCCTCCTCCCTGCCCCTCCTCATCCTCATCCCTGTTCATTATCATCCCTCCTCCTCCCCTTCACATTCATCTCCCTCCTTCCTTGTCCTACCCCTACCATCCCTCCCCTTCCCTTTCCATTCATCTATCCCCTCCCCACCCCTCCCCCTCCTCCCATCTCTCTACCTTAATCCCCCTCCCTTTTTCCATTCCTTTTCGTCCTCCCTGTCCCTCCTCCTCCTATGTTGCTCTTCTCTCCAACCCTCCTCCCCCTTCCAATCTCCTCTCCCCACCCCACCTTTATTCTCCCTCATTCCTCCATAATTCTCCTCCCCCTCCCTCCTCCCTGGTCTTGTCCAAAGGACTAATTTTTAAGGTAACGCGCCTTTGATTTTCAATAAAAGAAATACTAAAATAGGTCAGACTGATTACTTTTATTTAAAACACATCACGTTATTGAAAGGAGGATTTCATGTAAATTGTCCCTTAGGAGCAATTGTAGACCTGAGGAGAGTCTAGATGTTAACATGGAAAGACTCCTCAATAGCAATCTGGTACTGAGTTTCCTCGTCCAGCTGAAGATTGACGTAATCCCCGTAGTCAAATTGGTGCCTCTGGTTTAGGTGACTAACGAAATTCCTCGTAAGTTGAGTAGGGTCTCCCCATGGAAGAGACAGGCAAATCGGGCAAATGACTGGAACAACTTGACCTCTGTGGTCGGTGTTGCAATGATCCAGCAAACGCTGTCTGGTCATGTTTCCTTCTTCACAGAGAGGGCAATCAAAGGTGGGCTGATCATCGGCTGGTTCTGCGTGATCTTCCTCTTGATAAGCTTCGGCATTTTCAGAGGTGGACGCCTCACTGTTGCTGTTGGCCACGGTATCTGGAGACAGCTGGAAGCTTGGAACAGTTGAAGAAACTCCAAACTCATCTTGGTACTTTTCGCAAGTTTTGTAATGCTGTCTCATGCGATAGAGTTCAACACGTTGGGAACAGCATCGGCAATTACCAGGAAAACTTCTCATGATGGTCTCGAGGTCTAGAGCCCTCTCTGGACATGCTCTTTCTCTTCTGGTCACATTTCCACGGCACAGGGGGCAATGGACCCGGCTCTCCTTCATTGCAGTCAGGAAACATTTTCTACAGAAAACGTGCTGACAGGCCGCGACCCGAACCGGCGTTCTGAAGACTTCTTGGCAAATCGGACAGTAGAAATCATCTTCAGTGTAAGACGTGGAAGCAGACTCTTCCTCGGCCATGGTGGTAGCTGGTGGAGGCCCAAGGCGATGGCGGCTGCCGGCTCGCGGCTGCCGAGGTGGCGGTGGCGGCCCGGGGCTAGACTCCCTGGGATCTTGCAAGCAGCGCTTTAGGTCAGGCTGCGTCTCTCCGCGGCCGATCGGTAGACAGGTGGCCCTGTGCCGCGGGGTCCGATTTCAGTCCGTTTCTGACCAGCAGTTGACTGGTTCCCCAGCAAATGAAGGGTGGCGCTCTGTTCTTAAGGGCCTCAGAACCCACCAGACCTGAAGCGCATGATAGTGGGGATCCCTCCCACTCCGCCAGCAGCTTTCCTGCGGTTGAGATCTGGCTGCTGCTGCCTGCCTGGCTGGTGGTCACTGCGGAGTGGATAGCCACACGAGAGCCGGAGGCGGGGTCACTGGGACGGCCTCCATAGCAACCAGCGCGTCGCGCCTTCAGCGGGTTGTGACGTAAGCTGCCAGGTCGGTTTACTTTACCAAGATTTTTTTTTTTTTTTTTTTTTTTTTTTAGTCCAGCTGGGCCTGATGGCGCCGGCTTGTAATCCCCGCCAGTAAGAGAGGCTGAGGCAGGGGGATCGTGGGTTCAAGGCCAGACTGGGCAACTTAGGGAGCATTTAGGGGAGTCCTTGTCTGGAAGAAGTAAAAAGAAATTTGCAAATACAGCTCAAAGATTGCTTTGCATGTGCAAAATGCTAGGTTTAATGCCTAGCACTGCATCAAGTCCCCCAAGTGTGTAAGTGATTCTTCTATGTGGCCAATTAAGTACCACTGTTATCGGGCTACTATGTGTAACAGCGTATTGGCTCTCCTGCCTACACCAAGTTTTTTTTTTTGTTTTTTATTTTTTTTTTACTCCTCAGCTACACACACACACACACACACACACACACACACACACACACGCCATGCCACTTTTAAAAGGCCAACAGCGAAGAGCTAACTGCACCATTTAAAATTCCTGTCAAGGCTATCTTCATTAATTCAGCTTTTCAGCCCTCTCCTTTCTTAATGGGAACTGAAAAACCTATCAGTCCTTAAACTTGACAGGTGAGACCCATACATCCAAGGCAGACATCTACAACTTAAATAGCAGACCCCTGCTTTAGAATTTTTCCATCTGCACTGCAAACCCAAGCAAGGAATTGTGCCATCTTAACTATATATGAGCTTGAGAAATTGTCCACTAGCAGGCCCAGGTGAACTGCTTTCTTTCATGTCACCCAACAAATCAACAATGTCCTAGATGCTTTTACAACGCTGACAGCCTGACTGTCTGCCATCAACTTGCATTTCTGAATGGAATCAGGATCCCTAGATACCTGAAGCTAGTGGCAGTGATAGCAAATCTTAGGGAGATTTTATTTTTGTTCACTTAAAAATTCCCACCCAAGCATTAGCTAAAAATGTATCTTTTCCCTTCAGCATTACTGCCTATCTTTCTACATGGAACTACCTAGATTCAGTGTGCTCTGGGATGCTAAACCCAAAAGGGGGGCAGTGAGAGATGGGTGGGAGGGCATGTTGGAGTACAAAGGACACTAAAAGGACAGGTGATTCTAGTCCAAATTTGCCTCCTGCTGGACTTTATGCAAACCACGAAACACCAAGAGCCTCTGATCACTCATCTGTAAAGTGGCACCATAAGCTGTGATTGAAACAGTTCACAGGCTTCTAAAAATATCAAATAAGATAGTGCTTATGAAGCTGTCCCAAACCTCTCTTCACGTTCATGATGCTTGTTTCCTGTTTGGACCAGTTACTAGATGTGCCTGTGAAGTCAAGGGAAAAGAACAAAGCCAGAGACGCACCAATGGATGATTTCTCTGTGGAACCATTTCCTAGGAAACACTGTCTTGTTAACCAGCTACCCAATATGCTGTAATATACAGTCCACAATTTACCCACTTCAGATTCTGAAATAACTGGCCTCTAATATTTTGAAAGTGTCTTTCAGGCATCTCTGGATTTATAACTTGCATATGTATTTCTACAATGGAGACTGAATTCTCCCAGCCTCATGTATCCTTCCAGACTTCAGGCTTCCATTACTCTTTCTTTCAAAAATCACAAGCCTTGTTAGGAAATGCAAGTCTCTAAGCATAAGTGATGGAAGCAATATTCCACTGTTAACCTGGAGGTGACAGCTTAATAACCATTGATAATAAACTTGTGATTTCTCCTCTCTGGCTCAGAAATTAGAAATGGTCCAGATTTGCTGTTCAACTTCAGAAAGGTGGCATTGCTGCCACCACTATGTTAAGTGACAGTGCAAAAACAGCTTTTCTACCCCAATCCAAAGGGAGCAGAGAGAAAGGAGAGATGGTCCTAGTAGATAGCAGAGGCTGCAACTGCAATTGTCCTAATCCTTTGCTGCCGGACATAACAGAGAACAGAAAGTAAATGATTTTCCATGTTTCCTTGATGCTAAGGGTTACTAGATGACCCAGCTCTGGCCCATGAGACAGAGCCGAAATTTTTGGCTTCTTTTCCCTTCCATAGGGTATATGGCAGTAAGAATATATAGTCAGACTACCCTGATTCAAAGTTACCTGAATAATTTTTTCTGTCTGTGGTTTTACCACTAACTTATTAGAACTGAATTGTATTATTTTATTTTATTTTATGTTTTTGGCTTTTGATGTTAGGAAAAACCTCATATATTTTTTAGAGGTATGAAAATAATTGCATGACTCCAAAGCTAAATCTACAAAACAGGGTATATGAGAAAGGTCAGTTCCAGGCTTTGTCTTCCCTACTCAGTTTCCTCCATCCTCCATATATGGACATTGCCTCCTGGGCTGGAGAAATGGCTCAGAGGTTAAGAGTGCATACCGCTCTACCAGAACCCAAGCTGGGTTTCCAGAATGTATGTCAGGCAGCTCATAACCAACTGGAACTCCAGTTCCAGGGAAGACAACCCTATCTATCCTCTGGCCTCCTTGGGCATCTAAACACACATACCATACATTCACACAAACAAATACACATAAACATAAAAATAAATCTTAAAAAACAAAAATTGTTTTCAATATGGATCTTACAATATAGCCCTGACTTGCCTAGTACTCACTATCTAAACAAGGCTGGCCTCAGGTTTGTGAAAATCTTTTTGTCCCTGCCACCCGACTGCTGGGATTATAAACATGAATCACCATACCCCAGTCCCTTCTATATTTACCAATGGAAATTCTGTGAAAAAGTTTCCTTTTTCATTATTTTATCAAGTATTTATTTTATAACAGCATGAACTTGTGGAACATTATTCTTCTGTATTTTCTTCTGATATTATTTATTTAGTATCTCATAGTGTCCCAGATTAATGTATTGAAAGCTTTGCCCCAAATTCAGGGACCTTGATACAGTAGACATGACCACTTGTCCCAACAGGCCAAAGAGATGTGAAGTGGTGAGGAGCAGACAAAGGGCATAAGCATGGACACATTGAGAAGAACAGATTCAAAGGCTCACTAACCCCCAAGTCTATCTTCAAAAGGCTGACAGGAAATGTAAGGTTTTCTAGGAGAGGAAAATGAGGGAGAGGATTGGTCAGGCTGGTGTTACTGTGGTAACCGATCACTATCTCATTCTGCAAGGGGTTCAGGACTAGCTGTTATCACTGTCATCATTCCCTGGGATGGTTCAAGGGAACAGCTTCTGTTCCCATTGAGTGTGTGTGTGTGTGTGTGTGTGTGTGTGTGTGTGTGTGTGTGTGTGTGTGTGTGTGTCGTCTGTCTGTCTGTCTGTCTGTGTCTATGTGTGTGTGTGTCTGTGTTGTGTGTCTGTGTGTGTGTGTCTGTGTATGTGTGTCTGTGTGTCTGTGTGTGTTTGAAAACTGTAAAGTAAGAAAATAAACAACTCAATGAAAATGGGCACAGACACAGTCCTATAGTCCTAGCACTCAAGAGGCTCAGACAGGAAGATCAGCATGAGTTCAAAACCAGCCTGGCCTGTGTGTTGCCAGACCCTGTCTGAAGAAAAAGAAACAAAGAAGACAAAAAAAAATACTTGATCAAACACTTCACCAAAGAAGATTTATGGGTGGTAAATAAGCACATTAAAACAGTCAACATTGTTAGTCCTTTGAATATGCAATTCAGACCATAATGAGACACTACTATGCAGCTATTGGAATGACCAAATTTGAGGCTGGAGAGGTACCTTGACAATTAAGAGCACTTACTGCTCTTGCAGAGGACCCAGGTTTAGTCGCCAACAGCCACAGAAACACTCACAACCACAGTAACTCCAGTTCCAAGGTATATGTCTTCTGACATCCATGGGATCCTGCACACACATGATACACCGACATACACTAGGGCACAGACACATAAAATCCATCATTTTAAAAGAAAGGTCCTACTTTATGAAACAAAATCTGATACTATCAAGCTCTAGAGACAATATGAGTAGGAGCCAGGACTGTCGTCCTAGGCTTTCAGCTCTGAAATGCCATGGGAAACACTCGGGTTGTTGTTTCTTATAAACATACACTTAACACACAGCTCAATAAATCTGACTTCCAGGGATTTGCCCAAGGCAATAGAAACTTACATGCACACAAAAATCTGTCATGGATATTTTTATTGGCCTTATTCATCACTGGCAAAAGCTAGTATCTTCCATTGGAGAATATATAAGCAAATTGTGGTATAGCCATACAATAAATGCAGCTTGGCAATAACATAAGACAAACAACTGAGAAATGCTACAATGTGAATGAATCCTGAATGGTAGATGAAAGAAGCCAAGCCAAAAGGGCTGTATCCTGTCCAATGCTACCTACAAGACATTCTAAAGAAGGAAAAACTGCAACAACAGAAACCAGATCCCATTTCCAGGAGCTGGGATTAAGGAAGAGGATAAATTAGAACCAGGTGGCAAGGCCCAGCACAGAAGCTCAGGGCTTACAATTGTAATACTGATACTTTGAAGACTTGGGGAAGAACACCATGAGTTCAAGGCCAGGCTATGCAACATAATGACTGCTAGACTGAGCTATATTATAATAATAATATAATAACAAATAAATAAATAAAAGACACAAAAGTGAAAAAGAGACTGCCCAAAGGGGGGAAAGGGAACCAACAGTGGGAGAGGGAGGGGAATGGAAAAGTCAGAAGCACATGACATACTTGTATGCAAACATCTTCATGAAACCTATTGCTATACAAAATCAGTAAACATTTCAAAGAAAAACCATGAAATCAAAGCCAGGGGCCTGGGGAATGCAGCTTGGTGATAGATAAAGCACTTGCTTAGCTTGCCAGAAACTCTGGGTTCCATCCCCAGTACTGAAAAAACAAAGCAAAACAAACAAAAAGCTGGGCATGGTGGCACACTCCTATAATTTCAGCACTTGGGGTGGGGGCTGAAATGAGAAGAAGAAAAGAAGGAAAGGAGGGAGGAAGGCAAAGGGAGGGAGGCAAGAAGGGAGGGGGGCAGACAGAGAGAAAATGAAGGAGCAAAGAGGTGAGACAGGGGAAGGGACTGGAAGGAAGGGGCCTTTGTGGTCATAGAAATGTGCAACTCGTTAGTCACAGTAGTTACAGGACTGTTAGATGTACTGTGTCATGGTAGTTGCTTGTGTTTGTCAAATCTTATAGTCCAAGACACCAAAAAGATTGAATTTCCCTGCGTATAATTTATTGTTCAGGGGAAGAAAGGAGAAAAGCAAAGCAAAGAAGGAGGCAGATAAGAAATAAAATCAATGTCTAAAACTCAAGCCAGATTCTGTCTTATCAAATGCTGCCCACAACACTGTCATTTTCAAATGTATTTATCTGTAAGAACAAGTATGCCTTTTCCGGTACTGTGATTGTGGGACCTGAAACAACCTTGAAACGTCATGTGGACAAAACCCATTGTGTGTTTCGGACATGATTTTACAAGAGAGGATGAGCAAAGCAGCTGCTTTCCTACACTGGGGAAAGGTATAGGACATAAACCCTTTTAGGAGGCTTAAGGCCTGGGCTCTGGAAATATTAATTTAAGAGGCACAGGTGGGCTGATGATGCCTTCTGAATAGAAGGCAGGAAATCTTTCCCAGCTTTATTCAAGCCGGTGAGTCATTTTGAATGAATCTGTTCAGAACAGCAATTCCTTAGGGCAACGGGCATCACTCATTACCACGGCTGGGAAGAGATGCCAACCCACGCAGAGGCACAGCTTTCTCCTTTGTCCCCTTCTAAGCCTGAAAGCGGGCATGTTCTCATCCTTCTGTCCTTCTCCCTCCCCTGATCAGGCCCCTCCATCAAGCACAGATCCATCAGTGTCCATTTTGTACTGATCAAGCCAGAGACTGGTCAGCTGCAGCCTGTTGAGACAAAAAGGCTGAAGATAAAAGCAAAACCCCCCACTCTAGCAAATGGAACCCTGACTTCTTGGACCCTGACTCAGTGACCTGTGATGCCTTAGGCAAACAGTAAGAGACTAACTCCTAGTGAACCCTGTTGCCTAACTCCAAATGGCCAGTCTCAAGAAGGAGAAGGGGTATTTTGAAACCTGCTTCCTGATACCTGCAAGATAGCTCAGCTGATAAAGATGTTTGTAGGCAAACCTGCCTTGCTAAGTAAGATCCTTGGGTTCCATGTGACAGGAGAAAGAGATAGCAGATTTCAAAAGTTGTCCCCTGACCTCCAGTTACATACAGACAACAAGTAAACATATTTTCAAAAGCAAAGAAACATATCTACAGGGCAAACTGGGGACAGGGACTGGTAAGGGGGAGGGAAGGGGAATGAGCACAGGAGAGGACTAGATGGCCTTGGAGGGGAGGGTTGCAGTTGAAGAGCAATGAAAGAGATATCTTAATAGAGAGAGCAACTACGGGTTTCGGGAGAAACCTGGTGCTAGGGTAACTCCCAAGAATCCACAAGGAGGACCCCAACTATGACTCTTAGCAATAGTGGAGAAGATGCCTGAACTGGCCTTCTCCTGTAATCAAATTGGTGAATACCCCAGATGTCATAGAGCACTCATCCAGCAATTGATGGAACCAGATGCAGAGATCCACAACCAAACACCAAGCTGAGTCCCAGGAATCCAGGCAAAGAGGGGGAAGAGGGAACATATGAGCAAGGGAGGTCAAGATCATGATGGAAAAATCTGCAGGGACAGCTGAACCAAGCTCTTAGAAACTCATGCTCTCTAGACCCACAAATGTGGAGACTCCAGGGGACAGAACTAGCCCCTCCATATGGGGAGACAGACAGTTGTGAAGCTTGGACTATTAGAGGGGCCCCTGGCAGTAGGAACAGGATACAAACCTGATACATGAGCTAGCTTGTTGGAGCCCATTCCCTGTGGTGGGATGCCATGCTCAGTGACACTAGGACCAGGATATAATCCTGGCATATGAACTAGCTTATTGAAGCTCATGCCCTATGATAGGATGCCCTCCTCAGTCTTGATGCATCAGAGAGGGGCCTTGCCCTGCCCAATCTATTGTGGCAGACTATGTTGATGCCCCTTACCCATGAGGAAGAGTAGACTGAGGCTGGGCTTGAGAGAGGTGAGGGAGGGTGTGAGGAGTTGAGGGGGGGTGGGAGGAGGAGTGGGAGGGAGAACTGTGGTTGGAATGTAAAATGAAATAAAAAAATTTAAAAATGGAAAATAATAAACTCACTCAATATCCCCAGGGAAAAAAAGCTAAGAAACTTACTTCCTAACAAGATAGTGAGCTAGCTACCCACGCTTACCTCTTACCTATCTAAATAAGACACCACACGAATGATCCATGAGGTGAGGCTTGGTAGTTTTATTGTTATCAAAAGGATTGCCATTACCCCACTGAGAGGAGACACTCACTCTGTCTCTTTGTCTCTGTCTCTGTCTGTCTCTGTCTCTCTGTGTGTGTGTGTGTGTGTGTGTGTGTTTCTGTACAGTGTCCATTCTTTAAACTCTTATTTCAGTTCTAATCTAATAAACATTCCTACCCTGCCTCCTCCTTAGGCTTTCCTTCCCCAGCCCAGCATTTGGTGGCCTGCCCAGGAAGTTGTTCCCTTGCTCCCTTTAGATATATGTTATGTGGTATGTTAACATGATAGAGTTCCCCAAAAGAGTCTAATTCAAATAGGTCTATATGTTTAAAAACAACTTGTAAGTTTAGTCTAAATTCCTTTTAACTCATGACTTAAATCTAACAGATTATTTGAAATGTATAAAAAAGACAACTCAGCCTCATACAAACAATGTCACTAGACAAGTTAAATGTTAAAGAGACATGACCAGTAACTGACAGCCTAAGCTTTAATACCATTCTCCAGTTATATCTGTTATGTGAAAGACAAAAAGTGATGAGCTGTGTCCTGTGTCCAAGCTTTTATTGGTTTGAAGAGTTTTTGTTTTGCTTTGTTTTATGTTTACTAGTCTGTTTGTTTGTTTGTTTGTTTGTTTGAGACAAGGTCACATATGTAACCTTTGGTGGTCTGGAACTTGCTATGGAGACCAGGCTGGTTTTGAACGCAGAGATCTCCCTATCTCTGCCTACCCAGTACTGGGATTAAAGGTGTGTAACATCATGCCAGGAAATGGTTTTTGCTTTTGTTAATGTTGTTGTTTTAAGCTTCAAATTATAACGGGTATTTTTTTAAAGAAAATTAAGAAAGAAGCTAACGAGTGCGAGACAGAGATATAGAAATTTCCAGAATAGAAAGACAGTGCTGGTAAAAAAAAAAATGGTTTGAGATGAGAAAGGTTTTTACATTTTATCAAGATTGTTACTTACAGTTTCTTCTGAATTTGCCAGGCTCCATACTAGTTAAGGACATTGTAAGAAAGTCAGGATTCATTTTAAAACCTCCTTGGTTTTATTCAGGCTGTATCTGTTATACAACAGCTAAAATTTAAACCACAATTAAGTTTTCAAGACTTGTGTAACTGGCCCTGAGAGTGCTCAACAGTCATGTTTAGAGGCCAAAACCAATTCAGATAAAAAGGGCTAAGAGAACAGTCAATACTTTGCCCTTGCCTTCCAAGGTCAGCTAGCTCCTAGGCAACCAGGATGACAGCATTATACTTCTAAAAGGGTCCTGCAGCTTCAGAAAGTTCACCAGTCCTCTTGATCAGCCATGGGGACTACTGGAGATAGCCTCTAACCAGTGTCCATTCTACAAAGAGAAGAGTCGCTACAGAGAAAATCTCCACAGTGCTTCCAAGGGAAGCCACATGATTCAAAAAGCCATGACCCATTCCAAGAAATGACATGATGGAAAGTAATCCCCAAGGAGCTTTAAATGACTAACAAAAAGAAGTTAATTTTTGGCCACTTACATGGCCTTAAGCACCCAATAGGAAAGCACAAGCAATAATAATCAATAATATTATAAAATAAAATCCTACCAGCCCCCAACATGAATTCTCAGACTGGGCTGGTTAAGCTGGGGTCCCAGTTCTCTTAAAGAACCCCACAAACACAGTCATTCAAGCAACCAGACTCATCCAATTGAAAAACCCTACAGGCTTTTTCAAGTACTCAAATGGCTGTCAAACTCCAGGGAGTTACTAATTATGCTCATCTGTCCAGAAAAAAAAACCTATATTTAGTTTATAAAGCACTCAAAATGAGATATGAAGATCCCTTATTAGAGCACTAAACCAACCAACGATTTCCATTCTCTCTCCCAAATGGACTTGAGGGTCAAAGTCAGAGAAGTAAATCTTCAATCCCTTGATACATTTTCAAATTATCCAAATCAGAGATGCCTAGATAACACTTAAGGTCACCTTTATGTAAACCCCACCAGAAAAATCCTTTATGTAAACCCCACCAGAAAAAAATCCTTTCTTCACTACCATTTTAAAAAATTATTTTGGCTGGAGAGATGACTTGGCAGGTAAAGGTACCTGCCATCAAACCTAACAACCCAACTCCAATCCCTGGATCTCATTTGGTGGGAAGAGAGATTTGGTTTCTACCCTCCACCCATGAACATATAGACACACACAAATTAAACAAATAAAACGAAACTGAAAATGTTTTATTTCAAAATGGCCTAGTGGGAAGACTAATATATGTGCGCTCTGAGTACATAAAATTACAACTTTAACATTTTATCTACCCACCACAACCCCCCAAAAGACATCCAGCACAGGCATCTCAGACCCCAGAGACTCCAGAGGCCCCCAGAGCACCACTGATAGATTCTAACTAATCATTTCTAAACCCTCCTAGGTTGGTTGTCTCTTGCCTCATACAGGCTCCCCAAAATAATACAACCCAAACCCTCTGCCCCATGACACAGCAGGCTCTTACCTTCTTGTTCACGTCTTTCATGGGTTAAACTTTTCTTTCTTGTCAGGCCTATTGCTCCATCTTTATGTTGCCAGGGTTTCAGTCATAGTTTAGACAAATATGGCCATGGTTTGTTTCTCCCATAGCACATATTCATTATTAAAACTTCTATGTCAACTCTCGTCTGATAGATACTTTTATCCCATGCACTGGATTACTTGTTCCAGGCAAAGCACAGCCCAAGGCCACAGCCTGCCTGCTCCCTGCATTTCTGTGCCCTCTGAGTGAAGTGAAGGGTTTTTCTTTTTTTAACATTATTTAATGACTGGAAAAACATCAAAGAACAATAATATTTCATGAGATGTGAAAATTATGCGAAATTTCAGTTTTGTTGTCTGTAAATAGAGTTTTCCTGGAACATATGCATACCTATTCATTTCTGTACTGTGTGTGACTGCTTCAGCAGCAGTTAAAGTCAATGGCAAAGTTGAGAAGCTTCCAGAATCTAGGCTTACAAAATCTAAAATATTTATCTAGCCTTCTGTAGTTTTTTTTAAAGGTTGCCAACAACTGATTTAGGCATTATCATTCCGTTCTTTCTGTGTTGATGTCATACATTTATTTTTTTAAAAAGGCTCAGCGGCATCCCCTCCATGTTCTGTCATGTTACCATGACATTGTAATATCTGGTTACTCCAGCACAATGCTTTACTCTATGGCTAAGCAGGATAAAACTACACAGCACCACAATAGAGAAAGAAAGAATTGGAGGGAATCATCAGATTCCTTGTTTCTGAAACTATTCACTTAAGTACAGTTAGAATCCTTTTTATTTATGGGCTGTGTGCTGACAGGTTCAAGAAACTATTGGCCAAAAATATTCGGAAGAAATTGTCTCTGTACTAAATATATATGATGCCAGGATTCCCTAAATATGAGAACTACACATATAATATTTACTTCATAACTACACATCTAGATATGAGTTAAATTATAAAAGATGCATATATGTTATAGGCAAATACTACAGTATTTTAATAAGGGACTGGAACACCTATAATTTGGGTATGTACAAGATTCCTGGGACTAGTCATCTGCAGATCCCAAGAGATGACAGTATTGCATTGTAGCACATACCTTTTTTTGGCATGTCTTGGAATTGATCCTAGGGTGTCATGCATGTGAGGCAAGCGTCCACCATTGAGCTACTGCCCCAACACTAGTGCACATTCTTATGAGAAATTGGTAATGCCCTAAACTACAACTATTCACTAAATATTACTTGAGCCACTCAACTCAAAAAACAGTCCATCAACTCCAGAAGTTTCATGTGCTTCCAATTTAAATAAAAGTGTAACAACCATTTCCAAAGCTCTGAGAGTGAATTCTACCCATTCTAGGCATTTGTCCATTCACCTACTTACACTCACTCCAGCATCACTCTCATTTTCTTCTGATACTAATCACAATCCGAGGCCAGATGGTACAGCAAAGAATGCTGCATCTAGAATAGTATTCAGAATCCAAATATCTACTTTTAAATCTTGGTCCTACAACTTACACTGGATGAATTTTTAACATCTTAAAGCACTGATGTCTATGGAATGGGAATGAAAATCACATCTTATGGGGCTTCTGTAAGTTTGTAATAATTATATAAATGCATCATGCTTAGACGATGATGATTATGATGATACTAGTTTTCATCTTATCTTCTGGCATCTTTCCCTTCCTCAGCTTGACTAAAATAGCTTAGCTGCTATTGGGAAAGCAAATCTGTTAAAATGTTTTTCTCAATCAGTATGGACAGCAGATCATTAAAAAATATCAATTGGTTGAACCTTTTGATTAATTATTCCTATACGCTCACTTGACTAATATTTGGTCCCCAAGCAAAGACTAAACAGATTAGATTGCTTTCATTCTGTGTTAACAAAAATAGACTCATTTTCAATTAGCAGGGTCAAAGATATCTCACTAACCAGAGATGATGATCAATTAATTATGAGCTACATTTCTATAAGGAGAAAATCTTTGCTTCCTTTTCACAGTCTTATTATCTTTGAAAAACATTATTCAGGCATGGGAGCTCCTGCTTGGAAGCTCAACATTTGGAAAAGTGACATAAAATGATCACCGTGAGTTTAAGGTGAACCTAAGCTGCACAGTGAGTTCCTGTCTCAAACAAAGCAAACAAACAAAAACCAAATGGGGATTGTTGGATTTTATGAGTTTGAAACAACTGAGAATTTGATTAACAAGTTCCTTGAAGGGAATAGCAAGGTGGCTCAGCATGTAAAAGTGCTTGCAGCACAAGCCCAACAACCTGAGTTCCATCCCCAGGAGCCACCCTGGAATGAGAGCATTGACTCTCCAAGTTGTCCTGTGACTGACTCTACACACAGGCAGTTGGCACCCATGTGCACACACAAACATCACAAACAAAGATGATTAAAATAATTCTTTTTAAAAAATAGCCAGTGAGATGACTCAGCAGATAAAGCCTGAGAATCACATGGTGGGAGGAGAGAACCATCAACTTCCGAAAATGGTTCTCTGACATCCACACATGCACTGGACTATGTACAAACATATGTGGACACAATAAACAGACAAGTGAAATGAAAGAATTAGAAACTAGAAAAATTAATTTCCTTTAAGAAAATACCCATTTAGGATCATAAAGGGACAAATACAAATAGATGGTGCCATATCATGTAAACCCGGCTGCTAAGAAGTCTGAGACAGGAGGATTGTAAGTTTGAGTCTATGCTAGTTAGTTTATGGTCGACTTGACAGAAGCCAGAGTCACTTGGATGAGACTTGACAGAAGCCAGAGTCACCTGGATGACTTAACTGAGAAAACATCTTCATCAGATTGGCCTGCAGGCAAGTCTTTGGGGTCATTGTCCAGATTGTGGTGAGAGGTCCCAGTCCTGTAGGCAAATCTGTGGGAGCATTTTCCTGAATGTGGTGAGAGGTCCCAGTCTTGTAGGCAAGTCTATGGGGGCATTTTCCTGATTGTGGTGAGAGGTCCCAGCCCAATGTAGGCAACACAAACCCTGGGCTGGTAGTCCTGGGTGCCAGAAGAAAGCAGGGTGAGCAAACCAGTAAGTAGTGTTCTTCCAAGGCATCTGCTTCAGTTCCTGCCTCAAGGCTCCTTCCCCACTTGAGCAGCTGTTCTGAGTTCCCTCAGTGATGGACTGGGATCAAAATAGGTAAGCAAATAGACCGGTTCCTCTGCAAGTTGCTTTTAGTCATGGTCTTCATCACAGCAATAGAAACCTCACTAACACAGAGGTCACCCTGAGCAACCAGGTAAAACCTTGTCTCAAAATAAAATTAAATAAATTAGTGAATGAATGAATGAATGAATGAACAGAAGAAAATAGTATGTAGCACAGTGACAGAGAATTTATCTAGCATATCCCAGAGCTTGCATTCAATCCACAAAAGCAAAACAAGTAATAAATAAAGATAACAGAAAAAGAGACAAATGCAACTTGATCACCTAAGTGCTGATTTGATTGATGGTGGAAAATAAATGGCCTTTTTACATTCAGAACACTTTCTAAGCACTCTTCAAAGCATTTCCTTTGATTACTGAATTCTTTTTGTTTGTTGATCTAGAGTTGTTTGTTTGTCTGTTTGTTTTTAGAGACAAGGACTCACTCTGTAGCCCAAACTCATAGCAATCCTCCTGCCACAGCCTCCTAAAATGTTAGGATTACAGGCATGAGCCAAACCACCACAGTGGCTTGATAACTAATTTACTGCTAGAGGACTAATACAATGGAACATTGGTTTGCCCTTGAGAAAGATTCAAGACTAGAGAAAAATGAGAATTACAAATACCCAGGCTTCCTTTCAAAGACTGCTGTGGATAAAGGGGGTATATTAATAATGACAAGCAGTACCAATTGGGAAGCTAGTTACAAGTTGCAAGTTTAGGGAACCAATTACACTGTCACCTTCCAGCCAATATATTTGTCTACATGTCTCTGATAGCTTTATAAAATCCATTTAATAACCATACTCTGAATAGCTACTGAATTTCAGGCCATGGGATAGCACCAGCGATAGTCTGGCACTAAACTGGGAGAAAGCGGTGTGGGTTCTAGTTCTTAATCTGGCACAAAGCAGCTGTGTAAAAAGGCCATGTGTTGTCTTGAGTTCATGTGTGCTCATTTCAATGCAACTCTTTACAGATAGCTTTTGACTGTTCTTGACCCCAGTTAGGAGGCCATTTTCTTCTGATAAGGCAGTGACTGAAAGTGTTGTTGAATGATGTCCTCTGGGCATAAAATAGCCATTGCCCTCTTGAACTCCCAATAGCTGTGTTTCCACGTACAAGAACTGTACAAGATTGGGTCCATTTGTGTTCCATCATGGAGGAGGGGGAACTGTGAAGCCTCTTCAAGGATAGGCAGTTAACAATTAAGAAGAAGGACTCTTGAAAGACCCTGCCACTCCCATATGATATAAAGGCAGTTAACTATTCTTAGAAGGGAGGGGCTCTCGAGGCTTCTACTCTTGCTAGAGTAGAAGTTCACAAGACCCACCATTCACAATATATAAGCAGTTAACTATTAGAAGGGAGTGGCTCATGAGGCCCTGCCCCTTTTTGAGAATATATAGGAAATGAATGGTTCCTGAGAGACATTTTCTTCTCTGATGTAGCCACTTCAAAGTTTCCCAGGCTGGTACAAATAAGCCTTCATTCATGCATCTGTAAATCACCCCAACTAAACTCATTGATTCACCAACATATGACTGGGTAGAATCAGTCCTTTGGTCTGTCACTGGTGCCATTCCTGGCCTGACTAGAACCTTGAACTCCTCAGTAGAAGCTCACACGAGAGTTGCCTGTCAGTGTGGGGCACCACAGAACCAAAGATGAGTTGGGGAGGAATGCTCATTTGCATTGTCTCTGCTGTGAGTGATGAGACAAACAGGTGGAGCTGTGTGAGGGTGGAAAGCCTACAAGGGCAGTCCCTTGGATGCCCTTTTCCGTGTTGCATGGAACAGCATGACCTCTTCTTGCAGTGGCAGTTGTATTGCTCTTGTTATGGAAAAAGTCATCCAACTAAGGGTGCTCCTTCTGAAGGTGGGAACTGCAAGAAGGCCATCTTCCTCTAAGTCAGTGTTTCTCAACCTTCCTAATGTTGCGGCCCTTTAATACAGTCCCTCATTTTGTGGTGACCCCCCAACCAAAAGATTATTTTTGTTGCTGTTTTATAACTGTAATTTTGCTCCTATTATGAATCAGAATGTTAATATCTGATATGCAGGATATCTGGCATGTGACCCCAAGGGGGTTCGTGACCCATGGGTTAAGAAGCAATGTTCTAAGTTGTATGGCATGAGACAATTCTCTGACAACAGCAAGTGAACATACTGACTTGCCTGAAATGGCTGTTGAACTGAAAATGTGTCACAGTCTGTGAAAATGGCACATGTGGGGTGCGATCTTAAGCAGGCTATAATGTCAGTCACAGGACCCTTGCTCTGGGCAGGAAGGATGCAACTGAGGCTGAGCTGTCTGCCTAAAGGAGGTTGCCTGCACGAGGGGGAAAAGACACCATGAGAAAAAAAAAAAAGACAAGTGGGTGCTATCCTCTGTGCTAGCTTCTGAGCCTGCATGAAAAGAGAGGGGGAAAGAGACAGAAAGAGAATCACAGAGGGAATGGCTTGCTATTTCTTATATTGGTGCTAAACAGCCTTTCCTAGGATTCCTGAATGTGGAAGCCACTGGGAAGAATTTAACAGAAAAGACAGAGAAAGTGAGGCAGAGCTAGAAAGCTTAGGAATTCTAAAGGACATTGGCCAGAGGCCCTTAGGGCTTTTTAAAAAAGTAAGTCTCTCTTACTATACTGAAGATTTTATATAATACACATCTGATGGTACTCATAAAATCTCTCAGCCATCTGCTTGAGTTTCTTGGCTCTAATTGGCATCTATGAACCAGTAGTAAACGCACTGCCCTACCCCCAGTGAACACCATTCTTCCTAGCCTTAGCCCCAGACAAAGAGATCCACTTTTTTCATTTCTTTCTTATTATTCTCTCATATATTACATCCATACCACAACTTCCCCTCCCCCACCTCTCTCAGTCGCCCCCCCAGACCTCCTCTCTCCCCCCAGATCCTCTCCTTCTCCTTATTCTTTCATGTCTGAGATGATTCAAAGTAATGACCTCTGAGAACAAAAAAAAAGTGGAAGAGGGAAAATTAATAGGATAAAATTCTGAAGGAAGCAGATGTGACCAAATACGCAGGTGGATAGTCACTTCATACAATAGTATATTTTTTGCAAAAAGAAAAACTAATAAGAAAATAAAAGAAATAGAACAGAATTCTGAGACAAAGAAGGCACTTTGAAGTGGACAGAAGAGGAAATGGCTGATTTCAAGCTAATAGCTTATCTTTTCCTGGAAGAGGTAAGAAAATCTATTGAGGTTAGGATGAAATGTCTTAAGGTCCATTAGTAATAGAACCAACTACACAATAAATTGTATAGAAAGCCTACACAGTGTGACTTAAGTATTTCTCTTCCTCCTTCCTCCCTTTTTTTCCTTTAACAGATTGAAGTTTTTACTCTCTCTCTCTCTCTCTCTCTCTCTCTCTCTCTCTCTCTGTATGTGTGTGTGTGTGTGTGTGTGAGAGAGAGAGAGAGAGAGAGAGAGAGAGAGGAAAATAAAATAAAGGGATACCTATCTCACATCTACTGCCACCTTAAACAAAATTTCAGTCAATCCAAATGTGCCTGTAGAGTCCTTTGTGTGAGGCTTTGTTAACATGTTTGTCACATGACTTAGTCAAGCTCTAAAGTAATTTTGCTGATTTTTCCTAATAGCATATTGTTGCTTCTTAGAATAGACAGTATCTCTTATGTCCATTTCTACACTGTACTTTATCCAACTAATAGTCTGGTCATATTTGGCCCAAGAATATTTAAATAATAAACCTAATGTGATCCAAGGCTAAGAATTGGTCTAAACGCTATAGCCAATGATCCCACTTTGCCTGCCTGAGTTCTCTCCAATGCATAAAATCATATCCAAACCTGGCACGGTAGCACATGCTTATGATCCTCTCAGGAGATGGAGGCAGGAGGAACAGAGGTTTAAGGCCAGCCTCTGCTACACCAGCAAGTTCAAACCAGCCTGAGCTACATGAGTCCCTGGCTCAAAAAAGGTAAAATAGAACCAAACAAAATAAAATGTAAAATCCCATGCATATTTCAGTGGCCACCAAAGCATTCAGCATTGTTTCTTTAACTGTGAGCAGTTTGTAGCTACCAGTTTGAACACTACAGATCATTTGTCAAGTCTCTGAATAGCTTTAGGATTTCAGCAAGGGCTGGAGAAACCAGCTCAACCTTGATGTGGTGCCAAATGCAATCAATTGAGGATTCAGTAAGTCACAGCATCGTTCACCAACACCAGGGCTTTCTCTGCAAGGTTACCCATGAACTGTCTACATTTTTAGAGAAGGAACTCTTCCTCCCTCCCTCATTCCATCCTTCTCTCCTTTCCTTCCTTCCTTCCTTCCTTCCTTCCTTCCTTCCTTCCTTCCTTCCTTCCTTCCTTCCTTCCTTCTTTCCTTCCTTCCTTTCTGTTTAGACGGTGTCTTACACTACTGCCCAGGCTGGCCTAGACCTTTCTAGCCTACCTAGGCTGACCTAAAACTCCACAGAATCCTCCTGCCTCAGCCTCCCAAGTGCAGGAATTGCAGATGTGGGTCACTACACTCTGGTTATATTTCCCCTTAAAACTTTCTATTATTTAATAAAAATTGGCTTCAGATTGAATTTCCCTTCAGTCCTTTGCACAGAAATGCCCAAGTGAAGAACAACACCAGGTTTCCAATCTTACTAAATTTCTTCCTGGCAGTGGGAAAGCATTGAGCTGGCGGAATAAATAGCTCAAATCTCAGAAATCTATTAGACCTGATACGCACTCCTGTATGCTCCACAGCCCTAATCATCAACTCATTTATATTCTCAAGGATTGAAGGAAACATATTAAGAAAGGACACTCTTGCCCTGAACAAAATTGTTCCATTCCAATAACAAGAAAGATTGAAGATCCAAGAAATATCTTGGAAGCAGCTATTTGATTTCCTGAAGCACATCAGTGATGCCCAGAATTTATCAAGGTCATGGTTCCACATCTCGGATTGGGAAATCGACTAAGCGGTGTGCATGGTTTTGAACTTTAGTCAATACATTTTTTTGTCTTATATTAGGAATAATGAATTGTCATCAACAACATATAGCTCAACTCAAAAGCATGCTGAGAAAATAGCTAGTATGTCTGTGACAAATGAGACAGTGATCCATATAAAACCTTCAGAAGATTTTTTAATTTTAAAACCCTTATTATTTCAAACAGCTTGCAAATAAATAAAAACATCACTCACCATGATTACCCAGACCCAAAGTCTACACAACTCAATGAACGTCTATGCAGTTAGAATTGACATCCGGAATGGAGGCTGCAAAGCTTCACAGAAGGCTTTCTAAGATACTGGATGGATTGGAAAAGTAGTGAAGACTACTTTTCCTACTACTACAAACTACCCATGTAATGGCTCAGCTGCTATTCCGGCAAGGGCAGGAAGCCCCAGCAGGAGCAAAGTGGCTAACGGATTGGAACAGGTGGAGAGGGAGGGAGTGGGAGAGATTGATGAGAGGGAGAATAAAAAGTATGAACTTAAGGTATCAGGGGCAGAACACACTATACAGCCCTTGCTGAAAGCTCAAATTATTTCTTTCATATCAGAACAGCAATGCATAGACAGAAAACAGGACATTTTTCAACCAGATAAACCTTACTGGACAAAATAATGCTGAGCTAAATTCACTCTCTCAATGACCTTTGACAGTGATTGGAAGAATACAAAAGAAAAATTACTCTATCAAGTGACAGCCTTCCCTGACACCAGTTCCTCCCTTGGCTGACATTAATCATGAGCTACTGTCCATAAAGGATTTTTTGTTAACAGCAAAAGAAAGCAGAGCTGCCTTACCTTAGTGTCTCGACAGACAGTGGTTTCAAGATTCATTTGCATGGACTACACACTGACTCAGGCACCCTGAACTTGATTTTGATGTTGAAAGGATTGGGAAGTGTGTCCTGACAAATCAGAGAAGGGAGAGACTTTGAAATAGAAGCTGAGGTAGGATTGAAGGTGATTTTGTTCCCCTGACACCCCCTTTTCATCAGTGACTATAAATTATGAGTCCGGGGTACATAAGCTCTCTTAGTGACCGTCTCTTTGACTTTGATGAGTTCCCAAAAGTTCCAACCAAGGAATTGGTATTGAGGTGCTGTCAAGATGGCTCAGCAGGTAGAGGTGCTTGCTGCCAAGTTGGATGGCTTGAGTTCTATTCCCAGGGCATACATGGTAGAAACAAAGGAATGACTCCTGAAAATTGTCTTCTTACTGACACATGGGTGACATGGTATGCTTACACACCTCACACAAAAATAGACAGACAGACAGACAAAAAAAGTATTTTCTAAAACAACCACTAAGTGTTGGTTAGGCCCAGTAGAGATGGCAGTCATGGTTCTGTGCTTTTCAAATTTTCCAGAAGAAAAATTTGTCCATAAACTGACATAATCATATCTCACTGCCCTGGTACTCTCTGGGTCTGTGTAACACAGACTCATGGCCTCAGTAGTAAGAGAGTGGGCCTATCATGATCTAGCTTCAATTCCTGGCAGAGACCAATTCTTGTTAAAAGAGTAAGGAGAATTTAAGAGCTCATCCCACGTGAAGGGATGCACTCTCAGCCTGTACACATGGGGGAGGGCCTAGACCCAGCCCAGGATCTTTTGGTGGACTTTAGGGAGCCCTACCCTGCCTGGGGAGTGGAGGGTGGATGGGGTGGGGGGCAGGTGGGAGGTTGGGGGAGGATTGGGGAAAGGGGAGGGAGAGGAGAAGGGATTGACATGTGAAACAAGCTTGTTCCTAATTTGAACTAATAAAAAAATAATAATAAAAAGAGTAAGGAGAAGCCAGACATGGTAGCTCATGCCTTGTGCTGGTTAGTTTCTGTCAACTTGACACAAACTAGAGTCACCTAGAAAGAGAGAACTTCTTCTGAGGAATAGCTTGGTAGTGTGTCTGTGGGGCCTTTTTTAAAATTAATAATTGGTGTGGGAGGGCCTAGCTTCTGGGTCATATAAGAAAGCAGGCTGAGTGAGTCATGGAATCAAACCAGTATGCAGCTTTATTCCATAATTTCTGCTTTGTTTCTTACCTTCGGCTTCTTGCCTATAGGTTCCAGCCTTGACTTCCCTTGATGGTAGACTGCAACCTGTTAGGTGAAATAAGCTCTTTCATCCCCAAGTTGATTTTGGTCAATGTTTTATCACAGCAACAGAAACCAAACTCAGACACACATATTCCCAGAACTTGAGCTCAAGAAGGATCAGGAATTCAAGGCCAGCCTCATCTACATAGTGAGTTTGAGGCCAGTCCTGGCTACATGAAACAGAACCTCAAAACAAACAAAAAGTACCAAGGATACAGCCTGAGGAGTACAGTGCTTGTCTAGCCTTCACAAGGCTCTCGGTTTGACCTGTGGCACCACATAAAGCTGTGCATAGTGGCACACATATATGATCCCAGAAGTTGGGAAGGGGAGACAGGAGGATCAGATGCTCAAGGTTATTATTGGCTATATAGAAAGTTCAAGACCTACCTGTGGTGCATTAGACCATGGCTCAAAAAAGGAAAGAAGAAAAGTGAAAAGAAAGGATTCATGAACCAATCCATAAAGGCAGCATCTGTGGTAAGAAATGGCAAACAAATGGGCCATTAAAGCATCCATAAAAAGTCCAAAACCACTGTGGCCCCTGCCCTCCAGACTTACAAGGTAATTAATTTGCTGTAAGATGTTACTGCAGCAACTGAAAACTAATTCACCAACAGTCTAGGCAGAAAAGATGAGGCCAATTTACTCCTGGTCCCCAGATGACAAAAACTCAAATCCCATCTCACTTGTCAGTAAAAGTCTACTCTGGGATTTGCTTTGACTTATCTTTAGAAGTGTGGTGGTTGAAAGAAAATAGCCCCCAAATGGAGTGGCACTATTAAGATGTGTAACCTTATTGGAGTAAGTATGTCACTGTAGGGAAGGCTTTGAGGTCTCTTTTGCTCAAGCTCCCCTCGGTGTGACTATCAGTGTGCTCTTTGAGTGAGATGGAGCCTTTTCTCAGCTCTCAGTGGGCTTAACTCCAAGAGTTTAGAGTCACAAAATCTCAGTAGCCACAAAAAGCACCATAACCAGGGGCTTTTGAGTTCAACTTCTCATGCCCAAGAAGAATAAGAAAACTCAATTAGTAAGTAAAGCAAATGGATTTACTTTCAAATATTTATTTATTTAAGTTTATGTGATGTATATGTATACCATTTGCATGTGGAAACCCTTGGAGGTCAGAAGAAGCATTGAGCTAAGCCCCTGGAATTGGAGTTAGAGGCAGTTGTGAACCCAAATATGAATGCTGGGAACCAAACTCAGGCCCTCTTCAAGAGCAACAAGCGCTCTTAACCATTAAGCAATATCTATTGCCCTAAACATAGATATAATAAGAAAAAAATCCTCTTAAGAGTGGGAGGGGCTTCAAAAGAGGAATGCAATCATCTTGACCCACTAAGTGGTCTTTTATGGGCTTTATAGTGAGAATTGTATGGGTAAGTAACTTTCTATTTAGGATGAAGGAGCATGAATGGGACATGTGCACTTCTTACTGGCTTACCATGATGAGCTCAGAAATGATCAACCCCAATAAAAGTGAGTAGGACCTCAACTTAGACCTGACCCCAATGGAAAATATAAAGTACAAATTGCCCTAGAAGATAGGCCTATGTGGAAAGCAGAGGGCCACTGTTATCAGTCCTTCGTTGACCCCTGTCATCAGGAAATGGGATGGCAGTCATCAGGAAATGGAGTAGCATTAACTAATAGAAAATGAGACTCCTATTGTGGTAGAGCACTTTCCAGAGATGGGGACAGACATTACTCCCTGAAATTGATGGATGCACCGACTTTTCAAGGGAATCTGACTCAGTACCAACAATTATCTGTTACAGTGGCATTTATAACAGAGCTCAAAAGTACTTGAAGAAGTACTATGGCTGCTGCCAGAAAGAGCCAACATTGTACTCCACTTCCCCTTCTCGTCACATATACTAACAAAGATATCTTTGAATTGTTTCTTTTCACTGTGTCAAAGGACCCACAGACATTTCTTTCTCCATTAACGACATTGCCTTTGGCTAGACAGATGGCTCAGCAATTAAAAGCACATGATCCTCTTGCAAAAGACCTTTAAATTAGGTTCCCAATACTCACACCTGGTGTCTCATAACCACATGTAACTACAGTTTCAGGGAATCCAGTGCCATCTTGTAACCTCGACAGGTACCTGCACACTTGGGCATATACCACACACTCTCCACACACACATATATAGACATAATTCAAACATCAAAAAATAAATAGCCAGGCAGTGGTGGCTCATGCCTTTAATCCCAACACTTGGGAGGCAGAGGCAGGTGACTCTCTGTGAGTACAAAGCCAGCCTGAACTACAGAGCGAGTTCCAGGACAGCCAAGGCTGTTAAACAGGGAAACCCTGTCTCCAAAAAAAAAAAAAAAACCAAATTAATTAAATAATTAATTAATTAATCGCCAAATCTTTGTTTTAGTTCCAGAATTTTCCAAGATTGTTGGGAGCTCTCACTCACCTATTACCCCAAGAAGCACACTGGAACACAACAACCCAACATTAGTATATATTTCTAAGTCTGACTCACATAAAAATGAGTAATATACATATACAATGCCAATGGTCCAATTCATATTGAACCAAGTTCATGGGCTGGGTTCAATTCAGAGAGTGATTCTTCCTGAACACATTCTGAGGTGACATAGCTCTGTGAATACTTTGATCTGGGAATTTTACAAGCAGAAGAAATAAACTTCTGTAGTGTTAAGTCACACAGTTTGTGGCGATTTATTACAACAGCTGAAGAAAATTAATGCATAGATTTTCTTGCTTTTTCTCTAGCCATTGAATTTTCAAAGTCTTAGGAAATATTTATATGTATCTGCTTGAATATTCATAAAACACCCCTGAAAACATAATCAAGAAACTGACAACACTAGCTGTCTTTCAGAAAGGGAACACGGTACATACAAGATAAGGGACATTTTTTTTCTAAAAAAATAAATTCAACCATGTGATGTTATCTGCTTTAAAAATAAATGAAATGCACATTTCGAAAGTCTTGCATTCAAACTAAATGTACCTAGTTACCTCCCTCTTCTCCCCAAAGACCACCACCTGTATTACTTTGTTTGCTGTTACTATGATGAACTACTTGAAGCAGGCTACATTTGGAGAAAAGCTTATTCTGGCCTATGGTTCTAATTGGAAGGTTAAGAGGTAACACTGACCATGATTTTCTTCTGACAGTCTCAGAATGGCATAGAACTTTGTATGGCAAAAGACAAAGAGCACAGGTGAGGATTTCTAATCTCTTCTTGCAAAGAAGCGATCAGGATTCAATCTTAGTGTGTGGAGGTGATAAGGAGTGATTAACTACTATTTAACCCTAACCACTTTGCAAAGGCCCCAACCTCCAGACACCCTACTTATTGTTTCTAACATCTTACCACCTCACAATAGGGGTGGCATTTCACCACATGAAACCTGGGAGGGGGATCTAAAGCATATCCAAACCATAGCAGTACATTCCATTGTGGTTTGGTTTGAAATAGGGTCTAAACACTGTAGCCCAAGCTGGTTTGGGAATTCACAATGTAACCCAGGATCAACAACTTACCAGTGGCTACACCACTAAAAAAGGTGCCTCCCATCCCAGCTCCTCTGATTTCATCCCTATGAGGACTGGCTTTAGAAGTACCAGCCACCACATCCAGCCCATTCTTTTTTGTTGTTGTTTTGCTTTGTTTTTTTTTTTTTGAGACAGGGTTTCACTGTGTAGTCCTGGCTGTCTTGAAACTCACTCTGTAGACCAAGCTGGCTTCGAACTCACAGAGATCTGCCTGCCTCTGCCTCCTGAGTGAGTGCTAGAATTAAAGGCTTGTGCCACCACCACCACTGAGACCATTCCATTTTGTTAACAAGAGGTACAGTTCTAAGATGCAGTTCCTTCTTTCACAGAGGTTCCATGGTTCATAGCCATTTTGCCTTTTTCCACTAAGAACATGGGAAGACAACTGTCTAGTCTTATCAGAAATATTTATATGTATCTGCTTGTCTTCTTTCAAGTTATTACTGAGGATAAAAATGCTCATGAGGGTAAAAAGTATACTGAAAGCTGAGATAATGTTGCTATCCACAATGTCACTTAATTACTGACTTAATAAAAATCCATTGTCACACATCCACACCAAAAGACATATTTTATGGGTAGAGAATTTGCACAGATGCTTTAAAAATAAACTAATCAAACAGTTTGAAACTGAGAGATATGCATTGCTAATTACACCTCCATAGGTGTTAGACAAAACAGGCCCAAGGGTCGTTCAATGTCAAAGCCTCCTATGGAGGACATAATGTAACTTGTGTCTTTCAATGAAAAGCTCCATAAGTCAACTCTATATAATATCAATGGTCAATAAATGTTTTGTGTGTTAGATGAAGTTAAAATTATAAAAAATACAAAGTTAGAGGTGACTAGAGCTATCAAGAACACTGTCCCTGTAAAGCTTTAAAAATGGGAACCAAGCCAGGACTGATGACATGCACACCCCTGTATCGCCAGCATTCAGGAGGCTCTGGCAAAAGACTCAAGAGTTCTAAGACATCCTGGACTAGCACTGTGGAACACTATCTTTGGGGAATAGCATGGCCATTATCCATCTTAATCAGTACAGTGGTGATGCAACTATTCAAGGATCACCACATTCTTGTAAGTGACCTGGCGATATCAGGCTGTGCCTTACATTGAGTTAGTCCATATCCTGTGAAACAGTGGTTTTCTTAAGCTGCACCTTATCCTGAGTGGCTTCACTTTTACAAGTAGCATTTGGCTCACTCTAAATGCAAACACAGAAGCCGGATGGCTCAATGACTAAAATGGTTACTGTGATAACATGATGACCTGAGTTTGGATCCCTAACATCCACGTAAAAGCTGGGTATGGCAATATATGTCTTAACCCCAGCACAAGGAGGGTTAATAGAAACTGGTGGGTTCTGGACACTTGCCAATCAAACATTCTAGCTCAGTGGTTCTCAACCTTGGTTCACCGCCCATTTGCAGGGATTAGATAGCAGATATCTTGCCTATCAGATATTTACAATAAGTATAAAATGACAGTTATGAAATAGTAATGAAAATAATTTTATGGTTGAGGGTCACCACAATGTAAGGAACTGTAAATGGGTTGCAGCATTAGGGAGGTTGAGAACCACAGCTCTAGCTGAAACAGCAAGCTCCAGGTTCAATGACAGACTCTAAAAAATCCTGGGGGTGTTGATGGGCCCTTGTGCAGGTAACCATGGCTGCTGTGTGTGCCTTCATGTTTTCAACGACCGTGCTATATCCAGAGGCAGCAATTCATAGCACTCCTCCTCTCTGTCCAGCTCTTACAATCCTCCCATCCCCTCTTCTGTAATGTTTCCGAGGTCTTGAACTATGTGATCCAGATGCCCCATTTAGGGCTGAGCATTCAACAGTCACTTATTCTCAGCACTTTGATCAGTTAAATGTCTCTGCAGTAACTTTTGCAGGGTGCAAAAAGAAGCATCTCTGACTAAAGCTGAGAGTGGCTTTAATCTATGGTTACAAACATAATTATTTAGAAGGCAGTTTGGTGGGCACAGCATGTCCATTTAGCAAAATAGCAATAAAAGCATCCCCAGTGGGGCTTATGACCTCCCAAACCACAGGCTTGGAGGCAGGTTTATAGTGCCAGGAACAAATCCATTCTCTTTCAGGAGCTGGAGACCTGGGACTGACTGCAGCTGGGGTCCAAAGCAGAGGAAACAGGAGGTCTCCCTATAACTCATAGTGCTGGGGCTTGGCTCTTTCATAGGGGTTGTAAATCATGTCTCCCACATTCTTCTATCCCCAAGGTGAGGCTCAGTTACACCCTCACCACTCTGCTCTACCTTTCAAGGGCTAGGACATGTTCTCCTGACAGAGTTGCTTTCCGCACCCTCACTATCTACCACTGCATGCCTCATGTCTGTCAGCCTTCAGCCACTGCATGCCTCATGTCTGTCAGCCTTCAGCCACTGCATGCCTCATGTCTGTCAGCCTTCAGCCCTGCTTCTTCCAGGTGCTATTTCCATGGCCCCTTCCTGCAAACCTACCTCAAGAGACCCTATCTTCTTCCTTTCTCTAGATCTTTCTCCAGATGAAACCCTATGTTTACTTGCTCATGCCCTGAAAAGACATCAGGAGCTCCCTTGAGCCATTCCACTCTTTTGGTAGCCTTGGCTGTCAAGAAGAGGCCCAAGGCTTTATAAGATTAAATCCTGGTGACCTTTATTCTCAAGTCTTCAGAACGGGCCCTCTGCTTTTTTATTTGGGAACCACCCTTCTGTTATGGAACTCCAGCATGGTCCCTAACAAAACTATAGGCCTTTGTCAGGAGACATAGCTTCATAGCTCCTTTTCCCTTATAAGGAGATCTGGCAGGGGTGATCCAAGGAGACAGACGAGTTGCCTGGGATGGAGGATTATCCATTCCAAAGGATGCCTGGAGGGCTCCAGATGATGCCCTTAGGAGACGCAACCATGTACAAGAGGAGTGTGTCCAACCATGATCTAATGGAGGCCTGAGTAGAGAGAAATACATCCATCAGGCATTGCCTACCCTGCTGATTCCTTCTTCCCCTGCCCCTCACCCACTCTCAGATAGGAAATTAGGCCTCCATTTTACCATGGTACCCCTTAGGGCATTCCTGAAGAACTGAGCTAAACTTGACCAAGGCTTTCTCAAAACAAAACAACAACAACAACAACAACAACAACAACAAAACTGGTGAGTTATTTTCTTCTGCAATATAGCTTGCCCACAGTATAAGCTGGGGGATAGAGAAACATGACCACTAAGTGGCAGTTTAAACTCTAACACCATGTAACAGCAGGCTTTGTTTTGCAGGGAGGGGGGGAAGTGGAATGAGGTCCCAGGTGTTCAAGTTTTTTATGCCTTCAGCAATCTGTTTTGACTCTCAAAAACTGTGTTGACCCCTTATTTATGACCAAAAGCTAGACCCCCATACCATCATCCTTGCCCTTCTTGTGCCTGGAAAAGGAGCTCCAAAAGCTCCTGGAAGCTCCTCTTGGTGACCACTACTTTTATTCCAACTGGGGTCATGAAGAGGAGTAAATAAAGGCCCAAAGTGAGAGTGTGAGAAGAAAAGGCAAGCCAACTCCTGGTCACCCTGCAGACAGAAAAGGTGTCACCCACATCCTCCAGGCAACTGCCACACACACCACAGGCTAGGCCATTAGAAACAACAGTGCCCAAATAAGGACTGTGAAGGTCATGCCTACAATGTGACCAAATGGGACATTGGCAATGAAACTGTCCTGAGAACTGAAGGATCTGAAGGATGCCCAGGATGGACCTGATAGCTGAGCCCTTGTGACCATCCAGTGAGGCCTATGGCCTCTTCTGGCACCAGGTATTGTATTTCTATCAACAGAGAAGAGCCGAAGTTGACCCTTGATACTATAGGTAGGGCTGTTATATTCTTGTATACTGGTGCCTCTTGCTCTGCTTTTACTTCGCTCCTGAGAAATTGACCAAAGCTTATCTGGTAATTAGAATTGAAGAAAAGCCCCAGACACAAAGCTTTATGGTCCCCATCGTTTGTCTTAGAGGAGCTTAGTTTTACTCCTTTTTGTTAATGGCATGGTGTTGCCCACTCATTGGATAAGGTATCCTAACAAAGCCAGGGGGAAATTTTGTTTTTCACAGATGTTCTAGAGGCATCTCTCATGTTTTCAGACCTCAGTTCAGATGCCATCTCCCCTTCTCACCACAGTGGACAATAATTAATTAGAGGTTGATGCAACTGTCTAGAACACAGGGATCCCTGGCAAGGCAAAAAATGTGCCTCTAGTGAAAAATTCAACTGAAGAACCCTCCCATGTTCCCCCGCAAGAAATAGTGCCCTTTAGGCCAGAGATAACAGCAGGCATCCAACCTATGCAGCCTCTTGTCAGCCAGCTTCTTCAATATTCTCTTTGGGTACTTGTACCTCTCATGCAACATCCTCATCTTAGCAATAAAGAGCACAGTTATTAGTTGCTGACCCCAAGATAGTCAGTGAGGCTGTTCTCTTCTACCTAGTGGTATCAGCCCTTAGTAGGAAACCAATGGTCTTCAGTATTTATTATACCTGATGGATGCCTTTCTCTCCATACAATTAAGCCCATATTATCAATATATATTTGCCTGTGAGTGATTATTGCCCACTGGAGAACACTAGCAGGTGACTTGGGATGTCCTGCTGCACAGATTCCTAGATAGACTTCATCTGTTTAGACAGGCTTTCACTCAGGATCTGAGGGATATGTCCCTACTGGGTGAGGATATTTTACAATATGTAGCTAAGCTTCTGATTTATTCACCAGCATGTGATTTAGCCAAATGCCATGCAGGATCACCCTCAATTTCCTGGCTGATTGAGAGTATTGAGTCTTGAAGAAAAATGGCCAATTATTGTCTCAAAGAGTAGCATACGTGGGTGTTGTCCTCACTCCAAGAAAACTAACATTCTCTCCCAATTACACCCAGGCAATTCTCCAACTGTCATTCTCCAACTTAGGGACTTCAAAAACCTGACTGACTACTGTCACTTGTGGATCCTGGAATTCATAGAACTGACAAAGCCACTGTACAGGGCCCTAAAAGAGGAGTAAAAGGACTCTCTAATCTGAATCTCGGAACAAAGTTCCTCATTCAACCAACTGAAAAATGGCTTTTACCTGCCCTGGCCCTTTTATGTCCATGAATGAAGAGGAGTGGCTGTAGGTGTTCTCAGTCAAAAAGTGGAGTCCACTTCATAGCCTGAAGGACACCTACCAAAGAAACTAGACTCTGTGGTGGCCATGTTAGCCTCAACTGTCTCAAGATTTTGGTTACAGTACATCTCCTGGTTGAAAAAGGAACCCAAATATTTTTGGGAAAGTCCTTGACTATATACACACATCATCATGTCTCTAGTCTATTAAAAACTAAGGGAATATTCTAGCTTGATGATTGCCACAGCATAAAAGTAGAAAACCCGGAATTAATAGTCCAGAGGTATAATGTCATCAGTCCATTCATTAAGCCTGTTTCCATTCCCAGAGGATATAGAGTCACCACTCTACAGTGGCCTGAGGTCTTCAATATTGCCTATGTCAACAGACTAGACCTTATGGAAAGACCTCTTCTCAAGTTATACTATGCCTGGTTTATAGCCGCCAGAAGCCATCTTCTTCACTGTGGTGTCTGCAGAGCCAGCTATGCAGTAGTCTCATTGGCTGAGGTCACTGAAGCCAGGTCTCTACACAGCTTGCTGAGTAGATTGCTGACTGTAAAAACAAAAGAGTCACCATAGTATGCCTTCCGGGTCTGCCATGCCCATGTTGCCATTTGGGTGGAAAGGGGGTGACTAAGAACCCTGCGAACCTAAAAGAACCTCTGTAAAATCTGGGCCTCACAGGCAAGGGGCCGATTACCAGTGTTTAACTAAATGGACAGATCAGCAAACTCTTATCTAAATATCTATGCTTCTATATAGACAAAAGCAGCTCCGAGCCTTAATCCAAGAAGCTTCTCCTAATATTGAACTTCAGTGGATGCAGAGACTCATGGATTCCCAAGATGTAAATATGCCATGGTTGTTGGTCCAGCCTTAAATAAGACATTTATACTGCCCTCTTTAAAGCCCAAGGAATGTTGTAGAGTGGGGGCCGAAAGTATGTAAGAGTAGAAGACAGAGATGGGCAGTGGTGCATCTGCCTTGAATCCCAGCACTCAGGAGTCAGAAGCAAGCAGATTTCTATGAGTTCGAGGCCAGCCTGGTCTACAAAGTGATTTCCAGGACAGCCTAGGCTACACAGAGAAACCCTGTCTTAAAAAAAAAAAAAAAGGAAGAAGAAACGCAGAGTGGAAGACAGAATAAGGGGATGTGACATGCCATTCTGTAGACTCCATATAATGATCACAATAGTCATTAACTCAAACACCTACACTGGGCCATACATGACTGGTCCTATCAACCATCAGTCTTGAAAGGGGGAGGGGCTCACAGGGCCCTATTCTTTACCTCTAAACTATTATTGTCTACTGACAGATTCTGGACTAAGGGGAATCATTGTATGCCCACCAGGCATCGACAGGTAATTTAAAGCTGAGATTTCATGAAAATGACCCTGGCTAAACTCAGTGGATCACAAAACAAAACAAATCATGAGCTTAAGAGACAGAAGAGGGGAAAGTTTCATTTTTTGAGAACTCAGAAAACTGGACAGGCTTCACTGCGAAGATTGGCAAGCAACTGCATTGAGGGAGGAACTTCTGAGTAAAGAGGATAATTATTTGCCCCATCTCGTTACCATGCCTTCTAGTGAATCATTTTTCCTAAGGAGCCATCTCCCAGGTCAGTGATTGTTAGGGCCAGTTGGATTAACTCTTAAGGGAGGAGATAATGCTAAGCAATGTTCAAGGCAAATCAGAACACCCTGTCTCTGCCCAGAGTCAGAAGTGGGACTCAGATTCTATTCTTTTGATCAAGTGGAAGTAGTTTTCTCATAATGGGCCTCAACAAAGCCCTGATACTTACACCTTTTTACATTTTTTTAAATCTTAAGTAGGAGAAATTGTGATACTTTCCTTTCTAGTGTTGCCAAGGAAACCGAAGGTGGCATCCAAAGCTGATTATGAGAGAGGGGGTTCATCCTTATGATCTCCAAATCTACTAATGCCTGCCTAACTACCTAACAACAGGGGAAGGGATAACAGGAAGAAGGGAAATATAAGCCCCCATAACTGCCCAGATTTGTACCATTGCACAAATTTGTGCCATTGCACAAGTATATTCTTGCTTCTTGTTTGCTTTATTTAAGCTGGCTGTTTGCTGTACTATTGAGGTCTATATAGATTCTTCTCTTTTGTGAGTAAAAACCAAAACCGATGCTGCATTCAAGACAGGAAACTGGGGACCTCCCCATCTGAAGGTGAATAGACATTTGTTCATGTCACCCCAGGAAAATGCACGTAATATTTCTTTGGGGGCCTTTTTCTGTTCAGATGACTGGCAGGCACATTTGAATTAATTCTTAAGGGCTAGGACAATAATATGACATGTTCTTTACCAGAAAGCCTCCTGGGCTCCAAGTAATTCTATAAAATTCCAGAGAGTTCAGAAAGTCATGTATCCACCCAGAACCAGAGATACAACTCAGGTCCCATTATTTTGATCAAAATTTATGAAACAGAGCAGATTAAAAAGAAGAATGAAGCCGGGCGTTGGTGGCACATGCCTTTAATCCCAGCACTCGGGAGGCAGAGGCAGGCAGATCTCAGTGAGTTCGAGGCCAGCCTGGTCTCCAGAGCGAGTGCCAGGATAGGCTCCAAAGATACACAGAGAAACCCTGTCTCAAAAAACCAAAAAAAAAGAAGAAGAAGAATGAATAGCTGGGTATGGTGCCTCCCTCCTTTACTCTAAACCCTGGGAAGGCAGAGGCAGACAGATCTCTTAAGTTCCGGGCCTAGCTGGCCTATATAGCAAGTTCCAGGCCAACCAGGGATACACAGGGAGACTTTGTCTAAAAAAAAAAAAAAAAAAAAAAAAAAAAAGAAAAGAAAAGTAGTCTCAATCATATGAGATCCTAAAAGAGATGGAGCTCAAAAGATGGCTTAGCATTTAAGAGCCTATACCACTCTTGCAGAGGACCCGAGTTCGGTTCTCATCCATCACATAAGAAGGCTCACAATTGCCTATAACTTGAGTTCCAAGGGATCTGGTACCTCTGGCCTCCTCCAGCACCTGAACTCAAGTACACACACACACACACACACACACACACACACACACACACACACACACACACACACACACACACACACCTATAATTTAAAATAATTAAAATCTAAATTAAAAAGAAACCTAAAGCTCATAAAATGGCTCAGTGGGTAAAGTCTCTTGCCACTAAGCCTAACAAGCTGATTTCAATCCCCAGAATCCACATGATAGAAGTGAACAAACTACTATAAGTTGTCCTTTGACATCCATGTAAGCTCCATGGCACATGCACATGTTCGCATACACATGCACACACATGCACACATGTGCACAAATGCACACATAGTCCCACAGCAATAACAAAACAAAGATTATTCTCAGCACAATTACACAGGACCACATCATTTCTTGCTCCCATACCCTTTCAGAATGCACACTGCCTTCAAGACTGGAGTACTTCAAGACCAGTACTCTGCTATCTGTCGTATACCTTCCTGAATTCTAGAGGGACATCACTCCCATGAGAACTACAGATAAAGCAGGTCCCTCATGCTCCAACATATCAAGGCCTGTGTCAAAACCCACTAAACATAGATCCCAAATAAAACAAATGACAGCCAAATCCAAACCAACAGAGAAGCTGTACTTCAAAGTCCAGTTAGACCCAACTGAATACCATACAACAAATCCATACCACAGGACACACTGTTGTGAGAAGGCTCCAACTGGAGCTAATCATGTTAAGAAATCAAGTCAGCCTCAGAAAGACAAGTTTTTTCTCATTTGTAAGACCTAGTTGTCAAAAGATACATAAAATCTTGTGAAATAATGACATGAAAGTAGATGGTAAACTGTGTAGTGAAATGAAACATAAACAGAGGTAATAGGAGGAGGAAGGAAAAAAGAGGACCAGGAGGGACTTGAGGAAAACATACCCAAGGTATGTTATATACTTGCATAAAAACAGCACCAAATGTCCCAGTATAATCAATCAACAAGTCAGTAGAGAAGCTATTCCCAAAGAAGTCCCTCACATAAAAGTCCAGCTATCTGTCCTAATAGATGTAATAGAAATCTCACCATAGACACACCAGAATATGGACATCTCACTCATCAAAAGAATGAGGTTAAAAATAGTGGAAGCATTCAAAAAGGATCTAAATAAACAGCTGAGTAGATTCAAGAAGAGTTTCATCCAAGATCTGGAGAGCAGAGTGGAGATCAAAACTCTGAAAAGCACCAAGCAGAAATTTTAGAAATAAAAGACTGGATAATTGAAGCCTCAAATGAAAGATTCCCTAAGAGACAAGATGAAACAAAGAAAATATATGTAGGCTTGAAGTCAAGGTTTCTAGGGAAGGATACAGCTGACTGCTTTGAAGAGTTCTTCAGGTAACACATAATGCTAGTTTTACACCTTGTTAACAAGGGTCTATATTCCTTTATTAAAAATTTAAGCCAACCCCCATGCCTATAATCCCAATGCTTGAGAAGCTGAGGTAAGAGGATCATAAGTTCAAGGCCAGCTTTTCTACATGACCCCATATCAAAACAAAACATAAAATAATTTAACAAAAATAATAGGGGCTCTACTGATGTTGATGAACACATCTGTCTTGGACCATGCACCTCCTGGAAAAGACATAGTGTGGGGGTAACAACACTTCCTTCTCACTGTCAAGTTGCTCAGGAATGCAGTGGGAGTGCATCGGGACCAGAGACAGAATAGCTGTCATCAACCCTACTCACTAGTATAAGTTAGCATGCCTATGAGAGCATGCCTGTGTGTGTGTGCACGTGTACGTGCCTGAGCATCGTGTGTGTGTGTGTGTGTGTGTGTGTGTGTGTGTGTGTGTGTGTGTGTGTGTGTGTGTGTGTGTGTGTATAACAAGTTTGAGGGGCAGGAGTCCAGCTTAGTGACACAACATGGGTTTCTCTCTGGTTCTGAGGAACAAAAGGGGGAGAGATTAAAAACAAAGGAGCCAAACAAGCTTAGTGAGGAGGCTGACCCTGGTGGTGCAGGCCTGCAATCTCAGCTATCCAGAAGGCCGGCATAGGAGGACTGGGTGTCCAAGGCCAGCCTGGACAATGTATCTAGACTTTGCTTCAAACTGGAAAAGAGAAACAAAAAGGACAGAGATGTTGCTGCTGGGTAGAGCACTTGCCCAGGATGTGGGAGTCCTCTGACTCAATCTCCAGTGCTTCTTCAGATAGAACAAAACAAGAAAAGATAGGAAGGGTTTCTTCTCTGTAGCATATAAAAGAGACAGACTCTGGGGTTGAAAAAGGCAGGGCTCCGGAGACTCATGCAGAGGGGCAAGAGAAAGGAATGGGTATCTTTTGCCCAAGAAAGGGCTTCATCACTTGGAGAAGGACCATTGTGGACTTCAGAGCAGGATGCTTCCCTCAGAACAAAACTTCCAAATCGACAGCAACAGACTGGAAGTCCAACAGGACAGAGAAGAGGGCATTTGAGCAAAGATGAAAAGTATACAAGCAACAGGCAGAGTAGCCATTTTTTGTCCAGAAATCCCAACACTGGGATTCTTGTTCATGAAGAATTTAAGGCACAATATTTGGGTTTTCCCACCTGTTTTACCTATGGTCACCCACAATCCTATCTGCCTTTATGGGAACGGCATCTCAGCCTTGTGTACTCAGCAAAATTGTCATATCACTGAGAACAAGTTCAGTGACTTACCTGGTGGGTTTTGGGTTTTTTTTTTTTTACTTTGCTTTGCTTTACCTGAGACAGGCTCTCTCTGAGTACATCTGGCTGGTGTGGAGCTCTGTACTATGTAGACCAGGCTGTCCTGGAACTCTCAGAGATCTGCCTGCCTCTGCCTCCCAAGTGCTGGGATTAAAATCTGAGCCACCACTACCCATCTTTTTTTAAAAAATGAATTTGGGAATATGTAAAGGGTTGGAAAATTTATTTATTTGTGGATTAGGGATTGAAAGTTAGGCTTCACACACACACACACTAGGGAGTCACAGCACACCTGTGGTCATGCTGGGCATTTTACATGGCTATTAGAGATTTAAACTCAGGTCTTTATGGTTGAACAGCAAGACGACTTACATATTAAGAGGTACCCATTTTGACAGCCTTTTAGGAGAAATCTTTCTTTGAGGATTTGTTTTGGTTTTGGTTTTGTTTGTTTTTGTTATTGTTTTGTTTTGATTGGTTTTGTTTGGGGTTTTTGTCTGTTTGTTTTTGGTTTTGTTAGATCCAATGGATAATCTCAGTGTCCCACGAAGGAACAAGTGAAAATAGCTTGACAAGGCAATTTCTTTTTGCAAAAGGGGTTGGCTAGAACTCAAGCCCAGACAGCAGGCCCATTTGGACAAGATGGCTTCCATCTTTCATTCCTGATGTGGGTGGTTACTACATCTCATGCCATTGTTGGGAACTCAACTTCACAATCTGACATGGTTAGGTAGCTGGCACAGGGGGAAGAGGAAGGTTCAGGAAGTAAGAGCCCTGCCAGGCACCTACCTTTGACAGAAAAAAATTGTTTCTTCCAGTTTATAGACAGGGTGTGTGGTAGCTCAGGCTGATCTCCAACTAGCCATGTAGCTGAGGATGACCCTGAACTCTTGAGCATCCTTTCTCTAACTCTTAGGTACTGGTTTCACAGTCAAGTGACAACTTGACTGGCAGGAGAAGCCTTTCTCATGATCTCAAAGTGTCTTCTGGCTTTTTCTTTCAACCTAGCTCACAGCATAGACATTGACATTGACTGATATTAAGTAGTAAATTTTATGAGATGTTTCCTCTAATGTACACGTGCCATTTGGGGGATAGTGTGCTTCTTTCAATAAGCCCACAGTTGATTCACTCCTATCCCAAAGTTTAAGAAATAACACTAGAATATATACAAGGGAGAAAAAGACACAAATGAAACACTAGTGTTAAATTAAAGGTGAAGGGGAAAGGGACAAGAGTTCCTGAACAAATTGGGAGCATGGGAGAGGGGAGAGGAAAGGAGGAGGAAAAGGATGGGAGAAGAGGAGGGAGGAGGAGAACATGAGGGATCAGGAAGATTGAATCTGGGGATGAACCGAGGAGAGCAAGAAAAGAGATACCTTAATAGAGGGAGTCATTATAGGTTTAAAGAGAGGTCTGGCACTAGGGAAATGTCCGGAGATCCAGAAGCATGACCCCAACTAGGAACCTAAGCATTAGTGGAGAGGCTACCTTAAATGCCCTTCCCTTATATTGAGAATGATGACTACCTTAAATGTCATCCTAGGGCCTTCATCCAGTAGCTGATGGAAGCAAAAGCAGAGACCCACAGCTAAACACTGAACTGAACTCCTGGAATCCAGTTGCAGAGAGGGAGGAGTGACAAACAAAGGGATCAAGACCATGCTGGGAAAGCCTGCAGAAAGAGCTGACCTGAACAAGGGGGAACTCATGGGCACCAGTCTGACAGCTGGGGAACCAACAAAGGACAAAACCAGGCCTCCTGAATGTGGGTGTCATCTAGGATCACTGGGCAGTCTACAGGGCCAGGATGTATCCCTAGTGCAGTAACAGACTTCGGGAGTCCATTTCCCATGGAGGGATACTCTCTTAGCCTAGATACACGGGGGAGGGCCTAGGCTCTGTCCCAAAAGACTTGACAGATTTTGATGATCCCTCATGGAATGCCTCACCCTCCCTGGGGAGTGGATGGAGGAGTCGGTGGGGGAGCATGGGAAGATGGGAGGGAGAGGGAACTGGGATTGATATGTAAAACAAGATTGTTTCTAGTTTTAAAAAACACAAGATCAAATCAATTGTTTCACATTTTCAAGGTAAAAACATGAACAGGAGAGCCATTTTTTTTAAAAAGTGATTTGATTTTAGGATGGTGATGCAGACCTGTAATCCCAACCTTCGGGAGGTGGAGGCAGAAGCATCAAGAAACCAAGGTCGTCCTTGGCTGCACTGAGTTAGCAGTCAGCCTGTGCTGCAAGAGTGAACCTCAAAAAAACAAGCAAGCAAACAAGCAGGCAGACAAGATGATAACCCTGAGAGTTAAGGATGTTAACATACTTTATAGAAAAATACAATTGAAAAAAGTAATAGTGTGGAGAGAACAGTATCACTGAATCACTGGTGCTCACATACATCAGACCTGCAGGACCAGAAGAGGTCATGGTGGATTACAGGAGTCTGAGGGAACTGCCTGAAAAAAAAAAAAAAAAAAAAAAAAAAAAAAAAAAAAAAAAAAAAAAAAAAAAAAAACTTAATAATTTCCTCCTCTTCCCCGACACATTCCAGAACCCTAGGAAAATTGGCTGCGGAAGCCAGTATCTCCCCTTCTCCTCCCCCTCACAGAGTTCTAGGTGGCACCTGCTAGAGACCTAGTGGGGTCTGACAAAGTTCCCTTCCAACTCATGAAAGCTGTGCTAGCAGTTCACTATATAAATTTGTGCTGTTCTCGGCCTTGCTCAGAGATGCATCTTTTAGCAATGGCCAGCAATTAATACAGAGACCCACAGGGGTCAAAGTACAGAGAATGAGTGACTGTGAGTGCTTTGTGATAAACAGGATGTGCATATCAACCCCCTTTCACCAAACTCTGGGAACAGGGTGGAAGAGGGGGTAGAAATAATGTTTAAGAGCTAAAAGATAGGGAAGGTATCACATGACCATTGTCCTCATGAGCCCACCTTGGCTCCACAAGACTGACTGAAGATCAAGCCAGTCACCATTCTAGTATAAAGTGTGGTGGGCCGAAAGTTGGCTAAGCCCCACCATGGCTGAGGAGCTATTGGATGTTGATAGCTACTAGGGAAAGAAGCGGGGTTTTTTTTAGGAGGTGTGGCCACTGGTATGTCACCCATGCTCTAATGGAAGATCCCACACCCGTGTGCATATGGACAACACTCATGAATCTTGGTAAGTTATAAAAAGAAAAAAGAAAAGGACATGAAGTTGGGAGAGGGTATGTTGTGTGGGTGTCCAGAAGGAGTCAGAGAGCATAGTGCTAAGTGTATGTGATCAAAATTGTATAAATATATGAAATTGTCAATGAATAAACAAAAATATTATTTTATATGTGAGATACATAATAGATACCAAAGGCTCTCTACATATCCACTCAGAGACAAAAATGAAGGTTTCATTCACCAAATATTTATTAATTCCTAAGCAAATGAAAAGGCATCATATTTAAGGACACAATGGTTGAAGTTTAAGTTGGCTGGGTCCCTGTCTTAGTAACAAAAGACTTTAAAAATCCAAATTAAATTCCCTCAAAGTATAAAAAACACAACCAAGTGGTTTGCATCATTTATTTATCAGATAAAACTTGATTTTGTAGTTTGGGTACTTCCACCAACAATGTAATTGCTTTCTGGTTGCTTCTTAGCTTTCCATGGTGTTGGCAACATCTTTAAGCTTTTGTGATGATTCCAGGTCTGGCCTTTCTTTGTAAGGAAATGCCAAGTCAAGTCCCAACCTTGCATGTTAATAAGAGATGCTACCTGTCTGCAGCCCTATGGTAACACTCTCTCTCACTTGCCCTCTGTGCTCCAGCTCCATAGGCCTAATTCTGGTTTGTGGCATATGCTGTTCTTACTTCTTTCATGGAATACAGTTCTTTATGACATATTCTTTCCAAACTTCACCTTTTTAAACTGACCAGAGGAAACTCTCATTTCATCCTCACCTACCAAATTTCACCCACCTGTGTCTCCTTGCAAAATACAGTTCTTCTGTATGGGAATACGTTAAAAAGTAATGTCTCCCTCTTTCAGGAGAAAAGAAACCACACCTAATTGTGCTCACCATTGTGTCATCAGTATCATGCCAGTGTCTAGATAGTGAACACTCAATAAACATCTGTTAGATGGGTGGGTGGTTGGATGGATAGACAGACAGACTTAGCTTCTAAGCCTCCAGGTTTATCGAATTAGCTGTGTAGTTATCAGTTTTCTGAGACTTGGTTCTCTAAACTGTGAAATGAAATGTTGGGCTGATTGATCTTTGAGATCCTTCCTGAATTTAAAGTACACAATTCATAAAGTGTTATTGGCAAGTGAGTTTTTTAAGATTAAAAAATGTGCATGGATATTTTGCCTACATATGTGTCTGTGCACCATGTGTGCCGGATGTAGGTGAAGGCCATAAGGCATCAGATCCCCTGCAACTGGAGTTACAGATGGTTATGAGCTGCCATGTGGTTGCTGGAAATCGAACCCAGGTCCTCTGGAAGAGTAGCAAGTGCTCTTAACCATTGTGCTGTTTCGAGACCTTTACATTATTTGTTTGTTCATCTGCTGTGGTGTGTGTGTGTGTGTGTGTGTGTGTGTGTGTGTGTGTGTGTGTGTACCAGTGGACCATATGGGTTCTCAGACTTAATAGGTAAAGATAAGTGTCACTGAACCATCTCATGAGCCCTGAAAGTGAATTTCTTTAACTGAAAATACTATTAATACAAACTTTAAAAGATGACCCTTTTGAAAATGTCATCTTTAATCAGATTCTGATGGTGTAGTCTTGTGTAATAGTTGGCAAACTGGAGTAACTGGGCTGCTACAAGCATCTGGAGTTGTCAAATAGCCAACATGAGCTAAAAAAAAAAACTACATGCAGATAGTCTGAGAATATATTAAGTGTTAGTAATGTAATACATGTACCCTTCACCTCTGTACATACCCCATCACAATCTTCAAAGTAGAGGATTGATTGGATTTAATGCACTGCCTATATATGTGTATATATATATATATATATATATATATATATATAATATAATATTAAAATTTATGTCATTGGGTGATGTCTAACATAGAACATTATTATTATTTCAAAGTGTTTATTCTGTATTTAGCCTCATTTGGGCTGGGGAGATGGATGAAGTGCTTGTCACATAAGCATGAGGAGCTGAATTTGGATAGCTAATGCCCATGTGAAAGCCAGGCATGGCCATGCCTATCTCTAACCTTGCTGAAATGGTGAAGTCTAGGTTCAGTCAGAGACCCTGACTGAAAAAGTATCATGGATAAGTCAGACGGTGGTGGTGCATGCCTTTAATCAGGAGGCAGAGGCAAGAGGCTCTCTGTGAATTCAAGGCCAGCCTGGTCTACAAAGCTACACAGAGAAGCCCTGTCTCGAAAACCCAAATAAATAAATAAATAAATAAATAAATAAATATCATGGAAAGCAATAAAGGAAGGCACCCAACATTAGCCTCTGACCTACTATAGCATACACACACACACACACACACACACACACACACACACACACACACACATTAATGCATGCCTTGCTGCATGCCAATTCGTTGAAATTTAGCTAAATCTTAAATTTGTTTTTATTCAGAGTCCATCCAATTCATAGCCAAGACTTGTCATCTATTTATGCATTAAAACAAAAACAGAATTCATCTTATCACTCAACTCGCCTATGAAACCCAAGATTAAAATTCCCTACCTGCTCTCCCATTCAACATCTGGATCTGAACTATAATCTGCCTATAAATAAGAAATGAGAATTTTGATCAGGCAGCTTTGCAATCTGTTCAAAGTAGTCTGGGAATGCTTGATGGCATCACAAATCTCTATGTAAATTAATGGATGTTAAGACAGTTTAACTATTATGAAATATTTTATTATATTCTATAGCCTTAAAAATGGATAATTTCTAATGAAGTAATACAGCCAGAGGTACGGACTTTAAAAGCACTGTATGAAACTGCCCTTGAAAAAAAAAAAAAAAAACTACTCCTTCTGTGGAGACCAGATACCTCCCTACAGTCTCCTTCCAAATGTCTGGGTCAGGACTAAGCTAACTATTCTCCATTATTCTTCATAACCATTGCTACTTCTCATTTCTATTTCCCAGTCTCCCACATGGCAGACTCCTGGCCAGTGGAATGTAGCCCCAAAACAGTACACTCTAACTGGAGCCTGATCCACAAAAGTAAACAAACAAACAAAACTTTTCTTGCAGCCAGGCACCAAGGAGTCACACCTGAAGTCCCAGCACAGGGAAGTGGAGGCAGGAGGTTAAGAAGTTGAAGGTCAACCTCAGCTACAGAGTGAGTCAGAGCTCAGCCTGGGCCTGCAGGAGACTCTGTCTCAGAGAGCAGCAAGCCTCCCATGGAAAACCTGCACCATCTCTGCTCTCACACGTTGAAGGTGGCAAAGTTCAGCCTGCCTCATTTCCTGAACCGTGTGGAGCAAAGCCTTTCTTTGCTTCCTTCTTATTGCTCATATCGTCAACCCCATTATGAAGAGAGACAACATTATCTCGTGTCCCTGCCTTCATATCTCAGGCTTTGGCACAAAACATATCCCCAAATGTCCTCACTAAAATTTTGGAATTGCTGACTATTGTATTTCTTTTCTTTTTAGTTAGGGCCTCAAAGCTCTCAAAGCAGCCTTGACCTTCTCATCAGCCTGAATGCTGGAGTTACAAGTACATTACCACCTCAGCTTTACATGGTGATAATTGAACAGGGTTTTCCAAATGCTAGTCAAGCACTGTATCAACTGAGCCGCGTTTTCGGCGCTAGCTGGTAATTTTTCTTCCCCATTTTTCTTCATTTTATTTTATTTTATTTTATAGTTTTTTGTTTCTTTGCTTTGTCATGTTTTTGAGACAGGGTATCACTATGTAGCTTTGACTGGCTTGGAATTCACTATGTAGACCAGGCTGGCCTCAAACTCATGAAGATCCACCTGCCTTGGCCTTCCTAATACTGAGATTGAAGGCACGAGCCTCCACACCAGATCATTTTTCTTCATTTTAAAGAAAGATGAGAAATGGAGAGGTGGTATCCTGACATTGCATTAAATTTCCCCCAACAGTACTCAGTCCTGGCATATTTGAATGTACAAATCAGACCAGCTGCAAGAATGGGGGGAAATGCTTAGGGGCAGCAGGCTGTTCACTTACAGGTGTTTTCAGTAACCAACCCTGTTCACTTCAAAGGCATATGTTAGCCCAATTCCTCACAAACGCATGTGCCAAGATGGAATAAAACAGGCAAGGATTTGCCTGAGAGACGTGCCTGGGAGACGAAGTGGACAGAGCAAGCTAGACAGGCTAGACAGTAACCAGATCAAAATGCAAACCCGAGCCTGAAAAAAGAAGACAGGAAGGAAAGCTTGGCTACAAGTGTCTGAAGTTGCGTAACTTTTACCTATTCTTCTCTTTCCTGTGGCTGCTCAGCAGAGCCTAAGTGTGTTTTTTTTCTCCTGCTTCAGGCTTCCTTACTCCTTTGCTACAGCTCCCCTCCACACCAAGTGAGAGCCTGCCACCGTGTGGTTGCCCTCCATTACCAGCTTGGCTCAAACAGCATTGCTGTTTTTTCCCTTCTCTTCTCCATCCTCCTCTTCTAGCCAGTTGCCAAGATTTCCAGATTTCTTGCCCTAGGGTTTTTCTTTTAAATGCTAATAAAATCATCCTCAAACTTCCATTTGAGTCTTTCCTTAAATTCTTTTTTAGTGAGACATAAGAACCCCAAGTCGCCCCCCCCCCCGCACTATCCATAAAACACACAAAAGATGTTTGCTAACTATGTGAACCTTTGGGGGAAAAAACCCTTCCTGAGAAATCCTACTGTTTGGAGACTATTTCAGCATACAGTTCATTTGGTGACTCCTTGTTCTACTGGAAGCTGTGAAATGCATTCAGTTGGCTGTGCATAAAATCTGTCTCAGCTGTTTTCATAGAAGGGGAGAATAAATTTGGGGCACGCATTCTTTGTCACAGGCATTTCTTGAGCTCATATTTGAAAAGGTTTTAATTAAAAAAGACTGATGAGGTTTACTTCCTGTGCTATCAAATGAATGAATATTTATGAGAACCATTGATCCAGTTCAGTGGCCATCCATAAATTTGCAAATATTGTTTATTGGTTGCCTTGTGTGTGTGCCTCTTTATTTTTTACTTTCCTTTCTGGATAAGAGTAAATTTTACTCATTTCTTTTAAATTATATTGTAGACCTCCTGGGATATCTGTCGAGTCCACAAGTTTCTTTTTCTGAGAACTACTCTCTCCCAACTGTTAGTCCCTAACAGTCATGGTTAGAACCACCTAAGCCATCCCGTAGCCCTCAACTATTGGGTTTCAAAAGGGAAATAAGGCAATCAGAACAAACCCACTTTTACTAAGAATCTCCAGCTGAGCTGAATGTAACAATGCACACCTACAATATCAGAGAGGTGCAGGATGATTGCCAAGAGTTTGGGGCCAGCCTGAGCTATAGTGTGAGACTCCATGTCAGCCTGTAGAACTCCCAAAAAAGGAAGTAGGGGGGATGAAGAGGATTTGGAATTGCTGTCAAACCCAGACTCTATTGGTTATTTAACCAGAGATGTCAACTCAGAGGTAATGGGGACAAACCATTATCTTCCATGTTTATAAGATCAATGAGAGAGGCAGTTTCTGCACAGAGAGAAAAACTCACCACCACCACCCCATTATTATTTTTTTTTTTTGCTGTAATTATGTGGATCACTGCTTTCCACGGATGTTTTCCCAAATGTGATATTCAGGTCAGTGAACCAGAGAGACCATAAAGAGCTGCTGTGGCTACTGTCAAGTGCTTTCCAAGGCACTTTCGTTATTATGACCTAAGCAATACGATTCCAAGCCTGTCCCTTTGCAAATGTGGCATACTGGAATCAACATGAAATGTGATAAATCTATGTGTGGGTTCACCAGACCCCAGAACAGTGAGTATATTTTTGGATGGGAATGTTACTTCCTGATGACAGACCTATCCTCCTTACTGTTTATTTACATGGATATTACAAGTTAAAAGTGATGGCTTAGAGTTTGAGGCAATAAGTTTGGCTTATTAGACTGATTTTTGAACAACTGGGCTCAATTGGTGTTCTCCATGCATTGGTCTAGAAACTGCATGGATGAATAAGTCATGGATTCTGCCCGGGAACTTAAGTATGATTTCTGGCTGTCAGACTCTAGTGTTCTATATGCATGACAAGCCATATCTAGCAAGAAAGAGTTAATATTTCTCGCTTGAAAGAGTAGTCTAGAGGCAGAAGGAGGGCTGCCATTGATTTTTTCCAAGACAGAAACACATTCAAAAGAGATTTTTTCCCCTCCCTGATCTGGTTTTACCGATTCCCTTGTGTTTGTCTGCACTTAGTGTTTAAAGATAGCTTCAGCAAGGAGGGGAGAGAGAAAAACAACTCCCATAACTACTTTTAGGTAGTTTTCAAATCAAACACTCAGAATTATGTTAGGTTATGAAAGGCTATAAAAATTTTAGTACAGGTACAAGAAAGAGCAATAGTTTTTCCTAGCCTTCTCCTTTCACTCTGGTATACCCCTCCTATTAAAATAAAACAAACAAGAATAAATAAAAGCATTGAGTCCTCTGCCTTCTGGAACTTTCTATCAGCAGGAGGTAAGAAATCACACAAATTGCTGAAAACAAATGGTAATGGGCAGTCATTTCTTTTATAATGGACCATTAGATTATTGTATTTGCATGTATCATTACAATTTATTGCAAATTCTCTAATGGAATGACAATTCTGGAGATATAGTCTGCCTGATACAATTAGAACATAGGCTTGTAGGAAAAGTTGCTGCAGATTCCCCTTGGGCAGGGCAATGTGTATCCTTTGCTATGAAACTATCAGTGAGAATAAAGAAGCTATTCTGAATGCTTTTGTCCAATTTAACACTCTCCTCTCATGAAAAACGTGAGATGATTTTCACATTAGCCAGTGATTTGAAGCCTAGCATCTTTTGAAGTGAATTTCTTTCTTTAATATGAAACAAGAAGTAATCAAGATCATGGACATTATCTTTTTCTTTTATTCTTTGATGGAAAAGGCAAATAATACTAGGGGTGATTATCAATGAATGTTCAATACCAATAGGTAAACACTGTGTGTGTGTGTGTGTGTGTGTGTGTGTGTGTGTGTGTGTGTGTGTGTGTGTGTGTGTGGACAGCTTTCAGGAACTGGTTCATTTCTACCACCATATGGAACCTGAGAATTGAACTCAAACCACCAGACAGCCACAAATGCCTTTACCCTCTGAGCCATCTCACCAACCCAGGAATTGTAGGAGCATTCACCTGAACAATATGTCTTCACAGCAAAGGAAAATCAGAACTGGGCATAAGGGCATAAGCTTTCTAGTGAGATGGAACAAGCTCAGCCTTGATCTGAGATCAGAGATGCCCACAGGTCCAGCACACTGGTTTGATTTCCTAGGAGCAATGTCTTATTTAATCTCTCTCTCTCTCTCTCTCTCTCTCTCTCTCTCTCTCTCTCTCTCTCTCTCTCTCTCGTATGTGTGTGTGTTTTCTGTGTTTTTCCCCGCCTCTCTGTCTTCTGTCTCTGCCTGACACTCTGTTTCTCTCTCTCCCTCCCTCCTCCTACCTCTCTTTCTCTTTCTGGTATCTCACTATATAAATCAGGTTAGCCTTGAATTTTCAGTGATCCTTCTGCCTCTATCTCATGGTGCTGTGATTACAGGTTATGGATTCCAAATGCCACCAAGTACAAGAAATACCTCCCTTTCTCATCAGTACTTTGAATTATTGGTTCATCACTCCCTATGTCCAATGAATTCTTAGTCCATGAATATTGCTCCCTTCTATTCTTTAAAATAAAATAAATTTCTCTCCACTCCCTGAATTTTTATCACTTGATCCAGGGAAATTATAAAACTACATGGAAGTCAATTTCAATGTCATTCTGCATCAAGAATAATCACGAAATAGGTCCTGAAGCCTGTAATTTTATACTAATTTTAAGTGAACCAAAGAATATTGAAGACTTCATTTTGCATTGCTGTATTAGCTCAGCACATTAAATATTATGCATATATTGTATAAAAGGTAAGAATAATAAACAGGAGAAAGAGAGCTGTATTAAAAAAAACAGTGACTTTAACACGTATTTTAACTAAATGAATAATTCAAATCTGTCTCCTGGCACCAGAAATACATTCCAGAATATTTTTCAAAGATGCATTTTGGTTTATTTGATATTTCATGACACAATAAGTCTTAGCAATATTCAAATGGTTCATTAAAAGTGAAGGATGACTAGCTCAGGGGATGCCAGAACCCCAGAAGAAAGTCATGAGTTAAGAAGAATATGTGCAGTTTCCCCCACCAAGTCAGATGTAAATATTTTTAAAGTTATATTTGAAATGCCTGTGATGTACTATATAACAAATGAGGAAATGAAGTGTGAAATTAAGTGAATTGCTGAGTGATCAACCACTTTAAGTGTGTCAAATGGAATCATCACCAAACCGATAATATAGCATTAATTACTCTGAAGAGAGCTGTCCTGGAATTCATACACTTTTCAAACAATGCTGAAACATGCAAAGATATGTGGATCAACATTCTCTGCAAATGTTTTCCCAAATATCGAATCCAAGTAAATGAAAGAATAGGATCATAGGCCTGCTCTCTGGTACTTTCCAAACCACCCAATTGGAAGACTTGGTTTTATTTACAATGGGGGGTCATCCAAAGCTGTTATTATCTTTATTAGCATCAATTTTCAGCCATTATCCAAAGAGAGTGATTGATTCTGTCTTCTGAAGTGTATATGGATGAATTTAAATTTGAAAGATGTCTAGGCTGACTCATGAAAAGAGGGTGATAAATGGGAGATAAATTTTCATTTGAAAGTGTGTGAGTTAGCAGCAAGAGCCATGTTTGTTAAGTTGCAGACACAGACAATGGGTAAGATTCAAGAATAATTGTAGGGTAGCCATGGTTACAACAAACGTCTTGTCAACACTCATTATTCTATTTATACCTTAAGAAACAAGTTACCAGGTTTCTATAAATAGAGTGGAAATTCATTCATTTCTACCTTAATCTTGTAAATCTCCAGTTCTCACCACAATAAAGGAACTGGACTCTAGAGGATAATGGGGGAATGTGTCAGAATATGTAGAATGGGCCTTGTGTCGGGAGGAAGTGTCAACGTGGTAAAAAAAAAAAGTGAGATGAAAGGGGAATAACGGGGCTCCCCAAAATCTCCACCAGGGAGGTGACCCCAAAAGGCTCAACAACCTTAAGCTACTTCCAAGGCACCCACTCAATTTTAGATACAAAACAAAAGGAAGATTTTGGTTAAATATATTGGGCTGTTTTTTGTTTGTTTGTTTGTTTAGAAAATCCAAAAAGAATTAGCTATTAAACCAAACCAGGTGATTTAGACCTATAATCCCAGCAATTTGGAAAGTCAGGGCAGGACAATCTCAAGTTCAGGGCCTGCCTGGGCAACTTATTGAAACCTTGTCTCAAAATTAAAAAAAAAAAAATTGTAAGAATTCAGGCCATGGGGCAGTAGTGTCACATGCTTTTAGTCCCAGCACTCAGGAGCCAAAGGCAGGCAGATCTCTGAGCTCCAGGCCAGCCTGGTCTACAAAGTGAGTTCCAGGATGGCCAGGGCTACACAGAGAAACCTGTCTTCAAAAGCAAAAACAACAACAAAAAATAAATCAAGGTGGGCAAGGAAAAGTGAATTCAGAGTACCAAAGTCCTACATACTCAGGGAATCAGAGGCACCAAATACATGTGCAGATTGAATGGCAGAAAGCTATTCTCCCAGTCTCTTCTCCCTCATGGCTCGGGAACCCCTGCCAGCTACACATTAGCAATGAATGCAAGAAAATGACCCCTGACAGAACACTTGTGAGCCTTAACATATGGAGATTGGCAGTGAAACATCTAGGCCCTGAATGAAGTACCTTACACTGAGGCCCTTCCCTTGACAACCTCACAATAAAGCTTTATTGAAACTCTGTTCATAAATTGATTTAAAGGGCCAGGTATATGTCAAACATGTTGCATACATTATATCTTTTAATCTTTAAATTAAACCCATCAGAATTCTATTAGCTCCAATTAGAGATAAAGAAAAGAAGGTAAGAATATGACAGAGGCTCCATTTTATCTCTAAGCTTAACAAAAATTGAATAAGTACTAGGTGTGGTGTCACACGCCTTTAAAATTTTTTATTGATTCTTTGTGGGTTTCACATTATTCATCCCAATCACACGCATGTCTGGTCCCCTGGCATCCATCCTCTGCCTTTGCAACCGCCCCCCCCCCAAAAAAAACAAAACTTAAAAGAACAACCGAAAACCAAACAAACACAAACAAAAAATTCTCATCATGGAAGCTGTAGTGTGTCTCACTGAATCACACAGTGTACCCTTTAATCGATACATCTTTATTTGTAAGTATTCTTTGTGATGAGTCATTGGTCTGGTTCGAGGCCCCTGGCTTCTGCTGTACTATCTATAATGGGCCCTCACTGGGACTCCCCTTGGATATCTTGTTGTTATCCTAGGTCATGGACATCCTGCAGTTTTAGATCTGTAGGTGTGGCCCCTTCACAAGCTCCTGCAGTTCATAGAAGAGGTGGATGTTGGGTGGGGTTAACTCATAGCCCTGCTTCTGGGTCTGGGTGTCACACATCTTTGGTGACAGCACTTATCTTGGTGAGTTTCAGGTCAGCCAGGTCTATGTAGTGAGTTGCAGGCCAGCCAGGGCTGTATAGTGATATATTGTCTCATAAGAAAAATCATTGAAGAAAATGTAGTGTTTAAAGGGGGGATCAGAAGACCTCATCCTTACCTAAGGAGCACTTGGTGGTTAATGATTGCTGGGGGAAATGTTCTTCAGTGGTAAGATGCCCATGCTCTTGTAAATAACCCTTCTTCCATGTTCCTAGAAGCTAGTAGTTTTAACCCGTGGGTCACAACCCCTTTGGCAAACCTCTAACTCCAAAAATATTTACATTATGATTTGTGACAGTTGCAAAATTATACTTGTGAAATGAACAACAAAACTAATTTTATGGATGGGGATCACCATAACATGGAGAACTGTGTTAAAGGGTCCCAGCATTAGGAAGGTTGAGAACCACTGATAAAAGCAATCCTAAATTCAGTAAGTCAACAAACAACAACATAAAGAGAAACCAAAGTAGAAGGGGAACTATTTGAGAAGGGGAAAGGGACAAATAAGAGTTGGAAATACACAAAGAGGCTGTCTACATCCCTTCAGTAGACGGAATCACTCCTATAGCATGATTCAAATTTTTCTCTCCTTTTGACCTCCAGATGTAATGGAAATAATATCTCCACTGGTCTATTCTTGGGTACTGCATTCTCTTGTTCAGTTTCCTATAATTTCCTCCAACTTTGCAAACACTTATTTTTAAAAATTCTCATGAAAGTACCTAATGTAAACGTTCCATACATTTCCTCCTAGAACTATAGCCACATCTTATTCTCCACTGACCAGAAAGAAGATAGACAATAGTGCCCAGTCACTTTTCATTACTGTGACAAAATCTCTGAGAAGATGATGAGGGAGGGAAAGCTTTGCTTTAGCTCCCGGTTTCAGAGGTTTTCAGTTCATGTGTAACTGGCTTGTGGTGAGGCAAAAAGGCAAACCAGAGAGGATGGAGTAGAAAATGAAGGGATAGCCAGTAAATAGAGAACTCAGTGGGGGCTCAAGGACAAGAGCCACCTTTCACCTATTCCTCATATTGGGTTGCCCTGTCCAGCCTTAATACAAGGGGAGGAGCTTAGTCCTACTGCAACTTGCTATGCCATGCTTTGTTGATATACATGGGAGGACTGCCCCTTTCTGAACAGAAACAGAGGGGTGGGTGGGGGCAGGGGTGGGCAGTGGGGAGGTGGAGGGAAGGAATGGGAGGAGAGGAGGGAGGGAAAATTGCAGTAGGGATGTAAAATAAATGAATAAATTTAAGTAATTAAAAAAGATATACCCTTCAAAATCAGATTCTGGTAACCCGGGCTCTCCAAAAGCCCACCTCAAGAGTACATTTAGCTACTAAATCATCAAGGGATTAATCCCCTAGTAACCTACTTCTTCTAACTGGGCCCCACCTCTCAATAGTGTGTTCCATCTATGAATCTGTCAAATGACAAATCTGTTGACAAAGTTACAGTCCTCATGATCCAAATCCAATCACCTCTAACTGTACCTCTAGCTGAGTACTAAGCCTTTGTGAAGGACACTTCACATACAGACAATAACACACACACACACACACACACACACACACACACACACACACACACACCTGTTCACTATAAATCTCTAGAATCATATTGTTTTAAGATGCCCCCCAGGTATATAATAATAATAGGAAAACTGAGGGGAAAAAAGAAAGAAATGAATCACTGGGTGATTTCACAAGCCTGAGTCAATTGATATTGATATTTTGGTGTGAAAACCTACAGCAGACTAAGAATTTGGCACTCCCATAAACAGATATCCTTTAGGCAATGTTTAATATGTGTAGATAGAAGAGCTAATGTGGGGGAAGTGTGAGGCAAAAGGATACTTGGTGCTTCTAGCCGCCCCCAACTCCCCAGGAAGGCAGCTCCCCAAAGCCCTGCCTTTCACTCAGCTGTGCTTTGAGTCTACCATCTCCACCTCCAAGCAACCATTCTGAGTATTCCTTCCAACAACACACACTACGATGTGTGAACGAAAATCTGCAAACACAAGTTTCTTCACTGTAGCAATGCTTTCATGGATGTTCCAGTGCTCTGTTGCTCTTTCACCCAATGTACTTCTCAGCAATTGGGACACGGGGCAAATATCCACACCTCCTTCCACTCTGGTACCAAAGTAAGCATGGTAACCAGAGATCACTTCGGTGTAACAGTGGTGAAAGCAAACAAAAAGTATGATGGGCAGTCTTCCAATGGAAGTGCCAGCTGAGGTCTGGTTTCCCAGTCACCTCCACAGAAATTTCTCTGTGAAAGGTTCAAAACGGCATTCATTTCTATGGTATGAGGGAAGAAATTTTTTAAAGTGTTTACAATGAGCATGTCCACTTGAATGGCTGGAATTGTCTATAGCTTAATGAACCTCGTGGCTAGACTGAACCTACACTTAAGGGTGGGAGGGGGTGAAGGGAACTTGTGCAATCAAGGACTCTCCCCACTGGTTAACAGTACATGTTATTGCTAAAAGCACAGGAGCAATGGTGACATCTTGTGTCAGGTTACAAAGTAACAGGATCTTGATTCCTCATGGGTCTCCTGGGAACACCTCGGGTAAGCTTTGGCTACAATTCACCTTTCTTTTATCTGTTCCTTTTAGTTGTTGATCAAATAATAAAGCAAAGCAAAGCAAAGCTTTTCTCAGATGTGGAGATGAAGACCTGTAGGAGTGACAGGGAATGTGACGTGACGTCTGACTGATTTCATTGCCACCTCAATGACTAGACACCTAGGAGTCCCATTCTAGTTCTAAAACTCAGCCTTTCCTTTCAGCTAATGCTGAAATACCATTAGCTCTGCACCCAACTGCAGTCAACCCAACACAGCCAGAGGTAGTTGCAGAGCCATGAAGAAATAGCTCTATTCTACTGCATTGGCAACTTTCTCCATCTCATTTCTATGTTAGCCTTTTAGACACTGAATGACATGAATGGACCCTCTGGAACCCAGCAGACGGTGAATGATGGGGTGGTGGGAATAAGCTGCAAAAGCAAATCTCTTGTTTCTTGTGCTTTCCATGAAAGTGATACTTCTTAGCAATCGTCACACAGAGCTTACAAAAGCATCAATACTATACCTGGACCAATTGCAGACCAATGAAATAGCAATTTACAGGGGCTGAGCCAGACAGCTTTTTGAAATTCCTGTCTAACTGCCTCCTCCCTCCCTCCTCCCTCCCTCCCTCCCTCCCTCCCTCCTGCCTGCCTCCCTCACTAACCTTCCTTCCATTCTTCCTTCCACTAACTCTCCTTCCTTCCCTCCCTTCCTGCCTCCTCCCCCCTCTCTCTGTCTGTCTTTCTCTCTCTAACTCTGTTTTTTTTTTTTAATCAGAGTCTTACTTTGTAGTTCTGCTGAAATCCACTATGTAGTTCAGGTTGGCATCTAACTCATGGTGATCCTCTTTGTCTCAGCCTCCCAAGTGTTGCGATGGCAGTCAAGAGCCACAACATCTAGTTGATCCTGGCTTTTGCTTTCTTGCGTGGGAACACAGCCACTGTGGTGTAAGGAAGCACAAGCCACATGAAGTGGCCATGGCTCTACCGTATCTGAAGTCCAGTTAACAGCCAGTATCAAACACCAGAGTAATGAATGGGTGAGCCTTTGATAATTGAGGCCTACAATTATCCAGTCACCCCAGCTAATGCACAGTAAATCAAAGACAATCCATCTCCATTAATTTTCCTATTTTAAGGCACTGAAGGGTGCCTTCACAACACTGGATAGCTGGAACAATTTTAACTCTGATTTTAGATGAGGAAATGGAGACAGCAAGAGTAGAAGTTAAGCCACCTAAGGTTGGCAGACAGTAAGAGGCAGAAAGCAGAATAGTCTGGATCAAGACCCTAGGCTATATGACTAGAATTATCTCCTGCTCACCCAGCAACTGAAAGCAAGGGTCTAAAAAACCAAAACTCTGTAGCCCTCTGAAAATAACACTATTCCTTGTGCCTTCAAACCCACACACAAGGCAACACAAGGCAAGAAGGGAAGAAAGGTCTGTTCTTCCATTACTCTGGTTTTCTTGTTTCTTTGTCTGTTTGTTTAGTATTTTGAAACAAGGTCTTACTGTGTATTCCCAGCTATCATAGAACTTACTATGTAGACCAGGCCAGCCTTGAAATCACAGAGATCTGCCTGCCTCTGCCTCTGAATGCTGGCATTAAAGGCATGTGCCACCACCCTGTGCATAAACTGAGGAAAAGCCTGAAGAAATATAATCTGCACATATTTCTTTGTCCATATAATTAAGGTAACCCTGTTATTCAGTTCTAGAGTCTGTTTTATTTTGTAATTAATTTCTCTGGTAATGATTATTTCACCAGTAGTCTTTGAAATAATTGACTTGAAAAGCTCATTTATAAAGCGAAATAGTGCATTGTGGCCAGTAAGATAGCTCAGCCAGTTCAAGTCAGGAGAGAACCAACTCCTAAAAGGCGTCCTCTGACCTCCATATGCACATTGTGGCATGTACACACACACACACACACACACACACACACACACACAGAACATAATTTTAAAAATCAAGAAGTACTACATTCTACATTGCTTTTGAGGTTATGTTGTGTTGTGTACCCTTGTGTTTAAAGATTAAAATTTTTAGAATTATTGAAACATAGAATTACTGAATCCGAAGAATCTTTGTAAGGTATTGATTAAAATATTCATTTTAAGTGTGAATGATTTCATTCAAATAACTCCATTGTTTTCTTTTAATTATCTACTTATCATGGGGGAGGGAGACATGCATCCCACACTAGACACATGGAGGTCAGAGGGCAATTTTGTGGAGTCAGTTCTCTCCTTCCATCATGGGATGAGGGCTGGAAATCAGGTGACTAGGGTTGCACAACAAGTGCCTTTACCTGGTAAACCAATTCACTGGATGTTTTGGTTCTTTTAAACATACTTGTTCCTAACTTGGTGTTCAACGCCCTATTCTTGTCTTGGCTTCCCATCTCCTGTAGTTTCTCTTCTCAATCTCTGCTTCATTCTTCTCTTTTCTGGAATGTTCCAAGGCTCAGTCCTGTCTCTTTTCTTCTCTGTGCCTCCCTCCACCACCTCACTCTAATTCAAGACTTCAAATTCCACATGCATAACTTTACCCCCAGCTATATCTCCACACACATTTCTGTCCAACTTTTAGGTTCTTCAATCATATACTTAACAGTTGTGTGTGACAGACATCCCAGCATCTTAAACTCTCCCCCTTAAAACATCCCCTCTACTAACAGCCATGCCCATCCCAGGAAATAGCAATAACTACCTTCCTGTTACTGAGGCAAGGCAACTTGAGACTTCCCCCAGGTTCACCCTACTGGTGAAGAGACTGAGAACTTTACTGTGAAACTTTCCAGACTTTTATTACTTCTCCCGCATTGCCATTCCCCAAGCACCTTGCTGCTTCCTTGGAAAACTGTAATAGCGCCTCTCTCCAGAATGTCTCCTTGCCTGAAGTTATCCCTGTCCTATATGGTCTTGTAGCCAGGATGGACCTTTCTGTAGCCAGGATCTTGTCATGTTCTTGGCTCAAAATTCTCCAATGGCTCTCCTTTTCCTCCCACACTCAGTGTTCCTTACCGCATCCTACATTTTTATATTTCCATGGCTAGTATCACTTTTAAAAAAAAAAGTTGTAGAAAACATTTAATTTATTGATCTGTTGGGGAAATTTGACACACCATCACTGTTTCCCAGCGGAGCCATTAATCTTGTAGCTTGGATGACATTAGCTGCTTCCTTTTTATGATGCTGCTAAGGAATCAGCTCTCTGATGATTGCTTAGCAGCAGAGAAGAGGATCTGCCCAAGAGGAAGGCCTTTGGAGAAATGTGCAAGTTTCTTCAAGATATTTTCAAAAGTGCTATTCACTCCACTCTCTTTTTGATCATTCACAATGTTTATCTTCATAAGATTAGCTAACAGGTTTGGTTTGGGTTTTTTGTTTTGTTTTGTTTTGTTTTTGCCTTGAAGCTATTTTGTCTGACTATATGAAATATACTCCTGGACTTCTGCCTTCTTAGTTTGTTCTAAGCCACTGTCTTGGGTATCCCACTAGGTGGGGCAATCTGAGGGTATAGACAGTGTCACTTTTCAACACATTATATGGTTTCTATATTGCATCATTACTTTGTTATATTCTTGAGTATAAGCTCTATGAGGGCATTTTCTTCCCTCATGTATCCCAAGAGCCTATACCACTTGTTTCATATCTGTTAAATAAATTAAAGAAACTAATATTTCTCTTTACTTTGGAAACTCTGTAACCTTTATGGAAAGATACTAGGATGGTTAGTGCTCCTTGTCAACCTCACATAATCTAGAATCACCTGGAAGGACCTCTAGGCATATCTATGGGGAATTACCTTGGTTTTGTCAATCAAGGTGGCAAGCTACACCAACTGCAGGTGGCGCTGTTCCCTAGGCAGGGGACCCTGAACGGTATAGGAGCAGAGAAAGGATCTTGAGCATGAGCAAGTATATGTGCATTCGTTGCTCTCTCCTGACTGTGGAAATAGTGGGATCAGCTGCTTTAAGTTCCTGTTGCTTTGACCTCCCCATCATGGTGGGCTGTGCCTTGAACTGTAAACTACAAATAAACCCTTTCTCCCTTAAGTTTTTCAGAGGATTTTATTAGAGCAGCAGAAAAGAAATAAGACAGATAAGCACAACCCTATTCACCCCCCAACCCCACCCTCATGAACAGGTTATTGTCTGCTGGGCCTCTAACCTCTCCATATAAGCGTAGCATCTGTCCAGATTCTGTCAATCTCCTTACTTCTGCTTGTGGATACCTGCAAGTTGTCAACAGGAAAGTCATTCTCATTGGAAAAGTTTTGGCTGTCCTACTCTTTCTCATGCCCTTCCTTTGAGCCTCTAGACCAGTAGTTCTCAACCTTCCTATGCTACAATATCAACAGGGAGGTTGTGGCACGCACTTTTAATCCCAGCACTGGGGAAGCAGAGGCAAGTGAATCTCTGTGAGTTCTAGGCCAGCCTGGTGTACAGAGGAAGTTACAGGGCAAGCTCCAAAGCTACACAGAGAAACCTTGTGTTGAACCCCCCCAAAAAAAAGTATTACAATATCACTCCAGGAAGATGTTAAACACCTCAATTTTCACACTGGATACACCATGTAGACTGAATATCAATTAAACCGAAGCAGACATGAAAGACACTGTAGACCAATTGGACCCAACAGACTTGTACAGAACATTCTATCCAACAACAGTAGCACAGAGATTCTCCTCAACTTACAGTGGGTTTACAGCCTGATGTCCTCATCATAACCTGTAAATGTCACACAAGGAAAAAATTCACTTAACACACCTAGATTACCAAACATCTAATTTAGCCTAGCCTGCCTTAAGTGTGATCAGACCACATTAGTCTACCACTAAGCAAATTCATCTAACATCAAACCTATTTTATAATAAAAGATTGACTGCTTCTTGTAATTTACTGAATATTATACATAGGATAAAAGTAATTGTATGGGAATGTTTTATCTGAACTTTTTACATATGCATATTGTGTGGTGTGCACGCGTGCATGGAGGTTGCATGTGCACAGCTATGTACATGCATATAGAGTCCCAAGGCTGATATCAGGTGTCTTCCTCAATCAGTATCCACCTTAAATACTGAGGATCTCTCTAAGCTCAAACTGACCATTTTGGCTAGTCCAACTAGCCAGGTTGATTTGCTTACTCTGGGATGGGATTTTAGGAAGACCGTACCCACATGGCTTTAATGTGAGTTCTAGGGATATGAACTCCAGTCCTCACATTTGCATGGTGTGCTGGCTTAGTGATTAGGAATGGCCCCCATAGACTCATGAGTTTGAATGCTTGACCCATAAGGAATGACACTATTAGGAAGTGTGGCCTTGCTGGAATAGGTGTGTGACTGTGAGGGCAGGCTTAGAGGTTTCATATGCTCAAGCCAGGACTAGTGACTTCCTGTCTCTTCCTGCTGCCTGTGGATCAAGATGTAGAACTCTCACCTCCTTCTCCAGCACCATGTCTGCCTGCAGCCACCATGCTTCCTACCATGACAATAATGAACTAAACCTCTGAAACTGTAAGCCAGCCCCAATTAATTTTTTCTTTATAAGAGTTGTCATAATCATGGTATCTCTTCACAGCAATAGAAACCCTAACGAAAACACATGGTGTGGTACTTTATATGAGAATGGTTCCCATAGGCTCATATATTTGAATACATTGTCCCCAGTTGATAGAACTGCTTGGTAAGGATTGGAAAAGATCTGTCACTGGGGCCAGGCTTGGAGGTTTCAAATGACTTATATGATTCCCGGTGTTCTCCCCCCTTCTGCCTTATGGTTGTGGATCAAAATGTGAGCTCTTAGCTGTTCCTTTGCTCCATCATCATGGACTCTAAGCCATAAGCCAAATTATATACTTTCTTTTACAAGTTTCCTTGGTCCTGGTATTTTATCTCAGCAATAGAAAAATAACAGAGACACATGAAAAACATTTTACCAGTTGATCCATCCTCCCCAGCCTACTTTATCAAAATTTTAAAGTTGAAAAGTTCAAAGTTGAATCATCATAAGTCAGGGCCTCTACATACATTTTTCTCAAGAATACATGGAAAATTCATTGCAATACATTATAGAATAGGTCTTGTGGAAGTTTAAATGAAAATTTCCCTCATAGGCTCAGATGTTTGAATATTTAGTACCCAGCTGATAGCACTATTTGTGGCCTTGCTGGAAGAAATTTACTGCGGGGGTTGAGATTTAAAAAAAAAATCTCATAGTCTTCCCAGCTCTCTCTCTCTCTCTCTCTCTCTCTCTCTCTCTCTCTCTCTCTCTCTCTCTCTCTCTTGTTTGTGATTCAAAATATGAGCCCTGCTATCTGCCAACATGCTTTCACTTCTCCATCTACCTTTAACACACTGGCACTATAAATCCAAATAAACCTTCCCTTCTATAAATTGCCTTGTTCATGATGTTTTATCCCAGCAATAGAAAAGTAACTAATACAGGACACAAAACAAGTTTCAACAGATCTAAGAAGGTAGAAATCATAAGACATTTTTCAACTACAATGCTATAAAACCAGAAATCAGTAACTAGAAGAAATTCTAACAAAAAGTCGAAATGAAACAATGCATTTCTGAACAACCAATTCCTCAAAGAAGAAACCAAAAGGGAAATCAAGAGGTATCTTGACATAAGCAAAAATACAAATACACCAAATCCTATGGGATGCAGGAAAAGCTGTTATAAGTTTATAACAATGAGAAAAGAAAGCTCTCCCATAACCTAACTTTGTACCTGAAAGAACCTGAAAAAGAACTAAATTCAAATTAAAGAGAAGGAAAAATATTATAGCAGAAAGAAATGGAATAGAGACCACCACTCCCCCAAAAGATTAATAAAATGAAGAGTGTGGGTTTTTTTGTTGTTGTTTTTTCGAGACAGGGTTTGTTTGTGTAGCTTTGGAGCTTATCCTGGCACTCACTCTGGATACCAGGCTGGCCTCGAACTCACAGAGATCCGCCTGCCTCTGCCTCCCCAGTGCTGGGATTAAACGCGTGGCGCCACCAACGCCCGGCTGTGTGGGTTTTTTTTTAATAAGATAAAATTGAATTGACAAACCTGCAAATGAAGAAAAAATAAGTTTAAAAAGAGAAATAAAATTATAAATGAAAGGCAAGATAGAACACCTGGCCACAGTAATGAAAAGGCTTGTGAAACTACTGTGAACAATTGTAAATTAACAAACTGGCTAACTGAAAAAAAAACAGATAAAATTGTAGAGGTGTATAATGTATGAAAGCTGAACCAGAAGGACAAAGGGAATCTGAATGAATAAAATATAAGTAAGTTGTTTGAATTAGTAAACATAAGCTTTCCCCCAAAAGATGTCGGGCATGGTGAGATGCCTATAACACCAGCACTTAACAGTAGAGGTAGGCAGTTCAAGAGTTCAGGGTCATCCCTTGGCTACATAGAGTTTGAGAACATCCTGAGATACAGGAGACATTGTCAAAACAAAACAAAAAAAAAGGCAAACAAAAAAGACCATGGAAGAGAGGGCAAGGGCAGAAAGAATATAAGACCCAGGGGGGTAGAATGATGTGGAATGTTTTTCCTGACATGACGTGTTCATTGCACTCTGGAACCCTCAACAGCCATTCAGTACCTGAACAAAACCTGCATGAGATTCTTTCACAGAGTGGGAAAGAGCTCATGAGGCCCTGCCCCTCTCTAAGGACTTAGAGGCAGTTAATAGTTGCAAGGAAGACCAACCCTTTTCTGAAGATCTGTAGTGGCTGTTGGAGGGAGGGACATTTTCTTGAGTGATATAACCACTGGTAAGGTGTTCATGCTTTTGTAAATAATACCTCACCCATACTCCTGCAAGCAACCCTAATTAAACTCATTAGATCATATAGACACACACACACACACACACATAATTTTTAAATAATAAAAATAAGGATTCAAAAAAGAAAATGAAGTATATACATATGATGGAGTTATCACAGACTTTGTATAAAGAGGGAAACCCTGCCATTTTCAGTAACATAGATAAACACAACTATCACACTTATATAGGGAATCTAAAAATGTTCAAACTCACAGCAGCAGAGAGTACAAGTGTGGTTACCAGAATATGGGAAGATGTTAGTCAAAAGGTGCGAAAATCCCAGGAATGTCAGAAGAATCAATTTTAGAAGTCTAATGTACAGTATGGTAAGGATAGGTGATGATCCTGCACGGCATTCTTTGCGTTTGCTGAATATGCAGGTCTCTGTGCTCTCATTACAAAGAAAAAGAAACTGTGTGAGGTGTTAGATATGTTAATGACCTTGATCATGATGATTATTTAAGTTATGTGCATAACAAGCTATCAAGTTAGAAACCTTATAAATATACAATTAAAAATCAAGCCAGGAATGGTGACACACACCTGTAATCTCAACACTCAGAGAACCAAGGCAGGAATATGGTGAATTTGAGGCCAGCCTGGGTTACACAGTGAGTTCTAGAACAGCCTGGGCTATTATAGAGTGAGGCACTGTCTCAAAATAATACTATTAATATTAATAATGATAGTAATATTTCAAAATAATGTGGGACTGTGCATGTAACTCAGCATGAGGCTCTGGGTTCAATTCTTAGCATTAGCACCAAAATCATCATCATCATCATCATCATCATCATCATCATCATCAATGACATAGTCAATGAGTCATGCCTGTAATCCCAGTATTTGGGAGGCCGCTGTAGGGAGGAGTATCATAAGCTCAAAACCAGTTCAAAGCCAGGGCTACATAGTGAGTTCCATACATTTATGACCAGTATGAGCTAAAGTATCCCACAGAATATTTACATTTCAAAAATAAACGCTGTAAGGGGCAAATACAAACTCTCAAGAAATGCCAAGTCTCTGTTACTCAAGATTTGGAAAACAAAAATCAGAGCTGGGGAGATGGCATTTGCTGAGCAAGCATGAGAACCAAAATTAGAATCCCTAGAACCCATGTAAGGCCAAGCACAACAGCTCACATCTGTAATCTCGGTATTCCTACAAGGAGATGGTCAGTAGAGACAGAAGAATCTCTGGAAGCTTGTAGACCAGCTACCTGGCAGAAACATAGTGGGGAGAAAAGAAACAAGATGGAAGGAAAGGACCAACATCCAAGGCTGCACAAATTTGCACAAATGAGCACACTCATGGAAACACACATGGGCACATAAGAAAATAAGAGCAATTTGATATTAACAATAAGAAAAGACAAAAAGGTAGTCCTTTCACTTACTCATTCACTCACCAAATATTTATTGAGCAGTTGGGGCAGACACTGTGCTAGGAGTTGTGAGTAGAGTAAATGAGCTCCAGTCCAATATCTGGGTTTAAATACTTTATTTCGGACTGAGGATGTAACTCTGTGGCTAGAGCTTTAGTACATGCTAGACCCTAGGTTTCATCCCCAAGTAGCCAAACTGAACATAAACAAAGCTTCCTGTAATAGCCCTAGCATGAATTTACATCAATTAGCTTATGTTTTTCTGCTGAAGAATCCAGCATGCTGGCCTCAATTATTAGACACTATGAGTAGGTCTGTTTCTTTGCCAGGCAAATAGAAAATACAAAGGATTCTTTTAGGATCCCAGCATGAAAGTCTGTTAACATGAAAGATGGGTTTGTAAGAAAAATATGACCTCCTAAGAAAAGCCAATACATTACAATACCATTAAGTCAATGAAGGATTTTAGTATTCCCTGTTTGGGCAGAAGCACCCACAAAAGTGTCAGAAATCTCTCTCTCTCTCTCTCTCTCTCTCTCTCTCTCTCTCTCTCTCTCTCTCTCTCTGTCTCTCTCTCTCTCTCTCTGTCTCTCTCTGTCTCTCTCTCTGTCTCTCTCTCTCTCTCTCTCTCTCTCTCTCTCTCTCTCACACACACACACACACACACACACACACACACACACACACACACACACACACACACCAGAACTGGTCTGGTCTGTGTCTGCTGTGTCTGCTCCATCCGAACTGATATTAGGGTAGGATCGTGAATTTTGAGAATCAACCTGGGAGCTCCCATGTTTCTTATTTCACGAGTGACAACCGGGCCTTTCCTGTATCTTCCCTGATGTGGTACATCATCTTGTGAGGAAGACTCTTCTGCGTTCATTTTTCAGAATAAAGAAACAAAGCTCAGGAGAATCAAGTGAATTTCACAGGTCTACCTCCACTACAAGTGCTGGTGCCAGTCTGTAAAATGCCGGGCCACCTGCATCAGGGTAGAATATTTACTGTTCCTTGGTTAACAAGGATTTATTAAATATATTTCTGGCAGACAAGTTTTAGCTATTGCATCCCACTGTGCCATTGTGTTCAAAGCTTGTGTCTTGGGCTTCAAATGACCTACACAATTCCCATCAGTAAGGTACTGAATTCCAGAAGTAAAAAGTATCTATTCTTAAAATATTGGATCTTTCTGAAGAATAAAAATTTAAAAAACAAAAGTCAGATATCCTGGATGTATGTTATTTTCACTATAACACACTGTCTCTTGAATCCAAATTGTTATAAGGAGCTGGAGAGATGGCTCTGCAGTTATGAGAATTCACTGTTTTTCCAGAAGGCACAAGTTTGATTCTCAGCACCCAAATGGCAGCTCACAGCAGGCTTAACTCCCGTTCTGGTGGATCTGATGCCCTCTTCTGACCTTCACAGGGGTAAAGTTCTATACATGCAGGTAAAACATCATATGAAAAAAAAATACGTTCATAATTGTAAAAGTTTAAACAAAGTTTTGTGAGATCAAAATCTCCATTTGGATAGGCTGGTTAGTTGGTAGAGTGATTACCTAGAATGCAAGAAGCCCTGGGTTTGATCCCTAACTAACGTGTGCCTAAATTTCAGTGGGATCAAGAGGATCAGGGGTTTGAGGTCATCTTTGGCTAAATAGCAAGATTCAGGCCAGCCTGGGACATGAAACAATGTATCACAAAATGAAAATAAATAAGCATCTCTCTAATTCTAGTATCAAAAGGGAAGTTGGTCTTTGTTCAAAACAAGAGAATCAAGAGGGGGATTTGAGGGTTTTACTGGTTCATGGAGGTGTGTGTGTGTGTGTGTGTGTGTGTGTGTGTGTGTGTGTGTGTGTGTGTGTGTGTTTAGAATTAAACTTAGGGCCCTACACTATGTCTGAGCTATATTCCCAGCCCTGGAATTATTGACGAGAATAGAAATAGCATCAGTGACAGTGGAATAGAGTATGAGCAAATCACATTTTTTATTGCACTTAGGTTTCTTGAGGTGATAAATGAGAAATGATGAAATAGATAAAGCTCAAAGGAACACTAGACAAATTAATCTAATGTTTATGACAATTTGACAGAGGAACACTAAAAGTGCTCATATTTTTCATCTATGTTAATAAGACTATGGTGCAAGCACCTGGGAACAATAAATACTCAAGATATTCATAGACAGGACTATGAACAAAAGAATTTTGTATCTTCTTCATATGCAATGTAAGAGTACCAGTCAAAGGGGATGGACTTCAGCTGTTGCTGTAGTTTGGATCTTCAAGTCCTCCAAAGGTCCACGTGATACTGAAGCCTTTGGAAAGTATGAGTGAGGGGCAAGTTTTTAGTTCACTGGAAATGTGACCTTGGAGGAAATAATAGGAGCTTCCAGTCAATAAAGTGGGCAGTTTTGCTTGAATCCCCAACTCTCACCATGATATGCTCTCGTAAGGCCAACTGATCATGAACTGAGAACTCTAAAACCCAAATAAACCGTTTCTCTTAATAATTTGATGCTCTTGGGGTTTTGTTATAGTAACAGAAAGTTAACTAACACAGCTCCTACCAATACTATAGACAGTGAGTTCCAGACCACATAGGGAGAGCACATCTCGAAAAACACAAACAACATGGATGTTTTAATGAATGTTAGAAGTTTGAGCGAAAAGACATTACATATGACTCCATGTTTTATAAAATTCAAAACAAAACTAAAATTGTACTAAAGGTATTTTGTTTTTAAAGGAAGTGAATATAAAATTCAGAACACTCATTTTGGTGAGAGAGGAAAAAATTATGAAGGAGAACCAGCCTCTATATGTTTATATGTTAGTGTTCTTCACACCCTACCTATTGATTATATGTTGTATTTATTACTTTATATATAAAAATATCATCTGGTAAAAACTTTCAGGAAAAAAATATATTTTCTTCAATCCTATTGTGGGGCAAATTCTCAAAAGATCCGAAGAATGAATTGGGGTTGTGGCTCAATGATCAAGCACTTGCTTAGCATGCATAAGGTCCCAGAGTCAATCTCCAGCCATTGAGAGAAAGTTCTTAGAAATGATCTGGCTTCTTTCCATGATAAATTAAACATTTATAAGAATTCAGATGGCTCAGGAGTTAAAAATTATTATTCCTCTAAGCAGAAGTGTCAAGTTACCTGGAACAACAGCATCAGGGGATCTGACTCCTTCTGACCTCTGAGGGCTCCAGCATGCAGGCTACATGTACATACACACTCGGGCACACACACATACATATAAAATTAAAGAAATATTTAGAGAAAAATACTTGAGATGCTCTGGATATGGTGATGCATGGCTGTTAGTTCAGCACTTGGAAGGGGAAGGCAGGAGGATAGGGAGTTCAAAGCCAGCCTTGGCTACAGAGGAAGTTTGAGAAAAGACTCGGCTTCAAGAAACCTTGTCTCAAACACACACACATGAGCACACATGCACAAATTGAAAAGCAAGACATCCAAGTAAAGTTTAAATGTTGGTGCATTGGACCAATAAGGCATTTCTGCAGCTAACTTTTAAAGCAGCCGTCTCTGCTGACACAGCGGTTTCTGAAAGTTCCAAATCGCTGTTCCAACTCTAATCTGGCTCATGTTAGCTAGCCGGCTCCTTTCCACCAGATAAGACCATTTGACAGTTCGAGTAATCACTTCAAGAATTTATCTTTTGATTCGCCAGAACAAATCCTTAGTCTGGAACACTGGCCAGGTATTTTTCAAAAGCTGGGAAAATAACAGCATCATCCACAGCTGGCACCGTTCTTGGTGTCCTTGATGCTCTAAGGTAAGAAGAGTTCATAAAATAATGGGCAAGTATTAGCAAAGCCTTGGGGGATATGAATTTATGATTGAGAGTATTCCTGAGAACAATTCCCCGCATGGTTATGATCCATTTTCAAGGAGCAATGGGACCATATGATGTGGTTTGAGTTGCTTTTCCATCCTTCTTGTCCATATGTTAGTCTCAGGGTCAGTGAAAGAGGAAAGAGAAGGAGGTCAAGGGGAGAAGGAAGTGAAGACAGGAAAGGGGGTGGAGAGAAGGATGTGACAAGAAGGAGGAGAACAATAGGGATATGGAAGGGGAAGGCTAGTGGAGACAAGATGTAGGGATGGGAAGGTGGGGTGATGAGTTACATAGACTGATCACATTTACATAAATGATCTCACTGTAGTCTCGTTCTTGTGAGGAAGATCAAGAACTTTTGACCCCTCAAGAGAAAGAAGTTCTAGAGGCCTGGGATGTGGGTCCATGGTAGAGTGCTTGCCAAAGCCAAGCGTGAGATGAGAACCAGACTTGAATCTCTAACAGCAAATGAGAAGGGGGTTAGGGGAGACTTTAGAATCTGCCTTAAAGTCATAAGTCAATATATGATTGTCTTAGTTAGGGTTCCCGCTGCTGTGATAAAACACCATGACCAAAACTGGAGAGGGAAGGATGTATTTGGTTTACAGGTTATATGTACTCCATCACTGAGGGATGTCAGAGCAAAAAGTCAAGGCAGAAACCTGGAGGCAGGCACTGAGACAGAAACCATGGGGAAATGCCACTTACTGACTTGCCACTCCTGGCTTGTACAGCCTGTTTTTTATACAACCCATGACCACCAGCCCAAGGATGGCACCACCCACAGTGAGCTGGCCCCTCCCACATGAATCATTAATTAAGAAAATGCCCTATAGGCTTGCCTACAGGCCAATCTTATTTTTTCTCATCCTCTCTCCTCAGATGACTCTAGTGTGTGTCAAGCTGATTTAAAAAAAAAAAAAAAGACAATGCCCAAATTGAACTGCAGTTCTTTCTTACTGTGCTTCTAGCACCAACCCAGGGAGAGCTAAAGTTCCAGAATACAAGACAAAAGCCTTATGGCCCGGGGGCTCGTGACACAGAGATGAGAAGGGATCATATAAACATGAACGGTGGAAATGCTCACCTTAAAAGAGAAGAATGATCATTTTGACTAGTTTTGCTGACAATTCCATCAAACAGGAGGTGGCCAAAAGCAATGGGACAGGTGTCTCTGAACAGCTAAGGACATCCAGCTAAACAGAATCAGGATGAACTTTTGAAGAAGGGGACTAGCTTATCTGAAAACCTAAAAGGAAAGGAAGGTAAAACTGGCTTCAAAATAAGAAAACACATTTGGGGGCCTGGAGAGATGGCTGGACACTTAACACTGGATGCTCCTTCAAAGGCCCCTGGGCTGACTTCTAGCATCTACGTGGTAACTCACAACTATCTGTATCTCCAATCTCAGGATCTGACGCCCTCTGGTGGACTCCACAGACAGCAGACATTCAGACAAAACATCCATACACATAAAAATAAACAAAGTTTAAAAAAAAGAAAACACATTTCTGCTGATTCAGCTGTACAATCCCAGATGAGCTAGAATCAAGAGACTCTAATATTGGGCTCTAAAAACACACTGCTAATTATCTAATGAGAATATTATAGGGCCCTTTTAAAAATGTGAGATAGGATCTCCCACTATAGCTCAGGCCAGCCTCAGACTCACTGCACTCTTCCTGCCTCCATCTCCTGAATGCTGGGATTAGAAGCATCAGCCACCATGCCTAGCTGTAATGCAATTTAAGACTAAACTAGAAGAGAGTGCAACAGCATATGCTTGTGGTCTCAGCACTGGGGAGGCAAGAGTTCAAGGCCAGCCTGAGCCCCATAGTGGGTACTAGGCCAGCCAGTGCTATACAATAACATCTAGACAAAGAAAAAGATACAGGAAAGATTAAAGGATTTTTTTCCTGTGAGCTAGTATTTGAAAGGTTAAGAAATGAGTGTATAGGTTCAGGAAAAAGTAATACCACACTTACATTTGAGTATGTCTTATTCTTGCCCTGCACATCTCTCTTTCTAATAACTCCGGTGGTTAAGATCTATGTTTAAATGTGTTTTAATAAATCTCTAAATCCCACCCAAGAATGTATGAAAGGATAAGAGATGGCCAAATGACCTGTCCCTGACTCATTGCAACTCTAAAGAGGGTGTCACATAAGAACAGCACATCCACGCAGTCAAGGCTAGGAGCAGAGTGTTAAAGCTCTTGTCTCATTCCTGTGCTCTGATCAAAATGTCATAATTAATTCCCTGTCTGAAGCTGTTCCTCAGTGTACACCGGTGTCCAGGCCTTGAGGTGGAGGAGCAAGAGGCAGGCGTTCTCGGCTTTTCTGCACAACCCATCCCAGGTTCCCACTGTGGGTGAGCAGTCATAAAGAGGCAGAATATGCAAGGCCAGGCAGCGTGATTCATTGTCTGGAGTCCTGCCAGGAAACATATGGAATACTCCCAGAGGTGAGTGAGAAGGCTTCATAAAGAACTCTCTGCAAGGCCAAGGGAAACCAACAAAATATCATGCAGTATTGTGGGGTTTGCAACTCCTGAGGAGAGACTGTGGGACAGAGAACCCACAGGTACCACAGGTTCCCATGTGTCCTGGTACCACAGCCATCATTGTAGGAATAAAAGTGACTGCTATGAGAATTAATATTTTCTTTTCTTTTTCTTTTTTCTTTTTGAGATAGGATCTCACTATGGAGACGAGGCTGGCCTCCACCTCACAGAGACCTCTCAACTTCTGGGATTTAAAGGCATTGATGGTGCTTCCATGCTGTACTAGGATGCTTAATCTTGATTGTCAACTTGGCAGGCTATAGAGTACCCTAGGGAACTGCCCCCTGTACGTGTCTGTGAAGGAGTTTCTACCCTGGGTTAACTGAGCTGGGAAGACATGCTCTAAATGTGAGTGGCAACATTCTGTGGGCTATGGTCCCAAAGGAATAAAAAAGGGAGACGGAGCTGAGCAACAGAATCTACCCCTCTTAGTTAATGGCTGGGGCTGGATGCAATGTGACCAAGCCGTCTCAGGCGCCTGCTGCCACATCTCACCCATCGTGATGGACTGTACCCTCAAACTTCCTTAAGTCACTTTTGCAGGTATTCTGTCATAGCAATAAGGAAAGCTGTCCAACAGCCCACATGGAGGCAAGGTAGGAGTCATAATCTGTTATCTGCCATTCTCTACTGTGCTTCTGTAATGTCCTGTGGGAGCTGTCCATTGCCAGAGAGCAAATAAGCCCAAAGATATGGTCCATGAAGCAAGGCAGAGAAGGAAGGAAGGAAGGGGGTGGGGCAGACAGAGAGTAGTCAGCATAATCATTGGAAAATTATGTGTAAGTAAGAACCTAGCTATGAGGATATTCATCACAGAATTGTTTGTAAAGGCAAATATATGGAAATTACCTAAATGTTAGACGGGGGAAAAATCTGTGATACTCACAGGGGGCAGAGGCTGTCTTGCCTATTTTTATATATAAACTCCAGCAATTGGAATAATGCCTTCCACAGAAAATACTCATTAAACATTAAAAATGCAGGTGTGGGGGTATGTTTCCTGACACAGAAAGATGTTCATGATTCAATTTCTAAAACAAAGAGAAAAGGTCACAAAATTATGTGGTAATGATCCCATTTTCCTTCTGAGCTTGCTACATGCATAAACACAGGATGATGGTTTAGGGAAGCATATATGGAGATAGAATGACTACTAATATTCTGAGTGAACGAGTAAGGCTGTCTTGTTTTGTTTGGAGTTGATTGTGCATTTGCTTTGTTTGAGGTGCAAATGTGCATGCGTGTGATTTGGTTTCTGACTTTTCTGTACTATACAAAGATTGCTTTTGAATTAAAAAATGCATCTTTTTCCTCTTTTATTCATAAAACAGTGTTTGTTTTCCTTTCTGTTTCCTGCATCACCTCTTGCTCCGTAACCTTGAGAGTGGCAGCAGATGGTGCGGCAGGCATGTAGATGGAGGGAGGGGAGGGAATCCCACCATATGGAAATCATGACTCAAGGCTTTCACATCTTGCTGAGTGCCCAGGACCAAAATACCAAAGAGTGGCGGGGGCCTATGAACACCTGCTGTTCCCAAGGCTGCAATCCTAGGAAGCTTCGAATGAGATTACACACTGTAAGACGATGTTAAGTGATTTTTTTAATTTACTCTTTATTGACAATTCCATATATGTGTATAATGAATATGGGTCATTGTCTATTGCTCCCTTTATTCCCCAGGCCTGCTGAACCTCTTCTTTTTCCTAACAAGTCTTCCTCCTTTCTTGCTTCTTGCTTTGGTTTGGTTTTGTTTGTGACCCACTGAGTTTAATTAGGGTTGCTTGCATGACTATGGGTGTGTGGCGGTTATTTACTGGAGCATGGGCAAGTTACCAGTAGCTACACCACTGAAGAAGATGATGCCCCTCCCCCATAACAGCCATTAACTGTCAATAGCTCCTCGGGGACACTTGAAAGTATTTTTAGGCTGTATAGGAAGCAAGATAAATAAGCAGGGAAGAACAACGCTGCTAGGGAAGATGTCTCATTACCAAGTAGCAGAAAGGAGAGACCTTCTGTTCCTGTGTTTCTTTCATCTCAGCCATAAATAATACTTTGCTTCTTTCCTTCTCCATCACCACCAACATCATACTCATTCCTATTATCACCAGCAACATCAGCAGTACCATTACCAGTGCGTAACATCTTCCCAAAAGTACCACCATTATCACTAGGCTCTGTTCCCAGTAGTAATGTTCCTAAGAACAATAAATATGCCATCTGGGTACATTCGCTGGAACACCATGCACATGGCCCTTTGTAGCTCAGTAAATTCAAACTGAGCTAACCCAGATGAAGACATTCTTATCAAATAAGGGGATAACATGATGCTTGAAGGCTAACATACTAGACGAAAAGTTTATGAACATTTTCAAGGAAGGGTAGATACTTCTGAATAATGCACCAGTGATTGCTTATACATATTTATTTGTAAATTTTATGCAGTCTATTTTTTAATTTTTTTTCAAGACAGGGTTTCTCTGTGTAACAACAGCTCTAGCTATCCTTGAACTCACTCTGTAGACCAAGCTGGTCTACTCACAGAGATCTCTGCCTGCCTCTGCCTCCCAAGTGCTAGGACTAAAGGCGTGCACCATCACTGCCCAACTATACATTCTATAATTATAGCACAAAGTTATATGCATGATTAAAAGGTTCCTCTTCATATTCTGCATGGGAAAGCAAGCACTATCCTCAATGACACTATCACAATCAGTAGTCTTAGAAACAGACAGAAAATGAGCTAGATGAAATATAGGTGGGGGCCAAGCCTTGGGTTTGAATTCCTAACTGAGCATGAGTCAAGGCATTAAACAGGCAGGTACACTATTGTCATACCTTGAGCTCTAGTCATTTAACATGGGTAGACTGAGCAATAAGCAGCATTTAAAGAAAAGCTAACCTTGACAATTACTCAAATGCACCAGATGGTGCCCCATTCTCGCTACTATCACTGTTTAGCATTGCTGTATTAAATTACTGTATTTTCTTTCTAGGGAATTCTTGGAACAAAATAAGGTTTCAGAGGGCAGAAGCGGTATGTGCCTGTTCCCGTCACATTTGGAAATTGCCTTAATACCAAGGCTGGCAGAAATTCTCTCAATTACTCTGGAGAGTCTGTTCCTCATCCCTATGGAGACCTGTAGCTTACTCTGGGTTGATGGTTATTAACTACAAAGAAAGCAGGAGGAAGGACGCATCCTTTTGATTCCCCTGACTAGTTTCCTTTCAATTCTCATATACATCGATGTCATCATTTACAGTCAAATTACAAGTTTTATATAGAAACTAGTATCACCAGTCAATGTTACCCCCACACACCACACCTCCCAAGGGATGTGACTGGGACAATCAGAGTGTACTCAAAGTAAAGTAACCTTAGAGTTGTGACAGCTTTATAGAAAGTGGTCTGATGATTTTAGAACTCATAAAACAATACCCAGAGGGTGGCACTTTGGTATGAGGATACCTCACCTTGAAAGAGTTTGAGGAGGAATAGATACAGGGATGGACTTTCTTATTAGTTCCCCTAACTGTCTGATGGCCAGAGCATCCAGATGATGTTCAACGGATTAGAATCCCTTCCTCTAAAATTTGATCAACCAGAAGAAAATGATGAAAGTGGCAGAAAGGAAGACTAGAATTGACACCATACCCATAGCCCAAATAGATTTTGTCTCAGAACACTGTCCAATCCCAGGGCCCCTTAATCATACTCAAAAGTCATTCATTTAATCCACCTGTAAATTGCCTAGACTCCCCACCACTTCTTTCTCACCAATGAAGTGACTGTCAGCAGGTTATATAATAATTACTTTACTCTGGTGCTCCCATGCGTGTAACCCATTTCTATGGCCTTTCCCCCATTAAACTACTGTCTTTTCATTTCTGTGGGCTAAAATGGTAGAATCGTCAGAAGATGGAAAATCCCCAATCCCTACAATTAAGTCAAAAGAATAAAAACCTTGGAGTCACACAATTTGGGGATGGCCTCTTCCATCTGGCATTGAGCAGCCCAAGCAACTTCTCCATTCTGAAAAGCAGTTAGTGGAATGCCATAGTACCAGCTTCTTAAATTGTAAGCCTTCAGCTGAAGTTGCATAACTGAATGGAAAGGCATCAGATTTTGAGAATAAAAGCTTTCTGAAGTCACAGAGACTGAAAACTAATTTAAAATCAGACACATCGTGAATCCAGAATGCTTCTGGCAGCACTCACCCATGTTGCATTGCACAGCTTCACTGCAGCCTTGGTTCTGAACAGACACACGGACATATGAACATATCGTCCCACACATGCTGTCACACTGTGAGACACCGAGGATGCTTCCTGAAACATATTGATTCAGATTTGAGGCACTCTGTGTCAGGAATTTCAGTGTTGTTTGGTCCATATACAACATTTTCTGCCCTTATAAAAGCATAATGGTTTAATTATAGAAAACAAAGACTTAACATTTCCCTACTGTCATTCCTTAGCTTCTAAGTATCCAATTAGCATAACTATGTACTGTATTGTTAGAATAATTTTTAAAATTGCTGTTTGAGTTGTTGATTTGACTATCATTAAAGAAAATAATCTAAAGAATTTTTGGGGGGATTAGTATAAGATTTCTAACAATTCTGAAATGGCCCTAAGCATACCTCAGCCATATTGTAACTATGTATTTATGTGAGGCAGCACTTTCAGCACCAATGATTATAAAAACAAAATATCCCTAGTCTGGGGTCCCAGCTTATAAACAGGAACAAAGGGTACTTGGAGGGAATGGATGGAATTGGTAGTGTGAATCAGGGGTCCCTACTAGAAGATGAGGGATTAGGGGAAGATCAGAAAGGCAGGTATGTGACATGTAGCCCTCAGGCAAGTCACGGGGGATGGGTGGAGCGTTGTCCATGTCTGTCTAGGTTTCCTACTTGGAGAAGAATGGTCCTCAGGTCCCACACATGGCTGGGTAGAGGAGGCTTGGCAGCATGAGTTTTTTCTAGCATCACATCCCTGTAGAGTTTCATCAGTGTACTGCTGCTCCTACTAGGTGAAGTCCACAGATAAATCCCCAGACTCCACAAATGTGTTCTTTGAATCATCTAGAGGACTGGGCAATCACATCATGGCACTCAGCTGTCACCTTCCTGTGGACTTCAAACTATGATCCTGCTAAATATACATAGTATTAAACTGACTCCTAATGACTTATATTCATAGATTAACAGATCTCTCCACTGTCACCAGCAAACTATCTTTTGCAACAGATAGTGATTAACACAGAGGCCCACAACTGGATAACGTGCAGAGAATATGAGACTGGGGAGTGCTTAGCCCTAAGTAAATCACCCCCCCTTTTCCCAAGGAATCATTTCTGAAGAGAAGGTAGAAAAAATTTAAAAGCCAGAGGGAGTAGATAACTACAAAGAAGCTGTCTTCTGTGCATAGCAGAGCAGCTGCATATGTGAGCTCACAGCACAAGACCTATGCAAACTCAAGCCAGATAATGTCCTGGTATAAAGAAGGAAGGTGGGCACAAAGTCTCCCACCCCTAGATGAATAACTATTGGCAATGATAGCTACTGGGAGAGTCAGTTTTCTTTAAGAGTGTGGGCCCTATTAGGGGACAGAGAAAGAGAAAGCCCACACACACATATCCAAAACTAATATGGGTAGCACAAACTAGACTTGACCTATTGGGTATTATTATTATTATTATTATTATTATTATTATTATTATTATTATTATTACTATTATTATTTCATTTTTATTATTTAAAACTCTCATTTATTTTACATCCAGACCACAGCTCCCCCTGCTCAACCTCCTCCCATCCCCTCCCCCACCTCACCTCTGCCCTCCAAATCCACTCCTCCTTCATTTCTGTTCAAATAGAGGAAGACCTCCCATGCGTGCCAACAAAGCATGGCATACCAAGTTGAGGTAGGATTAAGCACCTCCCCTTGTATTAAAGCTGGGCAAGGCAACCCAGCATTAGGAAGGGGTTCTCAAAAGCCAGCCAAAGCATTAGGGACAGGCCCCGCTCCCACTGCCAGGAGTCCCACGAGTAGATGAAGCCAAACAACCACACAACTGTCACACATATACAAAGGGCCTAGGCTAGTCCCATGCAGGCTCCCTAGCTGTCAATCTATAGTCCATGAGATCTCATGAGCAGGCCAGTTGCTTGTGTGGGTTCACTTGTGATGACCCTCACCCTCCTGGCTCTTATACTCCTTCCTTCCTCTCCTCAGCAGGATTCCCTGGGCTCTGCCCAGTGTTTGGCTGTGGATCTCTGTATCTGTTTCCATCAGAAAGCTCTCCGATGACAATTGGGATAGTTACCAATCTGATTACAAGAGATGGCCAGTTTAGGCTATGGTTAGAGAGTGAGTGTGGATGTGGGAGGAGTTGGGGAGGAGGTGTGACTACAATCAAAACATTGTACAAAATTCTCAAAGAATGAACAAAAAGTTTAAATATATTCATCAACTCTGAAAAACATTGAAACAGCTCTATGTAATGCAGTACCAAATATTTACAGTAATAAGCAAACATACCACTCTCATTAGTATGCAAATTTGCTATCATCTTCGCTAAATGGTAATATGACATATATATATATATATATATATATATATATATATATATATATATATATGTCAAAGAGCTGTTTTGATTTTGTCAAGCTTTCTTCAAGAGCTGCTGTAAGATCCATTTCTTTATGAATTGTGGCAGTAAATGTTTGATTTTTATAACTGTTTTATATACCTATATATCTGGGATTACATAAAATTTCTTGGATGACAAACAGTCATGAATGTTCAAGACAGTTTGAGAAGCCCCTTTTTAGGATCCCTGAGCAGTGGTAACATTTGAGGTGCATTAGGCACAGGATCCAGGCTCATCATTCACTAAATTGATCCTGCAAATGGTTGTGAGTACCTGAGGTATATGTTAAATATACAGATTCTTGGGGATGGAGAGATGGCTCAGTAGTTAAAACAAAGGACCTGGGTTTGGTTCCAAGCATCCACATGGTGGTTCATAACTGTGGTGGTTTGAAAGAAAATGGACCCCTAAAGGAAGTGGCACTATTAGGAGGTGTGGCATTGTTGGAGGAAGTGTGTCAGTATGGGGTTGGGCTTTGAGGTCTCTTTTGTTCAAGCTTCCCTCAACATGACTGTCAGTTGACTTCCTGTTGCCTCTGTCTGAGTCAAGATGTAAGACTCTCAGCTCCAGCACCATGCCTGCTGTCTGCCTGCTGTCTGCCCTGCTCCCTGCCATGATTATAATGGACTGAACCTCTGAAACTGTAAGTGAACCCCCTCAATTAAGTTTTTTCTTTATAGGAGGCCATGGTGTCTCTTCACAACAATAAAAACCTTAACTAAGACAACAACCATCTGTAACTCCAGTCCCAAGGATTTCAATACCCTTTTCTGGTCTCTGTGGACACTATATGCACATGGTGCATATACATACATGCAGGCAAGACACTCATACATATGATATAAAATAAATAAGGCTTTTTTAAAAAAGAAAATATGGATTCTCAAGGTTTTCCCCTGAAGGCTAGGATGCCATAAGCCAAGGGATGCTGCTCTCTATTTCTGAGAAATCTGGTTTGTGGTTACCATTGTTTATTTATTTATTTTAGAGAAGGTCTCATGTAACCCAAGATAGTTTCAAACTCATCATCCTCCTGCCTCTGTTTCTTGAGTGCTGGGATTGCTGGTGTGAACCACCATGTGCAGACAGAATCTGTATTTTGAAGTAAATCCTCTTCCTCCTGTATATTATACCAATAGTTATTTGTGACCATTGATACAGATATTTTTATTTTCAGTAAAACCCTCCCTCTTCTTACAGCTCCCTGGCCCCAAGGTACCCTGGTTATCGATTCTACTCATTTTCTTCCACCCAAGGTGCTGTGCTTTCTCTTCCTTTTGGCCCTCCCATTCTCACCCACCAGCCAGCCTGCTGTCTGCCATCTGTCCAGTTTCAAAGCCCGAGGGGACGGAGTCATATGAAAGTTTTTGCTGGAAATCAACTTGTGGAGTTACCTGTATGTGCTGCTCTGGGATATTTCCTAAGAAGTGATATAAACTAGTGAAATCCATCCTAAAGAACCACAGGCCTGGCCAGCTAAGATGTGTTTGGAGAAGACAAAAACTCAATGACTACCATTGCCTACTTGGTTATTGGAGATCTTGTTAAAATGCATATTCTGTGCTCAGGCATAAATAAGACATCTGTATCCCCCATTCTACAGGCTCAGGGAACATCTCAGCAGAGGGTCCAGGAAAGAACTGAAGAGCCAGAGAAAGTGGTGACATATTGTGGAATACTGTCTCCTGGACCTGGCATAGCCATTGCATTCTTGGACTCTTAGCAGTTGTGATCACCTGTTCAAGACCTGCATTAAGTTAGAAGACATCATAACCCTGGCTCAATTTCAACACTTTAGTGCCTGTCTACAACTGAGAGACATGGACCCACTATTGTTTATGCCTAAAAGTCAAATGATGGTTAAATTTCTTCTCTCTCTTCCTAGAAGTCATCTGGGGATGACTTCACACTGTGATTCTAGCTACCCCAACAGTTACCATAGATAGTACCTGAAAGCAGATCCTCACTCGAGGAAGATCCCAAAGGATGGATGCTCTAGTGACTCCATTAAGACAGTCCAGCAGACCTTGATTTGGACATTTAAAAAATCTCGTGTTCTGGCTTCTCCCAGTTCCCTGCTTAGGACCTGTAATACTAACAATGCTCACCTTTCCTTCTCACATCTGTCTCTAGGCACTAGCTAAGGACTTCCTTTCCTCCCTAAACCTGACAGTTATGTAAATAAAACTACTTATGCACTTGCCAGGGGTCTTTTAGATAGGCTCACTAAAGGATTACCCCAACTGCCACACCCAATATCTTCATATATCTTAAAGAAGCTAAATCAATTACCACCCCAATTCCCTAATGGCAATGAAGGTGTCCTCTTCAGAGGAGGTAAAAGTTGGACAGTCAGCTCATGGCAGGAGACCCAAAGCAGCAGTTCTAGAAATGTCCTTGGTTCTCTGGCCAGGAATGTCAGAAAGGAGCCCTGTTTTCTCATCTCCTTTAATGAGCATCTTGCCTAGAGGCTGTCCGTGTGGGTGGGGACTAGACCTCCAGTTCAGACACTGATCCCTTCTGGTGGGCAGTTTAGAAACAGGATCTTTAGAGATCTTAATAGAGAGAGCCACTATGGGCTTAGGGAGAAATCTGGTGCTAGGGTAATTCCCAAGAATCCACAAGGATGACCCCAGCTAAGACCCCTAGCAATAGTGGAATGGATGTCCACACTGACCTTCCCCCATAACCAGATTGGTGAATACCCCAACCCATCATCATAGAGCCCTCATCCAGTAATTGATGGAACTAGATGCAGAAATCCACAACCAAACACCATGCCGAGCTCCAGGAATCCAGTCGAAGAGAGGCAGGAGGGAACATATGAGCAAGGGAGGTCAAGATCATGGTGGAAAAATCTACAGAGACAGCTGAACCAAGCTGCCAGAAACTCCTGGACTCTAGACCGACAACTGTGAATACTCTAGGGGACTGAACTAGGCCCTCCAAATATAGGAGACAGTTGTGAAGCTTGGACTATCAGAGGGGCCCCTGGTAGTAGGACCACAATATAAACCTGATACATGAGCTAGCTTGTTGGAGCCCATTCCCTATGGTGGGATGCCATATGCTCAGTCTTAGTACATGGGAGAGGGGCCCAGCCCTGCCCCAACTATTGTGCCAAACTATGTTGACTCCACATGGGAGTCCTTACCTGTGAGGAGAGTGGACCGAGGGTGGGCTAGCGGGGAGGTGGGTGGAGGCATAGGAGGGAGAACTTGATTGGAATGTAAAATGAAACTTAAAAGAATAAATAAATTATAAAAAAGAAACAGGATCTCTAGAGTTTTTATGGTAAAAAATGGGATAATATATATATATATATATATATATATATATATATATATATTTCAGTCCATCTCCTAGATGATTTTAGGGTTATCCCTTTGGAGGAGAAATATTATCTCCTCCTTTAAGCATTAATCTAGTTGAGCAGATCCATGACAGGAGCATAGGCCTCCTATCAGAGTTTAGACCACAGAAAATGTCTGCCCCTTAGCCCTTGGAAAGCATTAACTTATACCTATAGATCTTAGACACAGGGTTTGTGAGGGACCATCCCCCAGGAAGAGAGGACCACCCCTAGGACTTTAGGCTCACCTTAAGCAATGCTAAAGAGATAGGTGAAGTAATTATCTCTTTAATGAGATGGTATACATTTTTCTTCCCAGAATTCCTACCCCAGCACAGTCACCTATGAATCTCCATGAAATTCTTCTGGGTCAGCCTACTCTTCTGAGTTCTCACTTTTTTTCCTCTGTTTTTGTTGTTATTTGTTTGTTGGATGTTGTCCAGAGCCTAAGTGTGCTTTTTCTGGTGCTTTGAATTCCCTTGCTCTTTCCCTAAAGTCCCCCTTGTCACTGTGCAGCTGCGTCCTCCCGTTCTCTTCTTCATTCTTCCACTTCCAGAAGCTTCTGAGATTTATAAGTTGCCTGTCCTGGGATGTTTTTCTTCTAAACTCTAATGAAATTGTCCTTCAGCTTCAAGACAAACAAAAAAAGGTTGAGCTCATCAACAGTCTGTCACAAAAGGAGGATGGGCTCAGGAGGTCCCACCTCTCTAAGAATGTCTGGGCAGTTAACAGTTGCTAGGTGTTAAAGCACCACCTTTGCTTAAGAATCTTCGGGTAGTTAATGGTTTCCAGGGGTTGCGGGTGGGCAGGAGAAGGGAGGAGAGACTTACTGTTGATGGTCTCACCACTGGTAAAATACCCCTGTTCCTGTAAACTCACTGTATCACCCAAACAAAAACAATGGAGGCTGTAGAGATAGCTTAGTCAGTAAAGTGTCTACTGCCAAACATTGGGCTCTTAATTCTAGTCCCTAGTACCCATGTTAAAAAAACCTAGGCATGGTTCTACACATCTGTAACCCTAGTGCAGGTAAGGGCAGACATAGGCAGATCCCTGAAGCTCCTGGCCAGACAGCCTGGCCAATCAGTGAATGTTGGATTTAGTGAGAGATGCTGTCCCAAAGATAAGAAAGAAAATGATCAGAAGAGGCACTTGAATTTGATATCTGCCCTTCACACACACCTTCATACACAATTTTATTTTAAATAAAGTGATAAAAATATAAGCAGGGCCTGATGGAAAAAGGAAGGTCAGTGGGAGGGGAGCAAAAAGTGGAAATGGGGAATAAATATGACCAACCATATCTTATGTGCATATGAAAGTGTCATAATGAAGCACATTATTACATAAAATTAATATAAGCTTGTAAAGAAACTTTTAAATTGTAGATATTGATCCCTTCCATCTCGGTTTGGAGTTTAGGGTGGCTTGTTTTGTTTTGTTTTCACTTTTGGAAATGGGATCTTCGTATAGACCTTGAGCTCACTATATACCCCAAGCAAACTTCAAAGTTACCATTTTCCTAATTCTTCATGAATGCTGAGACATATGTGAGACATATGTTAAAAGTGTGTGTGTGTGTTTGTGTGTGTGTGTGTGTGTGTGTGTGTTGCTAGAGAGTAAACCCATTGTACTGTATCTAATGTAAGCAAGCACTCAACCCCTGAGAAATGTGCCAACCCAGATTCTACTGCTTTATACAATCAGGCTTCCATATCTATGACTTTTGCATGTGTGAATTCAACCAATTTCAGACAAAAACTATTGGGAGGGGTGAACTGCATCTGTCCAGAAAATATGCAGGCTTCTCCCCCTTGTCTTCATTTCCTTTGGGGAGGGGCTGAGACAGGGTTTCTCTGTGGCTTTGGGGGCTGTCCTGGAACTCACTCTGTAAACCAGGCTGGCCTCGAAGTCACAGAGATCCGCCTGCCTCTGCCTCCTGAGTGTTGAGATTAAAGGTGAGCTCCACTACCACCCGGCTTGCCTTCATTTCTTAATCAATACAATAGAACTACTTGATTAGCACTTTCACTGTATCAGGTTATATAGGGCAACCAGAGATGACATAAATGTGGAGAGGCCATTCATGGGTTCTATACTATGTCATTTTACTGAAGGAACTGTTATTGTTTTGTTTAAAAAGAAGAAAAGACAAATGCTGAGACATGAGACATGTTGACTATAAGTTTATTATAAGGTCCGGCAGAATGGGGAGACTAAGAAGAGGAACAGGGTAATGGCTGACTGCCATGGTCAGTCGCCATACAGAGAAGAAAAGAAACAGAACGTAGGAAAGAAGAGAAGCATAGGGCAGGAGAAGAGAATGAAAGCAGAGTTAGTTGGAGCTTCAAAGGGAAGACTGCGCATGCGCACTGAGGTTCCACGCATGCCCAGAGCACAGTCCTCATGGGTGACATGATGACATGGTACGTTTTCTTATGCATACCCTGACTTGTCAGGGGGCAGGGTCTGTCTCTTAAAGAGGTAGAGCCAATCGCCTTTCAGGAACCATCTGCGAATTTGGGTGTCCAAGGATCTTGATAAGTTGCCCTAGAACCTGTTTTCCATATAGACTGAAGTACAGCTATATAGTATTGGGGGCGGGGAGGACATCTGAAACTGCATTTCTTTTTTAAGATTTACTTTCTATTTTTAAGTGTGTGTGTGTGTGTGTGTGTGTGTGTGTGTGTGTGTGTGTGTACACATACATGTATGTAACACAGACATGCATAAATGCAAGTGCCCATGAAGGTCAGAGGCACTGGTTTCCTATGGAAATAGAGTTTCAGGCAGTTGTGAGCCATCCTATGTAGATGCTGGGAATCAAACTCCAGTCCTCTGGAAGAGAGCACATGATCTTAACCATGGAGTTATCTCTTGAACACTTGAAAGTGCATTTTGAATGGCCTGAGGGTAATGGGAGTCTGGTGGTCCAAGGTCACTTTGTTTGTTTTTTGTTTGGGGGATTTTTGGGTTTTTTTAAGATTTTATTTATTTATTATGTATACAGTCTTCTGCCCGCATGCCAGCAGAGGACACCAGATTTCATTCAAGGTGGTTGGGAGCCACCATGTGGTTGCTGAGAATTGAACTCAGGACCTCTGGAAGAACAGTCAGTGCTCTTAACTGCTGAGCCATCTCTCCAGCCCCCCAAGGCCATTTGTAATGCCAAGGGTTGGTTGCATGATGGTGAAGCAAGAGCATCAGAAACTTACCAACACCTAGAGTCTGAAGCGGCAGTGAGTATGGAGAGCATACTACTTTACTAAAGCTCCAGGAAGTAAGCCTGTTCTCACTACATGCACACCAGCCTTAAACACCAAATCCTAATCTTTCAACAATGCAAAACTCATTTTTTTCTCATAAGGCAAGACACAGATGACAAAGAACTTTAAAGTTTTGATTAGGATTTGTTTTGTTGAGATAGGGTTTCTCTGTGTAGCTCCGACTCAAACACATAGAGATCCACCTGTCTCTGCCTCTGGACTGCTGGGATAAAAGGCATATGCCACTACATTTGGCTATTTATTTAATATAGGAGCTCCTGTTTCTCAGGCTGGCCTGGAACCTCTAAAGGTAGCCAAAGATGACCTTGAACTTCTGATTTTCCTGTATCTAACCCTTCCTCCTACACACACAGTACTGAGATTATGGAAGCACACACCACCACACCTGGCCTTTTAAATTATACCTCCAGGCCAGAGAGATGACTCAGCTGTTAAAGACTAGGCTCACAACCAAAATTATACCTCCGTTCCCATAAAAGGCAAGGTAGATGTGTTTGCCTTACACATGATCGACCATGCAAAATCACCAAGATAATGGTTGATAACATGGTGTCCCTGGAAACATGAGATTTCCATTAGTCCGTGTGGCTCAGTTAGATCCCCCCGCGCCCCCCCCCAATTTAAAAGGTTTTGAAAACATTCAACTGGCTACTGCTGTTAATGTTCTGTCAGAGAAGTTAAAGCCCAGTGGGAAAGAGTGAAAAATGAATGGAAGAGCTGGGACAAAGGAGCAGTCATGGTCTTCTGAAATTCAGGCAGTAACCTATTCATATGCCGCTGGGCGCTACAAAGCCACTGGCTAGTCAAAAGCTTTTGACAGTGCTAATTCCTTAGCTGTGATTTTCTTTCCGGAAGAGTTCCACCTTGGGTGTGTGAGCTAGAAGCTTCTAGGAATGCTGAAATTAAGAATCACAAATATAGTACCTCATTTTTCAGCTCTACCCATCACCTGAGAAAACCAGCTCTGTCATTGCACAGATCCAAAGCTGCTGGTCAGAGCAGCTGGAATCTTCTGGAACACAACACAGTGTTTATCTTTATATTTTGATTCCCTCCCCCTTTGGTTTGTTGCTACAGGCTTTGTTTGCAAGTCACTTAAAACTGCCACCTCTCTTGAGAGAAGCCTAGTTATATGTCTGGGCTTGAGTCCACATTGCTCCCCTGCTCAGAAAACTTTCCCTCTCTCCCTGGAAACCTGGCTTTTTAGCCTCCAGCCATTAAGCTACCAGGCTGGGAAACAGCATCAAGCAATGTCAGCCAAAAATTTTAACTGTGTCTGCAGTTTGGCCTATGCCTCTGGGAAGATAATATTGTACTCAAATACAAGGCCAGTCTCCTTTGTACACTCTAACTCATTAGATTTTAACCTCTTATCACTTTTTGAACTACAAAGAACAAAGGAAGAGTGGCCTGTTAATCTGGACCGATGATAGTTTATGTCCTGTATTAAATGCATCACTCAGAAATCAGTTTTTTCAATCCTTGACTTTTGTTTGTCTGTTTGTTACTTTTTTGATTGTTTTGGTTTGGTAGAGGCCTGTCTTGGATCTCCCAGAATGGCCTTGAACTCACTAAGCAGCCAAAGGGTAACCTTGAGCTTATCCCCATGCCTCTTCTTTCCTGAGTGCTGGCATTGTGATTCTGGGACACCATTTTCAGTTTACAAAGTGCTGATATTAAGCTCAAGCCTTCACACATGCCAGGCAAGCACTCTATCAACTGAGCCACCTCCCCAACCATCGTGCCTTAATTGTTGATTGACCTATATACAATGAATGTATAGAAACTGCACAAATTGTGTATGAGCAGTTGAACAAATACCTCCAAACTGACCCCATTCATTGAATTGACACTAAACAGGAACTGGAGCATGACAGCATCCCAAAAGCCTTCCTTCCGCCTCTCTTCAGTCACTGTCTCACTGTAACAGAGAAATGACTATCCTGACTTTTATTTTAATATTCCATTCATCGGTTAGTATTTTTAAGCTTTAAAATTCAAAGGCTGACATTTTTGAGGCATAAAATTGACAGATAATCATGGCACAGGCTTTTTGAAAGTTGAGGTGGTTTTTGTCATAATAATTTGGGGATCTAAAATTAGGGTGTCTTTGTCAAACCAGTCTGATAGTCGCTGTGCAGGGAACTGTGCCCCTTCTCCCTCATTTCTTTGCTCAAGCCCCAGCTTCCCAGTGTAGATTTAGAGCTAGAACCTCAGGGATGTAAGAAGGTTATAGGTCATAAGTGAAAGGCCCCAGTCAGACAAGATGGTGACCATGAAAGAAGAGAGGACAGGCCAGACATGGTGCCTCACACCTTCAATCCCAGTACTTGGGAGGCAAAGACAGGGAAAGGTCAAGGCCAGCATGGTCTGCAGAGTGAGTTCCAGTACATCCAGTGGTGCTACACAGAGAAACCCTGTCTTGAAAAAACAAACAAACAAATAAACAACAACAACAAAACCGTGTATTTCAGGCAGTGGTGGCATGTGCTTCTCCTTCTTACTCAAGGATCTTGGGCCTGCAGTCCTCAAGAAGGAAAGGGATCAGAACAGAGTTGGATGGCTGGCTTGTGGGTTGACAGTGAAACAGTGTATTATAGCTCTCTTTATTACAGAAAGAGAGGAGGATATGAAGGCTGGTGACAGTGGCTGGGGCATCACCTACTTTGCATTAAATAGCATGGTCCTATCATTAAGCTCCTAGTACAAGTCATAGTTACCATATGGGGTAACTATAGCATGGAACTCTGCCAAGGGTCACACTAGAGATAAATCAGGCATCCAGGCTTAGGGACAGCTTTCAGATAAGGTCAGGTTTCTGGGACTAGGGAACTTCTCCAAATAAGGCCAGGTAGCAAGCAAAAAGACTCAATGGGAAATGAGTGTCACACGCTTGGAGAGAGCTGCCAGGCCATGGTAGACTGCAACCTCTGACCAGCAAGGTCTCCTACCAGTGGCGCACACCTTTAATCCCAGAACTTGGGAGGCAGAGGCAGGCAGATCTCTAAGGTCAAGGCCAGCCTGGTCTGCAGAGCAAGTTTCAGGATAGCCAGGGCTACACAGAGATACCCTGTCTCAAAAAAACAAAAAGGCAGGGGGCAGAGGGAGAATGTGACAGTTTCTACTATAATAGAAAGATGGCCCTCACATCAAACCACATTTGCAGATGCCCTAGCTGGTAGAACTGTGAGAGGGGACTTCTGATGTTTAAGCCACTCAGTCTAGTATGGACTGCAACACTGATTTTTTTTTTAATTTTTTCAAGACAGAGTTTCTCTGTGTAGTCCTGACTGTCCTGGAACTTAGTCTGTAGACTAGGCTGGTCTCAAACTCTGAGATCTGCCTGTCTCTGTCTGCTGAGTTCAGGGATTAAAGGTGTGAACCACCACCACCTGGCCACAACATTGATTATCCCAGCACTCGGGAGGCAGAGGCAGGTGGATCTCTGTGAGTAGAGATCAAACTAGGAGCCTACCACATGCTAGGTAAACTGTTCTAGCACTGGGCCATATTCTCAGCTCATCTTCTACTTGTAGTATGTTCCCTTCTACTAATGTTATTAATATTACTGTTAATAAATAGATATATTTCTCCATATAGACTTTATGACTGGTATAAAATGCAGAACACAAATTGAAAGTTTTGTAAGGACCTATGTCCTCAGTGTATTGAGTATGTGATAACTGTCCTCCTCAATGAGTTTACAGATAATTTAAGTATTATGCAATCCAGGCTTTAATTATAAAAGTGCAATGCAGAAGAGAAGGACAACTAGGCAAGAAAAGCACATTGTATGTTTTTATTTACCTAATAACATGTGCATGATTTATTATTCATTTGTATACTCATTCAACTTGTCCTCACTGAGATCCATGTGTCAGAAATGGAGCAGTTCCAGGAATACTAACCCGATTCCCAACCACCTTAGCTCAAATAAGAAGTTTATTTTATGATTTTGAGGATGAAACTCAGGGCCTTGTGCATTCTGGGCAAGGGTTCCATCACTGACCTATACCACACCATCAGCCACAAGTGGGAACTTTGGAGTGAAATTTGGTCCAGAAGACCAATCTCTACAATTCAAAATAATGCATTGAGGTTTTTCTTTTTTAGTGTGTTATCATACAAAATTAATTTCATCCTGTCCAATAAGAAAATTAGTTTTACTTGGGCTGGGAATATAACCCATTTAGTAGAGTGCTTGCCCAGCATACACAAAGCCTGGCGTTTGATCTCCAGTACCACGTAAACTGGGTGTGGTGGTACACACCTGTAAGTTCAACACTTTTGAGGGTCAGAGTCAGGAAGATCGGAAGGGGAAACTCATCTGCTATAAGTAAGTTAGTCTGGGTTACACGAGACTCTATCTCAAAAAAAAAAAAAGAAAAGAAAAGAAAATCAGTGTTATTCAACAAACATAAAGAGACCTGGGCAGTTTAAAAATAATGAAGTGTCGGAGTGCTACATGCCTGCAAGCCCTGCACTTGGGAGATAGAATCAGAAGGATCAGAAATTCAAGGTTATACTTTGGCTATTTGGTGAGTTCGAGTCCAGTTTGAGCTACAAGAAACCCTGTCTCAAAACAAACGAATGCTAAGCATTGAGGTACAAAGACAAGAAGCCAAGATCTGTCTCTTCTACAGAATTCACAGTGTGCATAGAAAGTTTCAGTTATCCCACATCAGTGGCAGGTATAAAGGCCATCTCTTAATGTAGGTTTGGACGCTTTGACTCTAAAGCCATGCAATCAAACCCTGTCCTGGCCATTACCTTTGAAATTGCCATGGTAGCTGCAGTGCTTCACACTAGAAGTAGACATCCAACACATGTTGTTGATTAAAGAGGCGACTGGAGGATTTTTGAAGTGATGCAGGAGTGAGAGCGGTGACAAGAGGTGGCTCTCTTTAATTAACACTCTGTTGGGAAGAATCCCAGGCTCCCACTGGAATCACCCATGCAACCAAAAGGGAGTACAGCGATTCTATTTGCAAGCCAGTGTGACGAGAAGTGTTTCCACTGAGTCATATTTTTCAAAAGTCATCGTTTTCCCCTCCTGTAAACAAATGCCAATTAATGTGTAGGCTGTGACTTTCTTAGAGCCAAATAAAAATAACTCAGCGACTGGGTGGTGTGCAATTTGCTACGTGTGCTTTTAATTTACAGACCCAGTGCTTGCTTGTCGCTCGTGTCAGGCAAAGAGACAAGAAATAATTAGAAAGCAGACTAATGGGAGAAGAAGATATTTGTGATACTCGGGTCTTCTTCAGAGCTGCAGACACGCTGTTTGCTCTACCACATTCAAATATACAACAAATGATGTCTCCAACCTCAACTATTTAGACTGAAAATTGGCCAAAAAGGCAGCTGCCACTAGCTTCAAAAGTCACTTTCTCAGCCAGCTCTGACTAAAAAAGAAACCTTTTACGAAAATATTTTTTCATCTCAAGCAGATTCTTATTATTCTGTTTCGGATGCACATGAAAAGGAAAACAGCATCTCCTGGCATGACCATTTGCTAGAAATTTATTGTCAGATAAACAGATGGTACTGAACTAAAAGTATTAGTAGGATATCAGCTGCAAAGTTCAAATCACTTCAGTATCTGTTGTCTTTGGTCTTTTTTAACAAAGAAGGTTTTTTTTTTCCTCTAAGTATATGACACCAAAATGTATATTGTATTCATTTGTAGGGAGAGTGAACAAAAGCGGTTTGCATTTTTCTCCTGTCCCCTGTGTATCTCCAGGGGCTCTTGACATAACAATAAATAACATACACTGCTCGCTGTTTACTTCGGGAGCCCAAGAAAAATCTGGATACAAAATGTTAAAGGCACCAATCCCTATTACTGGCTGATCTCCTTGCAGTTAAAGGCTTGGGTGCAATTCCTGTGCCTAGGGGCCCCAGTTCTATATGGCCAACTTCAAGGAAAGTATGGATGCAGACTGAAGGAGGAAAGAGCTGGTACAGCAAGTCCAAGTTTCCTGAGTAATTAAAACAGTCCCTCTGGCTGCTCAGTGGAAGTCTTATCCCAGACCAAAAGCCACAGTGACTCTTGAGATTAACAAAGGCTCTGTGATTTAAAGGCTAGGTGTGGTTCAAAAGCTTGGTCATAGGAACATGGTAAGATTCAACCAGCTCTGACCATCCTCTGCTTTGGCCTACTAGTTGACTATTTTACTTCTGATCCTGCCCCCAGTGCAAGGGAAAAACTTCATTCAGTGAACATAATAAAAGGCACAAAACTGTTAGCAGTCTATTGTGATACCTGCTGCTAAAGTATTTTGCAATTTGAGGCTATTCCTGCTGGTGACAGCATCCATAATCGTAAATTAACTTGTCCATATAAATGGCTTTGGCATTATTTCTCTGGGAAATAAAAAGGAAAGAGGGAGAGAGAGAGAGAGAGAGAGAGAGAAATGAGAGAGAGAGAGAGAGAGATAGCTTCTTGACTAGAGTGATGATAGAAGTCTATAATCCCAGCACTCATAACTGAGTCTACATAACTGAGTTTGAGGACAGCCTGGCCTACACTGCAAAACCCTGTTTCAAAAAAGAAAAACTAAATGAGCAGTTAAATTTTAAGTTTTAAATAAATGATACATGAGTTTTTCATATAAATATGCCCCAATTATTGTTTAGTGTTTAATCAGACAACCTTATTTTCAGAGAAGCATAAATGAATACATTACTCCAAATGAATTTCTGGAAACAAGATTAAACAGAATGACAAGGGCAACATGGCTCATAGTCAGTGCGTTATAGTGAAAATAACATGGACTTTGGAGCTGACCCGATCCATAATTGGAATCTGATTCCTCTTCATTTTTACAGATCTGACCTTGGGGAGGCTCACTTACAGTCTTCATTCACCCTTATCATAAAAAGTGGGGGTTGGGAATGGAAGAAGGACTCACCCTTCTTCCATTGGTCACTGGAATGTGGATTGTGTGTAGCTCTTTCAAGATGAAATCGGGGCCAGGAACTGTGGCTCAGTTGCTAGAGTGCCTGTGGAGCATGGGCAAAGCCCTGAGTCTGATCCCTGGCACTACATAAAACTGAGTGTGGTAGAAATCCAAGGCCAGACTGTGCTGCATGAGACCATCTCAAAAACAAGATTCCTATTTATAGATTCTAGCCCTCTATTCTCTGTAGGTAAATCGTGCTGTCACTCAGGAGTCTAAGACCACCACAACAGTACCTAACATGGGCACTTTACTGTCTCACGCAACACAGGTTGGCATCAAGAGGCGAAGAAGTGAAACTGAGGTTGCTTGGCCATCAACAGCTAAACAGTCCTCTCAGGACTGCTGGAACGGGGCTAGTAGCAAGCACCAAGCAAAGCAGCAGCAGGTAAAGACCCAGAATGAGAAAGGCAGGCCTAAGCTGGCAGTGCAACAGGGCTGGGGATTGTTTCTTAAGAGTTCCTCTCTTTGCTGGAGTTTTCCACCTTGCAACTGGTATGGTGATGTAAAGAAAAATGTGGTATCGCGCTTTTTTTTCCCCAAAGCTACTTCCCTTCATCTCCATTTCTTCATCCACATAAGGAAGGGGTGGAGCAGATGAAGCATTTCAGCTTTGACAAAATAACTAGTTCCTCCTTTCCAAGGCCTGGCGGAAAGAAGCCTGACCTCCTGCTGAAAGGCTCTGCTCTGAGTAGCTAGATGACCCTCATCTCTTTACCTAATTAAAACAAGGCAGCACTTGTCTAGCATGTGTGAAGCCCTCCAGCACCAGAACAAAAAGGCACAATATAAGAAGAAAAACAAAGCCATGCTACAGACCTACTAAATACAGAAGCTCAGTCCGGTCTGCCAACAGAGAATTTTAAAGGGTGCAATTGGGCTAGTGATGGCTCAGCAGGTAAAGGCAGTTGCCACTAAGCCAGATGACCTGGGTTCATCCCTAGAACACACATGATAGAAGAGAACCAACTTCTGCAAGGGGTCCTCTGACCTGCCTTGGCACTTGCACCTATACACATGCACATGTGTGTGTGTGTGTGTGTGCGCGTGCGTGCGTGCGTGCATACATGTGTGTGTGTGTGTGTGTGTGTGTGTGTGTGTGTGTGTGTGTGTTTGTACATGTGTGCAGGCACACACATACACGCACACACAAATAAACAAATAAAATTTAAAAGGTATATTAGCAATTAATTAACATGATATAATATTTAAAATAATATTTCTAAAAACAGAGCAAATTTAGCGTAACAGTGCCAGATGTGATCGTACACACCTTTAATCCCAGCACTTCAGAGATAGAAGCAGGTGGAACTCTATGAGTTTGAGGCCAGCCTAGTCTACCTAGCTAGTTCCAAATCAACCAGGGTAGCAGAGTGTCACCCTGTCTCAAGAAAAACAAACAAATCTATCATGAACCACCTTTTGTTCATTTAGAAGACTGTATTACTTATATAAGGTTTGTGGAATACTAAAAGAAATATGTCTAGCAGACAGCTGAAGAACTGTTACATAACTAGTACTTTAAGGTCCCCATTGTATACTATCCACCACTTGCAGTGGCTACGTGGTCAATTCTCTCTTCCTTTTCTTCCTTTTTTTTATTTTTTCAATGCTGTGAAATTGAACCTAAGGCCTTGAACCATGTGCTTCACCACTGAACCCTAAAACCCCCAGTCCTCACTTATGTTTAGACAGGTTTATAGCATATATATGTATTCCTAAGGAATATTGTATGGAATCACTTGCATCGAATTATATATATATATATATATATATATATATATATATATGTCCAGGGACAAGGTGGCATTGGGATGGGAAGATCCTGGTTGAAGGGTACCAGGAGGAATAAACAGAGATCTAAAGTGCTGTATGATGAATAAGTAAATAGCAATGTATTACAGTCTTTTGTTTACTGCCCCACACATTTGCAATTTTGCAGTAAATAAATAGACATTCACTTAGAATTGAAGTCAGAGAAAGTGCATGGTGCTTTGGGTTTGCATAGGGTTCTGCTGCTAGTGATGTTTTCCTAATATTTCTTCCTGATAGTAACTTACCAAGTTAAAATTCACCTCCTGGAGTCAACAGTGACAATAAAATCTCCCTAAAGCAGCCTCACCCACAGAGCTGTATACACCCACAGCTTAAAGAAGAAACTTGCTGAATATTTTGGGGAGCAGTGTTAGATTGTTTTTCTTACTCTTCCCTTTTATTTCTAATATGTGTTCTGCATTTACCAGCACTCACATCATCACAGGCGGTAAAAATTTGTTCTCAAACCTTGAATCTGGAAATGCGGCACTGGAGCAAGTAATTGGCTTTCAAGATGACAAAACTATCTCAGAATTTCCACCTGCATCTCAGCTTTCATTGCATTCACACCAATTTCAGTATCTTCACTGCAGAAAAGTGATAGCGGCATCTTTCCAAAGGCTCGTGTAGGAAGCACTTGCAGGTCCAACGCACATCGGTCTAAGTAACTGCTTTAGCAGCTTCTAGCCAATAACCCACTTTCACTGTGAGCAACTGCCATTTGTTAATAAGCCCCGCTATGTCGGTATCATTAGCTGCAAGGTACAGAATTAAGGTCTTTTGTCCAAGTAACATTAACACTTTTCTCATTTCTTTTGCTTTTTTTTTTTTTTTTGACAGAATCTCATGTATCTGAGAGTAACCCAAAACTCATTTAGGACCCGAAGGTGACCTTGAACACCTCATCCATTTGTCTCAACCTCCAGAATGATTACAGATGGAACCCAGAACAAGCATTTTTCCAACTGAGCTGCATCTCCAACTCACCCAATAACATTAAAGAAAAAAAAAAAGGCAGGGGTCTGAAGAGATGGCCCAGAGGTTAAAAGCATTTGTTGTTCTTGCAGAGGACCTGGGTTCAAGTCCTAACACATACATGGTGGTTCACAACCATTCCTAACTCCAGTTCCGGGAATCCAATGTCCTTTTCTGACCTCTGTGTGCACCAGGCATGCATGTGGTGCACATAGATGCATGCAAGCAAAACATGCATGGACATAAATAAGGTAAATAAGTCTTTACATTTTAAATTAAAATTTAAGTTTAAAAAAAAGCAGCTATTGAGGCCTTTATCTCTTGTTTGATCTGCACTGTCAACAGCACCTTTGGCCACTGGTAGCAAAGGATTTGGTGCTTATTAAATACAGCAATGATTCAAGTCAGTGTTTTCTAAGCTTTAATGATCCCAAGAAATCCTAACTGGTTGCTTGGGGTGATCCTCAAGAATGTACATTAGACATACCCAAACTCCGGTATGCCCAATGAGTTCTGAATTAAGAAAGGACCTTGTCAGTCGGGCATTGGTGGTGCATGCCTTTAATTCCAGCACTTAGGAGGCAGAGACAGGCAGATCTCTGTGAGTTCGAGGCCTGCGTGGTCTACAGAGCGAGTTCCAGGACAACCTCCAAAGCAATACAGAGAAACCCAGTCTCGAAAAACCAAAAAAAAAGAAAAAAGAAAGGAAGGAAGGAAGGAAAAAGAAAGAAAGAAATTACCTTGTCTCTGCCCATTGTCTTCAGGTATGTCTCTGGTTTGCTGAAGGGATTTCATGCACTTTTCTTCCTTTGTAACTTTGTAAACTTTTCCCAGAAACTACCCAGTTGTCAATTTTTTTTACTTATATAGTATTTCTTAGAAAGAATTTGTTTATTGTTATTGTGTGTGCATGATGTGTACATGTGCACACATTTGTGTCGAGATCAGAGGACAACTTTGTAGAGCTTGAGTCAGGATAGAAAGAAAAATTATGGGGACTTGAGAAAGAGGCCCATAGTCACAGAGACTAATTAAAGCCTCTTGGTAGTTTAGAAACCAGAACTTCAGCAAATAGCAGCAAAAGGATGCCAACACAGAGTATTGGTTTCATATGTAGATTTTTTTGTTGAAGCCACAAAGATCCAGGCTTAATACTTGTATGCATATGACCCTGGTAGAGCCTCATTCCTTTCCTGAGTCATTGCTTGAGCATCTAAAAAGAAACTGTTTATAGCAAAGGTATTCTACAGTCCTGTATCCCTAAGAGTTAGACTTTTTCCTTATTTATTGCAACTTTATTGGTGCTTTGGGAATCACCCACCCAGTAATCCCATAGTAACTTCAAACCTCACCAAAACCCTGTATGTGGCGAATGTAAAAACAATGAGCTGTGACTCTCATTTAGGGAGCCTGTGCTTGGATGTGTCTGACTTTCCTCTGAGAGGCTTTTGCTTCTAATGCTCATGCTTAAGCCTGTGTTAAAATAACTTGCCCAGCATTGTGGCACACACCTTTAATCCCAGCACTCAGGAGGCAGGGGCAGGTGGATCTCTGTGAGTTTGAGGTCAGCCTGGTCTTCAGAGAGAGAGTTCCAGTGAGAGTTCTCTGTTCAACAGAGAAACATTGTCTCTAAAATTCATATATATATATGTATATATATATACATATATATATGAAAGCCAATTATATAATATATATATATATATATATATTAAGCCAATTATATATGTGTGTATACACACACACACACAACACACACACACACACACACACACACACATACTATATATATATATATATATATATATATATATATATTACAGTCTTCAGGCCTGCTGCACAAACTGGCTAGTACTGAAATTGTTTTGGGTGTCGAAGTCATGAGTCCTGTTTTTGACTGATACCCCTCAGGTTGCTGAGGGTGACAGTGGGGGAGCTGTGCTTCTTTACCTATATCCCTAAGCTCTAAGAAATTCTCTCCTACTTTTGTGTGGATTCCAGGGACTGAGATCAAGCTTCCAGGCTAGCTTACCTGCTGAGTCATCTCACCTCATTCTTTTTCTAAAGAACTACATTGTGGAAAGAGAATTCCCTTACCATACAAATTGTCATTGAGTAGTAAATGTTAGCATTCTTTTTAGTAGCTACATACTTATGCAACTATGTTGTTTGAATGTTTCCCATCTAAAATTCAAATGTTAAAGCTTAACTACCAATGTAACAGGATTAAGTAGTGGGGTGTACAGCCATAGGTATCATCTTGACTATGCCCAATCTCATCTAACTCAGAAACTAAGCAGAGTCAAGTTTGGTTAGTACTGAGATGGAAGACTAAGAAGCAGGGCTTTTAAGAAGTGCTTAGAGTACTGAAAGAGACTTCTGTCGTATAGTCACGATAAACTCATCATCTAGAGGATGACTTTCTCATCAGACAACTGAATCTACTCTACTCTTGATCATGGACTTCTCAGTCTCCAGAACAATAAGAAAATAAACTTTTGTTCTTAATAAATTAACTGCTCTGTGATATTTTTAGGGTAGCTGTCCTGGTTACCTCTATTCTGCTGTGACAAAGCACCATGATCAAGGCAATTTACAGCAGAAAGAGAGAACCCATGACCATTATAGCAGGGAGCATGACATCAGGTAGCTAAGAGCTCACATCTGATCCACCAGGACAAAGCAAAGAGATAGCTAACTGGGAATGATGTGGGCTTTTGAAATCTCAAAGCCCAGCCCCAGTGACACACCTCCTCCAAATAGGCCACACCTCCTAATCCTTCCCAAACAGTTCCACTAACTGGAGACCCAGTATTCAAATATATGTGTCTATAGAGGCTATTTTCACTGCACCAGAAAAAAAGTGGACTAACACAGAAACCATTACCATAATTTTGGAATAGTTCCATCACCTCAAAAAGAATTGAATTGCTACAGTTAGAATTGTGATTTGTTTCCCAAGGATCCATGTGTCAGAATGTCTGTCTTCAGTGCTGTGGCATGGAGGAGGAGAAGAAGCCTTTAAGACAGTGGTTCTCAACCTTACTAAAGCTGTGACCCTTTAAAACAGTTCCTCATGTTGTAATGATCCCCAACCATAAAATTATTTTCATTGCTACTTCATAACTACAATTTTCCTGATATGAATTAAATGTAAATATTGTATTTTCTAATGGTCTTAGGTGACCCCCAAAACCCACAGGTTGCAAATCACTGCTTTAACAGGTGAGACCTGGAGCTGAAGAGATGTCTCAGGTATTAGAGCACATACTGTTTCCTTTATAAGAGTTGCTGTGGTTACAGGAAAACTGGCAAAGACAGCTGACTGGAGATTGTGGGAGCTCACAGACTCTGGACCAACAGCTAGGGAGCTGCCATGGGACTGACCTAGGCCCTCTGCATGTGGGTGACAGTTATGCAGCTTGGTCTTTTGTGGAGCCCCTAGCAGTGGAACCAGGACCTGTCCCTGATGCATGAGCTGGCTCTTTGTAACCTACTCCCTGTGGTGGGATACCTTGTTCAGCATTGATACAGGGGGAGGGGAGCTTGATTCTGCCTCAACTTGATATGCCATACTTTGTTTATTCCCATGGGAGACCTTACCCCATCTGAATGAAGATGGAAGAAAAGTCGATGGAGGGGGACAGAAGGGAGATGGAGGGAATGGAAGGAGAGAAGAGAAAGGAAACTGTGGTTGGTATGTAAAATAAATACAAAAATGATGGGAAAAAAGAGAGTTGTTGTGGTCATGGTGCCTCTTCACAGCAATAGAACCCTAACTAAGACAACTACACACCCATGCTCATATAAACAGTCTTCATTAAACTCATTATTTTATTAAAACACAAAAAACAAAAATGTATGAAAGAGGAGTGTGTGAGGAGGCAAGAGAAGATTTGGGGGTTGAATATGATTAAAATTCATAATATGCATATATGACGTCAAAAAGAGAATAAGATTGTACACCAAGAATACTATATCAGAAATAAAGAACAAATATGAGAAGGAAGATGAAGAGGAGGAAGAAGAGGCCTGTAGAGATACTTCAAAGGGTGAAGTGTCTTCTCTACAAGCATGAGGACCTGAATTCAGGAATGGCGGCATGTATCTATAATACCAGTACTGGGGATAGGGGGATGGGGGACAGAGACAGTCAGATCCCTGGAGTTCATTTGGTCAGCTACTATGGTGGTTTGAATGAGAATGACTCCCATAGGCTCATATGTTTGAATGTTTGCTCCCCAGTCAGTGGAACTGTTTGAGAAGGATTAGAAGGTGTGGCCTTGTTGGACGAAGTGTGTCACTAAGGCTGGAATTTGCAGTTTCAAAAGTTCATGACATTCTCAGTTATCTCACTCTCTGTGCTTCATGCTTGTGTCTCAAGATGTGACCTACTAGCTGCTACTCCAGCTCCATGTCTACCTGCTTGCCTGTTGCCATGCTTCTCACCATGACAGTCATGGATCCCAGCTCTTTGGAACCATAAGCCTCACATAAAACACTTTTTTATAAGTTACTTTTGTCATGGTATTTTGCCATGGCAATTGAAAAGTAACTAAGACAAATAACCCAGTCAAATCAATGAGCTCTACATTCAGTGAGAGACCCTGTCTCAAAAAAACGAGGATGTATAGTGTTAATGGAAGCTACCCACCATCTAACCTCTACATGGATACATACACGTGCATGCATATCCACACACACATATGTACTCACATGAACATGAATCATGGCTGAAACCTGCAGAGAGAATTTGAGATGAAAGTGAGGCAGAGTCTTGAGGACAGGGGTGTCACCATCTTGTCCCTGAACTTCCCAGGGTAATCCTGTGTCTTGCTTCCCTGAGACTCAGCTTATTGCTCTCATCCTCTATTCTGGGTATGTGGAATGGATCTCAGGCCAATGTGAAAGCTCAGACCCAGAAGATGGTAATACATTAATCTTCAGTATCACCAGTCTTATGGCTAACAGGGGTCGTGTGCACAAACTTGTGTTCATTTCTTATGTCTGGTAAGTAGCCATGAAGAGAGCTCATTTCTCTGGTATGAATGAAAGAACCTAAGAGAGTATAAGCCTTCCATGAATAAAGGGGAATGAGTGTTTCTCCAAGGCATCCAAATTCTCACTCTATGCTCACCACACTCTGAAGATCTCCTGGGTACCACAGATGCAGGCTGTATTGGTCTCCTCTTTTGTGAGGCTGCTGTGTGCAGCTAAATATCTCTACCTCTTGCTATCAGAGAAAGAATACTCTTTTATTGTGTCTGTGAGCATCTTCCCACCATTCACATCAGCATCCTGCTGAGATTGTTCTGAAATGAGTTGTCCAAAGATTCTCCCAATAAATCTCCTTTTATTTAACTGTCCTTCAGTTTTACTTTGTCATCTGCTATGAAAAGCTCCAAATCTACAGCAATGGATGCTCAGAAAAATAACCATTATCTGGCTTATATGACAACAATGCACTCACTATACTTGGTGTAAAATGCAAATAGATATTACCATTTTCACATGGAAACTCTAGACTGCATTGTAAGCATTGTTTTTAATTAGGATTGGCTTGCCTAACTGCCATGTAGGAACTCTACTTTCACTTAATTGTGACTCTATCCTCTATGTTGCTATGAAAGACCTTTTTAAGGATAGCAATTTTTTAATTAATTTTATTCCATATCTTCAAGGTATACCACATGTTATCTTTATATATATATGTCCTGCGCGATAGTCTTGCCGGCAAGAACCACACAGGACATTCGGATCCTTCTGCAGTAAAGCTTTAATGCGTCTTGAGAGGAGAGCATAAGCTTACCAGAGCGGAGACCCCGAGCCAAGAATCCCGTCCCCTTATAAAGGCTCACAAACTCTGAGCGATGCGTGTACAGCTGGGATAGGTGCATGACTCGTCACCCTATATGACGCCATGGAATAGGCGGGGCTAGGCAGTGGCGAAACACTGGGCACATGGATACCAACGTTGTTTACTTGATCCGGCAGCGGATGTCAGCGCCATCTTGTAATGGCGAATGTGAGTGCGGCTCCTCACATATATATATATATATATATATATATGTGTGTGTGTGTGTGTGTGTGTGTGTGTGTGTGTGTGTGTGTGTGGTGAAATGAGTATTATACAGTCAAATATAATGACATCCACCATTTCACTGTACTCATCTTTTTTCTCTAATAATGACAATATCACCTAAAGCATACCTTCTTGGCAAATTTCAATTATATATTATTAATTATATCCCTCATATTAGACATTAGCTCCACAGATTACTTATTCTACATTATCACAACTTTAAGCTCTTTAGTCTGTATCTTCCTTTGCTCCTGATAGCCACACTTTTTTACTTTCTGTTTCCATGTACTTAATATTTTAAGGGAATAGAGGATAGAAAGATTAAAATAGACAAAAGTAAAAGAGGACCAAAAGGAAAGTGTACCTTTTTCCATTTTATTTTTTGTGATGTGTGTGTTTTTTCTATCTGTGTGTCTGTGCACCACATGCATGCCTATGCCCACAGAGGCCAGAAAAGAGTGTCAGATCCCCTGAGCTACCATGTGGGTGCTAGGAATCAAACCTTGGTCCTCTGAAAGAGCAATTAGTGCTCTTAACCACTGAGCTATCTCTCCAGCCCCATGAAACAGTGTCATATGGACAAGACAGGCCCACTACATGCTTGATCTCACAGTAGCCATGGTTGCCTGCACAAGATCAAGCCAGTCAACCTTCTAGCATGGAGTAGGGAGAGGTTCATGAGCCTCCAAGCCCTAAATGAAGAACTACTGACAGTTGAAGGTTCCAGGGAAGGAAAAGTCAGTTTTCTTTAAGGGTGTGGCCCCTGCTATGTCAACCCTCCAGTGGACGGCCCCATACCCGTGAGTATATGGGCAGGATTAATTGGATTTGGTAGGTGGGATGGCTAAACTTGTTTGTCAACTTGACTACATCTGGAATCAACTAAAATCCAATCATCTGGGCACAGCTATGAAGATTTTCTTGATTGGATTATTTGAGGTGAGAAGACCCACTTTAAATCTGGGGCACACCTTCTGGTGGCAGCCTACATAAAACAACGTGGAAGAAACAAGCTTTTGCTGTCAGCTTGTTTGCTGATACTGCTGCTAGCAAGTTCATCTATCCTGATGCTGAGGCATTCCTTCACTGATATTAGAACCTACTTCTTTGGGATTCTAAAGTAGACTGAAAACTAGTTGGGACATCCAGCTTAATGGTCTGAACAACTACCCAATTCTTGGCCTTTCCATCAAGAGACAGTCATCATCAGACTAGCTGGACAACAGCCTATAAGCATTCTAATAAATCCCATAGATATAGATATGGATATAGATATTTATATAGATAAGATATTTATGTAGATATAAATACAAATGTGTGTGTGTGTGTGTGTGTGTGTGTGTGTGTGTGTGTGTGTGTGTGTAGTCTATCAGTTCTACTCCTCTAGAGAGTGTTGACTAATATAGTCGGTTACAACTATTTTTAAAGAGCATGTGAAGTTGAGGGGTGTGAGAAAGGGTGGACAGATTTGTATGAAATTGGGGGGGAGTGAGGTGAATATGATAAAAACTCATATGCAAGTATAAAATTCTCAAATAATAAAATGCTATATTTAAAAATATTCCACATATAAGAGATATTGTGTATATTTTTTGTCTGTATCTAGCTTAGTTCACTTAGCATAATGTCCTCCACTGTCGTTCATGTTGTTGCAAACGGCAAGGTCCCCTGTTTTTAAGGTGGAATAGTGTTTGCATACAGTTACATTACATATCCACAGATAACACTTTCTTTGCCCAGTCATCTATAATGAAGACCACTTGTTTCCACATCTTGGCTATTGTAAATGATGTTTCAATGAATATAGGAGTGAGTGCAACTATCTCGGGGACAGGCTGATTTCACTTCCCTTCAGTGTAAACCCAGAAAGGGATTGCTGACTCATATGGCAGTTCATTTGGGATTTCCTATGAATTTTCACACTCTTTCCCACAATGGCTGCAGCAGTCTACATTCCTATCTCCTGTGTACAAGGCTCCTTCTTGCTACACCCACTCCAATATTTCCTACCTCTTGTCCTTCTTATAAAAGTGATTCCATTAAGAGGACTCATGTTCTTTAGGGCAGCAAAAAGGTTGTAAAATTATGTCTCCTCTAACATTTGATTCTTTTCTAATCAGACAAAATTACCATTCTTGAATCAGAGAAGAAGAGATTAGGGGTGTCATTTGGTTTTGTTATTTGGCGGGGAGGGGAGCTTATTTTATTTTATTTTATTTCTATTATTGCTTTTTTTTTTGTCGAGACAGGGTTTCTCTGTGGCTTTGGAGGCTGTCCTGGAACTAGCTCTTGTAGACCAGGCTGGTCTGGAACTCACAGAGATCCGCCTGCCTCTGCCTCCCGAGTGCTGGGATTAAAAGTGTGCACCACCACCACCCATCTTATTATTGCTATTTTAAAGCAAGTTCTTGTGTATACCAGGTTGGCCTCAGACTTGGTGTGTAGCAGGGGATAACCTTGAACTTCTGATTCCCTTGTCTCCTAATCCTAGTGCTGGAATTCTAGGTGTGTGCCAAAAGGACAGGTTTATTCAGTGCTAAATTTCATCCCCTGGGCTTCCCCTGTGGCCCTGAGCCCACTTCCCCTAAAGTTTCCCGCAGGCAAACTACACTAACTTAGCTACATCTCCACCCCAAGAAGCTGCCACTTGTTAACAGAGAAAACCTTGAAGTGTACCTCATTGGCCCAGTCTCTGTGTTGGCTTAGTCTATTTGGTAATTGTTAAATCTATTATTTGACCAACAGTGCTGGTGAAAGAATGTACAGTGTTGTCCCAAAGAAACAGTTCTCTAGTCAATATGTGAATTACTTTGAGTGTTACACAGAACATTCATTGAAAGGTGATTGTAGATTTTATTTTGATGTCTAGAAACATATGTGTACAGATGACATGAAAGTAGATGTGAACCTACCTAGGAAAACAAAGGAGATTGGTGAGAGAGGGAGTGGAAAGAAAGTGAAGGTTGTATTGGAGTATATGAAAGGGAATATACCCAAAGTGCATGATACTATATATGTGAGTGTAAATGGTCTTACAAGGCCAGAATAACAAAAATAAAATTAACATTCAAGTAAGGGACTGGGGAGAAAACTCAGACAACAAAGTGCTTGACATAAAACCACAAAGACTTGAGTTCTATCCCTAGCACCTATGTAAAAGCCCAGCATTGCAGGAACAGAGACTGGTGTATCCCTCGTGTTTGCTGAGTAGCCGGCCTAGCCTAATTGGTGAGCCCTAGTCTCAAACCCAAAGTGGATAGATAATTCCTGAGGATTAATCATCTAGACTCATCTCTGACCTTCACGAGCAAATACACACATGTGCACATGTGTCTGAATATATGTGTGATTCACATACACACAAATACAAGCTTTCTCTCTCTATCTCTATGTCTCTGTCTCTGTCTGTCTCTCTCTGTCTCTCTCTCTGTCTCTCTCTCTCTCTCTCTCTCTCACTTACACACACACACACAATGAAATAATTATTCTTAAAACAAAAATTTGTACCAGGACTCGCAGTTCTTTCCAGTTTGGACTTAAACTCCACATGGATACCTTTTAGGAGGCTGACCCTGCAGTTTCTGCTTACTGTTGGGAGGGGCTGACCCTCATGCCATGCTAAACACATTCCAAAAGGAGCCTTTCTTTGTACTGCTGCATTTTAGTCCAATAGTGATTTTCTTGTTTCCCCTTTCAGCCCCTTGTTTGCTCTTTTTCATTCTTGTGCATTTATTTCTGCCAGTAGAACTATCTTTTTGTCCTTGCACCACCACCCTCTCCACCTACAACATGGGAGAATTCATTTCATATTCCAGTATATGTGGACCCACTGGCACTTTTCAGAGCAAGTTGTTCAGGGCTAGGGGTGTGAAAATTGACACTGTGCAGGCACCAATTATGTGCCTGCCTTGAGAGCAGATGTTTGCCTCAGAGAAGTCTGTGACATAGCTATGGTATTCCTGTTTTCCTAAAGGGAAAATTGGGCTCCAGGGACAGAGCACTGCTCAAAGAAAGCTATAGAGCTGCAGTGTCAGTGAGGTCATAGAAGCCTATACCCACTGTTGGAATCCACTTCTCCAGAGTTATACTCACCTCATTACCTGACAGTGTCAACTTTGGCTTTATATCAGAATCTTCTGGAGAGTTAAATCTGTGGGTGCACACGCGCGCGCGCACACGCACACACACACACACACACACACACACACACACACACACACACACAAAGAGAGAGACAGAGACAGAGAGCACCTTGGCTTTTATCCTAGAATTCCTATTTTATTGTTTTAAAATGACATTTTGGTGGAGAAGCCTTGAGGCAAAGACAGGTGGATCTCTACGAATTCCAGGCCAGGGATACACAGCTTGAATATATCTTAAAAAAAAAAAAAAGAAAATGACGTTCGGCTTACAGAATCAATTGACTCATGAGGGTGAGCAGAGATCAGGGAGCCTGTAGGGGCTTGACCTAGGTCCTCTGCATATGTGTTATGGCTGAGTAGCTTGGTGTTCTTGTGGGACTCCTGACAGTGAGAGTGGGGGTTGCCACTGACTCTTTTGCCTACTTATGGGAACCTTTTCCTTCTACTATGTTGCCCCGTCCAGCCTTGGTGTGATGGTATGTACCTGGTATTATTGTAGCATGTTTGGTTGATGCCCCTGGAAGGCCTACTGTTTTCTGAGGGGAGACAGAAGGGCATGGATCTGAGAGAGAGGAGAGGTGGAGAAGAGGCTGGGGGGAGGAGAGGGAGAGGAAACTGAGGTTGGGATGTGATATATGAGAAGAATAACTTTTAAAATGACATGTTTCATACATACCATTGTACCTTGCTCTTATTCAGTTTTCCCACAGCCCTCGCTCATCCCTTCTGCTCCTCTCCATGGTCCCCCTTCTGCATTGATATCACACATATGTATAGATTTAAATCTATATACTGCATATGAGAGAAAACATGGGATAATTCACATTTCTTCCTCATTATTCTCTCCCCCACCTTCTTTTCTCCACATGGCATTCCTACTTCATGTTCGATTTTCATTCCGATTTCACTCAAAAGTCTACATATGCTAGAAAACAGGCATTTGCCTTTCGGAGTCTGGTTTAGTTCACTTAGCATGATGATCTCCAGTTGCACCCATTTTCCTCCAAATAACAGCCATTTCCCAGCTGAATAAAATTTTCTTGCATACGGATCTGTACTTCTTCATCCATTCATTTGTTGGTGAGCATAGAGATTCTATTTTGAGTGGGTGGTGCCTGAGCATCTGTATTTTCCTCCACAGCCCTTCAGATGTTTCAAATGAAAACCCAGAGTTAGAACAAATTATGCTAGTATGTACTTCCTCTCAAACCACAGCATGAAACAGCAGAGGCTGCGTCTAAAAATAGCTCTGGAGGCACCGGTCCACAGTGTTAAAGGAAACGCTGGGTAATTTCACCTAGGATGCTTCACTCATCTCAAGTGTTTATGATAGGCCTGGGCCAGTGTTGTCTGTCCTTGCTGATCAGCTCCAGAGATCAGACTTTGCTCTGCTAATGAGCCTGCATGTCTTAGCCAACTTGGCACACACCAAAAAACTTCCTTCCCCACATCCTGACCCATTTCAGGGTCATCTGTGGTGACTGAAGAAGACTGTCTGGCACCTGCAGACAGCTCTCCCCTCAGGCAACTGCCAGTGTCTCTCTGTCTGCCCGTGGCTTCTTTAAGCATCTTTAGAGCTGCCCATCTTGTGCCCAGGCTGTCCAGGAAATGCCTGAGATTTATCACCTCCAGGGGCAGCCCTTAACCAATGAGGGACCAAAGTCCGTGGCTAAGTGTCTCGGCTTTCTTGTCCTCAGTGAGACAGTTTGGAAGCTTAGCTTCATTTACTCACTGATTATTTACTCAGTAACTCATCCTTTTTCGTGACTTCCTCTTGGCTTGTATAATAACATGCCCGCTCTGCCCCCCAGGCTTTCCCGGCTCACCTCCACAGTTAACTCACAGCTTTCCGATCTGAAGCTCTGAGTCTGTTCTGCAGACCCCAGGACAACACAGCCTCTGAGTGGCTCATTTTGACCTCAGCTGGAAATAAGCGTCAAAACAAGGAAGACACTAATTGATAAATAGTCTTGAGGAGATTACAGAGAAACTTCCCCAGCACTTTCATTCTGATCACAAAAGAGGGTATTGTCTAGCACCATCACAAGAGGGTTTTAGAATGGATGCTACGGGCTTGAAATTCTTGAGGGGAATGTATACTGTTATCACAATGAAGACAAACATAGATACATTTTCCTTAAATGCATATTAATTGCTGTTAGTGGGCTCCTCCCAAGAAAAATAGCCTACTTGAGGAAACATTAGAAATAATTCTATTGTTTATACAGAGGGTGTTCAAGCAATTATTGCAACAACGCCAGGGCTGTTTTCTCTTTTCTTCAAGTTCTATCATGAATCCATGCTTCATTATGTAAAATTCTACGTTAAAAATGTGTGTCATGGAAACATTTTTCACTGAGTGGGGGACAAAACCAATTTAACATGGATCACAGGCTAGGAATGACAGAGAAATTCAATATTTTTCCTGTCCTGTTACAATTTAAATAAAAATGAAATCGAAAGGGGAAGATCACCAGGGGTTGCATGACAAAAAAGCAATATACTTTGCCATTTTTTTTTCTGGGTATTATAGCTTATAGCAGTCTTAGCTAGAAAGAATTTGAAATAAAATTGGCTCAAAGATGGGATATTATTATTTTGAGAATAAGAATGAGTAAAAATGTACAGCTCTCTCTGAGTTCAAATCCCTAATGGAATGGATAATCCCACACTAGAAGAATTTGATTTGAGCTAGGATGGTCTCTTTCATGGCGTGCCAGGGCTGACTACCTGGCATGTTTCTTCTCACAAAGCAGGACTCTTTCCTAGCACAAGTACAGCTTTTAGGCCTCTTTACTGCAGTTTAGTTGTCTAGTCTTTGTATTTTAAGGAATGTTAAAGTATTTCCTTGAAATCAAATTAATACAGAACATACCATGCTAGCCGTTTAATTTTATATTTACTTTTAGTTTTAGGCTTATTTTTCCAGAAAATGTAGATCATGAAATGTCCAAACAAATGTCGTAATCATTCAGAATTTTTTTTGTCCATTTAATCCCCTGGTCCCAGACTTCAGTGAAAACAAGCAATTTCAGTCTTATATGGGGGTCAGGACAGGATCAAGGTCATTCTGACAAAGTGGGTGTAACCCTAGGTATTTTCTAATGGAGTATGAGAGGCCAAATTGTTTCTGAGGGGGATTAAAAAAGAAACAAGTAATGCACGGCTGAGAGAGAAAACAGACCAGATAACAAAGACAACATCTGGAGCATTATTGGTGGCCAGCCCTGCCAGGCTCATTGAACAGAAGGGCATGCAAACTGAAGAATTAGGATTTTTTTTTTAAAGACTAAGAAGCAGGTATGCAGGCAAAGAAAGACACGGAGACTAAGTGGTGCTCCAGAGAAGTGCTGTGTTTGCGGGTGAGGGCACATGAACTCCTCCTCAGCACAGTCAGCATTTCCACAAACAATTCCACTTAAATGGCATCATCTCATGCCAGAAATGCAAAGGCCTGGGCTGGGTCTGCAGTCTAACATTTTCATTCCTGATGATGATCGTGGCAAGAATGGACATGGTCAGATGGTAATGAAAACTGTAGCAGTGTCCCGATCATGATGCTGATTAGTCTGGCAGGCCCAATGATCAACCGCAAAAAGGTAAAAATACATGATAGTGAGATGCCTCCATGGGTAAAGGCCCTTTGCAAAAAAGCCTGATGACCTGAGTTTGATCCCTAGCGTCCATAAAAAGGTGAAAGGAGACAACCAATTCCAAGAAGTTTTCCTCTGACCTCCACACAAGTACTGTGGTATACACACCCACATACACATATCATATACACACAGTAATAATAATGAATAAAAATTAAACATATGTATGTACAAAATTCGTCTGTTTTTCTGGTGCCAAATAATGACATTTTCATTGTGAAATGGAAAGATATAATGATCTTTTAGTACTTGTATAGCCTGGGGAAGCACTCTACCTTACTCCTGTAGCCCTCAATATTTTTCTGTGGGACTTTTCACCTTGCCCACTCGTTTGTAGATTATCAATGAGAATAAGTTTGGGTGGAGAACATGAACAATACATGCATATCTCCTTTGAGGCAGTTTTTTAACTGAAAGAGATGATTGTTATCCAGCATTCCAAAAATGTTTGTGAGGATTATTGTCTTCATCCGCGCTTACTTTTGTAAGTTATCAAATAGAATCTTTCTGGTCTGCAAACAACTTCAAGGGTGGGAAAAAACATGTTTGAAATGCATAGAGCTGAAAGTGAGGGCAGTTTTGATGTTTCTTATCTGAGATCCTAAGACTTTCTTTAAAATTAATTTCTATTTTTTTTAATCATGAATATATGTGTGCATCTGTGTGGGAGCCCGTGCATGTGTGAGGTCAGATGCCATCAGAGTCCACAAAGGGCTGTCAGATCTCCTGGAGTTAGAGTTCTAGGCAGTTGTCAGCTGCCCAGGGTGGGTGGGTACCAAAATTGGGTCCTGTGAAAAAGCAGTTGTGCTCTTAACCACTAAACCATCTTCCAGCCCTGAGACCTTGAGACTTTGTTTAGTTATTTTAGATTGTTTATTTATTAATAGGCTCTCTAGACAAGGCCGGTCCTGAATTCCCTGTGTAGCCAAGGATGACCTCGAACCTCTGATCCTCACTCCTATGCCTCCTGAGTGCTGGGAATGCAGGTGCGTGCCACCACAACCAGCTTGTGTGGAGCTGGCCTTCATGTTAAGCAAGCATTCTACGAAGTAAGTTGCCTCCTAGGCCTCCAGCCACTTTAAATAGTCTTTTTGTTTCTGGGTCTGGCTAAGAATTGGGTCTTTAAATATCAGGTAAAACTGTCAAAATTAAAGTCATTTGTTCACATTTAAGCCTGGAGAGTCATTCTTTACCTGAAAATCTCTACATAGGAGGCTAACTCTCAAGGCCCCAAGGAGTAAATGGAGCAAACATGACTTCAGAAGAGCAGGTTCCCATGTGGAAACAAATCACTTTTATTACCTTTTCCTTTTCTTTTTTTCCCATTTGCAATTTGTAGACTCATAAATATTACACATAGTTAAAAATTGAATGGAATTCTATGATTTACTTTTTCATAAATTTTTTAGAGAGTATTTGCCTTGTTCTCTGAAGCGATCGTGATATTGAAGATGAAAATATTATATAAGCATTTTGATAGATTTCAAAGTTTTGGTTTTTTTTAATGTGGGCCGAGAATATGGCTCAATTGGTGGAGTGCTTGCCTAGCATGCACTAAGCCCTGGGTTTCAATCCTTATCACTGCATAAACTGGGCATGGTGATTAAGTCCTGTCAAACCAGCACTCAGGAGGTGGAAGTCAGGAAGAGAAGAGTGTCAAGGTGATTCCCCATTAAGATTGCAAGTTCGAGACCAGCCTGGGACACATGACATCTGTCTCAATATTTTTTAATTAGTCAAAATACTCAGGAGTGATGACACAGTCCCGAAGTAGAGACAGGCTGATCAGGAATTCAGGGGCATCCTAGGTTACACAGTGAGCTAGACACTGGCCTTGTTAGGCTACATGAGACCCTGTCTAAAATGAAATGAAATAACTAAAGCAAGTTGGATGGGGAGGCACCTGCTCATGATCCCAGCACTTAGCAAGCTAGAACAGAAAGACTAAGTTTCAGACAAGCCTGGGCTATATCGAAAGACCATGTCGCAGAAGGTGAAAGAAAATCATTGAAACGGAAAGTGCTGTGTTAGATGTAGTTTGTCACACTCAAAGGAATACAAACAAAAGGAACAAAGCCATCTTTAAATATGCAGAGTGGCTGTCCAGCCCTCGATAGTCGTACCAACAGCTAGCTTGCCAAGTGTAGTGCAAAAGTCTCTGTATCCCATTTGTACCACTTTGCTTTGATCAGCCAAACACTGGTGGAGGAGCAAGGCCCAGTGGCCCAGCTCCTGCAGCTCACTGACATCCTGTGTGCTTGTTTGCAAATCATTCTTTGAATATTGTAAATCACTACCTGGGAATAATATCGTACTTGCTTACAGACAACACCTGTGTCTCCTTTCCTATCCCCATCCATCTATTCTCTTTTCCAGTCACACCAGGTTTTCTTTTTCTGGTGATGGGGATCAAACCCATGGCCTTATGCATATTTAGGCAAACACTTTATCACTAATTTATACCCTAGCCTCAAACACTAACTTAAATTTTCACTTCAAAAAAAAAATGCCATTGTTTCTCCTACTGGGTTCCTAGACTCAAATCCCTCTGACTGAAAAGCTTACAGTCTAGACTTTAGCCCTCACCTTTTGGCCATGGTGCTGGGACTGGAACCTAAGACTGTATACATGTTAGACAAGCAATTTACCATTGTGCTACAAGCCCAGCTACAAAGATGTAGCTCAAGTTGGCTTTCAACTTACCATCCTCCTGCCTTATGCTTTTCAGAAAGTTGATTACCAACATACTCACTATGACTGGGCACCCTCACTTTCTTCACATCTGTGTTCAAATATCACATTGCCCACTTGGTCAGGGAGGGCTTCCCTTGTCACAACCCCAAATGGCGTCTCTCCTGGCATTGATCTCCCGGCCTGGTATTATTTCCCTGCCTATTTATTCATCTGCTTGTTTTGTGTCTTGCATTGTTCCTTCCATCTTCTTACCTCTTGGCACCCCTTCCTCTCTAACATATTCATGTATTTATTTTTTTTTATTATCTGGATCCCTTGGCACACTATGGGTGTTCAGTAAGTATTTGTGTAATAAATCAAAATTGGGGCTTCAACTCCCCTTACTCATTCAGTTAATCAAACAAGAATTACTGAGCAATGTTGATACCCTAGGCACTGTGTGGCTATCCAAAGTGCTGCGATATGCTGAACATGGAAGGGGCTAAGAGTCTCTTGAAAGGCCAAGGAAGGTTTCCATAGGTATTCTCACCCATGGAGGTACAAGAGATCACAGCTTCTTCTGGGACCCTCAAAATTCTAAGGCACAGGCTTTAACTAGAAAAACACTTACTATCACCTCATTAGTCATTTATTAGTTTATTCACCCCACCCAACTTCTCTTTTCCCTCACCTCTTGGGTATATTCACCTTCAGATCTAGCTCCAAGAGTCTGTCTCTGAGAGGCCACCACTCAATCTCTGACACCAGTAGGCACTGAACAATGTGATCAATGAGACAGAAAGTGGGGGGGGGGTCAAGACCAGGAGCCCAGCCGATAACACTATTTATACAAAGCCCACATTATCCCTGCTTGCAGATGGCCACAGTACTTAAGAAAGCTGCCATGTCAGATTAAAATCAATCAAGAATGTAGAATATGGGTCTCAGGTTCAACAGACAGAACTACCGGCGAGGGAGTAGTTGCCAGACAAAAGCCTCCCTGTCTCGGCGTAGGTTGGAGCAGGGCAATGTTCAGGGAAAGGCTGGTTAACCAACCCAGCATGTAATTGAGTCTGTCCTTTTCTCTGTTCTACTAATGATTCATTAAGCAGACTGTACCACTCACTGCGATCCAGACTCATGACTTCAAATCAAACAGAGGAGGCCAATTTCTGCAAGTGTGGGAAGGAAACAGTCAGTGCCCTCAGCTTGACTAGGGTGGGCTACGGAGGCAGGAACCCTGCAATTGCTTTTCTCTGGGCAAAGTATGTTTGGAAAACTACAGCTTCCGGACTAGACAGAACCCAGGTAGTTTTTTTAAAAATGCCCCTGGCTACTGATAAATACATCCATTAGATTCAGCTACCATTATGTCAACTGTGTTTTAATGAACCTATCAGTAATTATGAAGTGAAGATGTTTTAGCTGTAGGTAAATGGTTCCATTTGAGAACTACATGTACATAGATACTAAACAAACATAAATATAGTGTTAAGAAATTAAATATAGTGTATTATTTTAAGGCAATGCTGAGAATTGTTGGAAAGTAGGGAGTTCATAATAATATTTGATTTTTCATTGTATGCCTGTTGTGTACTAAGTGTTATAAATCCTTGTTACACTTCATTCTGTTTCATTTTCAAACGGCTTTCTGGAATGTAAGTATACCATTAGGCTCATTAAATAGATGAGGAAACTGAGTTCCTGAGAAATTAAGCAAGCTGCCCTAGGGATATAAAGCCAAGACTTAAAGCCTGGGTCACTTTGGAGTGCATACTGTTTTGTATTGTACTTCCAAGAAACTTGTTCAGGCTTTTGTAACAAAGATCAAGTACCTTTTTGTGTTCAAGACAGGGTTTCTCCGTGTAACAGCCCTGGCTGTCCTGTAACTCACTCTGTAGACCAGGCTGGCCTTGAATTCAGAGATCCACCTGCCTCTGCCTCCAGAGTGCTGGGATTAAAGGCGTGCACCACCACCGCTCAGCAGATCACGTACCTTTTAAAACAAAGTCCAAGACTGAGGATAAGCTGATAGTCAAACACTTGACCAGCATGATCAGTGTCCTTGGTTCTAGCTAGATACTATAAAAGCCATATCAGAAAGCCAGTCAGATGGCTCAGCTGTACAAGCCTAATTCTGTGAATTCAACTCCCAGAACCCAGGTACAGATGGAAGGAGAGAACTGACTCCATAAAGTTGTCCTCTGACCTCCATATGTGCACCCCCATACACTTATCAAACACAAAATAAATTAAAATCAATTTTCAGAAAAAATGAAAATGAACAAAGTTGTGAAAAGTCATAATTCTCTACTCTTAAATTAGGAGATGCCACCTCTCAAAGAACATCAAAGGAGAGAAAGCAGAAAGGATGTATGTAAGGGCAGGAGGATGGAGAGAAGTCCTTGAAAAGCTATCATCTGGACATGATATAGTCAGTCCTTGCCTAAACTCAAAGCAGCTGTGCTTCCCTGACAAAAACTACTCAAGATGTGCCCTTCAATATTCCATCATGGATAGGAGGAGGGAAGTTAGCAGTTCATGGCTGCTATGGGAGGGAGGAGCCATTTTCTTCAGTGGTATAGACACTGGTAAGTTGCTGATGCTCCAGTAAATAACCCCCACACTCAGGCTCATGAAAGCAACCCTAAATCAAACTCATTGGTCACAAAAGTTCAGAACCAAAGCCAAACTAAAAAGATGTGAAAGTTTAAAAGGGGAATTTGTCGGGAAGAAAAAAAGGATTTAGTGGGAGTACAAGGAGGATGAGAGAATGGGAGTGAAAAATGACCAAAATACATGACACGTGTATGAAGTTGTCAAAGAATAAAAAATGGCTAGAAGATATTCACTGGGCAAAGAAGGATTGGAGGGAAGATTGTAACAAGTCTTTCTCTGTCCTTCCAGCCAGCTCCCAAATAATGACATGGAGACTTCTTATTAATTATGAAAGCTCAGCCTATAGCATAGGCTTCTTCCTAACTAGATCTGATCATGTAAATCAACCCATTTATATTAATCTAATTCTATCACATGGCATTACCTCTCTTCCATCTTTCACCTCCTGTTTCCTCTCCATGTCTTCTGTGCACCCAGATTCTCCTTCTCTTCCTTTCTCTCCCTGGAAATCCTGCCAATACCTCCTGCCTAGCTATTGGCCATTCAGTTCTTTATTAAACCAGCCAGAAGGCATCTTGGCAATAACACATCTTCACAGTGCACAAATATTCTCCAACAGAAGACCTTCAAGACAACCAAAACCACTTCAAAGCTAAAGTCATGAGTATGATAAGGCATGTTATAAGAAGGCATTTTCTCCAAGAGGTGATGGCAGGCTCCTTCAATCCCAGTACTCTGGAAGCAGAGGCAGGTGGATCTCTGTGAGTTTGAGGCCACCCTTATGTACAAAGCTAGTTCCAGGACAGACAAGGCTGTTACACAGTGAAAATCTGCCTTGAACCCCCGTCCAAAGAGGGCATTTTCATGAGCACCACAAAGAAACCTCAACAAAATGAGCTCCTTCCTTGAGAACTTGCATATTAGCAATTATGGAAGTAATCCTAAGGAACTTTCTGGACACTGGCTTTCCAACATGTTTTGCATGACTGTCTCTAGTGTTTCACCATGAAATGCTTGCTTATTTCTACCTAAAGAAATTCTCTCCCCCATCACACAGCATGTTTGAAGTAGGCAGTCACTGAGTTAGAAGTCCCTCTGAGATTCTGGCTGGCCAGACCTTCATTGAACATCTCTAACAACGGGAAGCTTCCCTCTCCTGCTCCAACTCCACACTCCTAATTGCTTCTCAATATTTATTTATATGTTATCTTAAAATGCCTAATGCCTTGTAACTTGTATCCTTGTTTTCTTCTTGGAATTAAAGAGAAGCCTCTCTTCCTATGCTAACTCCATAAGGACCTGCCTTGTGCCCCTAAATATTTTATTTCCTGAGCAAACCATCCTCACTCATCTCGTCTGTTGCTCGTCTGTCGTGATTTATAATGCTGTACGATGTGACTCTTCTGGAGGAGTTGAAGTTGGTCTGTGTCCTCATGAAATATATTTCCCAGAATTGAACATAATAAATCAAAGTATGGTAAGATGCATCATCAAAGCACAGAACAGTCAGAATGCTATATTTCTGTTTCAGCAGCCTAGGAATGCTTTGCTTTGGATGTCCCTGCACCCAACCCATGTTTTGAAGTTTCATGTTGTTTTGCTGCCACTGAATTCAGGTCACTAATGCCCTCAAATTATTTTCTTTCACATGCTGCTGTTTACCAAGTTCTTGCTACAGCATTAACTTTTGTTCCAAAGATAGAAGACAGAACAATTTAAATTTCACCTTGGGCTGGAGCTATGTCTCAGTGGTAGAGCACATACTAACATATGCAAGGTCCCAGAACCAATCCTCAGCATCATGAAAAAAATTAAATTTTACCTTAATACACATTGCCATTTATACATGTGTCCTGTTTTATTCCTTAAAAGGTATTGGGTAGCCAACATATCATCACTGGGCTAATGTCAGGTTGGGTCTTGCCTTGCAGGCTGATTTATTCACATTTCCTCCCAGCATCTTGATCTCCATATATTGAGAACCAAGTCCACTCAGCCCCTCTCCACGTTACTTAAAGAGAGACTGGAAAAACACTCATCTTGGAAAATAGCCCATACAGACTATTGACAAAATTTGCCAAATTAGACCAAGACTGCTCTGTTCATCAGCACTCAGACCTTTTCTATGGGATTCTAAGACAGGCTTTGAGAATTCCTTGTGAAAATATAGAAACTAGATTCACTGGATTGCTGTAGTCTACTAGGACAATAAGAATATCACAGAAGATGCAAATACCCACTTGTCATGCTGTTATTAAAAATAATCCCTTCTCTCTCCCCCTCCTCTGTACATTGACATACCTCTCATTTGATTTCTCACTGCAAGATGCTTGAAGCCAGGACCTTGCATACCACCATGGTATTCTTAATAGATAATTAACATTGAAGTCTTAGGATAGCATTTGTATCATCTACTGCCTTCCCAGTTTTGAAAAGCAAAACATTTGCCCTCTCCTGTCTTCAGGGAGTTTCTAGTTTCCATAGATTGCAGATGATATTATAGGGATCTCTTTTGAAAATTGTTTCCATATTCTTAGATAGGATTTACCCAAATCTGAAGATTTATATTTTTTCAGGTATCATTTTTGTTTTCTTTCCTTTTGTTTGTTTGCTTGTTTGTCTTGCACAATTAGAGATGGAACTCAGGGAATTGCTTGTGGTTGACAAGTGTTCTACCACTGAGAGACGCATCCCTAGCCTAAATGTGAACTAACTTTCTTTTTTCTTGTCTTTTATTTTTCAAGACAGGGTTTCTCTGTATAGCCCCAGCTGTCCTGGAACTCACTCTATAGACCAGGCTGGCATGGAATTCACATAGATTTGCCTGCCCCTGCCTCTGCCTCCCAAGTGCTGGGATCAAAGGAGTGTGCTACCCCCACCCTCACCCCACCCTACCCCACTCTGCAAATATGGACTTTTTAAAGGCTGGTTCCAGGTTCCAGGATGTTTTTGTTTGCAGCATTGGAAATATTTGGGCTGATGGTGGAGGTTGATTTTGGGAGGAGGTCACAGTCCCCACCCAAAAAAATTGAGATACTGTTTTCAAAATGAGTGAGGGATACTGGGTAAACAAAATAAATTTAATGATGGCAGTGAATCTACAAATGCAAATATCCTTTAAGACTCAGTTCTTTCTGGTTAGTCTTTCTGAAATTAGTATTCCAGGTCTGTGCTGTTCTTGTGGTTGGAATCTTTGACTCTCATCTCCCTCTTCCCAGACTTATATATCTTACAAACTGAGCTCTTCAGAGAGCCTCATCCCTAGCTCCCCAGCAACTTCAGGCTCCGAGGTTGTTTTCCCTATGCTGTGGACTTAATGTTCATGTCCTCTTCAAATTCTTATATTGAAACGTCAACCCCTGATATGATGATTTTTGGAGATGGGACCTGAGGGATGTAATTAGAGTCTGATAATCAAGTCTGAAAGATGGGATTGATGTTCTTATTTAAAAAAAAAAGAGAGGCTCACAAGAGTTTGTGTTTTCTCTCCCTCTCCCTTCCTATCCTCTCTTTCCTTTCTTAGAATACAGTGAGAAGACAGGCTGCCTACCAACCAAGAAGAGAGCTCTGACCAGATACTGGATGGGCTTCCCTGTAATCTTGACCTTCCCAGCCGCCAGAACTGAGAGCTATAAGTATTGTTTTGTTGCTGTGGTTGTTGTTGATTTGGGGGTTTGGGAGTGCTGGGCATTGAAGCTGGGTTGTGATTATATACTAAAGCATGCATTCTACCACTGAGCTGGACCCTAGCCTCTCATTGTTAAAGCCACCTAATCTGTGCTATTCTATTGTAGCTGTACAATTAAGGCACTCCACTAGTATTATTAGGGGCTCTAGTACCTTCGCAAAGATAACTCCTTTTGCTTGTTTGTAACACACATCTCTCGGAAAACAGATGTATTCATTCAGGTTTATTGCTTTTGGTAAGCTCCGATGCTATTTCCACAGTTCCTGTTACCAATGTGGTTGAAAATTAGTTTGAAAGCACAGAAGATGGAGTCATTGAGGGCTTCTGAGGTCAATAGGTTTGGAAATAAATTGTTCCATTTATCAGGATGAGAACTGAATCCTCATATTAACCTTCCTAATTGCTTGCTTACCTTGTTTTTATACTTTCTAAGTGAACGGGAACAAAGCCACTTGCTGCTGTTCTCATTAACACTAATGATCAATAAGTAGAAAAAAATTGCTGATTCTTATATTTTGTTCAACATTATGTATGCTTAATTTAGAGCTTATTAGGGCATTGCCAGTTTTGCTCATTATGTCTTCGACAAGATGAATGTGTTTCTTCGACAAGCAGTTAACACAAAGCAGCAATGACTGACTCTGGTTTTGTAATCAAGCAAGGTTTTCCGTTGTAGTTACAGCTGGGAGTGGGAAGAGAAGAAGTAAACATGAACATTTAATATTGCCTTCTTCTCTTCTCAAGAGACATAGGTACTTGTAACTGTTAAGCATAGAGGATAAATAACCAGAGCCAACTTGGAAGTATTTGGCCTTGCACTCCTCCCTAATTTTCTTGAGGTTCATTCCATCCATTAAAATCATGACATGATGGGCTGGAGAGTTAGCTCAGAAATTAAGAGTACTGTGTTCTTGCACAGGTCCTGGGTTTGGTTCCCCGTGCCTACATTACAGCTTACAACCATCCATAACTCTGGTCCCAGGGAATCTGACACCCTATTCTGACTACAGGTGCCATGGGCATCACAAGGCAAAACACTCATACACATAAAATAATTTTTTTTTTTGGTTTTTCAAGACAGGGTTTCTTTGTGTAACCCTGGCTGTCCTGGAACTCACTTTGTAGATCAGGCTGGCCTCAAACTCACAGAGATCTGCCTGCCACTGCCTCCTGAGTGCCGGGATTTAAAGGCATGTGCCACCACTGACCAGCAAAAAAGTTTTTTAAATTTTTATTTATTATGTATACGGTGTTCTACCCACAAGTTTGCCTGCAGGCCAGAAGAGGACGCCAGATCTTATTTTAAATGGTTGTAAGCCACTATGTGGTTGCTGGAAATTGAACTCATGACTTCTGGAAGAGCAGCCAGTGAGTGCTCTTAACCTCTGAGCCATCTTGCCAGCCTGCAAATAACTTTTTAAAAATACAATCACAACATGAAATATAAGTAGATGCTACAACATGGATGAATTGCAAAAACCTTGTAAGAAATGAAAGAAACCAATCACAAAGGACCAAATGTGGATTTCCTTATTCTGTCAGTTCCACAGACAGGAAGCAGGTTAATGATTTCCAATTACTTGTGGGGCTGAATGGTGGGATTGTGGAGTAATGGCAGTGAGGTATGGAGATTCTTTACAGAGTGACAGCAATGTTCTGTCATTCATCAGGCTAACAAGTGCAATAGCCAGAGAGACTATTATGCCAACCTCCAGTCTAAATATGATTTTTACTATTTCTTAAAATTTCTGGAACAGACTGCTTTCCTGGGGATGTTCTCCTGCCTGAGTGATCAACAGGCATATTTGGATTAACTTTTTAAGAGAGGGGGGAATGGTATGTCTTTTATTATTGTTGTTGTTAATGTTTTAGGTTAACATATAAAAATGCTTTTGTTTTCTTATCAGAAAGCCATTGAGTACATAGAAATGTTATTATTTTGGAAGCAGTTTGGAATACCTGCTAAGACTCTGATGTGATTCTTTTGGCTAATAATCAAGGTCCTGCAGTCACATTCAGTTGCCATTTTACAAGATGCTAATTATGAGGGAGGGTCCATCTCCAATGATTGTTAAAGCTACCAAACACCCCTCTCAAGAGTTGAGACCCTAGAGTCTTTTACAGGATGAGTTGGTCTAGCTACTTTTAACTGAAATGGGATATAGGAAGGATTAGCGTCTTCATTTTTGCTGACTTTCAGTTATGGAGGATGATCAAGGGGATCCAGACAGATAGAGTTAGGTTGCCAGAGGACCATCTGATGGTAGATCAACAGCTCTTAGGTACATGAGGTCCAAAGACTAATAGAATCACAATAAGGATTTTAACACATATAACCCATTTCTGCCATGAAAACCCAGAGATCAAATTCTGAAACTGCCATGAAAGAGATGGTGGTATCTGATATGTTTAGAATCTGGTTTTGTAGACTGCATAAGGCCGATGAGACATTAGCAAAGTAATCAGGACTATACACACAGCACTTAACCTTGTTTCAATGCAATGACATCCTCTAACCCAATAAATGATAGGAAAATAGAAACTGGGTAATTTTGCCAATGGAAAACACTGAGTCCAGTGATATTGTAACACTTAGGCAAATTACTAAGGTGATCTAGAGTTTTTCATCTTCATTATAAAGAAGAAATAAATAAAAGGTTACCCAGAAGTAAATACAGACACAAGGAAGGAATAAAGTTTTCCTAATTATAAAGAATGTTTTCTCTGGCCTAAAGTGTGAGTACAACTCAAAACTCTAATCAGTAAATTACCCCCATTATGAGTTTTTACCTCCTGCTAGTCACTCACAGTACTCCATCCCCAGCCATTTAAATTAGTCCCCAGTTTGGAAGTGAAACTTTCATTTCTTTGTTCATTTGGACAGGTATTTAAGATCTGTTATGTGTTGAATTTCCCCAGAGTCTATGGGAGGTATTTCCTTAGGAAGGTCTTCTTTGTAAGGCTGAGCTGGGGAGTGATGGACCTAGTCAGCAATTCCTGAGACCTTGGTGCCTGTAAGAGAAGGTAAAATCACCAGGAGAGGACCTCTCCAAAGATGAGTTGACCATCGGCCCTGAGGGCCCTCCCAGTTAGGTTTAATTAGTACCTGTTTTCCCAATTGAAAAAGAGGTTATTTTTCTTCATGTGTTAAGCAGCCTCTATAACTCAGGTTCTTTCATATCTCATTGGAATTCATAGAGTCTAGAGGCAAACTGATTTAAAGGCATCATTATCTAGGAATGGATCTGCTATTGAATGGGGTGCTCATGAAGCCCCTTCAAAGGGTTAGGCTGGGAGCTGAATGAGGGCCTGTGTGGGCTCTCTGTAGAGCTGATGGTACTATTGCCCTCCCAGTAAGCTGAATCTCCTGGCAAAGGTTTTGAAAGGATTAAACTACGATCTTGCTGGTATGTTCCTCCATTCCAGAGAACTGAGGTCTTCAAGAGCAATGAAAATAGCATGTAATTCTCAGTTAGCTACATACTAAAAAATAAAGGAAGGACTTCTAGTTATATCTTTGAAGATATCTTGGAAGACCAAACTGGGGACTAATTTAAATGGCTGGGGATGGAGTACTGTGAGTGACTAGCAGGAGGTAAAAACTCATAATGGGGGTAATTTACTGATTAGAGTTTTGAGTTGTACTCACACTTTAGGCCAGAGAAAACATTCTTTATAATTAGGAAAAGCACAAGAGCCCTTTAATCTGATTGGAGAGATGGTTGTGAGTGCCCAACCTGGCATGTCAGCAGCCCATACTTGGGGGTTAATGAGGATGCCTGTAAGGACTCAACCATTGTTTGCCTCTTCAGTAGAGGTGAGCATGGCTATTGTTGTGGGATTTTGTAGAGGCCTGAAGATAATTTAGGCTCCTGTTTTTTGTTTTTTGCTAGGTCTCTGTCCAGTAAAGTAAGAGGAGATTCAGGGATTAGAATATGGACAAAGAACAAATGACTAGGATTAGTAAAGTGCTTGCTGTGCAAGCATGAGGACATGAGTTCAAATCCCCATCAGTTACTTAAAATCCAAGCGCCAGTCTACACCTGCAATTCTAGTGCTGGGAGGGTGGTGGGGGAAGTACTTCTGTGTATGTTTATCTTATTGAGTGTTAAATAAAATACTGTTTGGCCAATGAGACAGCAAGTAGACGGGACTAGGAGTCAAAGAGGATTCTGGGAAATGTAGTAGAGAAGTGTGATCCAGGCAGGAAGTGACATAGCAAGGAGACTCATATTTAAGCAAAGGAGAAACAGGAAGCGCCCCTTTTTTCTCTTCCTCCTCCAGAGGCAGGATGTGATCCACTGACAAGGAGGGACGCCAATAAGGCGTCCGATAAGATAAGTCTTATAACATACATAGATTTATGATAGTTAAGACTGAGCTAACAGATGAGGAATCCTAGTCATTGGCCAAGCAGCTTTAAACCTAATACAAGTTTTTGTGTATTTATTTGGGCCTAACTCAGGCGGGCAGCTTGTGTAAAGGGTACACATGGCAGTGGGGCTCGATGGCTTTTGGCAGAAAGATTTATCGTAACAGGAGGGGAGATGGAGACAGGCAGATCCTTGGAGCACATTGGCTATACAGCTTAACAAATCAGTGAGTTCCAAGTTCAATGAAAGACCCTGTCCGCAAAAGTAAGGTAGAAAGTGATTGAGGAAGACACCCAACACCAACCTGGGGAGCATGTGATCGAGTGTGCGTACACACACACACACACACACACACACACACACACACACACACACGAATGCACAATGCACATGCATCACATACACACACCATTCCATAGACAGCATAAAGGCAGAGTAAAACATTTGGTGACAGGAGTCCCATGAATGCTACTGTTTGGAAAGTATTGGGGGTCAATTTTCTATAATATGAGGTAAGAACAGAGTAGTAGGCTTCAGTATCCAGAAGAAAACACATGGTCCTATCTGTGACTTTCCCAAGGCTCCATTCCATTGATGTTGATGGTCAGAGGTCAACTGGGGCTTGTTCCATTGACACCTGAGGCTCTGATAGGTAGTAAGCCTCCCAGTGTCTTCCTTGCCACTTTGAGAGCAAGCATCCTTAGGAAGACATCAAATATCTGGGCAGCATCCCATATGAAGGGTTACACTCTGGCCCTGGACACATGGGGAAGGGCCCAGGATCAGCATAGGAAGACTTGGTGGACTTTGCAGAGCCCCCGTTGAGGGCCCTACCCTGCCTGGGGAGTGGTGGGTGGATGGGGTGGGGGGTGGGCTGGGGGTGGGGGAGGAAGTTTGGGGGTGAGGGGAGGGAGAGGGAGAAGGGACTTGAAATAAGCTTGTTCCCTAACTAGAACTAATAAAATAAATAAAAAAAGTATCTGGGCAGTTTTCTGCAGTGACTGACCTACCAAGAGATTTGTTAGTTGATTTCCTGTAGGCGCAGAACCAATGGGAGGTCTTAAGAACTTATGCTGTGAGAAGTTCTGTCTGACTTTCTTCTCCATTAGCTTTAGTATCCTATTATCTGCCTTCTTCCTCTTCTAGGTCTGGTTATAGACAACAGGATTTTCTGTAATTAGCAGACCATCATTGGGAGTGTTAGGGCCCAAAGACAATTTCTGTCATTTCCTCCAGATGGTAAGGGAAGACTGAGGAATGACTCTGTCTTGGTGAAGGATGTGGCCTTCACAGGAGGATAAGTCAGAGTGGACTTTTCCATAGCCTCCTCAAAGCACTCTAAGAAGGCAGTATTTTTTTTCACTAGCCCCCTGGTCAATAGTTGCCACTTACAGGTCATATCTATCTGAGTTCTAACTTAAATTTCCTGATTACTATTGCTTTGCAGGGTCTGCTAGCTAAGTAACAGATACAGAATAGGGGTGCTTTGTTTGTTTTGGTTATTGTTACTGTTGGCTATCAGCTGGCTTCTTTTCACTTTCTAGAGACTATGCTCATGCTCTTCCAAGTGCCTCCTCCATTTCAACAGTGGGGGAAAAAAGAAAAAGAACTCTCTCAAGGCTGGAGAGATGCTTCCGAGGTAAAAAGCACCTGCTGCTCTTGCAGAGAACACAGGTTTGGTTCGAAACATTACAGTTCCAGGGTCTCCAACGCCCTCTTCTGAACTTTGAAAGAACTGGACATACACATAGTGCACACACATATACATATATACAAAACACTCATATACATAAAATAAATGTAAAAACATTTTTTAAAAAATCTCCTTTACTATATTTCTTTATGCTTCAAATATCTCACATTTTAAAATTTTTATTTAGTGTGTGTGTGTGTGTGTGTGTGTGTGTGTGTGTGTGTGTGTGTGTACATGTATGTACACAAGCGTGATGATGTAGTTGTCAAGGTTGGAGGACAACTTGTAGGAGTCTGTTCTCTACTTTTACTACCTGGGTCCTGAGGATTGAACTCAGCTAGTCAGGGCTTGGCATCAAGCGCCTTTACCCACTGAGCCAACTCACTGATCCCAAATTATTTCACTTCTGATCCATCAAAGAAAACTCTGATTTTAGAGAACCCCATATGATCGGGTTAAGACTACTTAGATCACCTCTCTATATTTTACAGTCAACTGGTTAGTAACCTTAATTACATCTGCAAATTAATTTTTGTGAGTAGTAAATCAAAATCATAACAGCAGTCAGATAGGAAATGTGTGGGAAGCAACTAATAACTCTGCCTTATCATGGTACTTTCAGATACACTATTGAGTGCATACTCCTGGAGCGATCTCATCTTCCGACCAGCTCATTGGTTCTGACCACTCTCAGATCACTACCTATAGCTCCTAACCTCACCCTGGAGGCTGCATCAACAAGTTCCATGGTTCTATTTAGAGATTCTGTTCCCTTGGTTCTATCAACCAGTGTAACTTCTTTCTAGGTTCCTTTCCCTCCAAGAATCATTTCTCAGCATCATCCTTGATTTTATGCCCATTGACCCTGCTGCTGTAACTGCCTTACTTTTCCCATTGCTTTGACTTAAAAAGAGAAGGTTTTACTTGACTCATGGTTCAAGAGGCCAAAAGCCCTTATGGTAGAGGAAGCATGGGGAGTTTATAGAAGTGGGAGTGTATGTCGGAGAATCTTCCCTTCTTAAGGGATCAAGAAGCAGGAAGGGTGGGGATAGGGTACTCACAAGCAGCTGGCTTTCTTCTTTCATCCAGCTCCTGAGATTGTTGGGCTTCTGTTCAGAGCAAGGCATGCCCTCTAAATTAATCTTTGCTGGAAAACGTTTCACAGACTTCTAGGAAGATGTGCCTCAAGTATGTCTTTGGTCTCCCTCTCTCTCTCTCTCTCTCTCTCTCTCTCTCTCTCTTCTCTCTCTCTCTCTCCCCTCCCTCCTCCCTCCTCCTCCCTCTCTCTCCTTCCTTTGTCTGTTGTTGTTTTTTGAAGCAGGGTTTCTTTCTGTGTAGCCCTGGCTGGCCAGCCTCCTGAACACTGGAATTAAAGGTGTGCACTACTACCTCTGGCCCACCCTTGCTGTTTCTTAAGCCAATCAAATGGAAATTTGAAATTAACCATCACAGCAACATATACCAACGAATCCTGCCTCCAAAAATTCTCCAACCTGCTTCCATCTCTTTACTCTCAGCTCTGGCTACCTTTTACCTCTCACACGAATTATTCAGCAGCCCCATAATTCATTTCTTAGCTTTGATCTCTATAGAGCACATTGCAGATTTCCACTCTAATCCTCTTTCAGTTCCTTTTAGCAAACTCCATTTCTTAGCTAAGCTTCCGGTTGTGATATACAGTTCAGCAATCAAGTACACCCATGCAAGCTGTAGAAGGTGGAAGTGATGTATCATGACCAGAGGGCCTTGCTTCTGCTATTTCCATTGACAAGCAGAGTTATGGAGCTATTTGGCCCTTAGTGGCTGCTGCAGAGAGAGTGTCCAGTGTCCAGGCTCTAGCTACATGGGTGAAAAGAACATCCAGTTAGTTGGATGATTTCCAGACCACAGCAAAGAAGAAAACATCTTGGAGCCAGCCATTATGTGGAGACGGAGTCTTAATATTCCAGTTCACTGACTGCAACAGAAGCAACAGATCTCTGGCAGTCAGGCTATTCTGAAAGGTTTTGTGGAAGCACAGTCTAGATTTGGCTCCCCTAACAATTCCAATCATTTTTATACAGCTTGTATTTGTACCCAGGTGGTATATTTTGTCTGCACCTGAACTCTGACTACTACATCACCTACAAGCAGCCACGACTCACCCACTGTGATATTCTCAAACCCTAAAACCCAAAATCAATGATGGCACTACCTTTCCTTAAGACGTTCCAGGTGCTCCAATATTCAATTTACCAAGTTTGAGCACTGTTTACAAGATGTATTTTTTATTTATTTGTATATGTTTGTATCTGGGTGGTTGTATGTTGCATGTATGCAAGTGCCCTTGAAGGCCAAAAAAGGGCATTGAGAACTGAAATTGGGGCCTCTGATAGAGAAAGAAGAGCTATAAATGTAAATAAAAATTAAAACAAAGTAATAAGATAGGGCTTTACTATGTCTTTTGACATTTCAAGTCCATTTAATTCACATTTTTGAGTACCTACCTGTGCAAAGCTTTGGACTAAGTTATGAGGCATTGCAATTGCTAAGACATCCAAAACTTGGCAGTTGCAAGACTTTTGATTAGCAAGGTAGAGATGTAAATACTTCAAGCACAGCAATCAGAAGTGGCAGAACTGAAGAGTTTATGTTTTGAGACTTCGTAGGCTTTTAAAGTTTTCATTTGTTTCGTCTAAAGTTAATGGGCTAGTAATCAGTGACACTAGACATAGCGTACCTTGGTGGGAAGAACATTGCCTGTCTGGAGAGAGAACACAAGACTCCTTAATTCTTTACCTCCCACTATCTGGTAATATGATCTTGAACAAGTAGCTCAACTTCTCTGGGCTTTAATTTGTCATTTGTAGGATGAACTTTTTGAATGAATGACCTTAAGAATTCTATTATTTTGTATATTTGTCATATTTAAAATGTGAAGTATCTCTAAAACTTCTGATTAGAATGCAGTACATATGAAATAATGCTAATATCACTTTAAGTGTGCTAACATTTCCTGTAGTGTTTAGAAGATAAGAACATAGCATGGCTACAAACTACAAGCTTTGATTTCTTGATTCTGAGAGATGGATGATAATAGTCACCTTTGCCAGCTTGGGGACAATTTTCTCAAATGTGCTTCCCACTCCACTTTCTCAGCCCTTCCAGCCTTATGATTTTCTTTTTATTTTGCTTTCATGTATTGCCTGATAGGAATGCTAGCTAGTCTTTGTTAGATGGATGCAAAGGAGAACTTCAAATAAGCATTTTTTTTTACCTGCTTTGATAAATGAGCCGTTTTGAATTCTGGACTCAGACTGTGTGGCAATTGTCTTCAAATATCAGTGGAAGGAAGACATATGAAGGCACACAAAAAATAGGATTAGAATCATGAAAAGAGCTATTTCATCACCTGATCTTTTCTTTGTAACTAGGCATGCAACAGCTTACAAGAATGGCCAGAAAGGCTAGCAGCTGCAACAGATGAGCCCAGAGAGAGCATTGACTTAAAATAAAGCCATTTCCCTGTCATTTCCAGTACAATTGATGGCAGGAGTGATGGTGGTGGTGATGTCTGCCTGCTCCCTACAGTCTGTCGTTCAGGACAGCGATTCAGTAACTCTCATGCACAATCCATGACCTCCAAGGCCACTCAAGGTGCTAACACTGAGATATCAAAAGCAAAGTTTAGGAGGATAGGAAGGAGGTGGGGGATCTTACTTGTTGGATATTTGGTGGATTGGTGGCGATGGTGGTGGTGTTTTTTATTTCTTTTGTTGTTTTTTGAGACAGGGTCTTATCATGTAACTCTGACTAGCCTAGGACTCACTATGTTGACCAGACTGGCCCCAAACTCACAGAGATCTACCAGCCTCTGTCCACCAAATGCTTGGGATTGAAGCCACATGCCACCATGCCTAGCTGCTTGCTGGATGCTTTTGTGAGTAGTCTTGGTACTGTTTCTGTCCACATTCTGTTGGTCTGACCTCAGCAATATGGGCACATGTAATTGCATCAGAGGCTGAGGAATGGGGTCTAGCTCAGTACTAATGGAGGAAAACAGCAACTTTTGATTACTACATGCTGGTCTTTGGGCTCTACCTTACCCAGGGATATTGATTCTTTCTGTATGTTCCCTCTCGGCTTCCTCCTTCTAACATGTCAACACTTGATAAATATTTCAGAGTTAATTCTGACTTGCCACGAACAATTGGAAACTATATTTGGAGTGTTGATATTCATCAAGCAAGCATGGTTTTCATGGCACAAGCTTTAGGCTTCTCTAAGTACTCTAATTTATGCCTTAGAATCCTACAGTATGTTACTTTGTACAAGGTATGCAGTGTCCATATGTCACTCTGGGTGACACATAGATTTAGCTTCAGGTTCATGAAACTGGGAATATTACTTCCCTAATGTTATCAAATTTAAGAGGTCAATGATTAAAAAGAAATCAGCCTTCCACTTTCCTTTAGACCACTTATCTAGGAAATTAAATCACAGATCCCAACTTTAAAAGTTTTCCTATAACATACATAGTTTTTATTTGATGTGGACTAGTGTTTCTCAAACTATGGTCCCTGGAGTAGCATCAGTACTATTTGATAAATTGTTGGTAACACAAATTTTCAGGTCTCAGTTCGTTCTCTGTCTTACATATGTGGGTAGCCTTTGCTCCAGTTTGGGTAATAAGGCCCAGTAATCTGTACAAGTCCTGTAAAAGAATATTCTAGAACCACTAAAGTTACTTAGATGAGTTGTATTATTTTGGGAGCTGTTACATCAAGAACCAAGTCAAAATATTATTTCCCATGTTTTTCCATTTGTTGTGTATGAATTATGTGTGTGTGTCTCTCCCTGTGTGTGTGTGTCTGTGTGTGCAAGAGGTGTGTGTGTTGGCATGCATGTGGAAGTCAGAGAATAAGTTTGCGTATCAGTTCTCACCTTTTACCTTGCTTGAGACAGGTTCTCTTGTTTGCACTGTGCACCAGTCTAGCTGGCCTGAGAGCTTCCAGGCATTCTGTCCCTGCCTTCCATTTCCCCCCTAGGAGCGCCGAGATTATAGACACATGCTACCAATTCAGGCTTTACATGGGTTCTGGGAATTCAAACTCAGGTCCTCAACTTTGTACAGCAAGTTCTGTATCCACTGTGCCATATTCCCAGCAAACAAGCAAAACAAAGCCTCTTCCTCTTTCTCATGTTGCTGTGAATTTAGATTGATGTAGCATGCTGGGGAAACCCACAGAAACAGCTGAGCTGAGCAAGTTGGAGTGCATGGACCCCAGTCTGACAGCTGGGGAACGAGCATAGGACTGAACCAGGCCCCCTGAACATGGGTGTCAGTTGAGGGACTTGGATAGTCTATGGGGCCTCTGGCAGTGGAACCAGTATTTATCCCTAGTGCACAAATGGACGTTGGGAGCCCATTCCCTATGGAGGGATATTCACTCAGTCTAGACACACAGGGGAGGGCCTAGGTCCTGCCCCAAATGATATGACAGACTTCTATGATCCCCAATGGGAGGCCTCAGCATTCTGAGGAGTGGATGGGGGTGGGATGGGGGGGTTGGTGGGGACATGGGCAGACGGGAGGGAGAGGGAACTGGGATTGGTATGTAAAATAAGATTGTTTTTAATTTAAATTTAAAATTTTTAAAAAAAGATTGATGTAGTAAATTCACAAAAATGAAGATTGCTGCTCTTAAGAATCCTGAGACATCATAAAGGCATAATTTCCAATAAGGTCAGCCACAAAGATCTAAAGTTCTAATGAAGCGTGTCTAGCAGCTTCCTTTAAAAAAGAAGCTGTAGTCATGTGTGTAATTCATTACTGTTTCTTTGGCCATCCATGTTTTGTCTCCAAATGATGGCTCACAACTATAATCCCAGCCGTAGGGAACATGAAGCAGGAGGACTGTTGTAAGTTCCAGGCCAGGCAGGGTCAGTGAGTTCAGAGCCAAATGTGAGACTCTCAATAAAATAAGGAAGAAGATAGAGATGAGGGAAGGAAGAAAAGAGAGAGAAAGAAGAAAAAGAAATTGTCAGGGGGCTGAGAGATGGCTTAACGGTTAAGAGCACTGCTGCTCTTCCAGGGGACCCAGGTTCAATTCCAAGCACCCACATGGCAGCTCACTCTGTCTGTAACTCCAGTTCCCCTGGATCTGAAACCTTCATGCCACTGCCCATAAAATAAAGTTAAAAGGAATTATTAAAAAAGAAGTTATAATAATTCTGTTGGGAGCTGGCAGTGGTGGCACATGCCTTTAATCCCCTTAATCCCTGCACTTGGGAGGCAGAGGCAGGCGGATCTCTGTAAGTTTGAGACCAGCCTGGTCTACAACAGCAAGTTCCAGGACAGCCTACAAAGCCACAGAAAAACCCTGTCTCGAAATACAAAAAAAAAAAAAAAAAAAAAAAAAAAAAAGAATTCTGTTGGGTCAGAAATACTAAACATTTATAACCAATGGATGGGTAGTCATCCCGTGGATTCAAGTACTTTTGACTACTGCTCTGGAACAGGGTCAGTTGTACTATTCTAGTTAAATATTATTAAAAGATACTGACTGCCTTTGGTATATGGCCAGCCTTTCCTTCAGTTTAAAATTTTATCTATCAAGTTTTAAGACTAATACCTCCAGTTCCTCTGAGAGACACAGAAAAAAGCTTTCTATGAAGGTTGTACTGTTCCATTTCTGGAAATGTCTATAAAAGATCTGCTACTGTATGTTAACATTTGCAGTGACTAAGACAGGCTTTGTCCCCCTGGTAGCACTGACATTTGGAGCTGGGTCATTCTTTGTTGTGGGGCTAACATGTATGCTGTAGGAAATTAAGCAGGAACTCTGATCCTCTGTTTGTCCACTGGATGATTATAGCAAACATAATGGACTCCCAGTTGTGACAAGCCAGATATTCTAGACACTGCTAAGGGTACCCTGACAAGTAAAACTGTCGGGGCTGAGAATAACTTAATAGTAATTTTGTTCAAAGCTATAGAAAGAGCCTATGTTCTACATTTTTCTCTAGTTCACTGTTGAGGACTCTGGAAGTGACAGAACTATCTTGAAAGGATCCAGTTCACAAATCCTCATTGTTTTAGGTCCATTTTCTCCTCAGGACAACTTTATCATGGGATATGCAAATTTATAAACTGTAAGCAACATTTTTGCACGTAACTTGTATACTGATTAATTATATTATACTGTTGTGCAAAAGCAATCAAAAAGCTGGGTAAGGAACTCTGTAAGAGTCCGTACTACAGAGTGCACCACTAACTGGGTGGTTTTTAAGCTACTTCATTTAAAAATTGAAATAAAATATATTATATTTAATCCCTCTTGTTACATTATACCCCAAGATTCTATCCTTTGAAATTCACCGTTGTTTCTGGAGTTTACTTCCTAGAATGGAAGAAACAACCTAGTAATTCACCTGCTGGGTTTATTTCAGATGTTATTTGCTTCACCATTACTGTAACCTCTCCTTCCTTCTACTCGAGTACTCCATATTTTCAATCAGTCAACTTTGTATTTAAATCATTAGTATTTAAATGATATGCTGAGGCCAGGTGGTGGTGGCGCATGCCTTTAGTCCCAACACTCGGGAGGCAGAGGCAGGCAGATCTCTGTGAGTTCGAGACCAGCCTAGTCTACAAGAGCAAGCTCCAGGATAGGCTCCAAAGCCACAGAGAAGCCCTGTCGAAAAAACAAAACAAAACAAAAAAACAGAAAAAATTATATGCTGATAGTGTACTTAATATCCTTATTGACCATCTCATGTTAATGTTTCATCTCATCATCCATGTGAGCATGTTTTAGTTAGTTTTTAAAGTAACTTTTATTTTAATTATATATATGTACATGTACATATATATATACGAGTGTTTTGCCCACATGTATATCTGTGTATCCCTTTGTGCCTTGTTTCCAGAGAGGCCAGAAGAGGGTGTCAGACCCCTGGGAACATAAGTTACAGTTAGGAACTGTCATGTGGGTGCTGGGAACTGAACTTGTCTTCTGCAATAGCAGCCAGTGTTCGTAACCAATCAGTCATCCCTCCAGTCATCTATATGGTTTAAACATTGCCCCCTTTCCCTTTTCAATTAGTCTTTTTTAAAAAATATGGAACGGGCATAAAGATGTATGGCTATCACAAATTTAACAGGAAACTAAAATTATTTTTTCAAACTTTAGAGAATATAGTATCCAGATTTTATTGCTAAAAAATCTAATCTTTACCCTCACATCTTGCTGTTAGGATGCATGACAGCAAGGCACTTTTTAAAAAATTTAACAAACAAGTACAAATTCTGGTTATTGATTTTTCACACATAATTTTTGTATTATTAACATAAGGTACAGTCATCCTGAAAACAAAGACAAAGGAACAAAAAAGATAATGTATTGAAATGACAGATGAAAAAGATATGAGGTCAGAAGAAACATGTATACAACAAAGCCTACAATTTGAGAAATGTGGAAATCAAAGTCAAGCTAGCTAATTACTAACAAAGATGGCAGCCTGGTTTCTTTTTGTCTTTCACAGTGAATGCACGATTAGCACTTAGTACTAAGGCTGGGGAATAAACCATCTATAATCTACTGAAAAAGACCATCTGCTTCTATAAATTTTGTTCTCATATACTTGCCAAAGAAGAGAACGTATTAACAAAATAATGGGCCCTGCTCTGTTAATTGTAGGTTGTTTGCAGTTTTGCTGTTGCTATTAGAATTTAATAAGCCATTCCTTCTGCTAAATTAATAAGCAGCCAAGATTATGTAATAGCTGCTTTCAGCTGCTAATTATTTTCCCATAATTCCTTCTCTACCCCCAGCCCTCCCCACCTTTTTTTTTCTTTTTTGGCTAGGAACACAGAGATGAGACTGCCAATATGTCATTAGCAAGTCTCCCATCGTTTCCAGAGGTACCAACCAACATTAGTAACATATCCAATGAAGTTAAGCTTGGGAGGTGGCTATCTCAGGAACCTTGAGGACATATGTGTTTTGTACACAAAAAGAAGAGGCAGTGTCTGGAATTAGACGGCAGGGTTTCATTGTGTAGTATCAGTGCTATCTTTAAACTGACTAATGACATCCGTTTCCTGTATTAAGGAAGAAAAAGAACACTGGCATTTCAGGGCCATGTTTGGACAGGAATTTGGGCAGGGGGCCTAAAGACCTACCAAAAGCCAATTCTGCTTTCTGTTGACCACTTTAATATTCCAGTATATACCAATCACACACACATTGGTAGGAAACTTTCCAGGCAACATAGTATTGCTGAAAGGGGACGATAGTCTAGTTTTATTTTGCTAAACAAAGGCATCATAAAATGACCTCAAATTCCTATCATATATGATCCTATTACATTGGCACTATAAGACATAAAAATGAACATTACTCTCTAATAAGGGATTTCTTTGAGTGAATACAGCTTCGATTAAAATGTAGCATCTTTTTTCTTACGTTGGTTAATTTATAATTCGTGTTTAGTAACCTCTAAAAAGGAAGGCATGGCCCAACAAATGCTCTTTTGGCTTTTTTTTTTTTTTTGTAGGAACGGAGGTGAATAGAGTAATGAATAGCATTTGACATGGGAAATCCATGGCTGTCCAAGCAAGGTCATCTAATCCTATGGGTCTCCACTCCCCCTATCTATAAAAGATGAGTTGAACTACATGATTCATCCATTCTATCATTCAAATAAAACATGGGCATCCATTATATGCCCAGAATTAAGTCAACATTTCAGCTTTTCACAAGTCTATCATTTTATAATTTGATTAGGCAACTCACATTTCTCAGTAGTGTTAAAAGACCAGACAGGGAACTAGGTTGCTAAAACGCATAAAATCCAAGATGCGCTAAACAGAAACAAGAGGGTCAAAGAGGGGTTCGTTGTTCCGGGGCTTTAGGGTGAGGCTTCATAGATGTGACATTAGAGGAAGGACATGCCAAGAAGAGCGAGTCGTCAGCAATGCAAAACTGGAACCCAGGCGCGGGGAGGTGGGGGGCGAGACGGTGAGAAGGGATCTGGAGGACTAAGCGCTGTCTGGGCTTTTGCAGCAGACAGCGGACCGCAACTCATGCAGTCCGCCGCACTGCTGGCTGAAGTAAGCCCCGCAGAGCGGCTCTCGCAAAGCTTGGAGCGAGAAGTGTCTGGGCTAGCTAGGGCTGTAGCAGTGCGTTGGAAAGGAGGGGCCTCCCTGCAAAAGCGGGCACAAGCACTACGAAAGCGCTGACTTGTTTTCCCCAGAGTTGCAGCACTCCCGTCCTTCCTCCCACCATCACCACGTCGACTGTCACACCTCCCCGTCCAACCCTCTGGGGACCCAGAGAGTCACTGGAGCTCCAAGTCAGCTCTTTGCGGTGAGGACCATCCTTAGCCTGCACCACGGGGTCAGCTAAGGGCGCCGCGGAACCCCATCCTCCCGCCACCGAAGGAGCCAGGACAGGCGCGCGGACCGCGTCCCGGCAACACGGGGAGAAATACGCAGGCGCGCCCACCACAGCCGAAGCCGCTTCCGGGTCACGTGGCCAGACTTCCGGCCCTCGTCACGCCTCCCTGTGACCATTTGACCAATCAGCTTTCTCGCTCTCGCCGGCAACTGTGCTGATACTAGAGGCGGTTGGCGCCCCCTCGGCAGTTTGGCGCGCGTCCTCTGGTCCGCCTCTCCGCTCGCCGCAGCCCGGGCTCCTCCTTCGTCCAGCCTCCAGGGCGGGGACTGTTGGCTCGCCCTACCCTCGTCGCCTAAGCCTGCCCTCCGCCAGACGGGTCCCCTCCCGGCGGCACCACGGCTTCCCTTCAGCAGCACGGAGACGGGGGCTTCCCCTCAACGGCGCCGGCGGCGGCGGCTGCCTCGGTCTCTGCAGCCGGCCAAGCTCCGCCGCGTCCGCCCCCGCGCCCGTAAGTGTCAAGGGGATCCGTGAGGTGGCAGGGATGGGGAGAGGGAGAGATGGCCGGGCGCGCCCCCCGCCGCCCCGTGAGCGCCCCGACGACCCCACCCCGAGTCCTCCCGGGGCGCCGCGCCCCAAAACTCACTTCTGGCGGCGCTGGCGCCCCGCTCTTCACTCTGCGGCGCGCCAGTGATGCTGGGACTGGTCCTGGGTTCCGCGGGGACCCCGAGGCACCTGTGGTTCGCCTGTCGCCTTAAGTTTGGCGGGGCGTTTTGGGGAGGGGTCGGAGTGGCGGCGACCGAGGACTTGGCGCCCCTGGCGGGCCAGTGGATGCCATTGTCTCTGCTCCGCTCCTTGCCGGTCACCTCTCTTGGCTTTGGGCAGTGACGGAGTGTGGTCCCGGGAGGAGGGGAGGCGTCCAAGACTGCGGGACCCCAGGGATGCTGGACCGGAGCCCATTCCAAGGCTGAGCCCATTGTTGTTTTTTGTTTTGTTTTTGTTTTAATACCAATCTGGAGAAATTTTTGTCCCGGGATTTGCGGCAAAATCAAAGCGAGGGAAAAGGAATACTTCTGCCACGGTTTTCGTCCCATGTTAGCACATCATTTGTTTTAAGGAAAATGCGTGGTTTCCTGGTCCTCCAAAGTGGTAGGGCGGATGCTGGACCCTGCTACAGATAGCCTAGAGCGCACTCCTGTCGTTAGCAAACCCTCTCTCCTGGTCACCAAGATTTGAGAAAACCCAGTCGTTTCCTTCCCCAAGTTCTAGTAACGGTTTGCGTTGAATGTCCAGTTGATGCTTTACTTGTCGTCCTCTTCGAATGCTGCTGTCTTCAGAACTTATATGGGCGGCACTTTGCTATCAATGAATTATATAGCGTGTTGTGGGTAATAGCCAATTTTAACTTCATTAAAGTTAAATGGCTACGCCATAAATTTCCGCATGTTTTCTTGAAGCCTTTTGGGGATATTACGAAGTGAATTTCCTGTCGAAATTTAGAGCCAGTTTGATTTTATATTAGTTACGTAAATTCCTCCTCCCGGTGTTCAAATTTAAGGTGGTGTGGTGAATATTAAGATCTGCCTTGGGGTCTTACTTGCACTGGCTGGTGCTGTTAAAGGAACTTAAAAGGGTTAAAAGAGAACACCTAACCGAATTTACCTTCAAATTAGCTTTACAATAGAGCTCCTTTTTACCAGTTGAATTATAAAATACCTGCCTTAGAAAATGTAGCCTGACCAACAGACATGCAAATGCTAAGTAAATACATACAAATTACCGTCTAGTGTGTACAAAACACACTAGAATCCAGCATATATTCAAATATATTTTTATTTTAAAATAAGTATTTTGTGAAATGTCTCAAATTTTGTTTTTAAATTAAGTATTCTCTGCAGTGTCTCAATATAAATAACTTTTGGTTAAGCCTTTCAGACTTGTATTATTCTCTTTCACATTTTACATTAATTCAGTTCTCCAGTGCTTATTTGTGTTAGATCTTACAAAAGTGAAATGCAAACATAAAAATCAGGCTTTTGTTAAGAAAATGTGTTGTTTGTGAGATCTTTTTGATTAATATTCTGTTTTGCTTACATATGTTAGCATAAATTGAGGGGAGTGCTTTAAGTGATAATCAGTCTGGCTGCAAGAAATTCAGCCTGGAACTAGAATAGTCTCGGGGTAGTACCTAAATCAACTACCTGATGTCTACAGTTGCCTTTTGATGCATATAGTGTGGAATGTGTAGCACAAGGAGAAAATTGTTTCTTAAATAATCAGAGTTCTTCAAAAATTTCACTCCAAATTCCCACCTGTTCTTCTTGCCATACACTCTCTTCTACACTTACCTACATATAGTAAGAAGATCTTGCCAAAAGAATTTCCTGCTATTATAGCCTGAATAGATGTGTTGATGGCTTACTAATCATTTGGCTGGGTATTTTCTGTATCCCCAAAGCAGCTCTGAAAAACCATGTGATCTTAACTCTTAATTCCTAGGTAATTGTATGTAATCTTGATTTTATTTATCTTAACAGATGCAGTTTATGTTGCTTTTTAGTCGTCAGGGAAAGCTTCGGCTGCAGAAGTGGTATGTCCCACTCTCAGACAAAGAGAAGAAGAAGATCACAAGAGAACTTGTTCAAACGGTTTTAGCTCGGAAACCTAAGATGTGTAGCTTCCTTGAGTGGAGAGATCTGAAGATTGTTTATAAGAGGTATCATTTTTGTATTTATCAGAAAGGTGAAATATGATCAAACATTAGGTTTATCTCTAATGAGAAAACTGCAGACTTTTTATGTCAATCAACAAGGATTAACAAATATTTCAATGAAATAAGTTAGTTTAAAGGAAAACTTTCCTTTTAAAAATAATGGCTGTTTTGATTGCTTGCCTAAAGCTAAAATGCTAGCAGCAGGGTAATCATTATTAAATTAATTATATAATTACAGCCAAACAATTATTTGTGCTTGGTCAACATTTTAGAAAAATTCAATGAATTCATTTCATTACAGGGGTAGTAGGGACACTATTTTAAATTTTTAAGTAATTTGATAAATAATGGGCATGCATAGATAATAGTGTGATAATCCTTCCAAAAAATCTATAAAGATTTATCAAGTAGCTGATATTTGGCATTCCTTTTATCTGACTTCTATATTAATCTTACTTATAAAGACCCTGAGCACATAGACCATTTCACTATACAGATGTTTAAGTACTTGTGTCTATACAAGATCTCTTTGCTAGTAGTATTTTTAATTTCAAATAGACTTGTTGCTATGGCGGAGTTCTGCTTAGATATGATAATTTTACCAAGGATAGATTTTTTTTAAAAGTGATGTTGCAAAATAACTTATAGATTAGCTTTTTACACAGTTTTTTTCTTTAATGCTATACATCTTTATTTTATATTATAGACTGTTTTTAGAGGGAACATTTCTTGTTTCTTTCCCATTTTTGGTCTTTTTTGAATAATTTACTGAATTTAAGATAAAAGCATTTCTTCATATAAAACACTCTTGTATGGGGAGTGTACAGAAAACTAACAGTAGGAAATGCAATGAAGGTGGAAAGAAATCATGTTTTCTTCTATTTTCTGATACAACATTCCAAGTATGGATGGGCTTTGTGGTGGAGGAGGTGACAGAGTAAGAAATGAGATTTATAGGACATAAAACCCTCTTAGGTGCTTTAGACTTATCTTTATTTCATAATGAATTTCATCAGTCTGGGTGGTTTTTTAAATTCAGTGTTTGGCTTGGTACTGGTTGAGAAAGATCATAGGAAAATCATAGCATTTGAAAGCTGGGAAATGCCTTAGAACAATCTACACGTACACACTCTCACACACAAAATATATATCTTTTTGACAGGGATAGAGTCTTGACTAAAACAAGTAGAAATACAGTTGCTTTTGTGGAATGAAAAATAAGAAGCTGTGCCCTGGCTCAATTGGCCTCTGCTCTCTGCACTAGAGAGAGGTCTTCAATTTGAAAAACAGTTACTGTTCAAATTTCAATTTATAAAAGATGAGAATTTGTGAATAGTGGTTTGGCCCAAGGTCATATACTAGTGATGGGCATGGGGCTACAACTTGTCTTAAGTGTAGAGGCAATGGTTTTAAACAGATGTGGGAAGAAATAAAGATTAGATTTGCATTTTTGAAAAGATTGCTGTGAAACCTTGGCTGGGGGAGTGAAAGGGGCTGAGACTGGCACCTGCAGGATCAGTGAGGGACTGCATGATAATTGGGTCCTGAGCTGAGAGGCTGGAAAGGAGACCTGTTACCTAGGTAAGTCTCAGTAGACTTGGCCACCCCAAGAAGCAGAGATAGCAACCAAGGAAAGAGGGAGTACAGTGGAGGCACCTCCATTTCTAGAGTTTGGCTTATGGGATGAAAGGTAAGCTAGAGAATTCAGTTAATTTGGTGACAAGTTGATATGGCCATATTTGTTCACTTGGCTCTCTGATGGGATGTGGTGGGCATAGGCATGGAACTTGAAGGTGACAATTAAACTTAAAGTATTAGATCACTAGCATTCAGGTGCAGATGGAAGGGCTAAAGAGGAGGCTTGCAGATCAAAATGAGAAAGAAGCAAAGGAGTGATGTTAGGTAAGTAAAGCCCAGGAGCAGATAAATTTGAGAGTAAAACACTAATGCCAGCTGTTCATGAAATTCAGTAAAAGTGAACAGCTCTTAGAATCTTAAGAGTAAGCACTTCATGCATTGCCCTGTTGCCAGAACATTGTCAGTGGAGTAGAGACAGAATTCGTGATATAACGAGGTGAAGATAGAGAAGTTGAAACCGCATGTGTAGAGTATTTGGGAGAGCTTTGCCAAGGACAGAAGAGGTGGTAACTGCTGGCTAGATCTGTATTCTGGAATCCTGGATAGGGTTTATAAAAGATGTGAGAAGTTTAAGCTTATTTCTAGATAGTGAAAGGAGTCCCCCGTGTGGAGGAGGAAAATCCTAGCAAGAGAACAAGCCCATGAATGGGGCCATTCAGAGGAAGAAAAGGAAACAGCAGGTTGGAGCTCGTAGACTTGTCGCTCAGCCTATTCTGGTGATCTCCCTACCTTTTTCAGAAATGATAAAAGAGAACTCCAACCTGATCTGATATTTAGATCAAAGTTTTTTTTCAAATGAAATTTGGAATTAACAAAAAGAAAAATAGCTTTATTGAGATGTTTCATATATAAAATACAGAGTGTATAATGTTTTTCTATAGGCTCCCTCGCATTTCATACTGAAAACTTCATTTACTTCCCACTTAACCATGTATTTTGTTATTATCAGGTGATGTGTTTTCCCTGCTCAGGCTGGAAGATAAGAACTTTTAAGCCAGAGAATGTCTACTGAGCTCCTAATAAATTCTGCTGTAGCACATTTACTGTCCTTCTTAGCACGTGTTTTTTTTTTTTTTTAATGTCGTCTTTGTTCATTTGTCCTGTTCATTTTCTTCACTGAGCATTTGGTATACGTATTTTCCCTTTGTGGGAGGAAGCGGTGGGGGTATAAGGGTAAAGTCATTGAAAAGACAGGCTGAAAATGTGAGGACTTATGATATGTTCCCATGTGCCATCACCTAGTTTTGTGACTTTGAATATTTTGTTGCGTTTTTTTGCCTTTGTTTCCTCACCTTTAAAATAAATGCTTCTGAATATCCACTAGAAACAGAGCATTATATGCCTAGTTTGTGCAACATATCATAGTAGAGGCAATTGAATTTATGTCTTTTAAAAATTAATTTTAAAATGCATCCCCATGTTACTAGCTTGAGAATTTGTTGAAGGGTACTTATTGATTTTCTTTACTAACAAAAGAAATTTTAACGACATACCAGTGGGTATTGAGAATAGTTTAGCTACATTCACGCACAGTCAGCTGATATTTAGCTGACTGCAGAGAAGTCATGTGTTTTGAATATAAGAATAGGCACTTTCAGATGTTCTGAGTGCCAGTAATTAGAGTAAGCCCTAATCCATGCTGCTAAAAATAACTAAACATACCTCTCCTCTTACTAGTCTATTATTAATTTTACTAAGAGAACAACATGAGCTCATATTGAATTTGAAAGCACCATTTGTTCCTAAAAATAGGGAGTACTCTTCAGGTTCTCTTGGTAATCTTTACTAAATCTGTATTTCATTTTTTATCTCTTTCCCTTTTTCAAAGCTCTTAATATATTGCGTTGGGCATATTTTAATTTTAACCAGGTGCAGGATTATTTTAATATACTTTGCAGCTGTGGTTTTTAATCGAAAATTTGGGCTCCAGGGTCAAATTTCTATTCTCATCTGGTTATTTAAGCCTGGATCTCCTATAAATGCAAGTAATAATGATATCTTGGTAGGGATGTTGTGAGAATAAGATGGTAAAATATGCAAAAGCCTTCACTAACATTTAGTGCCTTACTTATAGTGAGTCTCTCCATGGTACCTGCTATTGTACTTCTGTTTATTCTTCCTCAGCTTTCTGAAGAGGTGTTCTTATCATGCTAATAGCTGTCTCTTCACCTGGAAGGAATAGTTCTTTATGTTGATGCCTTTTCCCCATTCGTAGTGAAGTAAACATTTAGAGGATTGAAGTAGCCACTGAATGGTATAGGAGACCCCGGATTTATCACTAGAATGACAAAAAAACTAAAGTGAAATACTACTGGAGTTCATTTTTTTCTTTTTAAAGTATTTTTGGTTGGTACCTAGATCTATCAGCCCTGCTTATTTTTAAATTCTTGATTGGTATAATTTAGGACCTTCTACTATTTAATTGCTCTTTAAATATTGTTTACTTGTAAACAAAGAGGCAATATTGTGGTTAAAGAAGCAAGTAGATACATACTGGATGTCTAACAGTAGCATGGCAGAAGTTTGAAAATAAAGAACCTTGTTCCAAACTTGCTATTAATAATCTCTGCAGTAGAATTATTTGTTATTCTATTCATAGAAATGATTTGTATCTGTCTTTTGGTCTGTCATTTTTATATCAATTCCTTTAATCTTTAGTTTTCATAATTCAGAGAAGCTCCTGTATCATTGTTTCTCAACCTGTGGGTCAACCTTTGGCAACCCTCTATCTCAAAAAATATTTACATTACAATTCATGACAGCAACAAAATTACAGTTATGAATTAGCAATGAAAATAATCTTATGGTTGGGGGTCACCACAACATGAGGAACTGAATTAAAGAGTCGAAGCATTTGGAAGGTTGAGAATTGTCCTATATCATTTGTGCCAGACTCTTCAGAAGCTATTAAAGAACATGGATTAGGGAGGATGGAGAGAGAACAAGTTGGAACAGTCTTGCTTTTTAAATAGATAAACAAAACAAGGTTATGATGGGAGCAAGAGGAAGTTCTTGTTCAGGTTAGAGATGGTACCCTGTTTCACTTTTCCTGTTTCTCTTCTTACTGGGGATGAGGGAACACATTGAAATGTCTACTCTGAGAGACCACAGACTTGCACATTTGAGGCTTCTGTGAATATTTTATCCTTCAATAACATGTTCTAAAACATTGACAGTATCGTCAATAAGCCCTTCAGTTGGGATATATTGACAGCTAGTTTGTTTTCTCCTTCATTTGCTTGTAGTTTGAATCAATCACACTGTATATTTTGTTCTAATTAAGTAAACTTAAGAAAAACTGGTTCAATTATATTTTCAAATGTTTAGAAAGAAACCTGAAAAGAAGAGCAAGATCCATTACTCCTTCTAAGAGACATGAATGAGTTACTTCTTTTTCTCTTTTCTTTTTGCCTGTGTTTTCCAAGATTTCTCTTGTATATTTATTGCTTTTGTAATCTAGAAAAAAACTTGTTTTAAAAGAAGAATAAATATAATAAGCATGAGGACTTGTTCAACAGGACATGGAAAATATATTTAGAAAATATGATTATAGGGGGTAACATTTTTCTGTGATTCTGTTTCATGACAGATATGCCAGTCTATATTTTTGCTGTGCTATTGAGGATCAGGACAATGAACTGATTACCCTGGAAATAATCCATCGTTATGTGGAATTACTTGACAAGTATTTTGGAAGCGTGAGTAGGAGATTTAGTTTTTATCTTGTTTCTAATAAGCTTATTATTTGGGGATTCTAACTGTGAGGAGAGAACAGGAGTGACTATATGTTTGTTCGTTAGTTTAGTTTTTCAAGACAGGGTTTTACTGTGTAACCTTGGCTGGCCTTGAACTCACTCTGTAGTGATGGCTGGCCTTGAACTCACAGGGATGTGTTTGCCTCTGCCACCTGAGTGCTGGGATTAAAGAAGTGAGCCACCACCACCCTGCACTGAGTCTTATTTCTTGTGTATCTAGTCAACTTTCAGAATCTCTGGCCCCACAGATGTACTCATTTAATTATGATGGTGAGAATAAGTTTGAAAATAGTAAAATAGAGGGGCTGGGTAGATAGTGTAGTTAGTGAAGTGCTTACCACCCAAGCATGAGAATCTGAATTAAATCCCATTATGCACACAAAAAGCCCATGCTGACTCTTGCTGGTGCTACTGGTGGTGGTGGTGCTGCTGCTGCTTTTTAAATTTTCTATGTATGGATATTTTGCTTACATGCATGTCTGTGTATGACTTGCACACTTGGTGTCCACAGAGGCCAAAAGAAGGTGTCAAATCCCCCTGAAAGTAGAGATACAGGTGCTTGTGAGTTACATGTAAGTGCTGGGAATTGGAATTGGTCCTCTGGAAGAGCAGATAGTGCTTTTAATTGCTGAGCCATTTCTCCAGACCCTAGCTTTCACTTTTAATTCCTTGGAGAGTGGAGACAGGTGGATCTCTGGAGCTCACAAACCAGCCAGCCTAGGGCCTAGATCCCAGTGAGAGACCCTGTCTCTAAAAACCAGGTAGATGACTCCAGAGAAACAACACCCATTTGCACACTGGTACCCGAAAATGCTACCCGAATACACACACACACACACACACACACACACACACACACACACACACACACACACACACACACACACGTGAAATAGAAGAGTCCTGTTGCTGACATTAGCATCCTGGAAGTGTGAAGTATAGCTTTCAGAATTGTTAGCAGCTTAATCACATTACTCAAGAAATATGTTTTTAAAGATCAGTTTTTATGAGTGGAAAACTATTAAGTTGACTACACAGAGTGTATGCAGAGCCAGGTCTTACTTATAGGCACTGTGTTGTCAAGTACTTGAGATTTAAAAATTAAGCTTACTCAAATCAATGGTGCTTAATCGGCAAGGTTTCCATTTTGAAAAGAATTAAAATCAATTCAATCTCATCAGATTTTATAGTGAATAAGCATCTTTAGCTTAACAGGCTTTGTTTTGTTTTGTTTCATTTTGCTTTTGCTTTTCAGGTGTGTGAACTTGATATCATCTTTAATTTTGAGAAGGCCTATTTTATTTTGGATGAATTTCTTTTGGGCGGAGAAGTTCAGGAAACGTCCAAGAAAAATGTCCTTAAAGCAATTGAACAGGCTGATCTCCTGCAGGAGGTAAGCTACTTAGGCTCCCAAAAAGAAACTAGCATGTTTTGCTTTTGCTAGGGAAATCTCAGTCATCATCCCTACAGGTTTCAGAAATTACTTCAAAGCATGCTTGGTATGTAGTGTTCATGTACAATTTGACTGGAATATGTGTCATTCACATCAACTCTGTTATCTATGGATGAATGGTTCTCTATGGAGATGGCCTGCCAGTGAGGCTGATTTAGAGGACAGACTACTTCAATTAAAATAAGTAAATGAATAATTAGATAAATAAATTATATATTAAAGGGGGAAATAATTGGACAAAACCAACAATCATTTGAGAACTTCTCATCCTTTGTTTTGAAATACTTAAAATCCCCCCACCTTTTTCATTAGTGGGATAATTAGGAGTTGAATGTGAGATTATGGCATTTCCTTTCCAAATTGGTTCATGTTTTCACCTCATGTCCATTAAGTGCAAATGTAGCCAAGCAAATGTTAGTGTTTTCTAATTATGCTTTTTATAGAACCCTCTGGCTTTGTGTTAACAAAATTAACTTAAAATGAATTTGTACTTCTCTTTGTTCATTTGAAATTACTAACCATGTTCTGTCAAAACTATTATATTCCTGTCTTAACTTCCATATCCCAGAACCATAGCAACCCCTTTCCCTTCTAATTGCCTTCAACATCCTCAGCTAATCGTGTGTTTGATGCTTAGGTAGCAAATTAAATTATAGGTTAGAACTAATTGTGGTTGTTACAATATAGAAAGTTTAGCATGAAAATGGGTTAGTAAAGGAAAAAATAGGGTATTTTCATTAAGGTAGCTATATATATTATATTTATGACATAAATGAATATTTGTGTCCCATGGGTTCACTTATTAAAGCATATTTGTATTCTTAGTTTATTTTAACCCTTTATTTATTGTATATTTATTACATTTTTAATTAGTAAAACAGACTTTAAATTAAATTTCTTAGTATTTCTGAAATGGCTAGCTTTAAAGAAATGACTAAGGGGAGAAGAATAACTTGAATTTTCTGTTAAAATTTCTTTACTTTTGGCCTCTGTGGTGGAGGGAACTCCTAGTGAATCCACACCATCAGTCAGCTAGAGCCTGCTTTAGGTTGTGTTAATATCATCCAGAGTCTACAACTATTAAATATGAGATAGTGAACTGTGTGTTTAATGATGTTGTAGTTATCAGAAAAATGGCTTTAAGTGCAAAACTGAAGTATTTCAGTGATGGCCCCTCATGCCATCTGCTGTTTGGTAGTCAAATGAGCACAGACCTTTTTCCTTGTGTGCAGTTTGCCATGGTAGTTTATTAATTGATTACAAACATGTCATTTTGAAGGTTTGTAATTTTAACATCAAGTATGCTGACTCCAAGAGTATATTCTACTGTTATAATATTGGTTTTAAAGTTAGCATCTCCTTTTTGTTGTTTGCTAATCAAACTTAAGAGAAACAACAGCAATATTCAAAAATGATTAGGTCAAGCTGGAGATGTAGCTCAGCTGGAAGAGTGTTTGCCTAGATTGCATGAAGCCATAATTTCAGACCTTAGTATAAACCAGATATGTGCCTGTTGTCTTAGCACTTGTGAAGTGGAGACAGAAGAATCAGGAGTTCAAGGTCTGGGCTACAAAGTAAATTTTGAAGGAAGCCTGAGCAACCTGAGGCCCTGACAAAAACAAACAATAAAACTAACCAAAAGATAGTCCCCAGTATTAGGAATTGGAAATTATTCATATTTGTGTCTTGTCTTAATAATGTTTAATTATTATAGAACTATAACCTCTTATATCAGAACTTGGTATTTCTTCTGTTTTTCGCCATTTTCTGGTAAAATTTTTCTTGTTTTGAAGACACTTTTAAAGCTATTAAAGCTCAGTTTTTTGCTTTTAATGTGTTCCTAGAGAGTAATGCTTAGGGCCCCAATATCTTCTTGTTCCTGAGTTACTTTTTAAAATGCTTCTGGAATATTGCTCTGTGCTTTCTAATAAAACAGTTTCATGCTTACTTGATAGTATGTATTTACCCTATGAGGGAATACAAAGCATTATTGTAGCAGTATGTGCTATTTATTACTTCTTAGGCATGTTCACTACTGTCATTATCAGAAGCTAGAACCTTTTATTGAATATGTAGATTTATTGACAGTATTTTCTCAAAAGTCTCCTTGTTAAGATTTATCAAAATGCATAGGTCTATAATAACTTTCCAGGTCTTATATTTTGAAATATAGCAGTCACTTTGTCAGTGTCCTTGAGTGATTTCATTTCTAAAATTGTTTAAGTATAGCTATTTTAGATAAATGTATCCTAAAATTTGCAGTAAAAGTACTAAAAACCTGATTTAAATGTATTTTTCATGTATTATAACTTTTCTATCTAATGTCAAAGTCTTTATTTGGACTGTTTTAAGCACTAAAGATAATTTTGAATTAAGAATGAACTTAATCTGTTAGCTTAATATTATATACAAATTAGAATAATTTTGATTTTATATATTTTTATAATTTGTGAAATATATACTTCTATTCTTAATTCTAATCAGAAAATTTATTAAAATGTTGCTTTTGCCCAATTTCTATGAATATGTAAATAAGGCAGTCTTTCATTTTATGGGCAAGCAGGGAGAGCAGATGTCAGTGGTTAAAGTAGATTTTCTTCTGTTATGCTACAATTAGTAATAAGAATAAAACAAATGCATATCTGAATGATAACTGCCAAAATATTAGTAAGCATTATGGTTTAACTTTATATTTTTCATATTTGACATTTGTAGACCAATTCTGTGTTTAGACCTTTTGGTTACATGAATTCATAATTAACTTTGGGAGAGAAAGCTCAGAAATTATCCCATTATTCAATTTTTAGTATTTGACTCTTGGAATTCAAAACATGTCATCTCAACATGCCACTGGTACTAAAGTTGATTTTTAAATTAAGATATGACATGCTGAGATTAATGAAGTTATATTCTTTATAATGCTTAGCATATTTCCCTTCCCACATACCTAGTTTTGGGTGGTAAGGTGAGGTATAATGATGCAGCTGAATTTATTTTATAAACATATATATTGATAATGACAAAGGAAATAATAGTATGGCTTTTCCCCCCTGTGAAGTCAGGCACTTACCAGTTTTTCTCTGCTCCTTAATTTTATAGAGCCAGAATGAAGAATGGGGAGGTTTGTCTGAGGATATCTTATGATAAAGAACAGTCTAAGACTTTAGTTCCTTTGACCCCCAACTTATTTATTGGTAACTACTAAATTTACCATTTTTGTGGCATGGATAAAATGGCACTATGCAAAGACTGTTGCACGTGAGATGATTTCAAGTCCTTGCTTGATCTGGGAAGATCAAATAGTTAAATATTAGGCATTGGGCTTGTTATAACCCTAGAGATAGATGCATGATGGTGTTGATCAACGCTTTGAGATGTTGACCTGTCTTTCTTATACTAACAGCATCATTTTGAAATTCTTGGGGATTTTTTTTTCCTTTGAGCTTTGTTTGCTGTTGGTATTGTTTCTCACTAAAGTAATCCATGAAATGGAAAAGAAGTGAGGTGCCAAAAGCAACCACTGTACTCATGAATTTGCTTCTACTTGAAGATGATCCACTTTACAAATAGTTTCACTGGATTTGCAGATGTTTGTCTGTCTAGTCTAGAAATCGGTAGTCTATGGAGAATTACTACTGCTAAAATTGATTTGTTTTAGTGCTGAGGCCTGCATGAAATATCTTAATAGTATGCTATGTCTTTGTGAAAGTAATCATTAATCTGTGGGACTGCATAAAAATGGAAAGGTAAGAATCTTGAGAGAAAAGTGATTTCTTTAAAGAAATGAGGTTTTTATAATGACATTAAGCAAATAAGTATTTCTTGAAGTATCTTACAATATTATGAATATTTAAGCTTTTCAAAAAATAGACCTAGGTAATTAAGAATATTTAGGCATATTTAGGTAAGATTCAAGAATATCATAAATTGCTTTAAAGGCATAGGTCTTTTCAAATATATACAATTTCATTTAAGAGCAAAACATATTTTGTTTAAAAAGTTTTTCTGATTTGCTTTAAGAAGACAAAATCCCTGTAATTCTTTTGTAATTACGATTCTCTCATTTTATAACTTTTAAGCCTAAACTGTTTCTTTAATTGGGTTAGAAGTTAAGCCTATATTTATTGATGCAAGAGTGTGTTAAATTAGTTCGGGGTCTGCTAGAACAGGTTCTGTAGAAATGAGGTTTTATTGATGATTAAAGTAGTCTAGAAGCGGGCAGATACACAAGGCAGAATAAATCTTTAGCTTTACTTTTAGTGCCATACAATATGAGTAGTGTCATTGGTGTCTGGTTTCCAGGTTGTAATCATTTTTGTTCTATGTAGTTTTAGTCATGGTTTCCCTTTGTTTGTTCTTTGGGATTTTGAGCCTACCCCACTCCTTGTTTCTTTTCTAACTCCTGGTGAACCAGTTCTAGCTACTCTTGAGCTCTATTTCTTGTTTGTTTTGGCAGTGCCTTGGGATAGAACTCAGGTTAGTGCCTGTGCTAGGCAAGCCCTCTATCACAGACCTGTATCCCTAGCTCCACTTGACTTTTTCTAATTATTAAAAGCTGGAGTAATTTAAATAGCCAATTATTTTAAATTTGATCTTGAAACAAATTTTTTCACTAGAATCCATAGTAGTAAATGCAGTTTATATCACAGTGCAAAGTACAAAATTATTGAATAATACTCTCATTTATTCCTTTGTTCTCAAATTTTATATTCTATTCTATTTTTCTTGTTTAATGCTAATCTTAATAATCAATTTCATGTTCCTAGGTTTAGGACCTGCTAAGAGCACATTCCAAGTGGTCAATGGTGATTTTTTTCATTAAATAGTACTTGATAAAAATTTTAGGTTTGAGTTTCCCCCCACTGACATTATAATTTGTTTTGTTGTCTCTGTGCTTAAAAAATAATTCCCATAGTAGAAAAATTAGTAAATACAGGCCAACACACTAAAATATAATCTTACCTACCAAACAAAGCCAATTAGATTAATTCATTGGTTCTCCTGGGAATGAGATGGGGACTTCCAGTCGTGCACTTCCAGAGTACATTGGGTTATGCATGCGCGAACAAATTCCTGGTTGTTAAAGCAGTGCATTGTGACTGGCATCTACTAGGTAGAGATCAAGGACACTACTGAATGTCTTATTCTGCCCAGGACACATCCACCAAAGAGTTATCCAGCCCTAAAAGTCAGTTGTATTCAAGTTGAGAAACCCTGACTTAATTTAACACCTTGAACTAAGAATTTCATTTTCTTTTATAAACTGTTGCATCTTTTTAATAGTATATGTAGTATTCATATGGCTGAAAATTAGAAATGCAAAGGAGTAGCAAAGTTTACTTTAAAATTGTGAAAAGAGCATATGTTAAAGAACACGGAAATGGCTATAAAAAACTACCCGTGTGATTCATACAAATTACCTTTGCCTGGTAACAAGCAACTGGGGAGATAATCTATGGGTGCCTTTAGAACCTAACCCACAGAAAAGCTTATTGGATGTCACTGAATAATCTATTTTCCTCAACAACAACTAGATCTGTTCATTTCTATTAAAGTAATTGAGTTTTTATGTGGAAACAAGATTGAATCTACCCTGCAGGCAGGCACAACAGTATTGAATTTTCTGCTGATTTCCTTATCTACTTTAGGATGTGATCATTTCTTAAAGGAAGAATAAAGTGACCAGAATTTACATATACAGACTTCCTTTTGTTATAGATAGATGTTTTGTTCTTCCTTATTCTGTTAGTCTTGAAGAGTTTGTTTGAAATTCTGATTTTAAGAAATTGTTTGTTTAGAAAACTGATTAAATTTAGGATATTTAAAGGCAAATACACATACACTAGAATAAGCTTAAAACATCTCTTTAAGCTAATTTTCCTGTTGTTTTATTTAAAAAGTATAATTAGATGCCGAAGAAAGTAATTTGTCCTTAGTATCTTAAAATTAGCAGGTTTTAGAGTAGCATTTATAAGATATATTTAAAAAAGTCAAACCCACAACTAATCACTGAAATGAACTGGAATCCAGATGCAGAAAAGGACCAGTGAAGAGCAAAGGGCTCCAGACCAGGCTGGGTGAAACCCACAGAAACAACTGACCTGAACATCGGGGAATTCTTGCTCCCCATCCTTTTTTCAGAAAAGGAAAACAAGTGTGTAGTTAGTATTACAAATTTTTTTTGATGGAAGAATGCTGCCATTTGAATGAAAGTTCACATTGTCTTGCCACAGATGGTAAAAACCTGAGTAGAATTTGCTAAAAGTTCAGCACACAGAGTAAAGCACTTTCAGCTTTTGTCCATTTTACACACCAACTATCTGGAGCATCCATAAAGCTCTTGCTACTCATTACTAACTTAATGTTAAAGAAAATCAGTAGGGGCCTGGAGAGATGGCTCAGTGCTTAAGAGCATTTGCTGTTCATCCGGAGGCCCTGGGTTCAATCCCCAATACACACATCAAGTGGCTCACAACTGTCTGTCATTCCAGCTCCAGGGGAATCTGACATCTCTGGTCTCTGCAGGCACTTGCATTCATGTACATGCATGCAGAGAGACATGCCTACATATAATTAAAATGATAGAAATAATTAGAAATGCAATTCCAAAGAAAAAGCAAATCAGTAGAAATTCTTATTAACTTACAAATGTTCATAAAATAGGACTACACCATGAGCCCTGTCATCTAAAAGGCGCCTTATAAATGGTTTTCAGTCCTTCTATGTTTTAAAAAAATTCATTGCCCAAAATAGATCTAAGTGAGTTTGCCTTATTGTTTGGCCCTTTGGAGCTTATCACAAAGAATAGACTTTCAGTGTTGAGCATAAGAAATCTGTATGCATTGCCACAGAATTCAGTTGGGGTCAATAAAAAAGGACTGTTGTGTTTTAAACATGAGACAAGTATATACAAGGAGTATGAGAAGAAACTCCTTTAGAAATTGCAGTAAGGTGATAAACTTGAAATCACACTTCCTTATATTTGCTTTTCATTAAATATAAATCTTGCCACAGTGAACTAGAAATCAGGAGAGTAGCCATTCAGTCTTGAATATCTAACACCATTAGCTTAGTTAAGCATCTCTCAGTTTAGGAGTGTTTCAGCTTTCCCTTTAGTTTTACCTGTGAGCCATGTCATAAGCTTAGCATGGTGAAAGAATAGCTAGGAAAATTCATGGTAGTAGGGTTTGTCTTTTCTTAAGACAGATGGTTTTGAAAACAGATCAAAATTGATTTTTGCCCTACTACACACCTGGTCCTTTTTGTAGCTTGATAATGAAATGATTCTTAGAGCAGAGGAAGGTTGAAAAAGCATGTATGTATACTGGGAAGGAGCTCATACAAAGGGTGGGGACCATTAGGCATAAAGGGAAAAGTATGCTGTATTGAAAGGGAGGTATAGGGACAGAATCAAAAGCAATGGTTTTAGGCAAGAAATGTCTCCTTTGTCATAAGGTACTCAGGGAGTCAAACTGGAGATCTTTTTCCCTCATGAGCTAGATGAGCAAAATTGAGAAAGTTCTTATTTTCTTGGACTTAGAAAAATGACATCTAGAGAACTGTTGGGGTCTGAGGAGAAGAGGAAATAAGCAAAGTATAGGATATGACAACAGATTCAATAAAGAAAAATTAGTGCTGAATGAAGGGATTGTCCAAAAGTGAAGGCCCATTTCAGGTTGAAAAGAATGCATTTGTAATCACTATTCAGAAAAATAGATCTTGACAAAGAATCTGCACTAAGGAAAATTAGTGGTTTATATTTATATAATGCAACTGGATTACATTTTTTCTCAGTACTTTTTCTAGTCTTTATTCCTATTTAATTTAAATCACTGGAATTTTAGTATATTATAAATGCAGTTTGCTAGAATATATATATGTGAATGACTGTTTCCAAAGATGCCCATGGGAAGAACAAAATAGTAGACCTAGCTGCTCGGGCTCTACTCAGAAAATGCACAGGTAGTATGAGGGACCAGAATACTGAAGCTTATGTTGAATTTATGTACATCGTTTTCGTATGAGAGAAAAAAAATCTTGGTCAATTACAGATATAAATATTTTACCTAAAAGCCCAGCTTTAAGTGTGAAGTAGTCATTAAGACATTTATCTGTAGCAGAACTTCTTCAGATGTTAACAGTCTGAACTGGACATTTCCTAGTATCCTAAAAGTGGTTAAAGGATACCATTTACTATATAATACCACAATTTATTTTTGTGGTATTTTAGAGGCTATTTTTTGAAGGATGCTTTTCCAATGCTCTTCCAATATGAAGAATATTCTTGACAATTGATGGGTACTAATTTGTTTAAATACAGTAATATGGACCTCTGGCTTTAAAGAAAAATTTGGCTTATTAACAACCCTTTTGCTTTCAAAGGGGTAGTAAAAAACAAAAAAAAGTGTTAGTTAAAAAGTGATGGCAATGCCTGGGGTAGCCACATTTCAAAATTGTTTATATAGAATTTTTGTTCTTCTTGTAAGTCTTCTCCAGGAAGGAATGACTTATTTTATTATATTTTCATTTTACTATTTTATTCAGCCCTGTTGGAAAACCACCTTTCTCCTTCAATGGGAATAAACCTTTTCATGGTTGGTTTGCATATGACATTATATCAAGTTGAGAAATCAAAAAGTTTAAAAACTATAACATAAAACAGAACTGGTATTGAAGTATAAGGTTATGAGACTTAAACTTTTCTGCTCTCTCTCCAGAAAACAGACTATGTATCACAGCAAGAGTTTCATTGGGTATAAGAGAGCGTACTAGAATACGCGCTGGAGCACAGACATGCATCAAAATGTAGTAGGCTATATAAATTCAGTTTTAATTATAATTTTGTCAAATTTATTATTTTTATTTTGGCATTATTTGGAAAGTTAATTATATTTAAATCCTAATGGATAGCCCCTATTATTTTATTAAATTGATGCTTTGTAGGAAAGTTTTCCCTATAATAACCCATAATTGGGATTACTGATTTACTGCTGAGAGTCACTGACAAAGTATTTTTAAATAAAATAAATCAGTAATGCTGTTAGTACAGAATTAGGCATTCCCTGTGAGAATGAAAGCTTCTATAAGGAAATGAAGCATTGGGCATTTGTTACTAATATTATTTTACTTGCTTATCATTATACTATTCTAAATGGGACAGGGGAAGCTTTTATAGCCTAATATTTTAGAGTTCCAACTTTAAAATTCATCTGGGATGTTGGAAGGTCCACTTAAGACCCTACCCTTGGATTATTTTGTCACTTTTTGATGTGAGATCATTTAACATCTTGTTAGATATATTTGTAGGCATAGACAGTTAACGAATTTGGGGAATTCCTTAGAATAATTTTGAGGACTTAAAAAATTAATCTTTAGCCTCAAAGTCACATTTTTTAGCTAAGTCAACAATTAAAAGCTTTCCTAGGTACTTAATAATACTATATAGTGACAACTTTTAACTTGTTCTTGAGGGAGCTTTTTCTCTGGGATCTCTCCTTATTGTAATAGGACCCTAATGAATATAACACACTGGTGAACAGGGAGAACTCTAACTGAACTTGATGTTAATTAGCATTGACTTAAACTGGCAATCTTTTCAGATTAGTAGCAAATACAGTGCTTTAGGATTCTGTAGAATGTAGGTCATCTTGCTTACTGTTCCATACCATGAACTTGAAAAAGACATATCTGAACTGGGCATTTTTTAAGAGCTCAAATGTTCAGGCAAAAACCAAAGAACAAAAGCAAGCCTGATGCTTTAGATAACTTTACTGTGAACTAAACAATCTCAAAATTTGATTGTGTCTTCATCAGCTTTTATACTGTGTGTAAGAATATATGCATTTCTTTTGTAGCCACGCCATGAATATTTTAATGTCCCTGTGTACTAAATGACTGCTCATCGACTATGCAGAATTTCACAGAGGAAATAGAGAACTGATATACTTATGAAAGAAAATGTCCTCAGCTTGGTGACTAATACTCCTGTAAAAAGATAAAAAGCATCTTAGACCCAGAACCTTTATGATTGTATTTTTTTCTGTACACATTCCTATTTCTATTTTCATTCTGTATATAATATTGATATCGTTTATTTCTGTCTACTACTGTTTCTTCTTGAGAAAATATGATGTGAATATTTTGATTAATATCCTAAACACATACAAGTTATCATTAGTAAACCATCCGTGATTAATCTTATGAGAGTCTAACAGAAAGGCTGGGCAATCACAAATGTTTACCAAAGAAAATACAGTTAAGAACTCAGGCATAATTAGCAGCACCACAGTATTTAGTTCATTGTTGAAGAAAACCAAGCTTTATTTCACACTAAGATTATCTTACTGTCTGTATGAGCTAATAAGTTCAATTGTATCACATGAAAGTGTATGTTGAAGCAATATAAGAAAATTCAATTACAATTATATAAGACCTAAGGTTAAAACATTGAATTTTCAAGAAATTTTGTAGTGCCAATATTTATTGAGCCACATTTATACAGTGTCAAAAGTCCTTTTAAAACTATCAGAAAGCTATGTCATAAAGTCTCCTGTAATGTCTTGCTTAATAACACTCTTTTGAAGCAGTAATACTGAGGCCACTTATATGATATGAAAATTCTGATATTCATTTTCAGTATCCAAGCATTTATATTTTATTAGTTAATGGTTTCCTAATTAATATATTAAGCCTTCTAAGCACTCAGTGCTGTATTAACTATGGTCTTATGTTTTGAACTAAAAACATTTCACATTAATTTTACATAAATATGCTTTTAATGACACTTAGCATATTTTATTATAAAAAGTACCAGATAACTCTTTGTTTATATCTAGAGAGTTTAAAGCCTAAGTAAATTGTCCTTAATAACTTCAGAGACATGGTAGTGCATGCCTGTAGTCCTAGCACTAGGAGGCTGAGGCAGGAGAAAGATGAGTTACTACGCTACCTAGGGAGTCTTTGTCTCAAAAGACAAAAATTAATTATACCAAAAAATACCCAAACCAGTTTCCCACTGAAAGATCTGTGAAAATGTTTTAGGAAATGTAGTATTAGGTAGCTGATTAGGCAGTTGATCTATACAAGATCAACTATCTCCATTACCATACGAAGTGTCACAAAACATTGGTCTTTCATTTCCATTTTTTCCCATCCTCCCACCCTACATGTTGTTCATCTGATTTTAATGTTGCATAAATATGCACTGTCTCATGCCTGTTTTGTTTTGGATGCTGTGTGCTGAGCTGTAACAAAATGTTGCGCTTTTTGGGGGGTGGGGGTGGGGGTGGGGTTATCTGTCTACAGCTGCTTGCTTTAAATTAGCAGATTCTGAAATAGCTTTTCTTGCATGTCTAAAATAAAGTATTGCATGTACTTTGTCTCATGTGAATGACTTTTTTCTACTCCATCCTTTTAAATAAAATAACATTTTATATTTTCATGTTTCCAGGTAATTTCTTTAATTGTGATTTTTAAAAAGTAACATAGAATTTACCATTTTAATCATTTCTGAGCCTACAGTAGTGCTAAGTATATTCATATTGTACAACACATCTCCAGAACGTTTTCATCTTGCAGAACTGAAATTACATAACTCATCAGCCAACCACTTCCCATTTCTCTCTCACTGAAGTAAGGCCCTGGTAACAACCATTCTATTTTAATCATTTCCCTAAATAATTTTGAGCTACAATTTCAGTGTGTACTTGTAAAAATTACATTTTGTTTTATAAACAGTTTATACAAATACTCAATTTATCCAGTCTTAAAGGAATAAAATAAAATGTGTAAATTAGGCCTTTTAGAGAGGACATATATTTTAAATAATACCTATTCAGAAAGCAACATGATTCTCTTCAGACCACAGGCAATGAGCACCCTGGAGAAATCTGATCATCTAGGGGATAGGTATGGGCCATTTTTATCTAGACTTGAGAATATAAGCTGGCCAGAATGCAGTGTAGGGATCCTCTAACATAGTAACATATTAAAGGTTGCATAAAGTTTTAAAATGACTCAATATTAAATGGAAATAACCTTTAAACTCACATGTACTTTGCTTCATGGGAAGGACTTTTTTCTACTCCATTCATTCTGATAACATTTTATATTTTCATTTTTTCCAGGTAAGATTTAAAATTGTGATTTTTAAAAAATAACATTGAATTCACCATTTTAACCATTTCTCAGCCTATAGTTTAAGTAACTCAGTTGTCACTCTCTGTGTAGTACTTAATGGTTAAAGAAAGGCAAACATTTTTAAGCAGAAGAGATTGGCATCTATCACTATTGTTAGACTGCCTTTAAAAACTATCATGAAAACATCTAGACAAACAGAATCCCATACAGAGCATTCATTCATACATCATTGAACATCAACAGTTACCAACTTCATATCCACTGTGTCCTAGACAAGCTGTCATTTCATCTGTAATGTTTCAGTATGTATTCCTAACAGATCATTGCCACAGCAAACAAAATGGAACAGTAATTAATTTTGTTTTGTGCCTGGCTCAGCTTTTCCTAATTATTGAAGGGAAATAAATTCCTTATTATAATTTGTTAAATTAGATTCCAAAGAAATTTTATATTGGATGGTTCATAGGCATTTAGTCTCTCATTTGTTAGCAATCCTGTTGTTTTTGTTTTTGTTTTTCCACTCTTTGCCATTAAAAACCAAAACTGGACCTTTTGATGCCATATAGTTTTCCACATTCCTATTTATTCTTATGGCAATGTTTACCTTTTTCTTTTCTCCTCCATCTTAGATCTGTAACCTGATTAGATTGAAGTATCAAGGAGCAGGGGACAAGTGTACTTCATAGATTATACTACCTTTTGGAAAAATGTCCTTTTTTCACTAAAGTTGATTTTCACTCATTTTTCATTACTAGACAAACATACTAACAGACATTCTATGAACTTTTGTGGCTACAGTATTTAGTATTAAATGCTAAATCCCTTCATTTAGATTTTAGTTGTGTGACTATCAGCTAATATTTTTTGAAATGCTTTCTTTAAATCAGGCATTGAGCCTTAAACTCAATCTCGGCACATAAAGGTAAGTACTACTATTTTTGTTTCCCAAATATGGAAACAACAGGTTTTAAGTCATTTAAGAGTACACAATATAGTGGATTTCCTACCATTCAACCTAACATTCTAAGGATTCCTGATGTAATATAATTTTTCTTTTCCTTGTTTTGTGCTGTCTCATGATTAGGATGCAAAAGTAAGTTTATTATGAGATAACAAAACCTTACATTGTTTTCATATATTAAAGTAACAATGTTGCTTTCCAATTACAAAGTTGCTAGTAATAGCTGACCTATATGGTCTTTTTTTATTCTTTATTTTATGTCCACTATTTTTGTAGTGCACAAAATTGGCCGGTTTTGAATATTTTAAAATACCTTTTTTAGATTTGGCAGATTTGGCTTTGACATTTAAAAACAAATATTCATTCTTACATTAAGACAAAAAAAGCCTTTTGTTCCATAGTGTTTCTTCTGTATGTGAAGAATGAGTGCCAATGGTTGCCTAAGGAAGGTCTGGGATGATGGCTGTTTCTAAAGCATTGCAGTGGACAGTTAAGGAAAAACTACACAAGACATTTTCTCTAGATAAGTTGCGACAAGACAAAACATTGAAAGTGTTAGATGACACATTAGAACTTATGGGGAAGGTGTTTTTATTTGGAAGACATTTTGAATTTCAATGTTTTAGATAATATTTTCTGTATATAATTTCATACATTGCTAGTCAGTTTACAATGGGCTTGATTGCTTTTTGTTATAGCAATGGTGCCCGGCACATTGGTCAGTATTAGGTATTCAGTAAAAGCTGAAAACATTCTTTCTGTGTTTTAAGCACAAATCTTTGAAAACCATTGGCTATCACTAGTAGGTTGCTTCTGTTACACGGAATTGTCTTTTTTATTCTTTAAAATGAGCATGCCCCTTCTGTGAGCTTTTCATATTCTTAAGTATCTCTCCCTGTATCTGCTTACCAGAGTCTCACATTTTTCCTCCACAGGAAGCTGAAACCCCACGTAGTGTTCTTGAAGAAATTGGACTGACATAACTGTCCTCCCTTGCTGATGACTTCTTGTGGCATTTCACACACTGTAGATGGTCACTGCCTCTCATGTCCATGTTAGCTAATGGTATAAGATGATGTCTTGTCAGTATTACTGTCTTGCTAAGCTGCTTCATTCAGGCCTACCCAATTTTTTTAAAGGGAACTTTGGTTAGTCAAATGATAAATTAAGGGACATAAATATGAATTAGAAAGATGTAGAAAAAGTAACATACCATTTCGGGACATTTTAATTATGTGCATATATCAAAATGATAGGTCTGTATTCATGTATATCCAACAATTTGGCAAAATACATTTACTATTGTACTTGAAAAAGGAAACTTAAATTATGTGAAACCTGGTTTGATGAAACCAAAGACTAGAGTAGTATTTCAGTATATATAAGAACAAAGGAAATTGACACATCACAGATCAAATGAAAGAAAGTTTATTGAAAATTGAAGCAACCAAATTGATACCAAAGACCCTAATTGGATTCAACATACATTAAAACAAAGGGAATAGATGCTTTTAGAGACCAAACTTACAATGATGCTACGTTTCACTAAAATTCATTAAGTATTCTGAATGGGTGGGACAAGGTCAAAGACTTTCCTAATCTCGAGCACATAATTTTTAAGGACAAGGAACATTTGACTCCTGAGGTGAAGTTTTAGTGGTCATAATCATATAGTTACCTAATAGTTTTCAAGGCCCCAAAACAAAATAGGACCGTTAATTACCAGTATGTTGCTCTGTTCACAAAGTGTTACATAAAGTCATTATCTAAAGCATGAATGTTCCTTCTGGGGTGCTTGTTAAAGCCAAATTTATTTTTGCTTCCCTGTTGCTTCCTTCCAATTAGAAGTGCTACAAACTTGACAGCAGCTCCCTTTCCTTTCATGTCACTGCCTAGTCATCAGAAGTCTTGTGGAAATTTAAAAGATACCGTTCATATAGCAAAGCGAGAGTTGAGTGAAGTAAAATGGCATTAGTTGGCCCTATATTTTTTCAAACTATATAAATGCTCCGCACCACTTTTATACATACTGACACATACCTGAACACATCTCCCTGGTTTCTATTTTCCCTTGTATATGCTAGGCTGGAGTAAGCTTTGCTGTGATTGTGAACAACTTCCGAGCCACCTGAACACTGTCTTATCACATCACCAATTAATGGTAATAAATGTTCTACAAACACTGTGGTGTACTTTTATCTCTTTCCAAACGTTTTGTCAAATGAGGGAGAGCTGTTGAAGGAAGGGTTCTTTTTTTCAATACAGTGTGGACAAGCCCTCTCCTTCTGACAGTCGACCCCCTGCACTGGAATGTGATAGTGGTTGCAAGCACTCACAAAATTGACAAAAGAGTATGAATTTTCATGTACATCAAGCTCGTTAAAAAAATCACATGAATTCTATGCTATCAAGAACTTACAACACATTTATTTTCCATTAATAAACACCACTTGATGTAGTTGCCTTTTATACGCTTTCTGATTTAGCAACTCAGATTACTCCAGATAATCAAATGATATACAAATGATGAATCCTCACCTCCTACATATGAGGAAGTGCTAGCACATGCAATAGACTAATTTGTTGACTGTGCTGCCTAATGTAAGCAACAAGTCAAAACTTGCAGTTACAGTAGTATGGTTATGGGGCCTTCTGCTACTACAAATAGAAATTGTTTCATTCAAAGCCTGAGATATTTATGAGGAAAGGATTGGATTTCCAGCAAATTAAGTTGAAATGGACATCTGTAGGTTTAAAGGGCTTTGGGGAATGCAGCTGTTCCCTAAAAGGCCTGTGGGCTCCTGTCAGTAATGTGGAGTTGAATCATGATTAGTTTATCACAGACATACCTGGACACCCATTTATCATAGTAAAGGTAAGCTCAAAGTCACTATCAGGGTAATCACCCAGTCAGTGGTTTTCTAAACTTCCCCTACACTCCATACTGGCTAACAAACATTTGAGGGGAAAGTCATCACTTGATCAATTGTCTTGAGCCAAAAAAGACAGATTTCCTTTCCTTTCCCATCATGATCTAAGAATATTCAGCTTCAGGACTGGGGATGTACCCTTGCCTATCATGTTTGAAGCCCCAGCATCATACATACAAAACAATCTTTACATAATCTTGGCTGAAATTTGATCAGTATTTTAAAATACCAAATTTACTTAAAACTATTCAACATTAATGAGCCCAGTGAATCTAGAAATCCATCATTTTTAGTATGAAGCAGGCATTTAGAATTGAAACAAGTTGCATTTTGTTAAACCTTTTCAACATTTTGTGCCTTTTTTCTTCTAAAATGAGGCAGGGTCTCACCCTAGCCCTGGCTAGCATCAGCCTCCCCAGTGCAAGGATTACTGGCGTAAGCTACAACACATGAATGTATGCATCTTTAATGAATGAATTCTCAAATGTCAGACTGCTAAATACCACATGACACTGAATTTTGAGGTCCAGAGCATGACAGTGAAAGTCTGAGCGGAAAGCATCTTGGGAAAGCTAGGGATAATATACATGATCCTGCAATCAGTTCTCTATGCCAATCACTCTTCTGTGATTATTATACCATTACTATTTTAGCAGTGCATGGAGTTAATAGTGACTCTTAATTTTCTGGGAAATGACAAAATGCCTCTATATAAAGAACTTTCACTATATACTATTCAAGCAAGATATGCACCACAACAGCCCCCAAGTGAAGGAGGAACTGTAAATATGGGGAAAGAGGAGTATGGAAAAGAGTACTTCAACTCATTGAAGCAGGAAATAAGTTTGAGAACAAAACAAAATCAACTTTTACATATAAAAATATATTTTGAAAGCACAAAAAGAATGGCCATTAAGTAGAAAAAATAGTGGCAATAAAAGTAAGCACTTAAATACCTAAAACTTGCCAAACTGGTAAAGATCAAGATAACTTTGTGCTGTGGGAGCTGGAAGGTGACCTTTTTTGTAGTCTTCCTAGATGGCAATTTGGATTGCTTTCTTGACAGTTTATTCTAAGAAATTGATCAAAAATGTGTAGACATCATTAAGGAAATCTAAGAGGGTCATCAAATAAGCACAGATGTATTAATGTAGTGAGTAAAAAATAAGAATTATGGGACAAAAGCATCAGGATTGATGAAATGAGACATTTGAGTGAAAGACATTAAAGCCACATGTGACTTTTGAGTTAAAAAATAAAGTTTGTTGGGCTAGAGAGATAGTTCAGTGGTTAAGAGGACTGGCTGCTCTCCTAGAAGACCTGGGTTTGATTCTCAGCACCCTAATGGCAGGTCACAACCATCTAAAACTCCAGACCAGGGATCTGACACTGTCTTCTGGCCTCTGGGCACACAAGTGGTACACACAAATACATGTAGGCCAAATACCCATATGCATAAAACAAAATAAAAGGTATGGACACTTCACAAGAATAAAGTTGGGCTGGCAAGATGGCTCAGAGGGTAAAGATACTTGGTGTGAAAGCCTCATGACCTCAGTTCAACCCCTGGATCTCACTGTAACTGAACCCTGAAAATTGTTCTCTGACCTCCGTGCTTGTGATCCACTTACACAGAGAGAGAGAGAGAAATACAGAAAATGAAAAAAATACTAAAGCATTACTCCAATGTTACTTGATGCTCTCAAAGTTAGGACTACAAGTAATTTCATGTTATTATATACACAATTTATCAAAAAGTATGATTTACATAATAGTTTGGCTAGCCTTGTCAAACTATACAGGTGAGTAGCTGCCATAAAAAGACAATGATATTTAAAAACAACCAAGTTTATTTAGATTTGGGACTCTGGGTGGTTTTGTCTCTACTACCTGACTTCTTCCTGCCATGACTCCTGGACCTTGATGAGCTCTGGCTCCGGCTCCGGCTCCGACTCTGACTCCGACTTCGGCTCCCGCTTTGGCTTCGGGTCCGACTGCGGCTGCGGCTTCGGCTCCGGCTCCGGCTGCGGCTCCTGCGGCACCGGCTCCGGCTCCTGCGGTTCCTCCGGCTCTGATTCCAGGGGCATGGACTGTGATCCCTTCTTCTTCCTCTGGTCAGTGAACTGCGCCTCTCACGACTTTTCGTCACGTGTTTGTGAGACTTCTTCCCCCTGTGATTACTCCTGCTCTTCCTGTCAGACTCACCGTTTCTCTTGTAGGAGAGGTCTGGACTCAGGCTCCTTCGTCTTCTTGACCTGCCATAGTATATATCATCATAGTGGCTGGTCCTTTCCCTCCTCTCAAAATTCTTACCGAAGGACGAACTAGTCCAATCTGGAGACTGGTAGATGTCTCTGTTGGCTTCCCTAAATTCGTTGTTGGGATTTCTGAACACGTGAAGAAAGTTGCAATGTTTTCCTCTTGGACACTGCTGTACTTCAAATAATCCTGTGAGGGCAAGTGAAGAGGCAGTGATTATCAGCGTGCATTACTGTAATTCATTCTTTTTCAGAAGGTGAATTTCTGAAGTCAGGGTATGTCTGCACTGTTTCTTACAGTGTATGATGTAGATAAACTGAGGTGGTGCCTAAGATTGCAAGAACACTCGAATACTAAAAGGTACCATAAAAAAGGCTGCAAACTAGCTTTAATTAATCAGAACACCTGTGCCTTGTGTCAGCAGAGTGCAAGTGAACTGATTCAAGAACTGGATTTTGGAATCCCTATATTCACATTTTTCTGAAAGCATAGGTTGGTCAGGAGAAGGTCCAACATGGGAGGGGATTCTGCAATGTTCTATACATAATAAGAACATTAATACCCAGGTATGATGGCACACTTATGTCCACAGCCTGGGGTACATGAGGTCCTGTCTCTAAACACACACACACAAAAGAGAGAGAAAACAAGAAAGAAAGAAATCCTTTGTGGCTAAAGGTAAATAAAGTAAAATGATGAGATAGCATTTGCAGATGACCTCTGTGATCAGGTACTGGTATATAAAATCAAGAATTTCTATAGCTGAATAAAAACAAGATGTAACATGATTAAAAATGGGCAACTATCTAAATAGAGATCTCTCCAAAGAAGATACACCAGATGTCAATAATAAGGACACAAAAAAGTTATTAGTTCCTGAGAAAGATCCTAAAAGCTATTTATATTTTTTGTCATTGATGTTGTTGTTGTTGCTTTTAGTAACATTCCTTGTTTGGCGGTTTCAAAATTGTATTCAAACCTATCACTGAAATCACAGAGTGCATCTTGAGGAACTACCAAAACTATAAGCCTAAAGAGAATACCCTGTCATCTTGCTCATCTGCCCAACCCTTAAACTTAGGGCATAATGTTGGTTCTCATTTTCAAGGAATTCTAAAATTCTCTCTCTCTCTCTCTCTCTCTCTCTCTCTCTCTCTCCTCCTCTCTCCCTCTGTGTGTTGTGTGTGTGTGTGGTGTGTGTGTGTGTGTGTGTGTGTGTCTGTAGACCAGGGTGACCTTGAACTCAAAAAGATCTGCCTGCCTCTGCCTCCCAGGTGCTGGGATTAAAGGCGAGCACCACCACTGTCCAGCTTTTTTTATTTATTTTAAAACTTTTTAAGGTTTATTTAATTTATGTATATGAGTGTTTTGTCTGCATTTATGTATGTGCACCATGTACATGCCTGGTGCCCATGAAGATCAGAAGAGGGTATCAGAATCCCTGAAACAGGAGTTACAGTCAGTGATGAGCCAACATGTAGGTGTTGAGAACTGAACCTGGGTCCTCTATAAGAACAAGTGCTCTTAACCACTGAGCCATCTCTCTAACTCCTCCTTTTTGATAATTGTTACATTAATTAATCAATTAATTAGTTTATTTATTTCAAACCCAAGCTGGCCTTGAACTCACAATCCTTGTGTCTTGACCTACCCCCAATTTTGGAACCAAAGGTGTCATCATACATGCCCATCATAAATGTTTTGTTTTTAATGACAGTATACATTAACAGAAGACTGCTAAAGATTTAGACTTGCTTGATAAAAAGCACCTGAGAAGGAAGAGCAGCGAAAACAAGAAGGCAGAAGCACACACACCCCTGAGGCATTAGAGCTTCATGTCTCTTCACCTGGGGAACTTCCATACTGATTTGGCTAAGCACACTTTTAGAAATCAGAAAATGATGAGGCCATCAAAGCGGCTGGTTACTCTCTGCAGTGCTGAATCATTTCCTGGTTTGGCTGCCGATCTCGGATGAGTCAGTATAACTGAGAGCACCCAATGTGCAACTTAACTCATTCACACCTACCAAACGGTCTCAAATGCACAAGAGCATGACTTCAAGCAATGTGGGCAATGTTAGCCACCAGTAATGTTTGTGGCGTTGATGATGGAAGATTCCTTAGGGATCAAGACTGAAGCAAACAGCTCAAGTGAGGAGAACCAACGAAAACACCTTTGAAACTGCAACACGGATCATGTAGGTATCTTTAGTTTAGACACTGCATTGTCACACACAGAACCCAGGTCTGAGGATCTGAAGACTCAAATTCAAGATGCAATCCTGTTACCAATGTATAGTGACCTCAGTCATTCATCCATATAGTGACCCACAGGCCTGTGCAGATCTAAACTGTGGTGTCCTTTACATAACCACTCTGCTCATCTGTAGTATGAGACAAAAACTGTACTTCATCCCTTTAAAATACTGCTTTCTTCCTATGAAGATTCCCTTGTATAGTGCAGCAGTGGGGGAGGGGTGCCACTACATTGGCTTTTACCACAAATTGCCATTTTCCACCGGGTCACTGGGCAGAATTCGCACTGAAGCTGTCGTCCTGCATACCATCGTCCATTAAAAAGAGAAAAAGCTGCTTGACAGTCTTCTTCCCTTGGAAGCAAAAATCAAAGGTTGTGCTTTTAACTCTCACAGGTAGAGCAAATCTATTCTGAATTAACCCTCTTGTCCATTTACTGTAGGACTACCAAGTCCAGTTCTTGAATTGCCTAGGAAGTCTTCGGAGTATTCAGGTTCCCACAGGCTAGTTTATTCAAAGACCTTGTCATGAACCCTCTGAAAGGTTCTGTCATAGGGAAATTGGCTGGAGTCAAAGCTTCTTAATCTGCAAGATTGGACCACTAAATCTGCAGAGGTGTGTTTCCCCTTGTTAGAACCCATGCTTTCTCAGCTAGGACTCCTATTGTTCTTATTACAATGGCTAATTGAAGCCATTAGCCATGACACCACTTAGAGAAATGGCAATACATGCAGAAATGATACAGGAACTACATAGCTAGCTGGTCAAATGCACACTATTTGGAACTTTAACCCCTTGTACCTTGGATAGGTATTTTCTACTCTATTCTAATTAGGACTTTTTGGTTGTATGATATATTATTTTCAAATCTTGCTGTTTCTCCATGAGCTCTTCATATTGACATTTTGAAAAGTCTCATGCATAGGAAAGCTCCATATTCAGTGACATCAAAGAAACACAATACCGTAACTATGATGAAACATGAAGATGCATGGATGTTCACAATACTTACGACTGGTACTGAACATACACATTGCCCCTCAGATGCGGTTCCAAGTTGCAGCTGACCTAAGGAACAAAGAAGAATGCTGTCACTAAAAGAAAAAAAAGGGTTTTCAAAAGAAGCCAATCATCAAATGCATTTTGTCCAGGCTAATAGTCCCTCAAAGAGTCCACGATAAGCTAGCACACTTTCTTATCAAGTCAAGGCATAGCTAAGCACCTATCACCATTGCAGACCTCAACTGCACAATCTCTGTTGATCCTTGTCTGCCATTTTTAAACCCTAAATGTATGAAGTGCTTCATAGCTATATAAAAACAAAATACAGGGGTTGGAGAGATGGCTCAGCAGTTAAGAGCACTTGTTAAATGAGGGTCAGGGTGTTTCTGTTTGGAATATAAATGTATGTGTGTAGACGGACACATGTACTTATATAGGACACATGTACTTATAAAGGTATACATACATTATGTATGTGGCAGAAAATAAAATATCATATACATAAATATATACTAACCAAAATGGTATTTATAATAATTATGTATATTTATATTGATTCAGGTGTGTCCAAAACAACCTTCTGTGAGCCACAGGTTAATAGTTATGAATGTGGCTCAACACAAAAATCACAAAGTTAATTAAAACATTTTGTTTTGTAACCTCGATTGCAGTTCTCAGGCATGAACTCTGTAAATGACATTATATCACAATGTCAAAAGTCTGGACACACTTGCTGGTGGTATTGCTTTGTACCCTTAAAATTTGTAAACTTTTTTTTGAGACAGGGTCTCTCTCTATAATCCTGGCTGTTATGAAACTCACTATGTAGACTAGGCTGGTCTCAAACTCACAGAGATCTGCTTGCCTCTGCCTCTCAAGTGCTGGTATTAAAGAAGAGCTTCACCATGCCTGGCTAAAATTTTTATATAGATGGTATTCTTTATTCTTTTTCAAGATGTTAATACAAGCTTAATGGCTCAACTACTGTATACTAGACATCAAATCATCACACTGATGTATCTGCTCATGACAATCTACAGTGCTTCCAATCTCCTATTCACAAGCTATCTCTGTAAGAACCTTTTAGTCTTCGTAAACAGGAGCATGCTGACTTATAGCTCTCCACTTCATTAGGCATGCACAAGCTGCTCTCAGAAGTAACTGTACTAATGCATATCTTCTGCCCAATCTTGAAATTAACAGAATTTATACCATGTAGATGTAAATAATGTCTTATTTTCATGTGTTGTTCCTACTACTATAAGTAGGGCTAAACAATTGATTGTTGCCTTCAAAAAGGATAAATTTGATTTATAAAAGACAAAAAAGATCTTTAAATATTCCTACTATGCCAGGGGGTGGTATACACCTTTAATCCCAGCACTCAGGAGGCACTAGCAGGTGGTTCTCTGTGAGTTCAAGGCCAGACTGGTCTACAGACCTACTTCAATGACAGCCAAAACTACACAAAGAAACCCTGTTTTGAAAAACCAAGAAAAAATATTACTGCTAATGTTTAGCTTTACTTTAAGTTATTAAAACATCCAAGGGGGTACAGGATCCTACTCTATAATACCATCTTTAGAAAGAAGAATAAAGGGCCTTAGGAGTTCATGTCAACCATGCCTAGGGACCTTAAAGTGCATTTAATCTAGTCAGGCTTGGTGGCACATGCCTAAAATCCCAGTAATAGGGAGGCGGAGGCAGGAGGACTACTACAAGTTCTAGGCCAGCCTGAGCTGAAAAAATAAAAAGTGGTACAGCACTTTTGCCCAGCATGTACAAGGCCCTAGGTTCAATCCTCAGAACCACATAATGACAACAATATTAATAGTTTAGTCCCATGGTTCCCAAAGTCCTACTGATTTTCCATAACGAATTCCATGTTGTGATCATTTCTGTACCACAAATTTACTAAATAGCTTTCTTTTCATTTGTAACTGTCAATGTGGTTAGTATAAACCCTGTCATCCTGTTTGCTTTCTAGAAAAAAAAAAAACTGTGGTGAGTAGATGCAGCCTGCTACACGTGATAATGCAATTTCCACTAACCTCCCTGAAACCCACCAGACCTACCCCACTGGGCTGGGGACAGAACCCAGAGCCTTGTTCATGCTAGGTAAGCACTCTATGACTGAGCTACCGATCTGAAGTGCTGAAAACACTTTATCAGTACCACTTCACAGAAGCAGTAGGATCCAGGGGCCCTATGAGGGAAGCCACGAATGTAAGCCAATCTCACTGTTGAGATAAGGAAGAGGCACACAGAGAGAAAGGGACATCTGAAGAGCAGACACAGTGCCTCCTTGCCTGGGGCTTGCTGCCATGTGGAACAATGCAGACATGACCACATACTTCCACTTTACCGTTTCCTCTTAGAGGAAGAAGGAAAGCATATGCCACAGAAATAAAGTTTGGAGAAAAATTTTAATTTGTTCTACACTTCATTTGTATGTGCATGCCATGTTCACGTCACAGTGTGAATGTGCAGGTCAACTTTGCAAGAGTCAGTTCTTTCCTAACACCATGTGGGTCTTAGAGATTGTGTTTGGGTTGTCAGGTTGGTGGCAAGTGCCTTTATTCACTGAGTCATCTTGCCAGCCCAAAAGGAAAAGATTTTTATTTCTTTTATAATTTAAATTTTATTTTTTTTTAAAAAGCCTACTCCCTTCCCCCATTTAATCCCCATATTCTAGTTTCCCTTTTATCTCTTTATAACACTATGTTCTAGTTCTCCTTCTTTGGAAAACAAATTTTAAAGAATATATTTTAAATCTGGAAAGCTGTGGCGATATATTATTTATGATTTATTAAAGCTTGCCTGAGGGTACAGAAAGCAAAGCCAGTCACAAGCCATAGAGCCAGGCAATGCTGATAAACACCTTTGACCCCAGCACTAGGGAGGTAGAGACAGGAGTGATATGGCTGGGTGGAGAGAGGAATATAAGGGGGAGGAGATAGAATCTCAGAGGATAGCAGTGTGTGGTTTGGTGAAGAACATTGCACTCTGAGGATTCGTGGAGACAGCATCATCCATTTTGGTCTGAGGCAGAGTTAATGGCCAAATGCTTTGCTTCTCTTACCATCAGGCAAGCTTTAATAAATCATAAATAATGTATCACCACAGAAAGCAAATATAATCTCAGATTTCTTATATCTATGGTGCTTGATTATTCCAACTCTATAATTTCATTTCTGACAGCAAGAAAAAAAAACCCTACAACTTTATTCCTACTTTTCTCCAAAATCAGAGACATTTCCCTTGTCCTCATATAACAATGTCATTCCAATTCAGATGTGATCAAATCACAGACATGCAAGAGGCCTACGTATTGGGATTCACCCAATGAGTCCCAGAAACAGCAGTGGCCACATCTTACCTTACTTAGTGAGTGAAATTGAATGCCAGTATATATAACATTGTTCTGGGTGAGGCACTGAAAGTGAGAAGGACAGGAACCATGTCCATCACAGACAGCAGCTAAGTGAAGGCTTAGATGGCTAGATACAGTAGGCCTGACAATGAAGTCAACTGCTGGAAACAGTTGCAGCACAAAGGCACTGAATAAGGGTCCTTACCAACCCAGGCCCTAGCATTCCAAATTGATTTCCTATGGTATCTACATGGCATTGGCCAGAGTGGAGGTAGAAGGGAAGAGAACTGAGTGACGTTTACCAAGTGCTGGCATGCTCAACCCCAGACCAGGCATATACTGGCACATGACTCCACCCAGGTGAACAGGCTAAGTCCTAGCTCTGCCCCTGTATCCTGTATTTCAGGGAAAGGTGTGTCTGACCCCTTCCCAGGCTCTGCGCACCTTAAACTGAACCACTTTTCCCACGTTCTTGAACTCTGGCAGTACATCGTGATAGAAGTCTAGGAACTGCTGATAGGTCTCTTCTTCACTGTATTCCAGGCTTGAATCAGGGTCATAGTCATCCCTCCTGCATTGCTCCATTCCAAACGTGGTAAACATGCTCTTAATAAGCAAGGTGGGACTTGATGTGGGGAAGTTATGTTTACGTGAACACCTGAAGGAAGCAAGCAAATTCATTTGTCCAAGAACTAAAAATCCCACATGAAAAGCTCACCATGAACTCCGGGATCAAGAATCAAGTAATGTGGTTGTTTAAACTTAATGAACACTGCTTGGGTGCCCAGTTATAGTACACAAGAAAACTGTCTTACACTTGACCTGTTCTCATTAAAATACAAAAGTGGGAATGGTTTGCAAGGTCATATGCCATTCAGGAGCCTTTGAATATATTCAGAAAGATTTCTCCATGTTGAACCACAGGGAAAGAAGGCCCAATAGTGTGACCAATTGCAGTGACAGCAGTAAGAGGCTGCATTGGAGACTCAAGAAGGTGAGAATTGGCAATTTTGATTGTACACAATTTTCAAATGATTTACATGCTTAGGGAATACAGTAACGGGGACCCAGTGAGACGGCCCAGTGGGTAAAAGCATTTGCTGCATAAGCTTGGTGATCTGGATTTCATCTCTGGATCTACATATTCTTTCCTCCCCTTCCCTTTCTCCCTGTTACACACACACACAAAATAATAATAACATTTTTTAAGATGAGTATGGTAGTGAACACTTTTTATCCCAACACTCATGAAGCAGTTCCAGGCCAACCTGTTCTACATAGCAAGTGCCATACCAGCCAGTGTTCCAAGGTGAGACAGAGTCTCAAAAATAAATACATAAAATAATTTTAAAATTCATATCTTAAAGAGACAATAGGGTAATCTAAAATTTTCCATTTACTCAAGTATTGTCATTTTATCTACATATAGCATTTTAAAGTTTTCATGCTTTTTAAAATATTTTTCCACTCTGATCCTTAACAACCTGATGAGACACATGGTACTAGTATTTTCTTACTTTGCCAAGTGTGATGGTTCATATTAATTTTCAACTTGACCATCTAGAATCACCTGAGAAGGAATTCTAATGAGGGACTGTCTAGAGTAAAGTTATCCTCTGAGAATGTCGGTGAGGAATTGCCTTGATACTCTAATTGATTTGGGTAAACTCATCTTAATCATGGGTAGGACTATTCCCTGGTCAGGGTTCCTGAACTATATAAAATGGAGAGGTCAAACTGAGCCTAGGCATGCAAGCATTAAATCACTGCTCTCTGCTTTTGAGAGTGACAGTAATGTGTTTAGCTGCTTCAAGTTCCTCCCACCTTGGTTTCCCCACAATGATGGACTGTAACCTGGAATTGTGAGCCAAATAAACCCTTTCTCCCTTAAATTGCTGGGACAAGAGTCCAAAACACAAAGGCAGCTGAAACCTAAAGAAGCACAACTCCCCCCAAGTCATGTGACTGAGAAGAGCCTGACCCCTAGAGATCTGGGTTAATCTGGCATGTGGTCATTATAGAGTATAATAAATATAACCCCATTTTTAGTCACTGAAGGTACCTAATATCTGTGAAGAACCATTTCTTTTCATAGTTTAAAACAGGCCAAGGTTAAGCTGGCTAGGTTATTCCAGAGTAATTTTTTAAAAATCATATATATGAGTTCACTTTCTTATTTACTCCTTTCTCCTGAAGTGCACTGATGGGAGGAGCCACACATTTCAAAGTCCTAAATATTTCCTTCTTAGGGTTCTAAATAAAAATCAGTAAGACAGGGCAGTGGTGGCACATGCCTTTAATCCCAGAACTTTGAAGGCAGCTGGTCTGTAGAATTCCAGGACAGCCAAGGCTACACAGAGAAACCCTGTCTCAAAAACCAAACAAAACAACAACAACAAAATCAGTAAGACAAACTTCGGGAAAGAAAGACTTAGGAAGAATGTTATAGAGTAGGGAATACTGCAAGGGACAGAGGGATATAATGTCCCTTGTCTGGACAGTGGCCATCCTGGTCTACATAGTGAGGTCTAGGCCACCCTGGACTAGACTAAGACCCTGTTTGCCTGAGAGGCAAAACAACAAAGTTGTAATTAAGGTGTTTCCATAGCCTAGCACCCAACTTTAGTCAGAGAAACTTCTTTTTGTAGTGGAAAGTAGTTAATAACTAGCCAAAGTGTTGAGAAAAATTGCCTGTTGAATGCTCATCTCTAAGCTGCTCCAAGGCCCGTGGAACATCGAAGGAGGAATGGAAAAATTATAATAGCTGGTGGATAGGATTGAATGTTGTGAAACACTGTTTCCTGGATGCAGCATGGCCACTACATTCACAAACTCAAAGCATCTATGATTCATGAACCCAAAGTAGCTATGGTTGCAAGTTGTGGTAGCTTGAATGAGAATGGACCCCGTAGGCTCATATGTTTATACATAGGGACTAGTTGGTAGACTGTTTAGGGAAGGATTAGGAGGTGTGGCCTTTTGGAGGAGGTATGTCACTCAGGATGGGCTTTCATGCTTCAAAAGCCCACACAAGGCCCAGCCTGTCTGTCTGTCTGTCTGTCTTCCCCTCACCCCTATGGCCCCTGGATTAGGATATAAAGCACTCAGCTACCATGCTGCCTACTTCCCACCATGATGATAATGGACTAACCCTTTGAAATTGTAAGCAAGCCCCCAATTAAATGCTTTCTTTTATAAGAGTTGTCTTGGCTTGGTCATGGTCTCTTCACAGCAATAGAACACTAAGACACAAGACCTGCATAAAATCAATCCCATCAACATTCTAGCATCAATAGGGGTGACATACTTAAGGCCTTGTCCCTAGCAGTCAACAGCTGCTAGAGATAAGGGACTTCCAGGACATAGCTACTGGTTAAGTTGCTAATGATTCAGTAAATAACCTTGCACATGCAAGCAACACTAATTATACTCAGTGGATTGTTTATAAAAAGAAAAGACATGAAAACAGAAGGAGGATGTATTGTGGAAAGAAGGGATCCAGAGGGAGTGGAAGCAGGATAAGATGGCAATGGAAGTGAACATGACCAAAATTCAGTATAGAAATGTATGAAACTGTCAAAGAATTTTTTAAAAAAATCTATAACCAAAAGGTTTAACAAACAAAAGCAAACATCCAAAGAAATGCTTAGGTTAAGGAGTATTTTCTGCCTGGCATGGCATGGCATTTATATGCCTGTAACCCTAGCTACTCAGTTCATCCTGGATTATAGACTAAGACCTCATTTTTTAAAGGAAAGAAACAGAGGTGTTTCTCTGGCATCTGACAAACCGTAACAGAGATGATCCAGCATGTTATTTGGAGCAAGTGATCCAGCCTCTCCACAAAAGGGAAATAGAACAGTCTATTTGTCTGAAAGGACAATGTTGGCGTTCATAACCACTAATTCCACACAATTTTATGCAAACTAGTTACTTGAACAATGCAAACAGCCAAGTTGTTCACACACTTTGTTAGTTATGATGGTAAAGTCTCATATACCTATGACAATGATAAGAAATGGTCACAAGCCAAGCAGTGGTGGCTCAAGCCTTAATCCCAGCACTTGAGAGGCAGAGGCAGTCGGATCTCTGTGAGTTCGAAGTCAGCCTGATTGACAGAGTGAGTTCCAGGACAAGCTCCAAAGCTACAGAGAAACTCTGTCTTGAAACCATAAAAAAGAAATGGTCACAATCTAATTGTATTTATTTTTTGAATGATTGTCAGAGAGGGAATCTGACAGGCTACTCCATTTTCCACAAGGAATTATCTGTCCAGTGCTCATAAAACTACTTAATACACCCGTCCTCTCACAACCAACAGAAGGAGACTCCCGAATCTGGCTTCCACAGGTTTTAAATTTCAATGAAATTAGAGACACATCATAAATAAGAGCAGCTGGAAAACCTTAAAGGCAGCTTGGCTCAACTACCCGTGCAAATGTGAACTAAAACTGGGGCTCATTTATCACTGGAAGGCCATCTGTCCAACATCCTTCTTTAGTGGGAGGTGTTTTATACAGATCATTATTTATTTTGTGTGTGGTTGCACCCATGCCACAGCACAAGTGTGAAAGTCAGAGCACCACTAGTAGGAGTCAGTTACCTCCTTTCAGCATGTAGATCCAGGGATCAAATTCAGGTCACTAGACTTTGCAGCAGGCACCTTTACCCACTGAGCCATCTCACTGGCTCTTAAGCAGATCATGTTTTACTATTTCTTCTTGAGACGGAATTTTGTTTTAGGAAAAAATGTTGCTAAAGGTACCAAAGGAAGGTAGCCTCCTTCCCTCAGTTCCATAGTTCCTCAAAAGGAGCCTTTCTACTTCTTACCAGACTCTAAGTCCTTTCACAGATGATATTCTGGCCATCCACAATTCCAGCCATCAAATCCAATACCTGAAGGCATCTCAAAACTAGACTTACTTTAGCCTCTGAAATCTTGATTTACTCAATTTGAGGTGAGATTGATTTTGTTTAGCCTTTCTCCTTTTTACATGATTCTATTATGTATCCAGGGTTGAGAACTACTATTATCTTTTAATTTTTAAAAAGATTTTAATGGTATTTATGTGTACTTGTTGAGGGGGAAATGCCTGAATACAGACAGGTGCCTGCTAAGGTCAAAGAACAGTATCAGATCCCCTGAAGCTTGAGTCACCGTTCATCATGAGCTGCCTGGTGTGGGTGCTGGGAACTGAACTCAGGTCCTTGAAAAGAGCAAGTACATGCTTGTAACTGCCAAGCCATCCCTCCAGCCCAAAACTATTATTCTTGAAAAATAAAAAATAAGCTGGGCATGGTGGCACACAACTGTAATCTCAGCAGTTAGGAGGTGGTGGCAGGATGAGCAGTAATCCAAAGCCAATCTAGGCTACAAAGAGAGTTGAATGCCAGCCTGGGCTCCCTGAGACTGTCTCAAGAAACCAAATGATTATCAGGTGTGATGGCACACACCTTTAATCTCAGCATTCAGAAGGCAGAGGGAGATGGATCTCTATGAGTTCCAAGCCAGCTATACAGTGAGACACCCCGCCCCAAAGAAAAGAAGAAAAGAAAAAGAAAGGTTCAGATTATACCTTCTTTTCCACAGAATGGGTATACAGAAGTTAGACTATGCCTAAGACAGATTTGCTTACCATTAGAAAGTATTTGCTTACTTTGACTTATACAGAAAGTCATACTACAAAACATCATTACCTGGCATATAGTAAGTAGGTTTCAACTATTTGCTAAATGACTGAAGACATCAATATTATGTTTCTATGTGTCCTACCTTAAAAAAAATAAGGTGGGCGGGAAGCATGAATATATCACAAAACGGCAACAGTAACAACAAAAATAAGGAACAACAAAAATTCATGAGCCATTTGTCCAGCCCTGTGTGTTCCCTGTGCTCATCCCATTTAAGGAGTCTCATTATGTCCTCAAAAAAGTGGTATTGTTTCATCTTCATTTCATAGATGAAGGACTAAAGACGTAGAGAGTTTAACTTTCCCACTGACCACAAAAGCCAGTTTTGAACCCAAAGAGTCTGTTCCTAAGTCTGAGAGTATTGACCGAAAGCAGTGAATTAAAAGTCTATCCCTAACCAGGTGTTGGTGGCACATGCCTTTAATCCCAGCACTTGGGAGGCAGAGGCAGGTGGATCTCTGTGAGTTCAAGGCCAGCCTGGTCTACAGAGTGAATGCTAGGACAGGCTCCAAAGCAATACAGAGAAACCCTGTCTTGAAAAACAAAAACAAATCAAACAAAAAAAAAATAAAAGTCTATTCCTGCCTGGTGGAGGTGGTGTACACCTTTAGTCCCAGCACTATGGAGGCAGAGGCAGGCGGGTCTCTGTGAATTCAAGGCCAGCCTGACTACACAGAGAAACCCTGTCTCGAAAAAGAAAAAAAAAAGCCTATTCCTCTACTTGCTACAATCTTATCTTTCACAAATGACCCTATACCCATGGCAAATATTTCTGGCTACTCTAATCACTTATGACGTGTAATTTACCCCATCCAAGTTGCCAAGTTGTCCTCCTCAGACTCACAGGAGCAGAGAAGAAACCAACAAGCAAATGGTCTTCAAACCACACTTAAAGGCAGGCTCCATGTCCAGCAGTAGATGGCCAACACAAAACAAATTCAGTGGCATTTTGGGAGGGTTTTTTTTGTCTAACAATGTTTTGTCTAAGCATTTTTTAAATTTATAGGTCTTTTGCTTATATATTATGGTTTCTGGTTTTATGTTTTTATGGGATTTCACACACATATGTGAGAATATGTGTCTCTATATCTGTATTTTTCTGTGGCTCTTTTTTCTGTTTATTTTGCCCTATTCTGGTTTGCTTTTTATTTATCTTTTAGATGTCTGTTTTCTAATGAAAGAGAAAGAAAGGGTATGGATTCTGGTGGATGGGGAGGTGGGGAAAGACCTAGGAAGAGTTTAGGGAGGAGAAACCATAATCAGAATGTATTACATGAAAAAAAATCTGTTTTCAATTAAAAAGAAAAAAAAGTTTTCCTACGGCTATGGAATGCACAGGATCTACTCAGTTAAACCTATCTAGTGAGCCCGGCATGGAAGCACCATATAACTAATGATGAACATTTCACACTGAAGCCTATGCCTCTTCCAAAACCCGACTCACTCCACCATTTCATTCTGACACAAAGCAAAATCCATTACCTATCGCCAAATCTGCAAGCTCCCGTTTTACTGTAGAATGGACAATTGGCTCGATCTTTCTCCAGTACTCTTATATCCGTGGGCGGTTCTGGGTTCTGCCAAGTGCCACCATTTTCCAACTGTTAAAAATAACCATGACTTTACTGGTGATGTAAAAGCCCATGAAAGACTGTTTGCCCAAATAGTCCAATATTTTAATCTAGAACAAAAATGGGTTCATATATAGACATGCATAGTTAAATTACAATAAGGAATCAAGACCTTATAGGTAATTGTTCATAAATATGAGCTGTACTTCTCTCTTGGCTCCCAGTCATTTTCCTTGATTGGGGATTACTTAATGTTACCAGATGTAGTCATGAAGGTCTTCCTTCTATCCATCTATTCTGAAAGGATCCATGGACGTAGGGAGCCACCAGAAAGAAGTACAAGTTACTCTGAATCAAGGTGGGTAAACCAACCATTTGGGGCCAGTAGTATGTGATGTACATACATTTTTAAGGACTTGATACAAGCATAGCCCATGGGGTAATTCAATACCATCAATCGTCTTCTGTTGTTATATAACTGAATGGTTACAAAAGTGATTCCAGGTATCCAGAAGTAACCAAAACAACCTACCACAAAACTCATGTTATTGGAACTATTGTTCCTAATGAAATATCAATTCTTCTCAAAATCTTTTTGTAAGGCAGTGTCTCTCTATGTAGCCCAGGCTGGCCTCAAACTTGTGGTCATTCTCTTGCTTCAGCCTCCCCAGGGCTAGGATGACTGGAACGTACCACCTCTACCTATCTCAAAGTCTTAATGAAAGGTTTTGAAAATACCTCATTTTCAGCCTGATCCAGCATCTTCTGCACAGCTTCCTATAAGTGGTGCAAACATAGGACTAATGAAAACCAGGATGTTAGGTAAGTCATGTCTGGTTTCTCTAGGTATGAATTTCACATATGACAACACACATACAAAAGGCTTCTGATTCTGATTTCCTTTCTAAGCATATATCTTCTAAAAAGCTTTCAAAAGATATATAGCTTAGAATTTTTATTCAAACACAAAATTTGAATAGAGCACATTGCAAATATTTAAGTCATAATAGCTTCAATAACATATCTGTACATAAATACTATCTTTTAAAAGTTAGGTTAGACATCACAAATATTTAACAGAAGCAAAAACATGACATGATGAATAGTAAGGATTTAGGAGAAATTTTAAACGTTCAGTAAGATAAAGGAAGTCCAACAAGTTATCAATAAACCTCTAACTATTTGGATTTAAATACATACAGTTAGATACCTTAGTGCCTTACAACCATACATATGACTGAGTTTAGCTGCTTACTTGGTAAGTCTGCCTGTTTCTGGCAACTTAAAAATCATTGGTTTAGTCAGACATGGTGGCACATGACTTTAATCCCAACATTTGGGAGGCAGAGGCACTGATCTCTGAGTTTGAGGCCAGCCTGGTCCACAGAGTGAGTTCCAGGAGAGCCAGGATTGTTACACAGAGAAACCCAGTCTCAGAAAAATGAACAAAACCAAAACCAAACAAAGTCATAGTTGCTTGATGTGATCAAAACAGGTTCTTTTGGGTTTGGTTTTGGCTGAGAGTTGGAGATCAAACTCAAGGTTTTACTTTTGCCAATAAACTATACCCCACCCCCAAACAGAACACTTGATCTCTATCTACTCACCCTCATCATCCAAACCTAAATATCCTCAGTAACAGGAGCTGCCATTTTCCCATTTGTTAAAAAAAAACACAGCAAACAAACAAAAACAACACCTAAAAACAAGACTTCCATTCCCTTACTTTTCCTTCTTCCTCCCATGAAATTTGCCACCTAGAGTTCTGTCAACTGTTTGTGAGTCTGTTTGAAGCTCTGCCCTCATCCAAATCACCATTATCTCCTACCCAGATTGTAGTTGGTCATCCTATTTCCTCTCTGGCCCCTGTTCTTTGTAGAAAAATCAGGATGATCTGTTGGAGGTAACGTTACTAAAAGAATGAAGTCACTCTTGTTTAAAAACTTGTCACAATATGGTAAATAAAACCAAACTCCTTTAAATCTAAGAGGCTCCTGATCCTCCTGCCTCAGCCTCCCTAGCAAATCCCAGAGTGCAACAAACACAGTAACTTGGGCTCACATAACCTGGGCACACAGAGACTGAAGTAGCAAACACGGAGCCTGCACAGGTCTTCATCAGGGCTTCTGTGCATGTTATGGCTGTTAGCTTGGTGTTTCTGTGGGGCTCTCAACAGTGGGAGCAGATGTACCTCTGACTTTTTTGCCTGCTCCTAGGACTCTTTTCCTCCCATTGGGTTACCTGGATGAGGGCTTTTGCTTTGTCTTATTGTATCTTGTTTTGCCCTGTTTGACTCTTGTCTCTTAAAGGCCTGTTCTTTTCTGAAGAGGAAACGGAGTGGGAGTGACCACTCTAGGTGGTCAAAGTGTATTGTTTGAGAAAAGAATCTACTTTCAATTAAAAAAAAAAAACTAAGAGCCTCTGCATGGCCTGCCTCTTCTGATCTTCCCTACTTTCTTCTATGCCCTTTCCCCAGTCTCCTGTGGCCTCTAAGTTCCAGGTACCCCAGGATCTTTCCTACCAATATCCCTACACTCAAGTGATAATTATATCAAATACCACTTCCTCAGAGATTTCCTTGGCCAGGTAATCCAAATAAGTATCTTGATCCCCATTATTCTGTCAGAGCACTCTCCATTATTTCTTTATTAGAGCCTAACATTCTTATTGTATGATGTGTTTTGCTGCCTTGCCCTCTGCCCTCCCTTCTCGAAAGTCATTCAAGGAGAGCTGAGACTGTGCTTTTTACTGCTTTGTCTCTGTCCACCCACGAGGTGTCAAGCACGCAAAAGAAACACACATTGCATATTCCTTTATACATGCTTAGAATGGATTTCATTTTACCCACTTCTTAACCAGACTCCCTTGAAAACAAAAGCATTTAGAAAAAGCCTTAACTGGCCAGGCGTTGGTGGCGCATGCCTTTAATCCCAGCACATGGGAGGCAGAGGCAGGCGGATCTCTGTGAGTTCGAGGCCAGCCTGGTCTCCAGAACGAGTGCCAGTTTGGGCTCCAAAGCTACACAGAGAAACCCTGTCTCAAAAAACCAAAAAAAGAAAAAAGAAAGAAAAAGAAAAAGAAAAATCCTTAACTTTTACCTGATCCCTGAAAGTTGAAGAATATTCTACTGCTAAAACAGGAATTTATTTATGTCTGTAAAGCACTGACAATTCAAACAATTGTTGTACCCCCTAACATCCCCATCTTGATATTGCCTCATCTGGAAGGCAGTGCTCAAACAAGGGTGCCAAAAACCTGCATTGAAGATGCCACCTGAGGCACAAAACTGGTTGTGGAGAATGCTGCTACCTTTCCACGGCTAAAGTGTAAACACATATATCTCTCCTCATTCTAAGATGAGTGACTATGGAAATGTCATGCCGTTCAAATTTGGTGATGCTAAAGAGAAAAAAGAATAAAGAATATTGTCATGAATCAGTCAAGGCAAGATGAGCTGTGTTATATTTAAAATCAATACACTGTTGAAGACCAGCAGGAAAACAAACCAATCTTGTAAAAAGAAACCCAGAAAATGTACACGAAATATACATATACATTACAGAATTTCTTTTTTTTTTTTTGAAGCAATGGTGGGGATTATTAAGGAAAGGTTTTTTTAACACAGATTTAAGCATTAGCAGTAAGAGACAAGGAAAGAAACATGTAAGAAAGGGACAGTAGCATATGTCCTAGAGTGGGCATGGGTTTCTCAAAGAGAAGGTCCCCTAGAATTTCTTAAATGACTATCATTTGCTTTGACAACAAAGTTAGATAGAACACCAGATTCAATAACAAAACTATTTAATTCCTTAATGCCTAACATCCTGATTCTGTTAAGCTAATTCTTGCCGAGATGCTATTAGCTGTTATGTCTCTTATGAGTTAATTAAGTGTGGAAACTATTCAAGGTACTATTCTTCTGTGAAGAAGTCAACACATATACAACAGAACCATAGAAAAGTTAACACTTGCTACAGAGTGATACATAGTGGAAAGCAGGGCCAGCCCCCCAGTTTACAGAAATGTTTTACTAGGTAGAACACATCCACATTCATTCATATACATACTATCTATGTCTGCTTTAGGGTACACTGGCAGAGCTGGATGTCCACAGAAGCCATACAGACATCACAGCTTAAAATTTTGATTATCTACTACCCCTTAAGGAAAATGCTCACCCATCTCAAATATAAAAGGTAAAGTAACTTGGGCTAAAGGAATCTGCCATTGCACAACCCAAAGAAGAGAACTATATGGAAGCTAATCTAATCTATTTCTAACAAAATTGACACTTTCCAAATGAACAGAGCACAAGCAAAAAAATAAAACTAAACCCAAGCCCTGACATGCCACTGCCGATTCCGCAACCCCCTCACATGCACACATGCACCCTAAGAAGATACGCAGGGCTCTATCCTCCTATGACAGAAGTCACCTCTCTTTCTCTCTTCTCCTGTTGTTTCTGCTCCTCTTCTTCCCGCTCTTTTCTCTGCTGCTCTTCCCATTCTGCCTTTAACTTTCTCTATAAAGGGAAAAGAGAATGTAATATTTTTAACTCACACTTAAAAACATGTAGCCTACAGAACAAATCATTGAAAAGTCTAGAAATATTGGTCATTGAAAAGAGAGACAATATCAGGTTTTTTTAATACTAACATATGTAGCTCCCTTTTTGTTCACACAATGTTGAAGATAGAACCCAAGGCCTTGCACATGCTAGACAAGAGCTCTGTCACTGAGCTATATCCCCAACCCCAAGAAAAACAACTTTTTTTTAAAAAAAAAAAAAGAGATTTTCTTTGTGTGTGAGTGTCCCTGTAAATATATGTGCATGTGAGGATACACATGCAGAAGACAAAAAAATATGGGATCCCTCAGAGCTCCGGTTAAACAGTTGTGAGCCACCATGTGGGTTCTGGGAACAAACCCAGGTCCTCTGGAAGAGCAGTGAGTGAGTACTCTTAACCACTGAGCTATCTCTCCAGCCCCATAACTAACAACTCTTTTAATTTAAACTTATTGTATGTGTATTGGTGTTTTGCCTGCATGTATGTATGTGTCTGCACCATGTATAGGCCTTGTGCCTCAAAGGACAGAAGATGCCTGGAACTGGACTTCTGGATGGTTGTGAATCACCATGAGGGTACTGGGAATCAAAACCAACTTGTTTAGAAGGATAACCAGTGTTCTTAATCCTTGAGCTGTCCATCTCTACTGATGGACACCTCTTTATGAGCTATTTCAGTTAAGTACTTACTCAGTTAACTGGCTAGCTAATACTCTACCTCTTGTTCTTCTTTCCGTTTTCGAGCTGCCTCTTCTTTTTTCTTCTTTGCCCTGAATTCTTCTTGTGCCTTCTCTTCCCTCAGTAACCATTCTTCATGTAATTTTTGCCTATTAGTATAATGATGTAGTCAGTAAAAAAGAAATGGGAATTAATGTAGAATGTATGAAAGACAATAAAGCAAAATATGACATGAAAATCTTAAAAGTATTTTCTGTAACAGTGAAGAGGTATGGCTTTTGAAAAAGCAACTATCTTTCTGGACAGAAATAAGTTACAATTATTACTGCTACCTTTCATAAGCATTTATGGCTGTGACATCTTTTCTCTCTGTAAGAAAATAACAGTGATTTTCATCTCAGGAAAACATTTCAAAGCAACATCTATGTGAATTTTTCACATTCACATAGCATTATTCTTCCTGATCTATGCATTCTTTTCCCACTAAAATTACTATTTCCTCCTCCTCTTCTTTTGATTTTTCGAGACAGGGTCTCCCTATGTAGTCTTGGCAGTCCTGGAACTCACTATGTAGACCAGGCTGGCCTGGGATTCAATGATCTGCCTGCCTCTGTCTCCCCAGTGCTAAAATTAAGGTGTGTGCCCCATCTGGCTAAATCTACATTTACTAATTTAGTTTTATAACTTTTCATCTTGTCTTCAACCTTTTATTTGTATGTGTATGAACACTTGCTGGCATGTAAAGATGGGTATCACATGCATGCCAGAAGAGGCCAAAGAAAGGCACTAAATGCTCTGGAATAGAAGTTACAGATGACTGTGGATGCTGAGAACAAAGCCTGAGTTAAAATAAGTGCTCTGACTCAGGTAGCCTTCTCTCCAGCTCCCTTAAAACATTTATTTTAAAGACATGCTCACAACTCACAACATTAACTTTTTTCCCAGAAGTTTAAATATTCCAAGGCAAATCACAGGAATCCCTTAACTCTATGGAATAGAAACTCAAAGGTTATAGAGAAAGATGGCAAGATTGTTAATGCTGTAATCATGAAATGGACTTTTTGAATGCATACAACAGCCAGGTGGAACATGCCAATGATCCTAGCAATTGGAAGGATGAGACAGGATTACAAGTTCTAAGCTAACTTGGGCTTATATAGCAAGATCCTTCCCCCAAAAACAAACAACACCCTCCCCACAAAAAGGTAATGTTACCATAAATTAATATGTCCCAGACATCCAGTAGCACAAGCTTCTCATTTAAAGTCTTCATTGAAAGAAAGTGAGTGGGGGGGGGGGGAGAAAAGAGAGAGAGGAAAGAAAGAAAAAGAAATGGAAAATATACATCTAATTTTAGCCTCTAATGTGGGAATTACCAATATGGAGTCAGGTAAAAATATAAGGGAATTTATTAGGGAAAGGCCTTACTTACAGAGCAACCTAGCCAGCCAGCAGGGCAGAAGTAAGTACAGCAAGCCGAAGATGAAAAGGAAGAAGGAGCTTCCATGTGCGTGCTCCTCACACTTAAACCTTCCTATGTCACCCTAGCAGGCCTGGTTATGGTGTCCCCTACACCTGTCAGCTACATTTAGTTTATAAGAGGTATTTTTACAAGATTTTATACACAAAGCCTTTACTAGTTGGTAAAGATAGAAAATACTACAAAAAACAGTTCACTTTAAGTGTTTCAGTTAGTCCTGACCTCTCTTCCTCCATCAGCCTTTCTTCTTCTAATCGTTTTTCTTCAGCAAAAGCATCTTCTTCCTCCTCTTGCTGCGCCAATTCTGTAGAAATTCAGATGTTTTATTAAATTGAGTCTTTATTCATGGAAAATGCATAAATCTTTAATCTTTACAATTATGGTAAAAACCTAAAATTAAGGCAGTGCCTAATGTCATTTATCTCAGCACTCAGGAGTCAGAAGAAAATGGATGTCTGAATCTGAGGCCAGTTTCATCTATACAGTAAAGTCCAGGTCAGGACTAGAGATCCTACCTCAAAAATTAAATAAAAATATCTTAAAAGGAATAGTTGTAGTAAGCCACCACTCGGGTGCTGGAATGGAACCTCAACAGCCAGTGTTGGTTTTTTCTAACTTTTATTCTTCTCTCATACAAGGGCAGCTTCCCCTTCTCCACTCCTCCCAGCCCACCCCCAGTACCTCCGTCTTCCTCAGATCAATTCCTCTTGAGTCCCTTCAAAACACATACATACATACATACATACATATATACATATATACATACATACACACATACATACATACATACATACACACACACACACACACACACACACACACACACACACACACACAAATAAATACGTAAAAAAGAGCAGGCCTCCCAGGGATATCCACCAAACAGGAGAGAGTTTCTCTGGCTGGCCTTGAACTCAGCTATCCACCCTGCCTCTGCCTCTCAAAGGCTGGGATTAAAGTCCCATGCCACCACTGCCACTAGCTGCAGCCAGTATTCTTAACCATCCCTCCAGCCCCACATTATTTTTTTAAATCAATGGTTCCATAATGATACTCATGGCATGGCTATGAAAAGGGTTCAGAAAAATAACAGGGAGGGGAAGTTAGGGAGGGAGGGAGAACCTGCAAACATTTAACAATTTGACAAATTTATATCAAGCACAAATATATTAAGTGCTCTATTTTATTCAACTTTGTGTGCACTGGAATATTTTCAAAACAAAAGCATGGTAACATAATTCCAATAGAAGAAAACTTTGTCTTCTATTCAAAATTTCAATTTGAAGGGGGTGAAAAGCAGTGACAATGGAGACAAGTGAAGTAAGCTTCAGAAATTGTTTAACAGCTCATCTTCAGTCTTAAAGGAAAAAGTCTTTTGTCATCAATAACAACAGTTTACTGTTGTTTTTCTTTTCATCCTTGACATTATATCCTGTCTCTCATGGACTAGTTCTTTCTCTTTCTAAGCACAGTCTCTGTGGTATGACTCAAAGCCATCATATCCAGAAATGCTGTTGTGATTTCAACCCTCTTGCCTGCATTTATAAGTACTAATTTTATAAATCGACTAAATTTATAAATCTAAAACATAAATATCAGGTTCTGTCATGTGAAAGCTGAACAGCATGGTGGCTAGCTGCACAGATGGCTTTGCACACTGGGTTTGTGCAGGAACTAGTGGGAGCAACTGCATGGCCTGGGGATGCCATGCTCAGTTGGTAGAGTTGCCTAGCACGAAGGAAGCAATCAGAAGCAACCTGGCATGGTGGCCACACTCCTGTCACCCCAGAACTGGGGAGATGGAGGCAGGAGAATCAGAAGTTCAAACTCATCTTTGGCTACACAGCAGTTTTTAAAGTCAGCCTGTTTTCGGCCATATTTCAGGCGGAGGTGGGGGTGGGGCGGTAGAGAGAGGAATTTCATACTCAGAACAAAGAATGCCTCTAGTACCTGCATCTCTCAATCGGGCGAGCTCCTGCCTCCGTTTCCTCCGTCTCTCCTTCTTCAGTGCAGCCTTGTACTTCTTATGGCTGCAAGATTGGAAAGCACACACAGGGTGTTGAGCAACAGCGACAGAGCGCCGCAGCCTCAGTTCTAGGCCTACCAAGGACAGCGCTCAGAGGCGGAGGCCGCAGGCATGCTTCCCGTGCTTCAATCCCGACCCCCGCCATTCCGTCCTCCCATCCCCGACAGCAGAAATCCTCCAATCCTCCACCCGCTCCCCCTCCTCGCCTCCCCGCAGCCACAGCTGCCCAGGACAGCCAGGGATTCTGGCTAGAATCGGATTACTATTCGTCCCTGGGCGAGCACGGCGGCGGCGGCGGCGGCGGCGGCCCGGGTCATCTCAGTTCATCATCTCCTGCTTTGCTATACCTCATTTTCCCTGGAAACGCAGTCGGCCCGGACGCCGCCATGCTGCCACCTTCTCCCCTCCAACGGCAAGTTCTGAGCGGAAGTGGCCTCACAGATGACAAGCTCTACCGCCCACTCAGCGCAGCCACGGGGCGGACCCAAGATGGAAGGAGGGAGGTTTCCTGCCGCAGTCAGGCGCCGCGGCCTGGCGAACTGTTTCCTCACCAAAGCCTCCTCCGGAGCTGTCCCTCCACCCAGACTCGGACCTTTGCTCCTCAGTGTCTCCTGGTCACTTTAGCATCACACCTTAGCCTCTGCGCCATTGGGCGGCGTCTGGAGCTCAAGGAGTTAAAGCCGGACCCCGCCCCGCCCCCTTCATCTCGCAAATCTAAATTGCAGCTGGGTCCCTCGGAAATGCTTTCAGGACCCGCCCCTCTCCGTGGCTTCACCTATCAGCGCCTCAGGCAGAGCTTAAGACTCCGCCTCCTCCTTGTCACTCAGGGTCTCTCCCGAGGCAAATGTGTTGTCCCTTTTATCAACTGGTTTGTTCACTCCTGGGACACAAGAGAGGGATTGATACCTAGGTTATAAGGTGCAGGTGAAGGCGATTTTTTGCGATGGCTATTGAATTGAGCTTGGAAAGAAGACGGTCTTTACCAAGGGAGGGAAGAGAAAGAACCAAGTTCCCATGTTTTAAAAAAAAGACAAGAAAAATTTAATACTGTATCACAATAATCTACGTGAGGTGTGATGTGGAATTAGACTGAAAAAAATTGTCCTCTTACTTTGAGCACCTACACACACACACAAAATAAATAAATGTTAAAAAGAAAGAAAGAACGAGAGAGAGAAAGAATGAATGAAAGAGGAAACCCTTGCTAATAATGAAGTCAAAAACAAGTCCAGAAAAAAATCAAACTGTAGGCAAGCTTGTAGGGCATTTTCTTAATTAGTGATTGATGAGGGAGGGACCAGCCCATTGTGGGTGGTGCTGTCCCTGGGCTGGTGGCCCTAGGTTCTGTAAGATAGCGGGCTGAGAAAGCCATGAGGAGCAAGCCAGTAAGAAGCACCCCTCCATGCCCTCTGCATCAGCTCCTGCCTCCAGGATCCTGCTCTGCTTCAGTTCCTGCCCACACTGTGAGTGAAATAACATCCCCCCCAAAAGACAGACAGAAAGAAATGTTTCTAATAAACACATATTAACACAAACCATCTTTTGGAGGAATTTTCCCTTAATTTATCTTCGTACAAAACAGACAAATAAAAAACAGGGTTTGAGGGGCTGGAAACATGGCTCCATGGTTAAAGAGCACTGACTGTTCTTCCAGAGGACACAGGTTCAATTCCCAGCACCCACATGGCAGTTCAACTGTCTGTAAGTCTAAGATCTTACACTCTCACATAGGCATACATTCAGGCAAAACACCAATGCACACAAAATAAAAATCATAAAAATATATTTTTAAAAAAGAGGGTTTTGCTGGGCATTGGTGGCACATGCCTTTAATCCCTGCACACGGGAGGCAGAGGCAGGCCGATCTCTGTGAGTTCGAGGCAAGCCTGGTCTCCAGAACGAGTGCCAGGATAGGCTCCAAAGCTACACAGAGAAAACCTGTCTCGAAAAAAACAAAAAAAGAGCGGGTTTTATTCACATTTGATCCTCATCTCCTTCACATTCTGTAGCAATTTGTTGCAATGCTTATCAAAGGCATTCACCTGAGACCCGAGATTCTTATTGTTGTGACAGTAGATGCACACTTGGTTCCTGGGTTGTTTTCTGTTTGTTTATTTTGCTTTGGTGTGGGTTGTTTTTTTCTAGACAGAGTTTCTCTGTGTAGCACTAGCTGTTCTGGAACTCACTCTGTAGACCAGGCTGGCCTCGAATTCACTGATATCCTCCTGGGTGCTGAAATTAAAGGTGTGTGCCACCACTGTAGGACTGGAAACATTTTATTGTGAAGATTGCATAAAATATCCCATGCAGGAACATGCAGAGACAACTGACCTGATCTCACAAGAGCTCAAGGACACTGGACCAACAGTCAGGGAGCCTGAATGGAACCCACCTAGGCCCTCTGTATGTGGGTGATATTATGCCAGGTTCACGGAACCCCAAACAGACCTCCACAAGGAGCCAACTCTCTTGATGCAAAAGCAAAGGTTTCTTTATTTTCAAGCTGGCCAGCCAGGATCTCACTCCATCGCAAGGAAGTGATCCCCAACCAGCAATTAAGGGAAACTTAAAAGGGAAAGATCATAAGACTGAAGGCCACAAGATACATTTGACTAAGATAGGGCAGGGTTTGCTGGGTGGTGGTGGCCCACGCCTTTAATCCCAGTACTTGGGACACAGAGGCAGGCGGAACTCTGTGAGTTGGAGACCAGCCTGATCTACAAGAGCTAGTTCCAGGACAGCCTACAAAGCCACAGAGGAAAAACCAAAAAAACAAACAAACAAAAAAAGATAGGGCAGAGGCATGGGGTTTATCAATTATCCCTTGGACCAGGGGATTTTTACAACCGGCAGGGGGCTTTTACAACTGGCGCTTAGGGGTTATCTGGTTTCTCTAGGACAAAGATGTTTACACAGGTGGTGGTGAGCTAACTCCCTTTCTTGGAGAGCTGAGCTCAGGATCTTAGACACATACTCCTGGTTAGGGGGTCATTTTTTTTTCTTATTATTAGAAGTGTCCTTTCTTTCTGCATAGGTTCAGTGGCCTAAGTCTTTAAACTTTTATTAATTTTTATTTTCGGTCTCTCAGGTGACTGTTGTGTAGCTTGGTCTGTTTGTAAAGCTCCTAGCAGTGAGATCAGGACCTGTCTCTGGTGTTTAGCTGGGTTTTGTTAACCTGTTCCCCATGCAGGACTACCTGGCCCCACCTGGATGTAAGGGGAGCAGCTTGGTCCTGCCTCAACTTATGAGTTTATGCTACATGCCTAGTCCTTGCATAAATCTTAACATTTTGTGAGAATAGGCAAAAAAATAGCCCAAAACTACAAAGAGCTCTGGATGGCATTGATGATTGCAGCCACGTGACTCACCAGTTGTATAGATCCCTGTGACTAGGATTTGTACTTCAAATCGTTGCCATTCAGAAAGCATCACAGCTTTAGCGGCTGCAACATGCATTGCATGTGACTGTCACTTTAGAACAAAAAGCGTATCTTCCAGGAAGATGCTCCAATTTTTAGAAAAGACACAGATGTAGATTTCATTTTATTATGATTGATAAATGAATGTAAATCTCTTTCAATTGGAGTAAGACATTTATTTTCAAGTTAACTACTGAATTCATCTTCAGGAAACAATGAGCTTGAATTGCTCAAGTTAATTTCTTTGCAGAAGGAGCTCTGAAAGCCCATTCTGTTTCCAAACTGAGATTACTATCGTTTGAATTCAATAAAGAAAAATGTGTTCCTAGACTTTTGGGGGAGAGATGCCTAGTTTTAGAATAGACAAACCTTATCCTAACCCATGTGCAGAATAGCTCTCTGGGTGACATTTAACCTACCCAGTTCTACCTCCTGTCTTACCTACACTTCTTTAGAGTAATTGTAGAATCTGCTGGCAAAGCATGAGCTTCCCCAAATAGCCTGGATATTGCTCGGCCCTTCCTTGGGAATGTCCCATTTCAATTAGGACTTTATTCCACTCTGTTCAAAGCAGCATGTCCTTTCAATTTTTGCCTGGTAAGTCCTCCAGTCTTAAAGGTATACAACCTGGAGAGAGCAGCCTTTGGAGGGGCGGGTTCAGCTTTGACAGAAGTGAAGCAGATGCTGTCCAGACTCCGTCTACCCCAGGAAACTTTGGGGGACCAGCTCACAAATGGTCCTAGAACTAACTAGCTTCCTGTGAGAATCATGCCTGCTTTGTCAAATGTCTACATTAACTGGCTCTGTTTTTCCACTAGGTGAGCTGGGAATGTCTGTGCAGCAATTCTACCCTAGGAAAGGAGAATGGGGCTGGCAGCCATCTCTGTCTAGTGACATCTGAAGATGGTGTGCTGTGCTATGTAGAGAGGTGAGCTGTGGGAAACTGGCTGCTTCTCCCCATTTCTGATTCTCTAGTAAATCCTTTCTGAGTTTTCTTGTTGCTATCTCATCTGTTAAAATGTGTCTCATTGCTTTTTATAGATATCCTGTATGTCCAAACAACTGAGAATGAAAACCCATTAGAAACCATTAACATTGTAAACAGTAATAAAAGTGTGGAGGGGCTCAGTGATCTACTACTACTTAATGGAAATGAGCAACAATTTTCATGCAAAACTCTTTTTTGACTAGGGAGGTAGCTCAGTTGGTATAGTGCTTGTAACAATGTACAAGGCGCTGGGTTCAGTCCATGTGAAACTGGGTATGGGTGGAACAAGAAATGCCCCCCCCCTAGTGTCATGTATTTCAACACCTGGTCACCAGTTGTTGGCACTATTTGGAAGGGCTATGGAATGAACCTTTAGGAAATGGAGCCATGCTGGAGGAAGTACATCACTGGGGGTGGACTTTGAGTATTTACACATCCACTTTCTTTTCTCTACATGCTTCCTATGGGAATGGAAACTGCTTCCTGGGTGAATGAAAATGAGATTAGCCAGCTTCCTGCTCCTGCCACCATTCCAGTGTCCTACCATGCCCCCTGTTCCATTGTGGACTCTATCCCACAGGAACCATAAGCCAAAATAAAACCTTTCTTCTCTAAGTTGCTTTTGCTCAAGATATTTTATTACAACAACAGAAAACTAATACAGTGGCACACATTTGTAACCCCAGGACATGGGAGGCAGAGGCAAGAATATGAGGATCAGGATGTAGCTCTCAACTGCTTCTCCAGCACCATGCCTGCCATGCCTGCTGCCATGCTTCCCACCATGATGATAATGGGCTAACCTTCTGAAACTGTAAGCATACCTCCAATTAAATGCTTTCTTTTATAAGAGTTGCCTTGGTCATCATGGTGTCTCTTCATAGCAACAGAACGGTGAACAAGACAGGGTCTTACTATGTAGCCTGCCATGGCTGGTTTGGAACTTGCTATGTAGACTAGACCTCAAGCTCACAGTGATCCACCTGTCTCTACTTCCTGAGTGCTGGGATTAAAGGCATGCACCGCTATGCCCACCCAAATAAAACACTTTTAAAGGCACAAGGGCTCTGAGGCTGGGTGGCACGTTGGGACATGCTCCTGCTGTGACAGGGCTCTCTTCTGGGAACAAGACCCAAGGCAGCTGGTGGCCCAGCTTCTGGTGCTGGTCACCTTCCCTCAGAATCAGCACTCTACCTAGCCAGCCTGGTTCCCCCTTTTATGCTCAATCTGTGCAGTAGGTTGCAGTTGGAGGAGTGGTTGTCCTATGAAGGACTTCCAGAGCTGTGAATGGCTTTATTTTTAAGGCAAGAAAATACAAAAGCCATTTGTGTGATCAAGATTCCTCAAGAAGCAGCCTGAGGTGACCTGTAAGGACGCTTCACTACTCTCTAAACCCAGAAAGCCTATACAGTCATGCAAATCAAGAGGTTCACATCTTCATGTTTAAGAATACCTGTGAAACTGCCCAGGCTGTCAAGGGTATGCATATGTGGCACTTTCAAGAAGTAATGTGTGTCATTCCTGTGGTATGCTGATAGAGTGTAAGGGTGTGTCCTGGGCAAATAGAGATGGACAGAGTGTCTATGGCCCCACAAAGAGGGGTTGAAAGTAGATTCTCTACTTACAGAACATACTCAAGTGAACAAAGCACCCAAGATGTACCATTGAACTTACAGAGCTGACAGCAGGGCTCACCCGTGGGTGAGCTCCCCTACCACGTTGAGATGAGCCTCACTGAAGAGGAACAAATTGTTCCAAAGCCAGAAGAGGAGGCTGCACAGAAGAAAAAGATAACCCACAAGAAACAAAAGCCATGGCAAAGAAATAAATTCAGAATAAAATAAATGCAAATTGTTTTTTAAATATTTATGTGTATGGATATTTTGCCAGTGTGTCTGTGAACGACTTTGTATATCTTCCAGATCAGCCAGTGCTCTTAACTGGTGAACCATATCTCTATCCAACAAATTAATTTGTTTCTTTGTTTGTTTGAGACAGGGTTCCTCTGTGTAACAGCCCTGGTTATCCTGGAACTCACTCGGTAGACCAGGCTGGCCTCGAACTCAGAGATCCACCTGCCTCTGCCTCCTGAGTGCTGGGGTTAAAGGCATGTGCACCGCCACCACCTGACAACAAATAATATTTTAAAAAGAAAGTTCCTCCAAAAGGAGGGTTGACTGTGGGTGCTGTGGGTGCTTGACTGGTAATTTTCGTGCTTAGCATGCATGCAGCTCTGGGAGCAGTCCTCAGCACCACACAAAGTTGGCATGGTGGTACATGCCTGTGATCCCAGCACTCAGGAGGTAGAGACAGGAGGGTTAAGAATTCACGGTCATGTACCCTCAAGATGTTGAGGAACTTTAGCCAGGAGCACCTGCCTGTGCTCTCTGGGAAGACCTGTGTTGTAGCTGAGCCCTCGACAGCCAGGGAGGACAGCAGCAGTGCCCATGCCATGAGGCCTGGCTAGGGCACTCCTGTGCTGCTGTAGCACAAGCTGCCAGGCACCATGTGCATCATCCAGTTCATAAGATGTCGGTATGGACAGCAGGTTGGTGCTCAGGATATGCATGGCTTCCAGGCAACACAGAGGAAGAGGAGGAGAGGATGGGAACTATGATCATAGATGTCCTGGATGTTGGGGTTGAAAGGGGGTCACCTGTGTCCACATATTGCAGATAACAGGTGTCAATTTGAAAGACCCAAGGACTCTGGGAGAGGGTATTCCAGGTGGCAGAAAGTGAAGTGCAGGTGCCAAGAGCTCAGGGCTAGGAATGGGGCATAGCCTGGGCAGCAGTGATCGGTGCCTCCTTCTCATTGTCTCCTTTGGCAGGGGGCAGACTGATAAGAGCAGAGGGAGGGGAAACTTCGGTCAGGATGTATTGAAAACAAAAAATGATAATTTAAAAAGTATGTGTGTGTCTCCACGAGTTTAGGTGCATCACATGTGTGCAGAAGCCTCTAAAGGCCAGAACAGAGCAGTAGGTCCCCTGAAATGGGAATTACAGGTGTTTGTGAGCTCTTCTGTTAATGCTGGGAACCAAACTCAGGTCCTTTGCAAGAGCTATAAATGCTCTTAACCACCAAGCCATCTCAACTCCTGATTGGAACTCTTAAGGTAGCTCATCTTCTTCATGTTTTAAAATGAATTCTCTTGTGCTGGCTAGTTTTCTGTCAACTTGACACAATCTAGAGACATAAGAGAGGAGAAAGCCTCAACTGAGAAAATGCCTCCATAAGGCAAGCCTGTAGGATATTTCCTTAATTAGTGATTAATTGTGGGTGGTGCCATCCCTGGGCTAGTGGTCCTGGGTTCTATAAGAAAGCAGGCTAAGTAAACCAGGGACAGCAAGCCAGTAAGCAGCATCCCCCGTGACACCTGCATCAGCTCCTGCCTCCAGGTTCCTGCCCTGTTTGAGTTCTTTTTCTGATGGCTTTTGATGAACTGTTATAGGGAACTGTGAGTGAAATAAACCATTTCATTCCCAAGTTGCTTTTAATCATGATGTTCCATCACACCCATAGTGACCCGAACTAGGACACCTATCCTTTCCTCTAAGGCCCTTATATATTTAGATCTCCATATATTGCATTTTTTTTCTACCAGATTTCTTCCTCTTACCTGAAGGCCCTTTCTCCCATAGGTTGCATCTTCTTAGGAGAATTGTGTCAGCTTCCTTTCTTCACTAACACCTGCTATTTTATTATTACCTAATTTATTATGTTTAACAAAAAGAAGGACCAAGGAAGGGGGAGAGAATGAAAAGGGAAGGAGGATGGATTTGTATCTCTAAGATATAAAGGCAACTCAGTTATTCTTTACATTGATTCTTGTCCCAATCTGGAAGAGTTGCTGTAATACAGTGTCCGTAAAAGGTGTGTAAGAAGCTAAGAGGGGAACTCATGCACCCTGAAAAAGAAATATTTTGTGTGTGCCCTTTGAAAAATCCCAGAATTTGAAATACATGAATTTCATTAAGTTAATTTTTTCAAGATGTTTATTTTTTTGTGGTGATGGGCATTGAACCCAAGGCCTTGTACATGCCAGGCAAAACACTGTACTACTGAACAGCACCCCCATTTTATTTTAAATCCCCTCTTTCTCTTTCTCTGGTGTGTGTATGGCACAGCTTGTATGTAGAGGTTGGAGGACAACTTTTGGTAGTCAATTAGCTGATCTGTTAGCTTTGGGGAAATTCTCCTGTTCCTGCCTTCCATCTCCCAGCAGGAGTACTGAAATTACAGGTGCACACTATTGTATCTGGTGTGTGTGTGTGTGTGTGTGTGTGTGTGTGTGTGTGTGTGTGTGTGTGTGTGTTAACATGAGTTCTTGGAATCAGAACTCATATGTTAGGCTTATACACTTTTACCAACTGAAAGATTTCCCTATACCTTAGCTCATGTTTTTGTTTCATTTCTGTTGCTGTAATAAAATACCTTGACAAAAATAACTTAGAGGAGAAAGGTCTATTTTAGTTCACAATTCCATCATTGTGGGGAAGTCAAGGTAACAGGAACTTAAAAGAGCTAGTCGCATCACTTCCAGTCAAAAGCAGAGAGAATGCATGCACACTTCTTAATGCTGAGCTTGCTCTCCACATTTATACAAGCCAGGACCCCTTGCCTAGGGAATAGCACCACCCATAATGGGCTAGGTTTCCGCACATCAAGTAACAAGACAACCCTCCACAGACATGCACACAGGCTAATTTGTTCCACATAATTCCTCACTGAGACTCTCTTCCCAGGTGGTTCTAAGTTGTGTCAAGCTGACCATCAGAACTAACCATCATACCTGTTTTAATCACTTTAAGGATCTTTTGCAGGTTCCAAGACACATGAGCAAAAGTCTGCTTTCACCTTTTGTTTACAGAAGAGATATCCCCAAGGTTTACATGTATACCAAACTTTATCTTTCTTTAAGACTGATTTTTTTTTAACTTCCGTGGTAAAACACACACAAAATTTACCATACTAACCATTTTTAGTATTTGTCATCCTAAGTCTTTTTAAGTATATAGTTCAATAGTGCTAAACATAGTCACATTCAATAGGTCTCTAGAACTTTTTCATCCTGCAATGCTAACACTATCCATTTGTGTTAGCCTTTTTCTTACTATAACAAATAGTTGAAAGAAGAGGAACAGTTTAAAGAAAGAAGTATTTAAATTTTGGGTATGGGCATTAAGGAGGACACTAAGACAGATTGTTGGGGCTAAAAAATGTATTCAAAGTTATTAATTCTATGGACAGTCAGACAAATAGCCACATGGCTGGGACTCAGGATTTCAGGCCCCAATACCACAAATAGCATGATGGGAACTCTGAAATCAGGTCCTACAGAGGAGGCTGGAGTCGGGGTTCCTGCTTACAGTGCTCTGAGAAAGTAAGAAAGGTTTACAGCATAAGCCTTCAGTCAGACTTCCTGATCCCCCAGTAGATGGCAGGAAAGGGGATGAGGAATGGATGCTAGCAACCCATATTCCTTTCATGTATCTGAGCTTGCAAACCCCTCAAGTGAAAAATCAGACACCTGGGAGTCCATTAGGTAGATAGTCACAGAATTGGTCTCAATAGGTTGCCTGTCAATATCTGTGGACTGGGAAGACTAGAGGGACTATTACAGGTATTGTAGCCTGAGCAGCAGTCTGGTATGGAGTCTAACAGGTTTTAGTCCATGGTGGTTCCATGTTTCTGGACATGGAATGACGCAGTACATCACTGTAGAAGAGACTGGTGGAGTAAAACTTTCTGTTGCACAATTTCTAATTGTTCTTAATAATAAAAACTTTGAGTTGGATATTAGGTTAATGCTGGAAATCACCACATTCCCTTTATCAATTTATTTGTCCATGTACATTTAGGTTGCTTCTACCTCTTAGGTACTGGAAATAATGCTATGAGAAAGGGTGTGCAATTATCTCTCTGAGATCCTGCTTTGAATTCTTGGGGTTATCTACCCAGAGGTGAGATTTCTGGATCATATGGTAATTCTGGTTTTGGTGGATATACCATGACACTTCTCTACATCCTCACAACACTTGGTATTTTGTTCTCATCTGATAGTGGCTATCATGATGGGCATGCTGTCATAGCTCATTTTGTTTTGTTCTGCATTCTCCTAATGTTTCCTGTTGTTGAGTTCAAGGCTAGACTGGTCTACATAGTGAGCTCTGGAACAGCCAGGGGTACTCAGAGAAACCTTATCTTTAAAAAAAAAGACAGATAAAGTACTCTGAAATTAAGAAATGCACACATAACCTTTGATGCCATTTTGAGATCAGCAACTCCAAATGATGGTTACTCTGAGTGGGACCAATACTGTAAGATAAGATAATTTAACAGTTTGAACAAAAGAGTGATGTCATTAAATAAAATTCACAAGAACCTCTTGTTGTGGGTTAAGCTCCTGTATTAGGCCCAAACGGAAAAATCAAGATGGGTCATTTACATTAAACTTCCATTTTCTCAAGCAGAAACTAAAGTTTCTCTGACTTTCTGAGAAACAGAGATTAGAGAGATTTAACAAGAAAATGCCGAACAGGCCATTTCAATTGGCATAATGAGGACTCCTCTGCCTTAATCCTGTCACAAGAAAAAGTACCCTAAGGTATCCTGATGTTATGTGGTTATGGGTTTTTGTTTTTATTGTTTCATCTCCAAGTCTTTGCTTTACAAGGATAGGAATTTTGAAATGCTGTTACAAAAATGAAAGAAAAAAACATACATGTATACATATAAGTATTATTAAATGCGACATTTTAAAATAACCTAGTTAAGATTTTAAGCAAATATACATTAAAACAATATGCTGCCTAAATATGAACATCTTAAGGGGTGACTTGGCTGGCTGCTGGCTTGGGCTTCACTTGTATATTGAGCACATAATCATGGCGGAAGGATGAGCGGACAGTACGGTTCATCAGTGGCTGCAGTGGGCGGAAGTTGTCCACCATTCTTTTTTCTTTCTCCCCCTCAGAGGTGACAAGCAGGGTCCGAAACTGCTCAAGCTAGAACCAAAAAATATTAAGAATAGCAATCAAAAACCAGCTTTAGTACATGGATAAATTACTTCCATTGTGTTTTAAGACAGGCTCTCACTGTGTAACCCTTAGAACTCATTTTGTAGACCAGGGTGGCTTTGAACTCTCAGAAGGCCACCTTCTGTCTCCTACAAGCTATGATTACAGACATGCACCACCACACCTGGCTTGCTTTCACTTAAAGAATTCTATAACACTTGGCCTCTAATTGTATTCAGAAAGAGAACTTATTTCTGGGTGATACGTCTTCACCCCTTGGCAAATGGTTAAATGCCATGTTGTTGGTTGGCATGGTTGTGTGACAGCAGCAGGAATTGGTGAAACCAGTCAAGCTTTTGGGATCTGAAGATGAGGGACAAAGGCCCTGGTCCCCAGATATTAGCTGTTTGCCAAAGGTGAGTTACATCATCTCTTTGATTCCGAGGAATATCAATGGAGAGAAAAAGACTGGAAAAATGGTATGTACAAAATGATTCCATTTTGTTAGAAAATTATGCATTTATAAAGATAAAAGATCATTAGGATTTATCCAAATAATTAATAATACTGAGTGCTAAAATAACCAGTGATTAGGATTATAAATGACAGATAACATTTTAAAAGTCATTTATAATCTTAATCACTGGTAATTTTAGCACTCAGTATTATTAATTTTAAGTACATATATTAATTATACCTAATAATGGGTTTCATTATGAAATTTTCTTACATGTATATAATAAATTTTGATCCTATTTATTGCTACTCCCCATCACTTCCCACTTCCACTTCTACTGATTCTTTTTCAAATAAACCACCAGTCCACCCCTATCCAAATCAAAAGCGATGGCATTGTAAGTAACTGTGGCAAGGGCTGTGAGTCTAACACAAGTTTAACTACTTGTGTTCCTTCAGACCTCTGGTTTTCTTTTGTAGTTAAAAGAACTCCACTCATCTTGCACTCTGAAAGAATTTCTCCATGATGAACTTTTATGATGCTTGCCTGTTTTGTAGTTCTGAGGGTTAAATGTGTGGCCTCACGTATGCCAGGTAAGCAGTTTACCACTGAGCTGTATCCCCAGCTCCAATTATGCTATTTTTTACATTTAATGTATTGAAAATGTGTTGCTGTATAAAGTTTGAATGCTAAATCCAACTCCCCTTTGGTTGTGATATTTTGTTTGTGTTCTGTGTTCTGACAAATAAAGCTTGCCTGAAGATCAGAGGGCAGAGCTAGCCACTAGTTAACCATAGAGGTCAGGAGGTCTGTACAGAGAGGAGACAGGAAGTGACAACATGGGGCAGAAACAGGGAGTGATAAGATGGGGCATAGACAGGATGTGGGCCCTTTGGCCTGAGGATTTGGAGAGGTAAGAAGTGATAGTGGCTGCTGCTTTGCTTCTCTCATCTTTCATCATTTACCTCAATATCTGACTCCGAGCCCTTATTGATAAGACCTATTAGGATCATGCTTACCACCAAACACTGCCATTGCCACATATTTATAGAATTTCCACTCCTTTTTCCTCACTTAGTTGAGATGCTGTGAGAACCAAAGTTAATTTTAAGTTTTAATTACTATGCCTTAGAGATCCATGAAACAAAAATGCCTCTGATCTGCAAACCCCTTGCCCAAGGAGAGAGAGTTCCTGAAGTGTTGGAGGCTATTGTTTATGGGAGATAACAAGCCACATAGTTTCACTCCCTGTCTAAACAAGCACTGGATGTGCTTGATCACATGTGGGCAGAAAATATGGATATATGCTTGCCCATGATTGGACCTGATAGGAAATGCAAGGAATTATGGGTTTTCCTTCTTAAGCCCTTGCCGTACTTGATTCTGGGCCATTTCCCAGGGAACCTGGGTATGAACCTGGCCAGAGCCCATCCACCTGGCCCCTATTTAATTAAAGCTTGCTTCCAATTTGGATTTAAATGTGGTAGTGGCCTTATTCTCAATTAGTGGGATTAATAATGCCACCTTTATCATAAAGTAAATTCTCATATGTAGTTTGACACATTTTTGAACTTACAACTTTCTTCTTACAAAGGCTAATTTTCTCTCTCAATCAGACTAAGGGTGTGGGGTAGCTGGGTAACTTATTTCTAAGTGTGTCTGTGAGGGTGTTTCCTAGAAGAGGTTATGATTTGAACTGGGGGACTCAACAAAGCAGATGGTTTTCTTTTATATGAGAGTGTCAGCCACCATGGAGAGTCTGAATAGAACAAAAGAGTAAAGGGTTAACTTTGCTCTCTGCTAACTGTCTTTTTGTTTTGTTTTAAGAAAGAAGCTTAAATAGCCTAGGCTGGTCTTGAAATGCTATATAACTGAGGGTAGCCTTGAACTCCTGATCATTTTTGTTTTGTTTTGTTTTGTTTTTTGCCCCAAGACAGGGTTTCTCTGTATTGTTTTGGAGCCTGTCCTGGAACTCTCTAGGTAGACCAGGCTGGCCTTGAACTCACAGAGATCCACCTGCCTCTGCCTCCTGAGTGCTGGGATTAAAGGAGTGTGCCACCAAAGCCCCGTCGAACTCCTGATCTTTCAGTGGCCACCTCCCACATGCCAGTACTATAGGCTGTATCTCAACATCTAGTTTATGTGGAATTAGAGAACCTACTACTATTTTGGATTAGGTTCCTGCATTGGGTCCCACTAGAGCAACCCATTGATTTTAGGGGTCTCCATAAAATCAATATGGAGAAGCTGGGTGTGGTGGTTCTCTGATCCCAGCACTTGGGAGACAGAGGCAGATAGACCTCTGTGAATTGAGACTAGTCTGGTCTACACACGAAGTTCCAGGTCAGCAAGGAATACATAGTAAGACCCTGACTCAGAAAAAGAAAATCAAGATGGAGGCACACTAGATTTCCATTTTACCAAGGGGAAACTAAACTGTTTATCTGACTTTCTGAGAAACAAAGATTAGAGAAATTTAACAGCAAAATCCCAAATAGGCCATTTCAATTAATGTTGAAACGAAGATTTCCTCTGCCTTAATCCTGTCACAAGAAAGAGTAACCTAAGATAAATTGATGTTTTTTGGTTGTGGATTATTTTCCTATTGCTTTGGCTCCCTTTCTGTGCTTTCTAAGCCCCACCATGTCTGGCTTGACTGCTTTTGAATTGAGCCATCAATCTGCCTCCACACTAGGAGCTCCTAGTTCTCAGGCCTTGAAGCCAAGACTAGGAGGCACACTGTTGGCTTTCCAATTGTTAGAGGCTATGTCAGTGGAGCCCCAAGTCAGCAATGGAGCTAATGGAATACAGGCCACCAGATAACAAAGCTCTGATGGGTATACCCTACAGGCAAAGCCCCAGGGGGATTGTTTCCTGAGTGCTTCCTTGTGCTTGCTGCTATCATATTCTTGTTGTATTTGGCATGGTGTAGTTAATAAGTGAAATGATCCCACTGAATCTAGTAAAGTGTGATTGTTTCATGGGAGGATCCCACTCCTCACTGAGCAATTTACTTGTAGGTCATAATGAAGATGATTTTTTATAAGAACAATGCACTTATTTGGAGTAGTAATTTAAACATGTAGGTGGTTAAGATAGTTAGTAAAGATGATTAGGGAAATGGTTTAGGTTATTCTGCCAATTGCTGTAATAAAACATGGAAAAAAAAAGACAAAAATGGGCTAGTAGTCACCTTCCCCTTTGTTAGATGTGAGATTTGCCAAGGATGGAAAATAACAACAAGGAAGTTTCATGCATTGTAGACCCATGAATTCTGCCTGTGGAAAAACAGGCTGATGATCCAAGAGGGCAATTATGTCCCTACACCCAAGGTCAGGCCTGAGTTCCTTGGTCATGTAGTTTACAGAATTAATCACAGGTTTCGGTATGCAACTTGAAAAAAACCAAGTTGTAAAAGGAAATTAAATGAGCCCATTGTGTGTAAAGAAAAGTAGATAGTTAGCTGACCACTTGCTTAAATTTTTTCGGAATCTGTTACACTGAAACCAAAAACAGCTGCCTGCCAGTACAAAGGAACTGGCTTGCTTAGAACTTTGTTAATAATGAAGGAATCATTGCTTTGGGATGAAGATGCTGCGGTGGGAAAATAAATACAAAGAAAAATGTCTAACTACTTGTGTGCTTCTAAGTGACTTGTGATCATAATGTGATTTCTTCCTGTATAAAGATTTTAATTTGTTTTTGGAAAATATGTAATTATGGTTGTGAGGTTACCTTTTCTTGCACAGAAGTTTTTGGCTTAAGTGGTATAAAAGGGATATGAAAAAAACGAAGCAGCAGCAGAAGAAAGAGAAAAATAAGATGGACAATTAAGTTTTGCTTCCTCAGATAAGCTTCCTGTGTATATGTTTAGTAGTGGCCAACTACACATCTCCTCTCCAGTTTCTCTGACCTGCTCAAACTGGTTCTTCAGGAGTAGATAGCAACCCAGAAGACTTCTCAGCCTCCATAATCACAAGAGCCTAAGATGCCCTGCTCAAGAGAACCCAGTCTAATTCATTCCCACTTTCCCTTCCTGCCTGCCTGCTTGCCTCCCTCCCCTCCCTCCCCCTCCCTCTCCTTCCTGCCCCCTCTTCTGCTCTCACTGTCTTCTTTCTCCCTCTGTCTCTGTCTCCCTCTGTCTCTCTGTCTCTCTGTCTCTGTCTCTCTGTCTCTGTCTCTCTGTGTCTCTGTCTCTGTCTCTGTCTCTGTCTCTGTCTCTCTCTCTCTCTCTCTCTCTCTCTCTGTGTGTGTGTGTGTGTGTGTGTGTGTGTGTGTGTGTGTGTGTGTGTGTGTGTGTCTCATTGGCTCTATTTCTGTTCCTAAACACTTTCTTCATTATTTGTGGTATTCCTGTGCCATACTGGCATTTAGTTTTTGAAGCTATATAGTTTTGTGAATTTAATTACTCCTTCTTTGTTCTTTTAGGAATCTCCCTGGCTATTTATGCATATCTGTTTTGACTCAAATTTATGTCTAGGGCTGGAGAGATGGCTCAGTGTTTAAGGGTGCTTGCTACTCTTACAGAAGAACCACATTTAGTTCCCAGCACACATACTGAGAAACTCAGTCTCTACTTCAAGTTCAAGTGGATCTGACACTCTTTTTCTGGCTTCTGTGTGAGTTGGCACATACACACAATTAAAGACAGATGAAAATGAGGTTAAGATCACTTGCTGCTCTTGTAGAGAACCTGAGTTCAGCTCCCAGCACCCACATGGATTCTCATAACCATCCATAACTCCAGTTACAGGATATCCAAACCCTCTTCTGGTCTCTTTGGGAACTAGTCATATGTGTGGTATATACATACATGTAGACAAATATTCATATACATAAAATAAAATTTTTAAAATAAAACCTTTTAAAAGTAATGTGTCAGAGCTGGAGAGATGGCTCAGGTTAAGAGCACTAACTGCTCTTCCAGAGGACCCAAGTTCAATTCCCAGCACCCACATGGCAGCTTACAACTGTCTGTAACTCCAGTTCCAGGGGATCTGATACCTTCACACCAATGCACATAAAATAAAATTAAATAAATTATTTTTAAAAAGTAATGTGTCCACTTTAAATCCTATTGACACATTTATTGGAGCTACATTAAGTTATGGAGACTAAACAATTCATGGAAAATATAACAACTTGAGGAAAACTGACATTGTTATATTGTCTTCCTGGCCAGTAATAAGAGTATGAAGTTAATTAAGTATCCCGGAAGATTTTTAGTTTTATTGTTAGCATTCCTTGTTCAAACTACTCAGATGTATTTTATAGTTTTATTCTGCCCATTTCTATGGCTTTCTTTTATTATATCTTTGTATCATTATGTCTTTTAACTGACATATATTTGATATACATTTTTATTTCTATATATTAGCATTATACTGTACCAACTGCTAAATTATTTTATTTTTGTATTTTTTAACTGTTTTCCTTGCTTAGTTTTAGTTCTTGATCTGATTATACGGGCCATTTCTACATTTGTTTTTGTTTTTTGTTTTTGTTTTGTTTTGAGCCTCACTAGTGTTGGGATTAAAGACATGTACCAACATACCCAACTGCATAATGTATCTTTTAAGAGAAAGGAGTAGTCCTGGTATATTGCTCAGCCAAGTTTTGAACAGCTAGGCTCAAGAAATCTTTCTGCCTCAGCCTCCTGAGTAGCTAGGACTGTAGGCATGCACAGCGCATAGATAATTCTAGAATAGAATTTAATGTAACATTTACTATGGTTGCAGTTATTTCCAGTGGGCATGGTGAAGTGTACTTGTAATCCCAGCATTTGGGAGGTAGAGGTGGGAAGATCAAGAGTTTAAAGTCATCTTTAGCTACATAGTCAGTTGGAGACCAGAGTAGGCTACATGAGACAAAAAGTTACTTCCATATAAAACACAATTATTGGTATTCTCTGTCCATGGTCTCCACATAAATATTAGAAAAATACTGTTGGTACTCAGGAGGCAGAAGCAGGAGGATCGTTGTAATTTCAAGGCTAGCTGGGGCCACACAGTGAATTCTAGGACAGCCAGGAAATTGCTTCTATTGAACATTGTACAGATATTTTCTTGTCATTACTTACTAGTCAATATAGTAGGAAAATTTACATAGTATTTACATTGTTTGGCAATATAATAGTAAAGAGTACTATGCAGGTGATTTAAAGTATAGTAGTAGAAGTGTATAGGACTATGCAAATATTAAAATCTTATGCAATTCCATATAAGGGACTTGAGCATCTGTATGGTTTATAAATTTTGGGTTCTGGAACCAGTCTTCCACAGCTACCAGTGGATGACTGTATTTACTTGGTAAATTTATTATTTTTGTTTCTGAGAGAGAGAGTGTGTGTGTGTGTGTGCGTGCGTGAGAGAGAGAGAGAGAGAGAGAGAGAGAGAGAGAGAGAGAGAGAGAGAGAGAATGTGACCCATGTGTGGTATCTATTATATGGGCCAGAAGAGACATTCTATCCCCTGGAACAGAAGTTACAGGTGGCTGTGAACTGTTTGACATGAATCTTGGATCTGAGCATCTGTCCTCTGGAGGAACAGTAAGTGCTCTTAACTACTGAGCCATCTCCCTAGCTCCTGAATTTACTTTTGAACTAAGATCAGTTGACCATGGCAAGAAAGTCTCTATTCATCTGTATTTCATTACAAATTATTATGGACAGAATAGAGCTCAGCATGGATGCACATGCCTTTTATCCCAGAACTCAGGAGGCAGAGGCAGGAGGATTTCTGGGAGTTTAAGCCTGGTCTACATAGTGAGTTCTAGAACAGACAGGGCTATATAGAGAGACCATGTCTCATAAAACAAAAGCCAAAACAAAAATAGAAGCTTTAGGGGCTTTTCCTTTAACTCACTAGCTCACTCCTATTTGAGGGAATAGTACTTTCTCTTTCTTAATAAACTGTCTTTATTTCTATGTCTTTAATTAAAAAATAAGACTTTTACAAATGTCTTTTAAGAATCTATGGAAATGAGGGCTGGGGATGTGGCTCAGCAGTAGACGGCTTGCCTAGCATGCACTAGGCCTTAGGTTCAATTCCCAGTGCCATCTAAAACAATAGATTCTCAATGGACAGTGGTGGCACACACCTTTAATCCCAACACTCAGGAGGCAAACAGACAGATTTCTGTGAGTTCAGGACCAGCCTGTTCTATAAGAGATCAAGACAGCTAGGACTACACCAAAAAACTGACTCAGAAAACAAAAGAAGAAGAAGAAGAAGAAGAAGAAGAAGAAGAAGAAGAAGAAGAAGAAGAAGAAGAAGAAGAAGAAGAAGAAGAAGAAGAAGAAATTCTGGAAATGTTAACTTTTTTCTAGGCAGAGTCACCGATAGCATGAATTTTGTTACTATAATAATAAACAACTATCCGGGGCTTGAGAGATAACTCGGAAGTTAAGAGTTTTTGCGGCTTGTCCTCTGGATCTACATTGGTTGGCTCATAACAAACTGACTGTAGCTGCAGAGGATCAGACATTCCTTGCAAGTACCCACACCCAAGTGGCATACACTCAACAGACACACATGTACATAAAATAAAATAAAAATTATCAGTAACAACCATCCCTCTGCTTCTGATACACTGCCGATTCTGTTTCTAATATTTTCTTTTACCTCTTTTCCTTTCCTATCTGTCCAAAGTATACTTTGGTAGGGTCATCATTGGTGGTGTCATTCACAAAGTTTGGAAGGGGGCTGGAGAGTTGGCTCAGTGGTTAAGAGCAGTGGTTGCTCTTCCAGAGGACCCAAGTTCAATTCCCAGCAACCACATGGTAGCTCATACCTGTGTGTAACTCCAGTTTCAGGGGACCCAACACCTTCATACATACATGCAGGCAAACCACAAATGTACATGAAATAAAAATAAAGTGTTTTTAAAATTTGGAATGTTTTGTTTGTTTCGTGTGAAAATGCTTTGTAATCAATATACATCCCGCACAACAAGTATGAAAAATATTGGAAATTATCTGTTTGGTATGCATGTGTGTGGTTTGATCTCTCTCTCTCTCTCTCTCTCTCTCTCTCTCTCTCTCTCTCTCTCTCTCTCTGTGTGTGTGTGTGTGTGTGTGTGTGTGTGTGTGTGTGTGTGTGTGTAGGGAGGGGTTACTGGGGATTGAACCTGGGACTAAGCTAGATCCCAAGCTCATGAGCAAATATTAGTGCATTTTAGTTGTAAACTAAGCAAGACTTTGTCTATAGGTATAGTTATCACTTCAACTGATTTTCTCAGCAAATATAGACCATAGGTTTAAATAATATTCAGTTTTCTTCATAGTCATTGTTAGTTTCCTTGGTTTCTATTGCAGAAGTATTATGCAGGCTCTGGACATTTCCAGTTTTCACTCTTCCCTTCACCTGGGTCTTGATTTTAAATAGAGATTCACAGTTACAGTGGAAGCACATGATTCATAAGCAAATGGAGAAGCAGATAGCTATGTCCTTCTATGCTTTAAGTCTTTTTCTTGGCAAAGGCTAGGGATATAGGACCAAATGCTTGCCTAGTGTGTGCAAGGCCCTCAGTTCAATTCCCTAGCACCACAAAACAATACAACAAGCACAAAAATAGTTCATTTAATGTTCCAGGCCAGCCTTGGTTACACAATACCCTACTTCTCCCTCAAAAAACAAGCAAGCAAACAAGCAAAAATGATATCAAGATATGAGCCCAGCCTGAGCAGGCAGACTAGCATTTCCTTGGATGTAAAATATGCAAGGAATACCTGATCACGATCAACCTCTACTGGCTGCTTCTTGATGATCCAGGTAACAGACTCTGAGAGGGGTGGTGTAGTGAGAGACCCAGAGTAGGTCCAGTAATCTGGGCAGGTAGGCATCAGACAGGAAGGGTCAAATGATCCAAATTCCACCAGGGTGTCCTGTCCAAGAGAAGGAGTTACTGAGTTGTTATTCACTGTTTAAAATCACTCAGGTATCAGAGGGTGAGACGGTGATTGTAATGGAGTGTCCAGGGACCAACAGTGGTCCAGGGGAGGTCCAGGGACCCTGGGTAGCTTCTGAAACAGTCATCACTACTTAACACAAAATCACACTGTGTATTTCTGATAGTTCTCCCTGGGAAAACAGTAAAAAACGTTACTCTTTCAATTCTGTTGGGAGGTATTAGGTAGTGGCTGCTCATAAAACAGAGCAGCTTTTCTTCAACAGAAACTAACTCAGATTTGTTCTTTAAAACTAGCACAGAGCTGAGGATGTAGCTGAGGATGTAGCTCAGTGGTAGAGAGCTTGCCTAGCATGCTCCAGGCACTGAGTTCCATCCTGACACTGCAATGAAAAAGAAAGACAGGGAAGGAGGAAGGGAATGCCAGAATCCTGGACTAAGGAGAAAGAGATTAAGAAGGAGACAGGAAGTGAGGGAGGGAGGGGAATAAAAAGACAGAGAACAGAGGAATGGTGTGCTGATTTCCAGGAAGCAGCCCCTATGGGATTCTGATATTGAGGAATTCATCTTGGCAGTTGGACAGAGGACTAGAGTTCTTCACTTCTAGACAAATCACATTTCTGTAAACCATCTCCCTGCTTACTCGTGGGAGGTAGCTGGAGAAAAGAAGTCTCTACAAAGATGGAGAAGGAGCAGTCAGGAACAGAGTAGATTCCTGGTCAACAAGTACTGAGCAGAAGAAGAAAGCTTCACCAGGGTAATTTCCCCTGTGCCCTGCAGTGTTTAACCAAAGGCTGATCAGCATCAATACACCCTCATCCATGCCACGTCTCCTCCTGCAGCAGTGCCGAAAGAGACCTGAATGTAGTTCATTTATTTGTCTTCCTGCTTCAAAGTACATTATCTACTCTGAGATTCAAATATAAAATGTATTTCAAGTGATGTTACGGGGAAAATTACCTTGTGCTTAATTGATGGCAAAGTGTCCACCAATTTCTGTAGTTCTTTATGATGTTTACCTAGCTAAAAAATAAAAGAAGAAATATTACATTCAATGGCCATTTCACTGTAGAAACTCAAATAGAATGTGAATCAAAATTAACCACCTGGTGGTTACATATAAACAAATTGCAGGGCTGAAACTAGATTTCAGCTGGTAATTACAAATATTATTAACATCACTAAATTAAATTAGACTTAGAGCAAAATGAACAGGCTGTCTGCTGGCAAGAATAGCGTGTCTATAGAAAAAAGGTGCCTCCTGCTCCCATCAAGTATCGTTTCTTACACTGAATTTTATTTTAATTTTAATTCAGTGTAAGAATGAATGTAATTTGATGAAATTACAAATTAAAGCTGGGTGTTGGTGTCGCACGCCTTTAATCCCAGCACTCGGGAGGCAGAGGCAGGCAGATCTCTGTGAGTTCGAGGCCAGTCTGGTCTCCAGAGCGAGTGCCAGGATAGGCTCCAAAGCTACACAGAGAAACCCTGTCTCGAAAAACCAAAAAAAAAAATTTATAAATTACCCTGCATTTTCACTAGCCCCTCCCCCAAGATGGAGTCTTACCATGTAGCCTGGGCTGATCTCAAACTCTTGATTGTCTTGCTTCAACTTCCCAAATGAAGCATATTTCAAGTGCTCACTTGCCCCAGATGGCTTGTGTCTACTTTATTTGGCTGTGTGCTTTTTAAGACTTATTTTATTTTTTGTCTGTATGTGTGTCTGAGTAGGGATACGTGCATGTGTGGGCAGATGTTCATGGAGTACAGAAGAGGGTGTTGCATCCAATGAAGCTGGAGACAAAGGCAGTTCTGAACAGCCTGATATACATGCTGGGAACTGAGTATCAGGCTTCTACATGATCAGCAAGCACTCTAGACCATCAAGCCATTGCTCTTGCCCCTGGACCACATTTTTATACCATTTAAAATATATTCATAATAGTTATTGATTTTAACTACTTTATTTTTGCCATCTTTATGTAAAACATACATATTTTTAGACAGAGTCTCACTATATAGTCCTGGCTGGCCTCAAACACACAGAGATCCATTGGCCTATACCTCCTAAGTACTGGAAATTAAAGGTGTGTGCAACCACACTTAGTCTGGTACTAATATTGTTTTTAAAATATTAAATAAACAGAATGATGAATTTCCTTGTGATATCCCCATATACATCTATCATATACTTTAATTATATTTGCCCCCCTTTCCCTTTCTTTTTCCTCCCCTCTCCCATTGATCCCAATATTCTTTTTTTCTTTTTCTTGATTTTCTCTGCATAGCCCTGGCTGACCTGGAATTTATTCTGTAGACCAGGCTAGCCTCAAACTCAGAGTTTCACCTGCCTCTGTCTCCTGAGTGCTGGGATTAAAGGCCTGTACCACCGTGTGCGTGAGAGAGCATGCATGAGCATAGGGAAGGTTAATGTATATTTGAGTGAAGGCATCCAATACCCCTGGAGCTGGATTTATAGGCAGGCATAAGTTGGTGGATGTGGGTATTGGGAATTGAACTTGGATCCTCTACATGAGTAGCCCATGTTCTTAACCATTAAGTAATCTCTACAGACCAGTCTTTCCTTTTAATTGTAAATTTTCTTCAAATAAGTAACTTATATTGGGGTTTTTTTTTTTTTTTGGTTTTTGATTTTTCCAGACAGGGCTTCTCTGTGTAGCTTTGGAGCCTATCCTGGCACTCGCTCTGGAGACCAGGCTGGCCTCGAACTCACAGAGATTTACCTGCCTCTGTCTCCTGAGTGCTGGGATTAAAGGCGCCAACAACGCTGGGCCAAAGAACTTATATTGTAATGTTCTATCTTTTCAGTGTAAGACACAATATATCATTTCAACTTGGTGAGATGGTTTGCTTGCTTGCTTGCTTTCTTGAGTCAGGGTCTCTCTCTATAGGCCTGTCTGTCCTGGAACTCATAATGGCCTGGAAATCACAAAGTTCTGCCGGCCTGTGCCTCCCGAGAGCTGAGATTAAATGTTGCCACCATGCCCAGCCTGAGTTTTTGTTTTTACCTTTAAAAATACACCAATCACAGCCAAACCATTTTCTTCCAGTGCTGCATCCTCGAAGCTTCCAAATTTGACTGCATTCCAATGCACCAAGTGCAGCTGAAACAACCGTTAAGAGTGGGGTTTATACATGACCATGTAGAGTTGCATGAAAAAAAAACTGACAGCCCCATCCAACATGTAACATTTAATCTTGTTTCATCACCCAAAACAGAGCCACTGCGAAAAGTATATGGCAGTGTGCTGCAAAAGGAGATGGACATAAAGAATGGGAAAAAGACACTGTGGCAAGAACAGCAATATTACTTTGGAAGAGAGGAATTTGTGAGGGGAGAAAAAAATACAATTCACATAGTAAAGTAACTTTGCAATGACAGATCAACATTTTCTTCATTCCCATCCTAATTTGCATAAAATACTAATTCCCAAATCCATTTGCATCTAAAAGGAGAGATGATGTTTATATTAAGAGACATACATTCTCCCTGTGAAAATTAGATGGGAGCCAAAGACAAATTTCTTCTTGGAGGGATGATCACTTAAAATGTTTTCATTTTAGCATCACATTTAAAACTAAATTAAGGGGAAAGTTGCAAGAAGAAATTCGATTTGCAAAGAGAAATCCTATTTCTTTGTGCTTCACTTGCATTTCCATATAAGTTATTCTCAAAGCACTGCATTAGCATCACCTAACCTCCCAAGTGAGCCACTTCAAGGTCCCAGTTAGCTTTCCCCTCCTGAAAGGGAGCCCAGCCGCAAGTTCTGGTGCTTTGGCACTTTCATTTCAGAACACTTTGATCATCTCCCTGTTTCTTTCTCTCTCTCTCTCTCTTTTGCCACAGCCTTCACTTAGGCTCCCACTATTTTCCACTTGGATTAATCCAGCCTCACAGCTCAACAATAGCTTGTGGCTTTAGGAATAACTGCACCTAGCTCAGAATTCAGACACAATTCTGTTCTAACTTTCAATATTTATTTATTTATTTTATGTTTCTGAGTGTTTTTGCCTGCATTTATGTCTGTGTATCACATATGCACCTGGTGCCTGTTGAGGTCAGTAAAGGACATCAGATGCCCTGGAACTGGAGTTATAAATGGTTGTGGCACCATGTGGGTGTGGGGATCTGAACCTAGGACCTCTTGCAAGAGCTGCTCTTAACTGCTGACCTCTTTCCAGTCCCAGAGTTCAGTTTTATCATCTTAAGGTTTGTTTCATCAATACTATTTAGAGTGGATATAACTTTTGCATGTATAAGATGGGAAGGCTCAAGTATGGCCCATGTATGCTAAACAGGCTTTAAAGCATCACCTGAGACTTCTTGGTAATTTCTTTGAATGAGAAATCTCAGAACTATCCCCACTTTTCCACACCTATTGCTCTTTTTAATTTATATTCAACATAATTCTGCTGTTCAATCTGGGTGTGAATACCTTTAATCGGAACACTCAGGAGGCAGAGGCAGGAAATTTCTGTGTGTTCAAAGCCAGCCTGGTCTACATAGTGACCTCCAGGACAGCCAAGACTACAGGAAGACCTTGTCTTAAAGAAAATAAAAGAACGAAAGGAAAAGAAACATACCTCTGCTGGGTAGCATTTGCTGTCCACAGTGTGCTCGGAACCCCAAGCATCAATGGCCCCCCAGTGAAAATGAAACTGCTTCAGTCGGTAGTTGTGTTCTAGGGGTCCTCCCTCAATCACTGAAATGACATATCCAGCAATTCAGGGAGCATGGGGAAAAGATGGACCCTGTCCTTGAATCATTTGGAATATATAATATTACATACAAGTATTTATAAAACTGGTTTCCACAAAGTAAACACATGTATAAAGATTTGGCTAAAAAATATCAAGACTGAATCATGTACCAAGCAATATGCAAATGTTAAAGGCTAGATTTCAGCTTATTTCAATTAATTAATTAATTAGACATGAACTTTCATGTATCCCAGGCTGGCCTCAAACTCACAATATAGCCAAGGATGATCTTAAACCAGATTTTACATTCACCTTCTGGGTGGTAGGATTACAGCTTGACTTATTTTTGCAACTTTAATTATTGGGCCTAGTTTTCATTGTGTGAAATAAAATGCAAATTTTTTCTTGGCATATTTATCCAATTCAATCAAATAAAACTTAATTATGCAGACAAAAGATATTGTAAATTTTTTTTACATTCATTCAGACTAGCCTTCCCTCAAACTAGGAATTACCCTGCCTTAGCCTCCCAAGAGCTGGTTTTAAAGGTGTGTTTTACTATATTCATTCTCCTTCTTGGAAAAAAAAAGTTAGTGTGTGTGTGTGTGTGTGTGTGTGTGTGTGTGTGTGTGTGTGTGTGTGTGTGTCCCAGACACAATCGGGCTTGGCAGTAAGCATCTTTACCTGCCCCCATTCCTTTTCTTTATTTATACACTAACACCTCCGTTTTCAACTTTTGGGGTTTTGTTTTGTTTGAGACAGGGTTTCATTATGTTACCTTGAGTGGCCTGGAACTTGCTATGTTGATCAGGCTGGCCTCAGACACAGAGAGATCCACCTTCCTCTACTGTCAGAATTCTGGGATTAAAGGTGTGCACTGCCATGCCTGGCTCTTTTCAACTTTGGGGATCTTTTTGTTTGATTAGTTTGGGTTTGGCTTTTTATATTAAAAAATTGTTTATGTTGGCTGGAGAGATGACTCAGAGGTTAAGAGCACTGGCTCCTCTTCCAGAGGTCCTGAGTTCAATTCCCAGCAACCACATGGTGGCTCACAACCATCCATAATGAGATCTGATGCCCTCTTCTGGGGTGTAAGCATACATGCAAGCAGAACACTGTATACATAGTAAATAAATCTTAAAAACAAAACAAAACAAAACAAAAAAAATTCCTTAGTTTAAAAAATTGTTTATGTGTATGGATGTTTTGCCTGTATGTTTGTCTGTGGACCACTTGCATGCTTGGTGCTTATGGAGGCCAGGAGAGGGCATCAGAGCCCTTAAAGCTGGAGTTACAGCCAGGTGTTGGTGGTATACACCTTTAGTCCCAGAAGTCAGGGAGGCAGAGGCAGACGATCTCTGTGAGTTCAAGGTCAGCCTGGTCTGCAGAACGAGTAATACAGTAAAACCCTGTCTCAAAACCACCCCCCCCAAAAAACGCAAACCAAACAAACAAAACAAACAAACAAAAACTGGAGTTACAGATGGTTGTAGATCACAGATGCTAGAAAATCAAACTCAGGTCCTCTGCAAGAGAAGTCAGTGCTCTTAACTGCTGAGCTATCTCTCCAGCATGCTCTTGCTAACTTCCAAACATACTAGTGTTTCTTTCACTTTTGTTGAAATGGAATATGAAGTTTGCAAGTCAAAAATTATCACCAGGGAGATGTGATCCAAGAGCACACAGTTTCAGTTAGATAGGTAAGTTACATTTTCAAGATCTATTGCACAGCATGGTGGCCATAGTGAATAGTGGCACCTATTCCAAATGTTTGAAAAGAGTAGCTTTTACATGTTCTCACTGCAAATAAATGGTGTGTGAGGTGATAGAGATGTTAACTAGCTTGATATCACCATTCAACAGTATGTACATATACAAAAATATATACTGCATTCCATCAATGTATAAGGTCATTGTCAGTAAATAAGAAACACAATTATCACCCAGCTCCCTTCAGTCAGAATAAACAATATGAATCATCACACAGTTTATCATTGGCTTTAGTGATGAATAACAAATACCTTTTGTTGAAACTACTTTTTTGGACACCAGTGTAATCAGTACAGTATAAGAATATTCATCCTAGTGGATGAATATTAAACACATGTTTAATCCCAGTACTTGGGAGGCAGAGGCAGGTGAATATCTGAGTTTGAGGCCAGCCTGGTCTACGGAGATACTTCCGGGACAGCCAGGGCTACACACAGAAAACCTGTCTTAAAAAACTAAAACAAAAAAAGAATGTTTGGGAGAAAACTTTTAGAAGCAGTCCTGTGGGCTTCTCATGCTTTAATCCCAGCACTCTGAGGGCTGGGGTAGGCAGATCCTGTGAGTACAAAGCAGCCTGGTCTAGATAGCATGCTTCAGGCTACAATGGTACAACCTGGTCACAAGAGTGGGGAAAGTCACTCTTTCATCCTCTTTGAGCTGTGCTGATCCCCACTCCCAACTCTGCTAAAGCATATCAGCTCCTCATTCCTTCTGTATCATCAGACTCTAACATGGTCAAACCAATCCAGCAGCACTACAAGCACCCATCTCGTGCATCTTAATGATCTTCAGAGTTTACTGTGTCATCAGTTGCAACTTATGTGCACAAATAATGGATTCTGGCAACCCCAAGGACCAAATACACTGATGTATCAGGCAGTGGTCAGCTCTGTATCTTATTGCCCTCTAAAGTTTTCTCACATAATTTCTTCTTTAAAAAATGGTTTTGCCAGGCGTTACAGCAGACACCTTTAACTTAGGAGGCAGAGGCAGATGGATCTCTGTGAGTCTACATAGTAAAACCCTGTCTGAAAAAAAGTGGGAGGTGGGGTAAAACACATTTCCATTGAGAGGCAGGTAAACTCACCAAGGATGATTTTTCTTTGGAGTGCAGGGGTGATGTAGAGTTAATGGCCCCAATCATTATTTTAATAGGAGCACAATGCTGCAATGAACTGAAATAAAAATGCCCCTTCCCCTAAAAAACTACTTTTTTAAAAATAGGGTTTCATGTAGTAGAGGCTGGCTTTAGACTCACTATGTAGCAGAAGATGGCCTTGAATTTCTGATCCTCCTGCCTCCACCTCCCAAGTGCTGAGGTTACTCATGTAGGCCACCAGGGCTTTATTTTTAATGTGGTGCTGATGCTTGCTTGACTTTGTGCATGCCAGGCAAGTATTCTACCAAGTGAGCCACATGCCCAGCTCCATTTTTCTAAAGCTCTACACTGTGAACATGGTTTTGTCAAATACTTAATCTTTTGAATAAAATTGAAGTTCTAGTCCCAAATTAAGTGATGCAGAGAAAAGGGCCTGTTTTTCTCTTCTTTCCCTAGGACAACACTGAAAACATACCCTGGACCTTGACTGTATGTTTTCCCCAAAGATAATGAGCAAAGCAGAGAGGAGATGTCACCAACAACGTGGCTGAGAGGGAAATGAGAGGCAGGATTGGTCTTGGCATCTTTCAATTCTCCACACAGCATTGGTTCACACCATATTAAATACATTTTTTTAAAATTCACGTGCCAAAATTTAAAGCTGGAAAATTCCAGGGCTAGGATGATAACTCAATGGTTAAACTGCTTGTACCCAATCGTGGGGACCAGAGTTTGAATGCCCAGAACTCAAGTCAAATGCTAGGTAGACGAGGTGACCCACTTGTAATTAATTGCAGCCTAGGAAGCAGAGACAGGAGATCGCCAGAGCAAGACTAGCGTCAGTAGCAAGCTCTAGTCTTGACTGGGAGACCAATCAATAGGGAGGAACGCAGACTGAGCATGACTCCTGATACCCATCTCAGACTTCCACATGTACATGTGCTTCCATGAGTATGCAAAAACCATGCGCACTGCACACACATGAAAATGGGAAACGGAGCAAAATTAAAGCTGGACAATTTCATGCCAACATCCATATTTTCAACCTGTCTTTCATCAGTGAGACTCCTCTGGCCATGATGGGTGCATAATCTCTTTGGACAGCAGGCTGCTAAGTGAAAAAGCTGCCCCCTTGAAGTAGGATCCACTTGCTCTTCATTATCACTGTTTCCTTCAAACTCTGCCAGTCTCGATAATTTTCATTAGCCCCCTGGCCTGTACATAGAACCACATTGTGATTCCTGGGACCAAAGAGATTAGAGGACCAGCATTGGCTCTAGCACTTACTAAGTTGCAAAATCCTTAGTGTGTGCTTAGCATCATATCTATATAAACTGTACAACAGGGAAAGGCAAGGCAGAGAAGTGTTCTACCACACAATATGGTTGAGAGGATGAACTCTGAAGGAAAAGAACCTTGGTTTGAACCCATTGGCTATCTGTCATTGAGACCCAGTAGGCAAGGAGTTAGATATGAGGTAAGCATGGAAACAGCAGCTCTGTTTTGGGAGATGTGTCTCTTGGTTAGGAAGGGAGGTAAGACATGAGGAAACCAATGAAACTGTAACTGGACATTGGGAGCTTAGCCTCCTATGATTCCCAATGCCCCACTGTAGTTAAACATTCCCGAAGCTGCAGTCAGGTTTGTCTCCATGTATCAGAAACCCAGGCCACAGGAAACAAAGGGACTGCCTTCCACCCTGCTTGCTTGCTTGCAAAGCCCGATGAACTTCCTCAGTTGCCAAACATGCTCACTAGCAAGAATCTGCTTCCTGGCAAGTTCCAGGCTTCATATAGTATTCATTGCATTGGGAGTTTTTATAAGATTTATTTTTATAAGATTTATTTTTATTTTATGTGTATGAGTAAATTTTTTGTTTTTTTCAAGACAGGGTTTCTCTGTATTGATTTGGAGGTTGTCCAGGAACTCCCTCTGTAGACCAGGCTGGCCTCGAACTCACAAAGATCCACCTGCCTCTGCCTCTGCCTCCCAAGTGCTGGGATTAAAGGCATGAGCCACCACCGCCCAGCCCGTGTCTGAGTATTTTGCCTGCATGTATGTATGTGTACCACATGTGTATCCATGGAGGTCAGAAGAGGGTGTCAGATCCCCTATAACTAAAGTTATGGGTGCTTGAGAGTCACCATGTAGGTGCTGGAAACTGAACCTAAGTACTTTAGACGAGCAGTAAGAGCTCTTAATCACTGATCCATTGTTCCAGCCCCACATTGTGGTTTTGAACCCCCTTTAAGAGGCAACTCCTAATTTTATGCCCAGTCATCCCCATCCTTAGGTATTCATAGTGCTGTATGATCCTGTCCCCTGGGGTGTGAACTGGGGCTCATGACCTGTTTCTAAGGGAGGAAGTGGCAGGATGTCTCTTTGGGGGTTACGTTACAAAAAGACTGTCCCGCGTCCTGCTTGGCCTCTCTGATTTTTCTCACATGCTTGTTTGAAAAGCTCGATGAAGCCTGCTGCCACATGAAAAGTGGTCCTATGAAGAAGACTTCAGAACAAGAAAGTGGAGGTGGCCTCTAGCTATCTCCACTTGAGTTTGCAACATCCCTTGCCTAAGGAACCTTGGGATGAAACCTCAAACATGACTGACCCTTGCTCATGGCCCTGCGAGAAACTCAGGCACAGAGCATCCAGCTAAGCTGTGTCCAGATTTTCAGTCCATGTGCATGGTCTGTAGAACTTTCCATGATCTGGCTCCTGCTCTGAGCCTGCCCTGATGCAACCTCCTTCTTACAATTGACACGCAGTGCCAATACCACACAACGTCTGTGAACATGCAGACTCCTTATATGTGTCAGTTGTAAGAAGGAACCTTTTCCTCTGCCCTATATATCCCACGGTCACAGCTCCTACTACTCTATAGCAGCAGCATCTCTTCTAAGGGCTGTCTCTCCACCAACCATACTAATCAACTCCTTAAAGGCGAGGACCACACCTTCCTGCTTCTCTTTGCAACACCTGCTGTAACTCTGAGTCTAAGATGAAGCCCTGGTAGGAGAGGAGATAGTCTCAAGAGAAACGTTTGTGCAATCCCTACTTCAATTAGAGAGAAAAATAACCTCTGGTAGGCCTGGGATGGGATCTTATTACCTCCACACACAGACACAGACACAGACACAGACACAGACACAGACACACACACAGACACACACACAGACACACACACACACACACACACACACACACACACACACACACACACACACACACACACTTTTGGCCTGGATATAAATAAAAATTGTCTCTGTAGCTTCTTGAGAAGATGGGGCTGGGAAAATATCCACATGTAGAAGAATGAAAATAGATGCTCTTCACCCTAAATAAACATCAACAGCACAGAGGCATGGTGGTATATGTGTGGAATCCTAGTACTCAAGAGGTGGAAGCAGAAGAACCAGGAATTCAAGGCTACATGAGATCCTGCTTCAAAAAAATAATCATTCTTGCCCACAAATCAACTCCAAAGGGATCAAAGACATTAAAAGAAGACCTGGAGGGGCTAGAGAGATGGCCAGTGGTTACGAGTACTGATTGCTCTTCAAGAGGACAAAGGTTTGATTCCCAGCACCCACAAGATGGCTCACAACCATCTGTAACTTCACTTCTAGGAGCTCTGATGCCCTCTTATGTCCTGTGCAGGCACTGAATATACATAATGCAGAGACATGCATATGCACACAGGCAAAATACCCTTATACATAAATAACAAATTTCAAATTAAATCCCTTGAACTGAAACCGTTAGAGAAAACAATTCAAGATAAAAGCATAGGCCAGGGTCTTTCTAAATGGGACTCTTATAGTTCAGGAAATAATAGAAAGAACAGACACATGAGGTTTCATGGAATTTAAAAGCTTCTGCACAGCAAAGGGAGCAATCAGTAAAGAGTTATCTTGCAGATATTGGGGAAAAGATCTTAGCTAACTATACATTTGACAGAGGACCAGAGTGTGTGTGTGTGTGTGTGTGTGTGTGTGTGTGTGTGTGTGTGTGTGTGTGTGTGTGTGTTCCTCTGATCCTCACATATGCACCTGTCAAACAGAATTCCTACAGATTCAAGAGGAAGTGGGCATGGAGACTTCTGGGGATGATGGGAATATTCTAAAATCAGACTGTCCTGATGGGGGACAACATTCTGTAAGTTTACTAAAAATAATTCATTTTTTAAAAAAGTTAAGGTGGAACCAAAATAGGGAAGGAAAACTGAGAAGGTTTTGGAAAGCATTCTTCCTGGATTCACCACCTGCTGGTGCCCATAAAAGTATATAGTGAAGCTCGATTGGGTGGGCAGCACCATTAGGAGAACAGTGGGACTCTCCTCTCCTCCTCCTGAATGTCAATAAGAATTTCAAAGATGATGATTAAGTTGATGACAGGGATCATGTCAGCCCAGGGTTAATGTAGTGCCCTTGCCTGTTGTGGAATAGTACTTTATTCCATAAACAAATGTGTGTTACATTTGTTTCTGCTGCATTTGTTTAACTGTGTAAAGATGTGCTGCATTTGTTTCACCTTGCCTGCCTAAGGCACCTGATTGGTCAATAAAAAGCTGAATGGTCAGTAGCTATGGTCAATAGCTAGGCAAGAGAAGGATAGGTGGGGTTGGTGGGTGAAGTGAATAAGTAGGAGGAGGAATCTAGGCTGGAAAAGAAGAGAGAATGAGGGAGGAAAAGAGGGAGATGTCCAGGGCCAGGCAACCAGGCAGCTACCAGCTAGCCAAACACAGAAGAAGCAGGAAAACAGGACTCACAGAATGAAAGAAAGGTAAAAAGCTCTGAAGCAAAACATAGATGAAGAGAAACAGGTTAAATTAATTTATATGAGCTAGTGGGACAAGCATACGATAAGGCTGAGCATTCATAACTAATAAGTCGTCTCTGTGTAGTGATTGAGGGGCTGACAGTCTGAAAAAGACTGTTACACTCCCCCATACATTGTCATATTCACCACATGTTCTCATTAAGATCAGTAACCATGTATGTCCTTTTCAGGGAGTATGATGGTTGGATTTTTGTTTTGTTTCATGTTTTTGTTGTTTTTGATTTTGAGATAGGGTTTCTTTGTGTGGCCTCAGCTTTCCTGGAACTAGCTTTGTAGACCAGGCTGACCTTGAACTCAGAGTCCACCCACCTTTGCTGCCCAAGTGCTGGTATTAAAAGTGTGCACCCTCATGCCAGCTTATAGTTAGTTTTAAAAGTCAACTTTTCACAACCCAGAATCAATTTAGAACGGTGTCTTAGTTGAACTGTCTAGGTCAGGTTGGCCTGTGGGAATGTCTGTAGGAGATTATGTTGACTCTTAATTGAGGTGGGAAGACCCACTCTGAATGTGAGTGGCACCACAGCTGGCACCATGCCTTGGCTCTGGATGGTGTAAGAATAGAGAAAGCTAGCAAGGCAGAACCAGGAAGCAAAGATCCAAGCATTCCTCTCTATGCTCTTGACCATGGATATGAAGATTTAAATTTCTACCCTGACTTCCCTGCAGTGATGGATTGGAACCTGGAACTGTAAGCCAAATAAGCCCTTTCTTCCCAGTGTTGCTTTTTGTTAGCATATTCTATCACAGCAACAGAATAAAGCTAGAACAGGTGAACCAGATTACAAAGCCATACTCTGAAGAGTGGTATGGCATGCTCACATGCCTTCTATTCTAAATCTGTAAGGCAAGCTGTGCTGCCTCTTTCGTCATCCCACATTCTAATAGTGTCTTCTTTCATGTTTTTTTTGGCCCATCTAATTGAACCTGTGTCAGTTGTGTTGCTCCTTCCAAAAAAAAAAAAAAAAAAAAAACACTTTTTCATTTCATTGATTTCTGTTCAGCTCATTATCATGTCCTTCATTCTTGCTTTGGATTTAATTTCTTCTTCTGGTGCAGCTTCTTAGGTGGGAAGCTAAGTTCAGCAATGGGACAATGCTATTCTCTGTTATGGGCCTTTTCATCAATGAACTTCCCTCCAAACACTCCTTTAAGCTGCATCCTATAAGGTTTGGCGGGATGCTTTATGTCACATAACTTCCCTGGATTCTTTTCCTTCACTTTATTCCAGAACACACAACATACTCTGCAGCAGCATTTCTTAGGGCATTTTCATTTTGTATTTCGAAACTCATAAATTAGATATTTCTCCCTAGAACTGTTCCTTGATTTGCTTAATTTCTAACCAGTCTTTGCTTTCTTTTATTATTTTCTTTACTTTTGATGTTCAGATGCTCTATTTTTGCCCCTGTTGGAGTATTGTGGTTTTTTTGAGACACGATGAAGAAATAACAATGAAGAATAAGCAGGAATTAAGAGGTAGTCGGTTGATGAAAGGAAAAAAACTAGAGAAAGTTTGGGACTTATTAGAGGTTGATGGTATTCTATAGGAAATGTTAACCGAGCACTATGTAAGAGCTGTCATTTTTTAGCCCTTTCTGAGAAAGTGAAAAACAAGAAACTTCTCTAGAGTTTGTCTTGCATGTTTATAAAAACAAATCCTGACAAAACAGTGTGACTGACTCCTAGAGACTGACTTACTCAGGGAAACAGGATCAGAGGGATTTCAGTCAGCTCCATCTGTAGCACCTAAATATCTATCACGATGAAAATATGAGCTATTTGTTTCTCATCTGAGACTACCCATACAAATGAATAGAATAGGACTTCTTACATCTACAGTTCAAAAGAAAATGAGACTAAAAATTTAAAAAGAGTTATTGAAGTCAGGTTGTGCACACATGCACTACCAGCACTTGAGAGGCTGGAGGATAGGTATCCTTGTCTACACAAAGAGTTAGAGGCTAGCCTTGGCTACATGAGATCCAGTCTCAAACAAAACAAAACAAAATCTTAGATATTTAACTCTGAAAACTCTCAGGCTTAACTCATTTGGCTAAGAAAACCCATTGAATAGCTTCCTAAGATTCCCAACTCAACACAGAGATGATAAATTGTCAACCTGATATGTCTATCAAGGGCTTTCAAAGCTCACCAACACCCCAGGATCTGCAGACAAAAAGAAAGATTACCAGGAGCTGTGCTATGACTGAGCTCTGAAGGGACTTCCAAGTATATCCAGAGTGAATGTGTGTGGGTAGGCACCCATAGCTAGGCAGAGTGAATGTGTGTGGGTAGGCACCCATAGCTAGGTCTGCTCATTAGGCCAACAGGGAAAACAGTAGAGCTCTAGCACACTGATAGTGATTTAGTTTGCTGTTTTGAAATTTCCTGGAATTCTTTCACATGGGGTGATATGGGAACAGACTCTAGAGTTTGGGGGAAAGTGTGAGAAAAACGTCACAAGCCTGTAAGAAAAAGGAGCATCGGGAGTTGGTGGCCCACAGCTTTAATCCCAGCACTTGGGAGGTAGAGGCAGGTGGATCTCTGTGAGTTCAAGGCCAGCCTGGTCTACAGAGGGAGTTCCAGGACAGCCTCCAAAGCAATACAGAGAAACCCTGCCTCGAACAAACAAACAAACAAACAAATAATAAAAGAGAAAGAAAAAGGAGCAAATTCCTTTTTAGTTTGAGGCATATTAAGTAACACAGTCAGAGCAGGTTGGCAAGATGGCTCAGTGGGTAAAAGGATTTGCTCTGCAAGCATTAGGAACTGGGTTTTAATCCCAGCACCCACACAAAAACTGGGCATGGCCACATATGCTTGTAACGCCAGCATCAAAATAGAGAAAAAGGATCCCAACATTTTAATACCTGGCCAGGCTAGCTGAAATGAAAGTTTGGGCTCAGTGAGAGACCCTGCATGAAGGGAATAAGATAGCTAGCAATAGAGGAAGACACCTGAAATTTTTTTGCAGCTTCTGCCTTCATGTGCATGGGTACACATATCTGCATATATTCCACACACTTGCATATACTATACACACAATGCACCCACACAGGACAAAGCGGAGAATGGGAGATGTGGAGACATTCTAGTACAAAAGTACAGGTTTGAATACTGAATCATAGCAGAGAAGGATGCTAGAAGGAAGATAACTGGAGAGAGAGACCACTGGAAGAATGGTCTGTTTGCAGTTCAAGGAGCCAAAGAAGCCAGGGCACCATAGCTAAGCATCAAAGAATTACAGGAAAATGCAAATAAAACAAAGAAACATCTGAGATTTCCAAACCACTTAAATATGCCCATGCTTTTAAATCATACAGTTTTACCTTATCCAGCATCACTGTTATGGCTTCATCAGAAAAAGTCATTTTCTTTGAGCTCAGGAACTGTCAACATCAGTTTTAATGCTATCCGAGGCCTGATAATCTTCATGAATGGTGTTCTGTATACTACAGGACCTTTAGTGCCATCCCTGGTCAGGAATAACTAAATGCTACTTGTGTTCTCCTTCCCCAATAGTTGAAATACCCAAAAATGTCTACAGAGTTTCATGAGAATCTCCAGTCCAGGGACCAGGGTGGAGGGTGGGGGAAATGGAGCCATGGGAGGAAAGTGTCAGAACTCTTTGTAATTGAGAACCACTACATTATCTATACTATTTTAAAAAATAATTGTTTCAAAGTAATAATTATTGGGCATCATCATATTCACAATGTTTTGTTTGAGATGGGATCTCTCTGTGCAGTCCTGACTGTCCTGGACCTCACTCTGTAGACCAGACTGGCCTTAAACTCACAGAGATCCACCTGTCTCTGCCTCCCAAATGTTGGGATTAAAGGTGTATGTCACCATACCCTGCAAAACTAAGTGATACTGTTTAACAAAACAAGCATGATATAAATTTGTTATTTCTCTAATATGTGACTCATCTTAACTAGTTAAGACCATAATCTAGCACACACAAATATTATTTTTGCCCCATTTCAGGTATATTGCAATTTGATAAGTTAAAAGTGATTGATACTATTTCTATTTAATATGGTGGTTCAAGTAAAGTCAGCAAGCAGATGAAAATTTTTACATATTGAATATATACATACAAACTAATTTCTAGCAAAGTTAAACTTCAGATATTCTCTTTTATGCTGGTTATAGAATTCATATATAAGTAATAAAATATCATTTGTATTGGATGGAAGAATTGATCATAAAGACATGTTACACATATTCAAAAAGTAAAACCAGTTGAGTTTTATATCACTATTAATAAGGAGGTTACTAGTACCATGGAGACTGCTTGTTGTGTCCTATTTTGGTTTAACATAGTTCCCTTCACTATAAAAATGACAACCAGATCTTGCTTTTACCTGACTTATCTGTAGAATCTTCAAATTCCACGAGGAATGAGTACCCATTATTCCAGATGTGGAGGCAGGTGGCTGGGTCATAAGAGATAGTGAGTGGTTTTAAGCCAGGGTCATAAACACTGTCCCTCCATCGGATGTTGATGGGTGACTGCCGATCACCCGCAGGAACAAGGTCCAAGTTCTCCCAGAGTGGAGGTACTAGAAGAGAGCAAGTCTGGCCAGTTAGCAAAAACAACTACTGTCTAGCACCACACATAAGACCATCCCCATTTGGGAAGAAACCAAAGAGCTGCAAAGGCAGCTCAGAAATTAGCTATTTGGGGCTGTAATCAACTGTGTAAAGCAGATCAGGGTAGGCCAGAGAGCACCTTGCAGGGGAGTCTTCATTCTGTCATCTCATAAAACTAACCCATTTCAGCCTGTCTGCTAATGTGACCTGAAGCCAGTGCCATCAGTTCTGTGGAATCAGCAAAATACAGGGGGATTAGAGTGTGGAAACAGTTTTCACAAATGCTGCTTTTTGTTTCATTGTAATTTCTTTAACTCCAACCAACTAAACTGGTTTCAAAAACAAGGTTAAGTGAACTTTCAATAACAGACTTTATCTTGACAAAGGAAACAGAGTTAAAACTGTTAGAAAACAAGATTTAATTCAGTATTGTCAGTTTTCAGTTGGTTGGCTGGTATAGCCTCCTCCTAGAAAATGATTGTGTCACATAAGTGTGCATGCCAGGTTAACCTCTACAAACAACTGTGAGTACTAAGCAGCCACCCTATAAGGCCTGTATAGACACCAGCACTGCTGAGGTCCCTCAAGTCCACAGTTTGTCACAAGAATGTGGACATAATCTCTTAAGGTATACCATACAGTTTGTCCAAAAGAGGCACTGACTATATGGCTTGTGCTGGTACCTCCTCCAGAGAACCAGGTCCACGTCTTTGCAGCAATAAATATCAGCAGACTTCCTGATGACAATGCAGACAAGCGGGTAAGCCACCCCCAAATGAACAGAACCCACACCTATCAATTTGGGGTGGTCTAACCTGTCAAACTGGATGGATGCATGTAAAAGAATCTAAATAGATCCATATTTATCACCCTGCACAAAACTCAACTCTAAATGTATCAGAAACCTCAAATAGAACCAGACACAGTGAACTGGATAGAAGAGAAAGTGGGGAATGGCCTTGAATGCATTAGCACAGTTAAAGACTTTCTGAACAGAACACCATTAACACAGGCACTAAGATCAACAATTAATAAATGGGACCTTATGAAACTGAGACGCTTCTGCACAACAAAGGATACCATCATTCACACAAAGCAACAGCCTACAGAATGGAAAAAGATCTTTACCAACTACACATCAGAAAGAGGACCAATATCCCAAGTATATAAAAAAGTCAAGAAACTAGATATCAAGAAAACAAATGACAGAATTCACAATGGCCATCAGGGAAATGGAAATCAAAACGACCTTGAGATTTCACCAGTCAGAATGGCTCAGATCAATAACACAAGTGACAGCTCATGGTGGAGAGGATATGGAGTAAGGGAAACACTCATCCATTGCTGGTGGAAGTTCAAACTTTTGCAGCCACTATGGCAACATGGTGGTTCCACAGGAAGATAGTAATTGATCTACCTCAAGATCCAACTTTACCACTCCTGGCATATACCCAAAGATGCTTCTTCCTACCAAAGAGTCACTTGCCACTCTATTCATAATATCCAGGCACCACCATTGTGCACTAAATTCCCCTCAACAGAAAAATGGATAAAGAAAAGGTGGTACATTTACACAATGGAATATGACTCAGTTGTCAAAAACAATGACATCAGGAAATTTGAAGGCAAATGGATGGAATTTGAAAACCATCCTGAGTGAAATAACCCAAACTCAGAAAGACAAAAATGTTATGTATTTGCTTATATGTCAATTATAACTAAGCTACAATCCATAGAACCAAAGAGTAAGGGACTGGGATGGCGGGGTGTGTGTGTGACAGATCTCCCTAGGAAAAGTGAACAATGAGTCTTTCCGCCAAGGCACCCAAGCCCTGCTGCCACGTGGGCGCTTCCTGCCAGGCCACCCAAGATCTGCCTGCCGCCACGTTATGGTCCCAAGTAACACAGAGATACTTATATTAGGTACAAATGCTGCTTGGCCAATGATTATTATTTCTCATCTACTAGCTCAGTCTTAATTATCATAAATCTATGTATTTTATAAGACTTATCTTATTGGACGCCAGCGGAAGCGCCCTGTCTTACCAGGCTCACATGGTGACTCTGCACTTTCTCCTCCCTTTCCCAGAATCTTGCTTGACTCCTAGTCCCACCTATCTTGTTTTCCTATTGGCCAACAGTACTTTATTTATCAACCAATAAGACAATCATATACAAAGAAGGACTTCCCCCATCAGAAAAGGAAATAGGACAGATAGTTATGGGTGAATGGGGATGGCTAGAACAGGAGGATAAAGTGGAAGGGGGTAAAGGGGATGAGGGAGGGACTATGGGGAGAGATAGCTAAAAGGGCCATTTGAAGGGTAATGTATTGAAAACCTAATACAGTAAAAGGTTCCTAAAAATATATATACATATGAAAGTGATCTAAATGAAATTGTCATAAATGGGAGAGACAGAGCCCCAACTTGCTATCTCTTGTCAGCAAATGAAGCTTCCAGTACTGAGAATGGGTTACATATAATTGGCCAAGGGGTTTCATAGAAACCCCCAAACAACTCAGGCTGTTGCTAAGATGATAGGTGCTTTCCACAAACTGGTGACAAGGCCCTGTTGCTGAAGACTACACCTATACAACTCATTGAACATACAGAAACTGAGCTGGTGCCTACATAAAGTCTTCAACCCTATGTTCTAGCATCTTTGATTCAGGAAAGTACTGTGCATTCTACCCAAACAGAAACCAGCCTAGCCACAAAACCTTTGATCTACAATAGTGTTCTGCCTGCAAGATATGCCAGTGCAATGGTGGCACAAAGCTTGTGGGAGTAACCAACTGATATCTGAGTTAAGGCCCACTCCACAAGATGAAAGTCATACATGATGCTCCTTGGGTGAACAAGAAATTAAGAATAGATAGCGGGGATCCAGTCTAAATACTACAGTTGTACTGAAAGAACACAGCATTAAAATGAGTCCTAATAACATTCTTCTCTATTCAGTGCCTTGTTCAGCCATCATCAGAGAAGCTTCCTCCTGCAGTAGATGAGAACAAATACAGAGACCCACAGCCAGACAACATGCAGAGAGTGAGAGAGCTTGGACTATTCATCCCTAAATGGGATGTGTTCATCAAATCCTTCCTCAGGGCTCAGGGAGGCCTGTGGAAAAGGGGATAGAAAGAACCAGAGAGGATAGAGTACACCAAGGAAACAAGGCCCAATGAATCAACATGGTCAAAGCTCATATGTACTCAGAGTCTGAAGCAACATGCACAGGGTCTGCACAGATCTGCACCAGATGGGGTCCTAGAGATAAAAGAAAAGTGAACACATGTCACTATCCCTAATCCAGCAGTATCTCCAATTGATAATCACTTGCAAATGAAAATTTAGTTTTCTCCAAGGGAGTCTCACTGGGAAACAAACTACTCTTAAGGGTAGGCTGCATGTCCAGCAGTACATGGCCAACAGAAAATAAACAGCATCTTTAGAGGTTCCCTTAAAAAATCTTTTTTTTTTTTTTGAGACAGGGTTTCTATGTGTTACCCTGGCTGTCCTGGAACTTGCTCCATAGACTAGTCTGGCCTTAAATACCTGCCTCTGCCTCTGGAGTGCTGAGATTAAAGATTTCCACCACCACTGCTGGCCTTATTTTTTATTTATATATATTTTAATTTTTCTCCTTTTTTACCCTACAGGTTCTTTATGTATATACTATGGCTTACAGTGTAGTGTTTTTATGATATTCCTGTGTGTGTGAACAAGTGGGTCACTGCATCTGTATTTGTTTCTTGTGCCTTTTCTTGGGTTCTTCTTTCCGTTTGTTTGGTCCTATTCCAACATGTTAGTTTTTCTTTTATCTATATATTGCATTATTATTCCGTAGAAGCCTATTTGTTTTCTAGCCTACATGGCTCTACATAGTGAGTTCCAGGACAGCAAGAACTATGTAGAGAGACCCTAACTAAAACATAAAAGAAATAATAATAATAATAATAATAATAATAATAATAATAATAATAATAATAATAGCCTGTTAGTTTTCTAATGAGACAGAAAGGGGGTGGATCTGGATCAAGGGGAGGTAGAGAGGAACTGGGAGGAGAAGAGGGAAGAGAAACAGTAATCAGGATATATTATATGTTTAAAACCTATTTTTGTGCATTTTTTTGTTTTTGTTTTTCAAGACAGGATTTCTCTGTGTACTCCTGGCTATCCTGGAGCTCACTCTGTAGAGCAGGCTGGCCTCAAACTCACAAAGATCTGCTTGTCTCTGCCTCCCTAGGGCTGGGATTAAAAATGTGTACCACCATCACCACCTGGCAAAAAAAATCTATTTTCTCCGCTTTGGGCTGCAGGCTGCATTAGGTGAACTAGCCTGGGTAGTGCTGGATAGCTTGTCTGGGTAGTGACAATAAGGGAAAGCTGGTGGGCTGACAACCCCAGCCAGACCCAGAAACAGAGAAGGTAAGGGGATGAAACTACAGATTTAAAACAGTAGGATCTCAGAAACATAGGGCAAAACCAGGATATCCAAGAGGAGCTCCAGTATGAGCCCATTATGGGTGGTATAGCAGAAATCAGGGCTCAAGCCAGACCAGTGACTTGTGGCACTTGCAAGTAAAGATGAATGGACTAAAGGGTAAACTGTGTGAGTCAACAGATCACACTACAACTTCCAAGACAGGATTCTTTTCTCTTTTTTTTCCTTTTGTTTGGTTTGGTTTGGGGTTTTTCTTTTAAATTTGGGTTTTTTGTGGGGTGGGGTTGAAAGGGAAGAGGGTAGATATGAGGGGATGGGGGATAAGTGGGATTGGAATGCATGATGTAAAATCCACAAGGAATCAATAAAAGTTAAAAAATCTATTTTCAATAAAAGGAAAAAAGTTGAAGTACCAAGAATGAACAGAATCAAAGCCAACAAGAAAAGGAGAAACATGGGGCTGTAGAGATGGCTTACTGACTGGTTAAGAGTGCTTGCTGCTTTTCCAGAGTATCTGAATTTGGTCCCCAGTACCCACGCCAGGGGCCAACAACCACATGAAACTCCAGCTCCAGGGGATCTGACTCCCTATTCTGGCCTCTGCAGGTTGCTTCAAAGTTATAGACACATACATATAAATAAAAATTAAATAAAGCCTTTACAAAGCAGGAGCAACATAAATGGACAGAAGTTAGCAGCAATGCCCTGTATATCTTGCCCCACCACTGACTCTAAGGGTTTGATTAAAATAGCTGAGTTATTAGCCAGGAAAATCCTCATATATGTTGCTGTCATTTTCATCTTCATCTTTTGTGTTAATAAACACAAAAACAGAATCCTGTCTCTGGTTCAGTATTACAGAGATGACATTTCACTTTGTTTTGTTACCTGCCCAAAACTAAAAATCTCCAAGTCTTATCTTTAATTTTTTGTTTGCTTGATTTTATTTTATCAATAGTGTCCTGGCAGATATGGAGTCCTTCTGAGGGTGCAGACCAATTGTTCTCAACATTAGGAAGGATTCAGCCCTCTAAGAGACATGAGACAATTTCCAGATGAGGCAGGACAAAACTGGTGTAAGGTTCTACTGCCCTCTACTGGATAAAATCCAGAGATGCTGATAAACACCTTTCCCTGTACAGAATGGACAAAGAATTTTCTTGCCGGAAATGTCCCTAATGCCAGACTTGAGAAACTTTCACCTAGAGCCAAAAACTATACGTGAACTCACAGTCTGGTTCACAGCCCAGTCGGTTTCAAAGATTCCTGGCCCAAGGAAACCTTCTACCTGGTACCTCTGACATCTTCAGACTATGACCAATAACCTTAGAAGTTATACTGTTTAAAACCAACAAGTCCAGCCTGGTCTACAGAGTGAGTTCCAGGAGAGCTGGAGCTATTACACAGAGAGACCTGTCTCGAAAAACCCAAACCAAAGCTAAAACCAAAACAAAACAAAAAAACATACAAACAAAGCTAACAGGTGAGCATCTCCTTTGAAGATCATGGAAGAGCTGGAATGCTAGTTATCAGGTCCCTAAAATAATGCCCTAGATCATCTTTAATTGTTCAACATTTCATTCAGAAAATGGGAACTCTAAATTTTCACATCCATGCAAGCAAACACCAGCCCAAGAAAATCGGGCTGGGCCTACACCTTCAACTTCTCTCTTTGATTATAGTGCTGGACTCAATTCATAACTTTTCTTTTGCAGGTTCAGCTTCCATCAGACATTATTTCATCCTATCCAGCTCCCCTTTTACTAATCTAGACCACTGAGAGTGGGAAGTCTTGGTCATTGTCCTCTTACCTTTTTGTCAAGAGCTTGTTTTTCAAAAGATACATTTTTATTCTCCTCTCTTCACTTCTTTCTCCTTTTATAAACAAAAAGCAGATGGAAATAATTTACTGGTACTTGCCATTTTTCCCTTGAAACAAGAAGATTATGTTGTGTTCTACGAAGTTTTATTTTCACATAAAATAAAATAGCAACGATTGTGTCAAACACAGCTGTAATTACGATGGTGTTAGCTCAGTGGGAGGGTTTTCATCTCCCAGGCATGATACTGTAGGTTCAATGCTCGGGACCGCAAATAATACTTATTATAATAATAAAAGCTAACATCAACCCTTAATTTTTTAAAGATTTTGTCTTAGGGTTTCTACTGCTATGAAGAGACACCATGACCATAGCAACTGTTATAAAGGAAATCATTTAATTGAGGCTATCTTACAGTTCAGAGGTTTAGTCCATTATTGTCATGGCAGGAAACATGGCAGTATATAAGCAGACATGGTGCTGGAGAAAGAGCTCAGAGTTCTACATCTTGATTTGCAGGCAGCAGGAGGAGACCACCACACTGGGCACAGCTTGAGTATATGAGACCTCAAAGCCCTCCCCCATCATGGCACACTTCCTCCAATGAGGCCACACCTCCTAATAGTGCCACTCCCTATGTGCCAAGCATTCAAACATATACATAAGGGGGCCATTCCTATTCAAACTACCACAGATTTATTTTTTAATTTTTTATTTAAGATTTTATTTATTTATTATGTATACAACATTCTGCTTCTATATATATCTGCACACCAGAAGAGGGCAACAGATCTCATAATGGATGGTTGCTGGGAGTTTAACTCAGGACCTCTGGAAGAACAGCCAGTGCTCTTAACCTCTGAGCTATCTCTCTAGCACTTATTTTTTATTTTTATGCATACAGTTGTTTTGCCTTCATGGCTGTGTATTACATGCATCGCTTCAGCCCCTCAAACTTTTAGATTCCATGTTAACCATACATTTGGTCTCAACTCTTATTTGTTTCACTTTGGTGTAATGTGTGCTTTCAAACTGTCTTAATCTTTTCGGGCTTCTATAACAGAATATCATAGAATGGGTGGCTTATAAACAAAATAAATACAATTTTTCTCACAGTCCTAGAGTTTGGAAAGTCCAACAGAAGGCACCAGCAGATCTGGTATCTGCTGAAGGCTGCTTTCTGGTTTGTAGACAGCTGTCTTCCCAGTGTCATCTCACTCCAGGCTTCATAAAAGGGCACTTATCCCACTCACAAGTGCAGAGTCCTCTTCATCTTATTGCTCCCCCAAAGGCCACATCTCCTACCATCATTACTGGAATGTCAGGAATTCAACATACAAGTTTAAGGGAGACACATTCAGTTCACTGCAATCAGCTATTTCTCTAGCCTTAAGAGTATCCCTGTTTCAGCCTTTGCTACGTAAGAAGCACACTCAAGCCTTAGCCCCTTTGCGCCTTCTACAAAAACTAATTTCCCCTCACTTAGTTCAAGGAATAACTCCCATTACCTTTAGGTCTTGGGCTTAATTCTTCCCTCCTTAGCAAAGTTTCCCTGGTTCTCTTATAGTAGGATTCTCCCATATCTTAAAACAAAACAAAACAGGGTGTCACCTTGTAGCCTTGGCTATCATGGAACTCATGATGTATCACAGACCAGGCTGGCCTCAAACTCACAGTGACCCAGCTGTCTCTGCTTCCCCAGGGCTGCGATTAAAGGTATGATACACAATACCCAGCCATTTTTTAAAATCACAACATTAATTTCCCCTTCCAATCTTTATTCACAAGTATAGTTAGGATTATATGCTTAAATATATATGCCTCTTCCCATATTCTGCAAGCCAACCTGGCTTTCAACCAGTATTTGTGGCTCAAATGAATAAGACAAACAGCACTATGAAGGTTGTGAAGGTGGCACTCTCATGAATGGAATTATTGTGACTTGAGCCAGGATGACAACAACACATGTGCTACCATGGACACAGGAAAGTTCACAAGGCCTCAACCCCAGATAAAGATACAGGCAACTAAGGAATCTTAGGAGTGGGAGAAATTGTCTCCCTCGAGAAAGAGCACACTAAGTGATTATCCAATACCAAATGATCAGCCCTGAAAACATACATACAAGTAACATACTACAGACTGGATAGGTTGTGCTTACATATTTAGGAATATACATATGGCCATGAATTTGAAAAATGGCAAGGAGGAATACATGGAAGAGTTTGGAGGGAAGAGGCCAGGAGGAAATGATGTAATTACATTATAATCTCGACTATTAAAAAACTTTAAGAGGGAAACGTTGCAGTTGTCAGCCAAAAAGAAAGCAGTCCTGGCACAAGATGCTGCAGCCCCCTGAAGCAAGGCTTGATAGCCATTGGGAACATGCCTTCGAGAAACCCAGAGTATTAGAAAAATGAAGACATGAGGAAGAAAGTTATAAATTACTGATATCAAACCTACATGGGATATAGATTAAAGGAACAGGGATAACTGAAGTACAGGGAGCTTTGGGACAGGAAGATAGCATGTAAAGAGATGCAATTCTCTTCCTTCTTTCAACTCTCCTACCTTCCATCCCATTAAATTTAGACTCGCTCTAATTATTGCCCTGGTCGCTCCTCTTTGTGCCTGAGCTTTTTGGTATGATGCCCACTTAGTTCATGCAGCTAGTGTTAATTGGGACATGCTATAAATGAGTGACAGTAGGGTCTTTGAAGGCTAAGCACAAAATCAGCAAAAAGTTCACTTACAGTTCTTACACTGATTTCATGTTAGAAATATAATATCTTTGATATATTATGTTAACTAAAATATATTAGAAGAATTAACTTATTTGTTTATTTGAACTGTTAAATTATATTTACTGTTTATTTACTGAATGTATATGGGTGCATTCCCATATGTGGAATATGGGAATATGTGTATATTCTCCATATGTGTCTGTTTGCTTACATATATGGCTGTGTACCATGTGCATGTCTGGAGCCTGCAGAGACCTGAAGAAAATGTTAGATGCCGTGAGATTAGAGTTATACACAGTTGTGTGCCACCGTGTTGGTACTGGGAATTGAACCTAGACCCTCTAGAAGAGCATGCAGCCAATACTCTTAACCAATGAACCATCTGTCTAGATTTTATTTGTACTTTAAAAAAGGAAGCATTTGAAAACCTATATGGCTCATATTTGTGACTCATGTTGCACATCTATTGAACAGCACCATCCATGAATAATTCTTACAGTAATTATATGTTAAAGACATCAACATCCAGAATATACAAGATTAAATAAAATATATCACAAAAATTAATCAGTTTTCCTTTCCCTTTCCTAACCCATTAGGAAAGTGAGAATGACCATTGTGGCTTATCCCCCTGCTGGGCAGCACTGCTCTCCACCCTCACTGGCTTTCTAGCCGGTCTTTGTCTTGAGGGCTGTGCTTTTTCTACAGAGCCAAAGACCATCTTTATAGGCTTTGGCCTAATGCTGGGATATACAGGCTCTCCTTAAGGCATTTCTCACTGTCACAGAAGCACAGATTGCCTTGCTGGACTATCAGGGTTGTGGGGGAAACCCTGATGCTGGAGTGACTAAGCAGTGGAATCACATGTCATTATCAATCATCACAGGGAACGAAGCCTGCATTTCCTGTGCTTAGCTCCAGGGCTTCTTGTTAGTCCCAGGGAGCTGAAGATAACCCCAAGATCACCAAGAGATTCCAAGGAGCTTTCAATCTCAAATACAGTTTGAAGCACCCAGAACCTATATCACCCAGGAGTTATCAGTGAATTTTTGTTTGGTCTGTTTTTGAGACAGGGTCTCACTATGTAACTCAGACTGGCCTGGATCCATAATCCTCCTGCTTTAGATTTCTGAATGCTTGTGTTGAAATGACAAGTGCGAGCCATTATGCCAAACTTTTAAAATAACTTTAAATGGGCTGGAGAGATGGTTCCATAGATAAGTGCACTTGCTATTCTTGCAGAGGACATAAGTATGGTTCCTGGCACCAACATCTGGCAACTCAAAACCACCTGTCACTCCAGCTCCACCGGATCTGATTCCTTTTTGGCTTCAAAGGGCACCCACACATGTGGCACACATACACATGTACACATAACTAAAAATAGTAAAAAGAAAATGTAAAAAGAAAAGTTTAAAATGTGTTCATTAATTTATTTTTGCCTATTTAATTATGTTTGTTTGTTGCTGCTGGGATTACAATAAATGGCCACCATCTACCATGCCTGGCTATACAATTTTTTTTAACACAACTGAAGTTTATTAAGAGACATTTTAAACATCAATTATTTTTTTCTTGAGTCAAGGTCTCACTCTGTGGCTCTGGCTATCATAGAACTTACTATGTACACCAAGCTGGTCTTGAACTCCTAGAGATACGATGTCTCTGCCTCCCAAGTGCTGGAATTAAAGGTATATACTACTACTCCGGGTTTAACACAGGTTTATAAGTACAGGGGGAAAAAACAAGGAAAGAATAAGATATACCCAAGTGTAGGTATGGACTTCTTAAAGGAGAGTCACCTAAATAGCCCCCCTCAGATTTACTTATTTATTTTTATTCATGTGTCCATGTCTACGTCCAACATGTATGGTGTGTGTGTGTGTGTGTGTGTGTGTGTGTGTGTGTGTGTGTGTGTGTGTGTGTGTGTGTGTGCCTGAGGAGACCAGAAGAGAGTGTCAGATCCTCTGGGGCTGGACTTATGGGTAGATGTGAGCTACCCAACATAGGTGCTAGTTCTCTGCAAGAGCAGCAAGAGCTCTTAACTGCTGAGCCGTCTTTCCAGCCCCCTAAGCAAGCTTCATAAATGTTATTGTTGTACAGGCTTTGTGTTCTTCAGAATTAAATGGGGGGAATAATAAAACAATGTTGTAAAAACTCCATACAGGAATATTCAGTAGAATTTCTTCTGAAGATGGAAACTTCCAGTGTGGTAACTATTAGGCACACATGGTTAAAAAATATTAATGGATTTAAATTGACATGTAAATACATGAGACTAGTGACTACATTTTTTCCTTTTCATTTTTGTCTTTTATTTCTCTTTCTCTTTGTAGTTTCATATTATGTTTTTAGTGGCTGTATTTTATATAGTGCAGTTCAATAATTCCAATGTTTCTCCTCCTTATTAAAAAAAAAGCCAGATGTGGTGATGTACAGCTGCAATTCCAGCATTAAAGAAATGAAGACAGGAGAATCAGATTTAAGGGCAGCCTCAACTACAAAGCAATTTTGAGGCCAGCCTTGGCTACATGAAACCCTGTTTTAAAAAACAATGGTAGGAAGATCAAGAACATTAAGCATCAGTAATGTAATAACAAATCTGTACCATTTTTATTCTCCATCATCTTCTTTATACCTTTCATTAAATTAAAAATTACTAAATCATAAATTCATTTTCCTATGTTTTAAGATCTTATGCCTAATTTTTTAATGTAACAATTAGGCTAAATGGTACTCTGAGTGAAAATGATTTTATTTTCATCTCTGATAATGGGCATATAGTTTATTAAGTCCTCGAGAGTTACTGACTGCATCTTGGGAAAACAGCAAACAGTAATTTGAATTACAGCCCATGATTACTTAACAGAGAAAAAAGGTAGAAGGCAATGAACACAATGCTTCATGCTTCTGAATCTGCCACAATCTCCTACTTCCTTTATTCCTCCTGCTTTACACTCCCTTAAAATGGTCAGATTTGAAGCAGAGTGTAGAATATTGCCACTCCCAGTGACTAAGGCAGGAAGATCAAGATTTTAAGGTCACGAGTTGGAAGTCAGCCTGGGCTACATAAGGCCAGACAAACAACACATAAAATGGTCAGATTTGAACACCTGAGACAAATACTGAACCTATGATGATGACAAAGATGATGAAGATAAGAATGATCCTGATGGGGTCTAGAGAGGTGGCTCAGGGATTCAGAGCCCATGGTGCTCTTGCAGAGGACCTGGGTTTGGTTCCCAGCACCCACATGGTGGTTCACAACAATCTGGAACTCTGGTTCCAGCAGATCTGAGTACTTCTGACCTCCAAAGGCACTCCCAAACACACATGCGGTGCACAGACATACATGCAGGCAAAATACACACAAAATAAAATGAATAAATCTTTTTTAAATGATCATGATATTAAAGGAGCTGCCATAAATGAATTTCTAACCTCTGACAACCTCGAGTCCTTCTTGTCTCTGAGTAGCTGGCCTTCTGTTGGGCTACTGAGCTGTCAAAAACAATGAGTATTGTCTTTACAACCAAGCAGAGGAAGGATGGGCTGGCAGAAGAGGAAACATGCTCACTGGCACAACAAAGGCCATAATATTCCCCTGCCTGAAACAAGGTTAGGACTGTTATATGCCAAGAGCCACATAAATGCAAACTGTGCCCTATTTTCCCCACCAGGTTAGAAACAAGAACATGTCTTAATATTTGAGAGATTAATCAGGGGAAGTTGACTTTCTGTCTAAAGCAAACGGTCCTAAAGACACAGCAGACAAGATTTTTAGATGTTTAACTTGCAATCTTCTGCTAAAACCCAAAAGAGGAAAACTTTAGTAGCTGGATCAATATGACTAATTGTTTCCATTTTAGGCCTTAGACCACAAAGTACCAGAATTCACGGCAAACCAGTCTGGATAGGATGTGGCCATGCTTGTAGGAAGCCACACCCAGCAACCAGAAATTTCTTATGACTCAGGCCAATTTCTTTTAATAAGACACCCAGTGCTAAAGACAAGCAAGGGAACTTACAGTTAAGATAGAGGCAGTTTCAGAATCCTGGCCTTAAGCTACATTAACACTGTCATTGGCAAGCATTTTATTTTTTACCCATCTTTGAATTATATACATAGGAGTTATCGAAAAACCTAGATCTCAGTGCAGGACAACATTCAAAAGTCTGTGTGAGGTTTTGTTTTTTTTCTCTGATAGTGGAAAATTTTCTTTAGTGCTATACTTAGCTACTTCATCTGCCCATAAACACAAATGTACACACAATCTTTTCTCCTCATCTCAACAGTTCTTATCCAGGGAGCAGTTTTGTTCCCTAGAACTCATTGGGAAATATCTACAGACACTTTTAGTTCTTATAACTGGGGAGGGGGCTGGGACTAGGATCGAGGGAGTAAATATGATCCCCCACAGCCCTGCATCCATGCCAGGGTGGAGAATTCCTGCAACACCATGACGTGGACAATAACTTGTGTCTCCAAGGGAGCCACAGGGCATTGAAAGAAGACCATCTGCTGCCTCATTTGATCTCATGGGTTTACAGCAGAGCACACACTTACAAAGCTGGTCGGCTAGATTAACTCTGGAATTTATGACTCCAGACAGAATATTTTGTTTGGATCATGAAGACAATGACCCTCTTGTAAAACTTAATATGCAAATTCTATAAATGTAAGATCCACTGCAACAGTTTGCAGTCTGTGCGTCAACCTTAGTCAAAAGAAACAATAAGATATCAGACTTCAAGGCATTTCAAGGTTTTCATAGCTGTGGTCCACTTTCAGTGTGACATCTTTGAGCATGCTAAAACAGGTCTAAAAGGACTTTCCAGATGTCTACTGTTTTTACAGTCATGTTCACAGGTTTTTTTGTTTTGTTTTGTTTTTGAGACAGGGTCTCTCTGTGTAGCCTTGGCTGTCCTGGCACTCACTCTGTAGACCAGGCTGGCCTTGAACTCACAGAGATACACCTGCCTCTGAGATTAAAGACATGTACCACCACCCAGCATGTTCACAGTTATTAGTGTGTATAATCCCACACTGAAGTTTGTACAGGTGACTAGCAACCAATCTTTTCACTCTGCTAAAGGAATGGCGTACTCACAGGCTCGGTTCCGGGTTCTGAATGTGCAGGTGTAGAGACTGCAGGACCTTACTGGCATAGACCTAGGAACCTGGGACCTTCTCCACAGCAATGTCCTTGGAGATGCTTGCAGAATCCCTCTCAGGTGATTCATCACTGTCATCTTTACCTTGGAGTTGCCAGCAGTGGCCAAACACCTCAGAGGGAGCCTAAAAACCTGGAGGAGAACAGAAGGAAAGCTATTATACCATAGGGAGTGAAAAGCCCAGGGACACCTCAGAAAAGGACAACACTGGGAGGGCTAGTTCACACCCTGACGTGGGGGTGGGGCAAATGAGAGTCAATAGTTTATTCACTCTTGTTTTTCAAACTGAGTGCCTTGGTGGCATGCAGGATTCAGAGGACTGACTCATGAGTTTAGCCATTCCCTCCGAGTTGGCAAACACTAGAAGCCCAGAGAAAAGATTCTTGTTCGTACACATAAAGACTGTTTGTAGTACCTATGGTTTCTTAAAATTAAAAGAAAATTCATTCCCTTGAATCCTAATTAGTTACCCAGTATGGTATTTTCATGTAGGAAGAATTCGATGATTAATGTTCCTTTCAGGAAGCCTGAATTTAAAAACAACAACAACATTTGTTTCTGGCTTGCTTTTAAAAAACAACAACAGCAGATACATCCTGCCAAAACAGTTCTGGGTAGTTTTGAAATCTAAGTTTAAGTATAAGCTGTGACTCTTGCCAGTTTTTAGTGTAACACTGGCTCTGGAACATAGAAAAAAATGGACAAGGGTAAGTCCTAAATCTTGTCTCTACCACACACACTCACAGTGAGAGTCTCAGAGCATTGCTTCCCAAGGTATTCATCAGAGTCGTGGTGACACCAACTCTGGACATTTCCCTTCCAGCAGCCCCTCACCCTTACTCCACTATTGCTTCATTAACGGCTGCAGACTCCTGTCCCTGTAACAAGTGAACAGACAGGTTCTGAAATTTAAAAAGGCACTAAAACAAACCACACACACACACACACACACACAACACACACACACACACACAAAAAAAAAAAAAAAAAAAAAAAAACTTGTTTAAAGCCCACATTCAGCAGGGCGGTGGTGGGGCACACACCTTTAATCCCAGCACTCTGGAAGCAGAGGCAGGCATATGTGAGTTTGAAGCCAGCATGATCTACAGAGCTAGTTACAGGACAGGCTCCAAAAGTTACACAGAGAAACCCTGTCTCAAAAACCTAAAATAAATAAATTAATTAATTAATTAATTAATTAATGCCACATTCATTCCTAAAGCCATTCTTCTGCCTTCTGTGCCTGGTTTATTCCTGCTAACTGCTTATGTGACTGACTATAGAGCTACTTCCTTAAAGGCTTCCTTGACCACACACTTACCAGGTTAGCCTAACACCCTCTTCTTGGTGCTTGTCACAGCTGAATAAAGTAGATCAGAAATGCAGTTCACAACTCCATTCTACCCAGAACCTAAGCTCCATGGTGGGAGCAGTTGTGTCTGTCTTGGTCATGGCTACATCTGTTAGGTGCAAAGCCTTAAAAAAAAACATGGGTTTGGGGACTGGAGAGATGGCTCAGCAGTTAACAGCACTGGTTGCTCTTCTGGAGAAACAGGATTCAATTCCCAGAATTCATATGATGGCTCACAACCATCTGTAACTCCAGTTCTAGGGGATCCAAAGCCCTTTTTTTGGACTCCACAGATATTATAGGTACAGAGTGTACAGACATATATGCAGGCAAAATACCTGTACACATAAAGTTTGAAAAAAAATAGAACATGGCTTTGAGGACCTGAGCAGGTTTCTTTGTGGTGGTGAATTGTAGATACTGTTTTTTTAATAAACCCTAATTTTAAGAACTGAGAATTGTGGCACAGCAGCCAGCATGTATTGGAACAGTACCAGGGGTCTTTCCTAGGGTTCTGTTTTATTTTTTACGGTGTTAATTATCTCAAGGTCTCAAGTATGCGAGGCAAGTGCTTTCCCACAGAGTTATACCCTCAGGCCATATGGTTTGTTTATATTTTTGATAGACCTTTTCAGAGAAGCATCTTGTCTCTTTTTTCACCCAAGACAGTTTCTCTCCGTGGCTCTGTAGGCCAGGCTGGCCTCGAACTCACAAAGATCTACCTGCCTCTGCCTCCCGAGTGCTGGGATTAAAGGTGTGTGCCACCACCGGCCCGGCTCCTGACTCTTCTTATAGGACCTAAAAGATCCACAAAGTCTTGCCTGATCTAAATAAGAAGCTACCAGAGTATGAGTCTAGTCTAGGCACTCAGGGGGTGGGAATTCTCTCAACACTTTTTATTGCTGTCTCAACATTTATTATAATTTCCTTTGTTCCAGATACTATGTTGGATACCATGATTTTAAGGAGGGATAAAAGTCATTGAAAAAAATCTTGATACATGCTATTTATGTTATGTTGCTAGAGGGAAAGAAGCCGGTTTCATCTCTGTTGTATATTTCAGCTTACACTTCCAGGGCATCATTGAGGGGAATCAGGGTAGGAACTCCAGGATGATCTTGGAGCAGGTACCATGGAAGAATGCTGCCTGATGGCTTGCTTGCCTCACGGCTTGCTTTGGCTCAAGCTCAGCTAGCTTCCTTATATAGCTCAGGACTACCTGGGCTACATGAGACCCTATCTCAAAAAGGAGTGCAGGGGAGCTCTAGATAGCTCAGTGGGAAAAGGTGCTTGCCATACAAGCCTGGAGACCTGAGTTTGATCCCTGGAACCCATGGTGGAAAGTTAGAAGTGACTTCCAGAAAGTTGTAGAAGTTGTCAGGGAATGGTTCTGCCTGCAGTGGGCAGGGTCCTCTGGCATCAATTAAAAATCAAGACAATCCCTCTCAGATACAGACACAACTTGATAAAGATAACTGAGACTCACTTTTCAGGTGACCCTAGTCTGTGTCATACTGACAGGAAATGCTAACTAGAACAAATCTACATACAAACCTACATATTAGTTTCTCCCACCACTACTGATTAAACAAGAACAAGAAAATATGCCATTATTATGTTTGTGTTTACAGAAATTGTGATGAACAAATACATTTGTTAAAAGGAAATGGCTTTGTCACTTCCGCTTCAAATGCAGTCTATTCCAGATTTGTTAACTGGTGTGACATGCTAAACATTTGTTGGGTCCTGAGTATTTTGAAGATTAAAACATACTGATCAGTCAGTGTAGTGCTTTGTGCCTATGACCCCAACACTTTGGAAATAGAGGCAGGAGGATCAGAAATTCAAAACCATCTGTGAGTTTGAAGCCAGCCTGGGCTACATTAGACCCTATCTCAAAAAGGAGTTCAGGGGAGCTCTAGATAGCTCAGTGGGAAAAGGTGCTTGCCATACAAGCCTGGAGACTGTGAGTTTGATCCCTGGAACCCATGGTGGAAAGATAGAACTGACTTCCAGAAAGTTGTAGAAGTTGTCTTGTCGTCTCACTGACACAGGTGCACATGTACACCCATGCATAAAAATAAGAAGAATGTAAAATAATCTTGCTCAAAATGACTACCAAAACCCACCCTAACATCATCTACATCTCACAGCTGAACCAGAGTAGGGGAGTTTCTCGTCTACTGTAAAGTAAAACCACATTGTCTTATATAAAGACAAATGAAGCACATGCAGTACTGACAATAGGAAACTATGGAAACAGACGGCAGACTGATGGTTGCTAGGGTGTGAGTGAAAAGGAAAACAGCAACTGGCCACTTACTAGGTAGGAGTTTGTTTTTGAGGTGATGGAATATTTTGGAACTAAACAGAGGTGGCAATTATACAAAGCTGTGAAGATTCTAAATGCTACTGCAATTTTCTCTTAGAGAAGTTACTTTCATTTTGTGTGACTTTTTAGCTTAACGTTTGTATTCTATCAAACAAAGAACCAAGGAAAGATGCAGCAAACCATTTCACAGGAAGATCTTTACCATGCTATACTTTCTGCCTCGGATAGAAACAGCTCTCAACAGTTTGGTCTTGACAAAATAAAGAAAAGGGACAACATAAAGAAAAGTTGGGAGATACTCCAGATGTATTTCACTACAGTCTTAAACACTTCTTCCAAAGAAGAATATTAGATGAAAAACACAAAGTAAAAATACACATGCAGAAAACTGGTATCATGAGCCCCACCCACCCAGTGCCAAAGCAAGGAGGCAAAGGATGTGATCTCAGCCTCCTCTCCCTCTTCAAGCACAGTCCTGCTATCCGATGGTTAGGCACTAGCTGCTTTCCTCTGTACTGCTGTCTGTGATCTTGCTCCTTTTGGGCTACAGGGAAGAAGGAAGGCAAGTAAAAGGAGAGAGAAGTCACACCAGCAGTGACTGTGTCTAGAAATAACAGGAGCAGTTACTTTCTATAGTTAGTCTCCAAGGAACAGTCAAGGGTTCCAGGCGGTTACACTGGTCTCTCACCTAGTCCCCAGCATGCAGTGTGCATTACTTTGTCAAATGCATACCCTAGAGCAACAAAGGAGGAAAGACTGGTAAGATGTTTCTGATGGTTGAGAGTACTCACTTCTATGACTCTCCCTAAACTTTTTAGGGAAGTGATTTCTAAACTCTGTGTAAATTTGCTCAAAATGTGTTTGAAATTCTCAAACCACAGTTAAAATAAATTGTTTATAATTTTATATGTTTTTGAGTATATACATTTTGGATAAAGCATGTATGCTAAGCCAGACTCAATATTTAAACATAACCTTGTAAGGAACATGTGAGAAGATTACTTTGCTAGGGAGGTGAGGAGATAGCTTGACCTGTAAACTGCTTGGTATGCAAGCATGAAGATATGAGTTAGGATCTCCAGTACCCACGTAAAAAGCAGAGTATGCCTATAATCTCAGCACTGGGGAAACAGACAGCAGGATCCCTACAGCTTGCTGGCCAGTCTAGACAATTGGCGAGCTCCAGTTTGAATAAGTGACCCTGTCTTTAAAAAAAAAAAAAAAAAAGCAGGCAGTAACGGAGAAAGATACACACACATTATCTTGATAGTGTCTTCAAACAAATAATACTGTGTTTTCAAAGATCTTCTTTAACTGAGCAGCATTACAGAATAAGAGCTCGATGACCACCTCAATTCATCATTTCATTCAGCTTTCTTTTCTTAATCTTTTATTATGGAAAACTTCAAATTTATTCAGTGGGCCCTTTGTACTTGCATCCATGGATTCAAACAAACATGAACCAAAAATATATGTAAAAGAACTATACCTGTTTTGGACATATGCCACTTATTTTCAGTTGGATTTTTTTGTAATTTAAACTTGTTTTTCACAGGGTATAGTGGTACATATCTATAATACCAGCACTTGAGAGGCTGAGGTAAGAAGATTTCTAATTTGAGGCTAGCCTGGACTACCTAGTGAGACTCTTTCCAAAAAAAGGGCATCAAAATAAATAAAAACAATATTTAACATACATAAAACACAAAACTGCATATTTATAGAGTACTATATGACATTTCAACACATGTATATATTATGACTGTGCCATTTTATATAAAAGACTTGAGCATCTACAGATTTGGTTTCTGATTAGATCATAAAATTAATCTCTATGGATATTGAGAGATGACTGTATAGTGAAAATGCTATCTTAACACCAGATGTGTACTGGGTAGTGGTAGAGCATGCCTTTAATCCCAGTACTTGGAAGGCAGAAGCAGGGAAGATCTCTGTGTGTTCGAGGCCAGCCTGGTCTACAAAGCAAGTTCCAGGACAGCCTGGGCTATACAGAAAAACCCTTGTCTCAAAAAACAAAACAAAACAAAACAAACAAAAAACCAGCTATGTACCCAGCATTCTATTTCAACAATGTTTTTATTAATACCCCCACTTCCCCTCCTTGGATCATTTTAAAGATTTGTTTGTTTAGTTTGTGTGTGTGTGTGTGTGTGTGTGTGTGTGTGTGTGTGTGTGTGTATGTGTGTGTGTGTTGTTTTTTTTGTTTATTTGCTTGCTTGAGACAGGGTCTCAATTTATAGCCCTGGCTGGTCTGGAACTGGCTATATACACCAGACTGACCTTGAACTCAGATATCTACCTGCCTCTGCCTCACAAGTGCTGAGATTAAAACCATGCGCAACCATGTCTGGCTTCCCTTCCTTTTGGCTTTTTTTTTTTTTTAAACTCAATCTCACTATGTAGCCCAGTCCAGCCTGTAACTCACTATGTAGCCCAGGCTGGCCTTGAACCTGCAGGGAAGGAATCTTCTGCCTCTGTGTCCCTAGTGTTGGGATTCTAGGCATGCAGCACTACATCCAGCAGTTTCCGATAATTATAAATGTCATTTTAAAAAGCCAATGACATCAAACAACCGCATCTACTCTGAACTTCCTCTATAAAGTGGATTTGAGACTAACATGGAATTTAAAGCTATCAGGAGATGTAAGGAAAACTTTCTTAGCCCTGTGCTTTGTCTGATGTCTGAATTGAGTTCCATTCCCACACTGAAGCAGTAGTGAACAGTTATCTGATGGACAGCAGTGTATTGGGGTATTGAGCAAAGAATATGCCCTCTCCTCACTCCGCAAAGATTGCAATCTACAAGGAAAAACAAATACTTTTGGCTTTTCCTAGCTTTAAAATTTTGTGCTAAAACATGCATAATTGCCATTTTAGCCAATTTTAAATCTACAAATTCATTACATTCATAAAGTTATGTCACCATCACCCCTATTTGTGTGCAACCTTTTTCATCATCCATCCCCAGTGTAAACTCTGTATTTATTAAGTAATACCTCCTCCCCAGCCCTTGCTAACCTCTAGTCTACTGTGAGTCCCTATGTATCTGTCTATTCTAGGTACCCCATATAAATGGAATTCTTCTTTTGTGGCTGACTTACTTCATACTATATATAATAGAATGGGAAATTCTTAATTAAAACTGGGTGTGATGATAGCCACAGTGTAGTGCAATAAGAACACAAGAGGCAAGGCCTCTAAGTTTTAGAGTAGAGGCATCCTGATTCAACAGGAGGGGTAAAAGTGCAGAGAAGGATAAGGGAAACCAGGCAAAGTGATATGAGGAGGGTGATCAGGTACCAAAGCCCCAGAGGACAACTGCGGTTGAAATGGGCAGAACTTAGCTTTATCCTGTGAACAATGTCAGTGTGGGGGGCGCGGGGGAGGGCGGATATGGGCATACAGGCAAAGGTTCCAAAGACAAAAAGACTCCATTCTTACTTAGGGTAAGTGGTATGAGAGACTTAGTAATTTTCAGGAAGATAATACCAGGTACAGTGTGTACTCAACAGAAGGAGAATGCCAGCTCAGCCTTCAAATGGAAGGTTGTGATAAGACAAGGCCAAGTGTATGCCTGCTGGGCACAAATTGTACAAACAGATGGATGGACACACACATGGCCAGAGCGTGAGGTCCTGCACATGCACTCTCTGGGGGCATGCTTCCCAGAGAAGTCTTGCCTATGGCTTCATGCCTCAGGGTCATCAGGAAATGCCTGAGGTGAGGCTCAGCTGTTTGGCAAGCTGAGAATCAACACAGGTGAATGCCTCACACTCAACATTCAGTCACATAACATCCAGGCTGATGATCCCTAACACCTGGCCCAGAAGCTCTTTTATGCATCTCAAGACTGGCTTTTTTGGGACTGGGGGGGGGGGTCAGAATGGCTGTAGGGGACCTGATGTCACCCTTAATCTGTCATGTTCCAGAAGGGCCTGTAGTGATCTGGAAATCTGAACCTCCATTGCTTACCTCACTGTAGGGGACCTTGGCTCTTCAGGCTTTCTTTTGTGTTATATGAGCAAAACAAAGCAACGACAGGGAAAAGAGGATAAGTCTTGGTTGGTATTGTGCTTGCCTAAAACGTATGAAGCCCTGTGCTTGAGCCCCAGAACCCCCCCAAAAGCAGGCAGGGTGGCTCAGGCCTGTAGTCCTAGTACTCAGAACTCAGGAGACAGAGGCAGGAGGATCAGAACTTTAAGGTTGGCCACCGAGGGAGTTCAAGTCAAGCCTGGCTTTTGAAAAGAACGTATTTTTTTAAATCCAAATATCGCCGGGCGTTGGTGGTGCATGCCTTTAATCCCAGCTCGGGAGGCAGAGGCAGGCCGATCTCTGAGTTTGAGGCCAACCTGGTCTCCAGAGCGAGTGCCAGGATAGGCTCCAAAGCTACACAGAGAAACCCTGTCTCGAAAAACCAAAAAAAAAAAAAAAAAAGGTGAAGATATTTCTGAACCTCCTTCCCACCATCCCAAGTCTTCTATTAGTACCTTAACTGCATTGGCCTTGCAGATGCCAGGGCATGCAATGGAAGGCAGGGCTGGATGGTGTTCTGAGATTCATGTGGGAGAATACATGTTTCCAAGAGTCTAGAAGCATTTTGGATGTCATTCCGTGTAATGGATGTTTCCTGATCAATCTAGCAGAAGAGCACAGGATGGGGAACAGCAGGCAGAGTAGACCCAGACAAAGTCAAGGAAGTGATTGTCAATCACCCTTCATTCATTTTTAGTTTCTTTTTATGTTTGTTTGGTTTTTTATTTCAAGACAGGATTTCTCTGTAGCTTTGGAGCCTGCCCTAGAACTCACTCTGTAGACCAGGCTGGTCTTGAACTCACAGAGATCTGCCTGTCTCTGTCTCCCTCCCAAGGGCTGAGATTAAAGGTGTGCACCACCATCACCTGGCCTTCATTTTTAGTTTCCTCAAGATGGCAATTGAACACCTATTGAAGGCCAGGCACTCTTCTAGGCTCAGGGGAACAAAGCAAAGTTAGTTCCTACCCTTGTGAAGCTTATGTTTTACAAGGGAGACATAGATAGTAGGCAAGTAGTGTTGTAAGTCAGTTGTAGAGGTGATTCAAGTATATTCAATGCTATATAGATCAGGATATAGTGAATCTGGAGCACCACTGGGGTGGGAGAGTTACATGCAGCCTCATTGACAAGGTGATATTTGAGCTAAGGACTGAAAGGGGTAGATAATTTGTTAAATAGCTATCTAAATAAAAGACATTCTAGGTAAGGCAAAATGTTTGTGCAAAGACCCAAAGTAGAAGTTAACTGGCATATCAAAGGGGTAGTTAGGAGGCTAAGATGGCCAAAGCAAAGTGACCAGGATAAAACAAGGAGAAGATGAGATCCAAGGCAATGGATGTCATATACTATAGACTTCTATTTCTCTACATCACAGTTTCTCAACCTTGGCATTGTTAACTAGAAGACTCTTGGTTTCAAGAGACTGTCCTGTGCATTGTAGGGTATTTACCATAATCCCTACTGTCTAGGCTCCAGTAGAAGCTAATAGCACCTACACCAGAGCTGGAAAAACAAAAGGTCTCTAAACAGTGTCAGATGTTGCCTGGTGGAAAAGGTTGTCCCAGGTTTCAAACAGTGTTCTCAGTGAAATGAGGGCAAAAATAGGGATTTTTGACTAAAGAAGTAGCAATCTGACTTATATTTATGCAAATCACTCAGTGTTACCTATTAAAAAATCCCTTGAAGTTGGGTTTGGTACATATCTATAATCCCAGAATTTGAGAAGTTGAGGCAGGAGGACCACGATGACTTTGTCGTCAGCTTGGGCTACATAGCAAATGCCAGGCCAGTCAGAGCTAAAATAAACAAACAAAAAAATTCAAACAAAAAGCAGCAACGAAATGGCCCTGAGAGGTCTGAGAATATAGCTCAATGGTAGAATGCCATTTTGATATTGAAAAAGGCAGCAGGGTTTATACTGAATGAAAAAATAGAAGAAGGCATAGTTATTGCACAGCAGGTAGAATAAGAAAACAGAGAAACAAACCCTGGCATGAGGAACAGGAAAACATGGTGGTCTCGCCATCTACTGTACTTGATTGGAGATTCCAATGGGAGAATCAAGAGGAAAGATCTGGGATAGTCTGCAGTGCTGTTCTGGTGTGCAGGAGTGGGTATAAAGCTAGACAAAAAGGAAAATCAGCCCCCTCCAAGAGTTACAGGTGCAGAAAGACAATTAAAGTGCAACTGACCACAAAGGGACAATAAGTCCAGAAAGAAACTGAACATGGATGGTCAGGGGTGAAGAGAGCTCCAAGAAAATCTGAATAATTAGAAACCCACTTAAGAAATGCTAGCCTGCAGTATCTATAACAATACTTGGGTTTTTTAATGTTCAGGTCTAGGGTTGATCCTTTCTGTTAAACTGGAAGTAACAATTTCTTGAGAGTTGGTTATTTATAACTTACTGAACTCATATTGTCCAGTCTTGTTAAACAATAAATGGCTCTTAACTATCAAACACAGCACATCTCAATGTTCTACCATTACATATGACTGCAGTTCATGAAAAACTTACCTGTTTACATTTGCTCATAGAGATGCATCAATGTGTCATAGGGAAGCTAAGCTTTCTACATATGTGCCCTTTGCTATCACTAATTACATATGTAGATCCTTGGATTTTTATTGACATGTCTGCTGTTTTGCAGACTTAGAAACGTGAGGAGAAAATGTAAAAAGCTATTAAAGAATCATTCATCAATTGTGTAGTTACTGTGATTAGTTTGAACTCTGCCTGATTAAACTTTCTCTCTACAAAACAGGCAGCAGAAAGAAAATGTACTCTGAATAAAGGTTACAATCACATAGAAAGAAATGGTTTGTTTCTCATCAGATTGACTCTTGATTTCAAAAGGAAGCAGGCCTTTTGCAACTCCTCAAATCTGAATTAGAGATTATCTTGCCAAATCTTGATGGAGAAAGCTTAGCTTCCTCCTCTCACCCACTTCTTCCCTGGGAGCATGACTCCCATCTGAGAATGGTACCCTGGCTGCTTTGGCCTTCAAGGAATTCTAGCTTGATTTTAAAGGTTTTGAATTAAGGAAGAAACTCCTAAGAAGTGCAGGGGTTTTCTACTTCCAATATGCCAGTGAACAAACACCACCTACTCTGAGCAATGTGCAGGCCCTGCTAAGGGATCCGTGGCAGTTTCACTCACAAGAAAAATGGGGTTACTCCATAATCCAGCCCAGCTTTTAAACAGCAGCACGTATAGAAGACACCAGAGTATCAATAAAGGGAGACCAGGAAGCAGAAAACTAAGCGGTTTTCCATGGCTGAGAAGGCACAAGGGTTCTCCGAACTAAGGTGTGCCCATTAGTTCTTAATGTTTTTTGAACCTTCCCAGGGAAAGTACATGGAAAGGGAGGGCACTGACATTAATATTAACAAGTTGCCACAAGCTTTCTCAGGACAGAAATACTTAATTAAAAGGAATGTTGCAGAGAATGGCAGCCATCAACCATTCTGTATTTTGGAGGTACCTCTCCTCTAGGTCTTGGGCGGGGCACAAAAAGTTAAGGGCAGGAGTAATTTCAGAGTGAAAACGTTTTGATTTTTGCAAGCACAGCTGTGACAGTACTCCACAGCCTAGGGATAGCTGTGAGCCTGTCCCGTGCCCCTGGCTTAGTGGGGGTGGGGGATGAAGAAGAAACACCACAGCAGAGCCTTGCACCTCAGTTTCTGAAGGAAGTCTCAGAATAGGTAGCTTTTATCCTTGTCTCCAGCTGTTTATTAGCAGGCTGGACTTTCTAACTTAGATTCAACCTACTCTGGCGACATGCCCTCACAAGAGGCTGCTCCTTCCGTGCTCTCTCAAATTCTCTCAACTGCAAAAGAACTACGAGTCTGGTAACTCCCAATCGTGGAGAAAGGGGGACTGAAGCAGAGACAACGACGCCCATGGGAACTTAAGCAACAGAATCAACAGCTGTCGCTGCCCAGAGCCCCGGATCGGTTCGGAGGAGGGTCATGGGAAGGGTTGCGGCCCTCTCTGGGTCTGTGCATCCTCCCTGAGGCTCCCACTCCATTCGGCTGCCCATCCTTACCTGGACGATTCTCCAACAGCACTCAACAAGTGCCACTCGCAAGTTAGTTTCTCAGGACCTGCGACTGGGGAGTGTTCATCAAAGCCTCGCCCTCTGGCGGCCGTGCCACGCCCCCAGTCCTCCCAGCACTGCAACAGACTCAGGGACCGCCCTAGTCACGCCCCATTAGACCTGGAGCGCCTCTGCTCTCTGCTCTGACACATCCCTCCTACATAAGCCACGCCCCTAAACCCGAGTCAAGCCTCTGAGTTCCACACACACACACACACACACACACACACACACACACACACTACACACACACACACACACACCACACACACACACACACACACACACCACACCACACCACACCCCACCACCCACCCACCCCTGCCTCCCTCTCTTTGCCCGCCACAGGCAATGTTTTGGGGATAAAAGGAATATTTATTGGATAAAATCAGACTGCTGGTCTAAAAGCCTCTAAGTTCAAAAAGTGGCTTTCCTCAAGTTTCGTCCATCTCTGAATACCATGATTTTGACATGCTAAGGTCGAAACGTTGGACTTGTTCTTTCCAGCTACCTTTCAGCTCAATTTATCCATGTTTCTAAACATCCTGTGAACTTGAACTGTGGGTTCATGTTCCTTTCAACCAGTTTTCATATCCTTTAAACCGCAACTGTGAAATTGTGCCTCTAGCCCTCTGGCCTTGTCTGATTTTAAATGCAAGGCAAAGGTACCAAATAAGCATGCTCCTCTGTTTCCTGTAGTCTCTTACAGATGATTTTTCTTAGGCAACCAGTGCCCTCTTGCTATGCAAGGACTGAGGGTCTTGACATTAATCTAACTGAAATTGGTTGTGAAAGTAACACTCAGTTATCTTTCCTCCTTCCAGCCCAAGAAAAATGTGGAGAAGTTACAACCAGCTCGCTGCCCTTGTATTTACATCCCTGACTCACTCATTCAAATCATACTTGGTGTAGATGCTCCTCTGGCAAATAAGACAAACCTCAAGGTTCGTATAGTTTGATGTTGCCCCAGCTCCAGTTGAGATGTGACCACCCCCCCCAAATAAAATAAAATTCAAAAGGGAAGATGTAGCAAGAAGCTGATAGGTGAAGAGGATTTAATAGTAACTTGTCCTCCTCCCTCTTCTTTCCCATGAATGCACATTTCTTTCCTTACAGTTTTCTAAAGATTAAAAATTTATTTTTCATGTGTATGAATGCTTTGCCTAAATGAATATATGACCACCACAAGCATACCTAGTTCCCATGGAGGTCAGAAGAAAGCATTGGATCCTCTGGATCTGGAACTATGGCTGGTTGTGAGCTGCCATGTGGGTGCTGGGAACCGAACCCTGGTTTCTGCAAGACCACAAAGTAATCTTTACCTCTGAGACATCTCTGCCTCTGCCTCCTGAGTGCTTGGATTAAAGGCACGTGCCACTGCTGCCCAGCTTATAATTACTTCTTAAAGCATCTGTCTTTGCTTATAAATGAGTAGTAGGTGATAAAACCCAACATCTCCTATTGCTTACTGTTCATAGTACAAGCATGTATGTATCTCAAATCACATTTTAGGTAGTTTAACATAAAGTGAATAGACAGTAACATGCATTAAATCTCACAGGTCTTCTCAATCCCAGTAGCAGGAATATTACTGGGTGGCAAACACAGAAAGACGTTTTAAATTTTTTAAAGATTTATTTATTTATTTTATGTATATGAGTGCTCTATCTGCATGTACGCCTTTATGTCAGAAGAGTGCATCAAGTTCCACTACAGATGTTTGTGAGCCACCCTGTGGTTGCTAGGAATTGAACTCAGGACCTCTAGAAGAACAGCTGGTGCTTAAACTACTGGGCCATCTCTCCAGCCTACAGAAAGACATTTTATAGTAGTTCATGCAACAAATGCTCTGTAAATCTTTAATGGGTACCTACCTTTTCAAATGCATGCAAAAACACAATTTCTGCTCTCATAGCTGTGTGATTTGCTAGATGGCTGTACTTCTTCATATCCTAATAATAAAGACATAATGATTGCATATCAGTTCTTTCTTGACTCCTATTCCATTTCTGGCTTGAAGATGGTGAGAACAGACAAAATGTTGTCCTTGAAAGAACACATCACAAGAGAACATTTGATTAACCTTATTCTGGCCCTGAGAACCCTGCCTCATTTGTAACATGTTTCAATTGCAATTGTGTAAGAGAAAGAACTGAAGAACATAAGGGATTATGTGTTAGAGTGGGAAACTGAATAAGAGTGGATAATAAGAAAACAGTGAGAACAAAGAATGTTATAAGTAAATGAGGACTTATGGGAGAAAAAATAAATGGGGAATAAAAAGAAAATGAAGCCTGGTGTGATGGCATATACCTTTAATTCCAGCAGAAGCATGTAGGTCTCTGCAAGTTTGAGGCCAGCCTAGTCTATAGAGCGAATTTCAGGCTAAGGGAGGACTACACAGTGAGACCTTGTCTCCCAAAAGGGGTGGGGAGGGTGGCAGGTAATGGGAAATTGTGGCAGAGAGCAAGAGAGCAGACAGTTGTGAGAGAGAGACAGAGGCTTTGTTCTGGGGAGAAGAGAAGATCATGGGAAGAACTGTAATAGAGGCAAATTTATTTTGTGACATTTCACATGTAATGGTTATAACTTCATTAACTTGGCTGAAACACGATATCCAGATATTTGGTCAAAAACTATTCTGGGGGCTGGAGAGATGGCTAATCAGTCAAGAGTACTTTCTACTCTTACAGAGAACTCAGGTTTGGTTATTAGCACCCACGTGGTGGTTCACAACCATATGTAACTCCAATTCCAGGAGAGCCAGTGTTCTCATCTGGCTTTCTCAAGTACCAGGCCCAAACATGGTACACAGACATACATGCAGGCAAAACATCCATATATGTATAATAAGATCAGATAAATTAAAATTAGGAAACATTGTAGTCAGTAACAAGATTAAAAAGTAAATTCAGACTTCTGAACACAAAGGAAAAATTATTAAGATTGAACTGGTGGGTTGACTCTACATCCCATGTGCTCCTACCAAGAGAGTTATGACAAGTTTAAGATTTCCTCCAGTGTTCATAAAATGAAAACCACAGCTTGGTTTCTTTGTATGGTTCATTTTCATTGTCAACTTGACTGGATTTAAAATCACTTAGAAGATGGTAAAGCATACCTGTGGAGGTGTCCAAGAGTATGTTTCCAGAGAAGCTTGGACAGACCCACCCTGCATACATACAGCACTGTACCAAGAGCAGGTGATTCACACTGGATAAAAAGAGCAAAGGAGAAAGCAAGCCAAGCACTGGTGGCCTAGTTAGTTTTAAGTGTCAGTTTGATACAGCCTGGACTCACCTAAGGGAGTCTCGGTTAAGGGATTGCCCAGATCATGTTGGCCTGTGAATATGTGTTATGAGATATTTTGATCACATTCTGATACTCCTGAGACTGCCAATAAGGTTTACCTTGAATCAGAGGGCAGAGATAGCTACTAGCTGACCAGAAGTAGCTATAGAGGTTTTGGAGGACCCAGGACACATGGAGTGACACAGGAACTAGTAGGGAGGGGCTTAGAAAGATTCTCAGGCCCTTTTGGATGAAGGAAGGAGAGAAAGAGAGAGAGAGAGAGAGAGAGAGAGAGAGAGAGAGAGAGAGAGAGAGAGAGAGAGAGAGAGGAGGTCGCTGGTTACTTCTCTGCCCCTTTTCTAATCAATCTGGTTTTTATCCTGATATCTGACTCCTGGGTTTTATTTAATAATAGAACAATATAAGCAATTGTTTCAAATATGTCTGGGAGGAACTGTCTTGATTGTTAGTTGATGTAGGGCCAAGCTTATTATGGGCTGCACCATTCCCTAAACAGAAAGCCAACTAAGCATGTGTCTGTGACTGAGCCAGCAAACAATGTTCTTCCATGGTTTCCACTGTACTTCCTTGGCTGTGAATTAGTCCCTTGGTTGAAGGTAATGCTGTATGGAATAGCGAGTAGACCTGACTTCAAGTTCCTGCTTGAATTCCTTCAGTGATGGACTGTGACCTGCAAGTATAAACCAAATCAGTCCTTTCCCCTTCTAAGTTGGTTTTGGTCAGTGTATTTTACCACAGCAACAGAGAAGAAATTGGAACAAATGGAACTCCTCATCTATCTGTTTCTTGGCTACCATGTCGTGAAGTGTTTTGCTTTGCCACACTCTTCCTGCCATGAAGGATTAAACTCTCTGAAACTGGGGGTGAGAATAAACCTTTCTTCTCTTAAGCTGTTTCTGTCAGATACTGTGGTAACAAAGACAGTAAAAGTACCCAATGCAATTTGTTTAGTTGATTTGGGGAAGTATGTGCTTCTTAATCTTTAGTTCAAAGAAAAATCTCAAACTCTAATGAGGATATTGTGCATTAAGCAGAAAATATGTAGCCTAAAGAATCACAAGACTGACACAATGGCTCATTGAGTAAAAGTGCTTGCAAGCCTGAGGATATAAGATTGATCCCTGGAACCCACAGAGCCAACTCTCAAAAAAAGTGCACACAGGTTCCTTCAAAGTGCGCTATTGTTACAATCGCAAAGTACACTACATTAAGTCAACCCTATGTACGATCCAAAAATGTTCCTGCCTAATTAAGTAGAGCACACAGTTCCATGCTTGCTTTCAGATTATTGTCCCCTCAGATGACAACTGGGTTTCAATTCACATTTCAACTTTGATCTGTTTAGAGTAGCTGCCTGTATAAATTGTGCTGTAAAATTCTGTGAGTCTAGTCTCAGAAGGAAAAAGTTCTGTGACTGATTAACAATGTCTCCTGGGGACTGGATGGCTGAGCAGTTGCATGAAGCAACCTACCCAGCATCTCTGATTTGTAGCAACAGAACTTTTGTATAACATCTTTTACAGCCTTCAAAAACACTTCTCATGGTTAGGCTGCGGACAGCTACACCATGATAGTGAGCTCAAAATCAACATCACTGGCCAACATGTGAGGATAGAAAAGTTGAGATACTAAAAATTTATATGATTTATGTATCAAGAGGGAGTAATTTAAAGTTCTGTTATAAAAATGACAGGATCTCCCTGAGCAAATTGAGAGCATGGGAAGAAGGCGGAGGGAGTTACGAGAATGAGAAGGGAAGAAGAGGAAGGATGCAGAGGTCATGAGGGAGCAGAAAAGTTGAGTCAGGTGAAGAATAGAAGAAAGGATATGTGATAGGTAGGGTTTTAGTTGGGGGGGTGGTAGGGGAGGACGGGAGTGAGAAGGGAACTGGGATTGTCATGTAAATCAATCTTGTTTCTAATGCAAATACAAATGATAAAAAAATGACAGGATCTAAACAAAAAAGTATTTGGCCTGTCTTAGTTACTTTTCTATTGCTGTGAAGAGACACCACAGCCAAGGCAACTTAAAGAAGAAAGAATTTAGTTGGAGGCTTGCTTACAGTTTCAGAGCTTTAGTCCGTGGCCATCATGTTGGGGAGTATGGCAGCAGGCAGGAAGGCGTGGTACTGGAGCAGTAGCTGAGAGCCTACATCTTGAGAGACAGAGAGAATGAGTTAACTAGGAAAGGTATGGGCTTCTGAAACCTCAAAGCCCACCCCTACTGACATACCTCCTTCAACAAGGCCACAATCCTCCAACGAGGCCATACCACCTAACCTTTTTCAGACAGTTTCACAAACGGGACCAAGCATTCAAACATAAGCTTAGGGAGGCCATTCTTTCTCATTCAAACCACCACATGGCCTAATGCATCCAACACTTCTTCATAAAGGCAGACAAAGGAAGTTTGGATGGGCATGGCTACACATTTTGGAGTAAACTCCAACAGTGTGCCCAATTAGTACTTGTAGACAAGAACTCCTGCCTCAAACTTCAATGCATGGCTGTGAGAATTTCAGACAAGCCTAATGTGCCAGTATCATGTCAAGTTTTCAACATTATGTTCCAGACGTAGTGTAAGACTGAACCTCTTAGGAAATAACAAAACATACAGTGTTGTTATTAATGTACATAACTCTCTATGACTTGATGCTCATTCACAGACTGAGACCCACAAACAATTACTTGTAAATGCCTTTAAAAATATAAAGTTAAGCTGGGCATAGAGGTGCACACCTTTAATCCCAGCACTAAGGAGGTAGAGGCAGGTGGACCGCTGTGATTTTTATGATTCTTCCCCTTGTCATTTACACTAAAGCCATTCCCACATTCATGTCTTCACTCACACCACACTGCAGAGCCAGTGTCAGAGAATCTGTTCTCTAAGAACTGAACCCAGCCTGGCTTCATCCACATATGTATCTACAGCAACCCTACCTTTCCCATGCTCCTCTGAGCCATCCTATTGGCAAGTCCCTCTGAGTCACATGGTCTACCTCGTTGGGTGTTTATTTTCACTGTGAGCTGTTATTCTTCAGCATCTTAACCTTTACTATAGTTCCTTTGTGATTAGCCTCTCCTGTAAGAAACCCTTCTATTGCTTTTTAGGTGAGTTTTGAAAAATGATAGTCCTCTAGCTTTGGGTTCTCACCTTTACATCCCTAGCATTTTTTCACATCCTTAACATTTCTCTTTTGTCTGCATGAACTGAAATTTCCTGGAAACTACGGCCTACAATTTGGTGCATTTTGAAATTTCTCAGATCCCATGATTATTTGATGGTTGAATATAATTGACTAATCCTAATCTTACACTGGAGTTCTACAAGGCCCAAAACTGTTGGGAATGATGTAAAGAGAAACTCATATAAAATTGGCATATTCAAAAGACTCATCAAAAAAGAAAAGCCAGTTGTCTTATAGAGGATTACTCCTGGATGAAACACCATGGGGAGCAAAATGGGGAGGTTAGGGTTTCTTTGGCTTATTATTCCATTTCATCTTTTATCATCGAAGTCAGGGCAGAAACTCAAACAGAGCAGGAACCTGGAAGCAAGAGCTGGCACAGTCCTTGAAAGGATGCTGCTTACTGGCTTGTTCCCCATGGCTTGCTCAGTCTGCTTTCTTATAGAATGAAGGCCCACCAGCCCAGGGATGGTACAACCCACAATCAACTGGACCCCCTCCAATAACCACTAAATAAGAAAATGCCTTACAGGCTACAGCAAATCTTATCTTAATTGAGGTTCCCTCCTCTCAGATGGCTATAGCTTGTGTCAAGTTGGCATAAAATTAGCCAATACACTTGGCATAGTGGGCACATGCCTTTAAATTCCATTATCAGGAGGCTGAGATCCATATATGTGAGGTCAGCCCAGTTTACATAATAAGTTTCAAAACATCCAGGGCTATGTAGAGAGAAACCTTGTCTCAAAAAACAAAAACAAAAGAACATAGTGTTGGGGGATAAGAAATGGCTCAGAAGTTAAGAACACTGGCTGCTTTTCCAGAGGACTTGGGTTCAATTCCCAGCATCCATATGGTGGCTCACAACTGTCTGTAACTCCAGTTCCAGGGGTTCCCATGCCTTCTTTAGGTCTCCAAAGGCACTGCATGAAAGTGTTGCACAGACATAGATGTAGGTAAAACACTCATATGCATATGAATTTTTTTAAAAACATTAAAGAATATAATGTTGGCAAAATTACACTCAGTTTGAGTTAATTTTTACTTCCAAGGAGTAGTGATTAACTTTCTATGAAGTAAACAAAAGAAGTCTGCAGGGGAGAAAAATCAAAGTTCATATTGGTTATGCTTGCCTGCCTGCTGACATGCTTCTCACCATGACCATCATGGATTAACCCTCTGAAACTGCAAGCAAGCACCCAATTAAAGGCTTTTTAGTGTTAAGTTGCCTTGGTCACGGTGTCTCTTCACATCAATAGAACAGTGACTAAGACAGCTACTGTGTATAGCGCTGCAGTAAACATGGCTGGGCCAATGTATCTTTCACATGCCAATTTCATCTCCTGCAGGTATATATCCAGGAGTGGTATGGTTGGATTAAGGTAATTGTGGTTTTAATTTTTGACGACATCACATTGTTTTCCAGGTTGTATTTGTTATTTGTTAATTTGTGCCCTTTCCAACAGTAGCTGAAGCTCCATTCCCCTTTCTCATCATCTGCATCAGTGAATATTCTCAGTATTTTCATAATGGCTATTCTAACTGTAGTGACATGGAATCTCATTTTACTTTGATTTGGAATGGATGGGTGGATGCCAGGGCCACAGGGCCATGGAAGCACTGAACCTTTCTGTAGCCTCCTCTGGCCCTGCTGCCCTGCCCTGTCTAGTAATTGAGCCATACCCTCAGAGGGTCTGGCTGTATTATTCTCCACCTGCCCCTTCATGTGCATTCCATGAAGATAGTGGGGTTATCATTAGCCACTAGGTTTCCCCTACCCAAAGCCTTAATGGTCCTTATCTGATTTTTCTTCTCCACTATGCTGACTTGGAAGCCCTGCAGATTCACCTTATAAAGGTTTCTTGGTCTCTGCACAGGCTGTATATACATATGCCACCATTACCAATTACTGGCTCTGGCTTCAGCTTAGAGCCAGACTCTCCCACAGCCCTGTGTCATACTCGTCCTACAAGCAATTCTGAGTATGCTTCTCTTCCTGTAACCATCACAAAGCCTTTCATTGGTTTCCTAGTGAAGTCCAAACCCCTATTAGATCCCCTAAGAACTCTTGTTTTCCCACCCTGCTTACCCTGCTTCTCCCAATGCCTCTACTCCAGCCCCTGCCACACTCATCCCAAAGAAGACACAGATGTTCTGCCCTGGTTCTCACCACTGATTCTTCTTCAGGTTGCTTTCTCCTATGTTGGCCTAGTTTGGAAGGCCCAGAATGAAGATCAGCTCTAGAACTTCTCACAGATTCCCAAACTCCAGTGGTTGAATTTTCTGTGTTCTTTGGCACTTCATTGTTGTTTCTTGATTTTACTCTTTACTCTTTGCTCTTTTGGGGGGGGGGCTGCCACCCAGCTCCGAAATAAATACAAGGAGGCTTATTCTTTCTTATGAATGCCTAGCCTTAGCTTGGATTGTTTCTAGCCAGCTTTTTAGATTAAAAGTATCCCCCTGGGGCTGGAGAGATGGCTCAGAGGTTAAAAGCACAGACTGCTCTTCCAGAGGTCCTGAGTTCAATCCCCAGCAACCACATGGTGGCTCACAACCATCTGTTATGAGATCTGGTGCCCTCTTCTGGTGTACAGATATACATGGAAGCAGAATGTTGTATACATAATAAATAAATAAAATCTTTAAAAAATTATCCCCTCTACTTTTTGCTTCTGGGCTTTTACCTTTCTTTATTCTATATGTCTTGCTTTCCTTCTTACTCCATGTCTGGCTGTGTGGCTGGCTCCTGGATTCCTCCTCTCCTCCTTTTCCTTTTCTTGGTCTTAGCTCTTCTCTTCACTTGAGCCTAGAGTTTTCTTATTTATTCTCTCTGCCTGCCAGCCTCACCTAGTTCTCTCTCCTGCCTAGCTATTGGCCATTAAGCTCTTTATTAGATAAATCGGGTGTTTTAAACAAAGTAACACAGCTTTACAGAGTTAAACAAATTCAACATAAAAGAATGCAACACATCTTTGCATCACTAAACAAATATTCCACAGCATAAACGAATGTAACACATCTTAAAATAATATTCTACAACACTTCATGGTGTTTCTTCTATTGTGGTGCTAGGGATTAAACTCAAGGCCTCAAGTAACCTAGGTAAGTGCTCTTTCACTGAGCTACATCCATAGCACCTCATTTTTAGATGCACAGTCTGTGGCTCTTTCAACTGAGCTATCTCTGCCACATTTTAAAAAATAAAAGTTGGCCTTGTCCTTACTTTTTTGTAAACTTTCTATATTATGCCTATCACGGATACTTACCTCAGCTGACTGAGACAGGGCTGACCACCTACAGATGCTCAATGAATATTTAAGATCAAACTTAGCTTGTATAATGGGCTGGGAATATAGCTTGGCTGGTAGAGTACTAGCCTAGAGTGGAGCCCTGTGTTCCAATCCCAGCACTGTGTAAACATGCCTATAATCCCAGTGCTGAAGGAGTGGAGGCTGGAGGATCAGGAAGGAATTCAAGGTCATCCTTGGCTAGAGAACAATTTTAAATCAAGACTGAGATATAAGAGACCCTGTATCAAAAAACCCTATAATAAATAAATAAGCTGGTCAGTAAGTGCCAGACAACACATCAGATACTTATCAATGGAGGCTCAATGTGAGCCTATTGGCCTTGAAGTGAAGCCTACAATAATAGAAACATAGGGCTATGATGAACAGTCAGCATGACCATTTAAATAATGAGGAAGCTGTCTATACTTACTATACTTTAAGGCAGGGTCTCACTATGTAGCCCTAGTTAGCCTGGAACTTGCTCTGTAGACTAGGCTGGCCTCAAACTCAGAGATCCACCTGCCTCTGCTTCCAGAGTGTTGGTATTAAAGGCATACAATACCATGCATGGCTTAAAAATCAATTATTGACAAGGATAATTTTAGCAAAACAGGAGTAAAAGGATATTTTAACCAAAACATAAGTCACATACACATATCTGTGTGTTTGTGGGTTTTTTGCTTTGTTTTTGAGACAGGGTTCCCATATGTAGCTCAGGCTAGGGTCTCCTCTGAGATCCTCTTGCATCAGTCTTCTGAGTATTCTTTTATTATAATCTGCACAACTATGCTCAGCTAATATATCTTTTTTTCTTAATAGTGATACACCATGGTCTGGAGAGACGGCTTAGAGGTTAAGAGCACTAGCTGCTCTTCCTGAGGTCCTGAGTTCAAGTCCCAGAACCACATGGTGGCTCCCAACCTTATGTAATGAGATCTGGTGCCCTCTTCTGGCATGCAGGCATACATGCAGGCAGAACACTGTGTACATAATAAATAAATAAATCTTAAAAAAAACAACAGCGATACACCAGATTCTGTGGAATAGAAATGTTACCATTACAATAAGAAAATGAAGGCAGGTGGTGGTGGTGCACACTTTTAATCCCAGCACTCATGAGACAAGGCAGGTAGATCTCTGTGAGTTTGAGGCAGTCTGGCCTACTGAATGAGGTACAGGTCAGCCAGGGATATATATATATATTGAGACTTTAACTTAAAACAGGCCCCTGCCTGCCCCCAAAAAGCAATTGAATAAGAGATGGCTTAGCGTTTAAGAGTACTGGCTGCATGGACCCCAGACTGATAGCTGGGAAACCATCATAGGACTGTTCCCACACCCCCTGATCGTGGATGTCAGTTTGGAGGACTGGTTAATCCATGAGGCCTCTAGTAGTGAATCAGTATTTATCCCTAGTACACGAATGGATTTTGGGAGCCCACTCCACATAGAGGGATACTCTCTCAGCCTAGACACACAGGGAAAGGGCTTAGGCCCTGCTCCAAATGATATGACAGACTTTGAAGATTCCCCCATGGAAGGCCTCACGCTCCCTGGGGATCAGAGAGGGAATGGGATAGGGGGTTGGTGGGGCACAGGGGAGGAGGGGAGGGAGAGGGAACTGGGATTGACATGTAAAACAAGCTTGTTTCTAATTTAAAGAAAAAAAAAGAGTACTTGCTGCCCTGGCAGAGGACTGGGGTTTAATTCTTAGCACACACATCAGATGGCTCATACCACCTGCAATTACAGTTTCAAGGTATCTGATACCCTCTTCTGGCTTCTGCTAGTACTCTCATGCACATGTACACACACACACACACACACACACACACACACACACACACACACACGCGCGCGCGCGCACATTAGAAAATGTCATCCTGTTCTGGTAGTGGCACTGCAATTAAAGATAAATTGGATATGATGACTTACTGTAATCCAGACACTCAAGATGAAGCAGAAAAAAATCAGTGTAAATTCAAGGCCAGCCTGAGCTATCAAATAAGACCCTGACTCAAAATCTACAAACAAAACAACGAATGATGCACAAAAGAACAAAAGTCTTAATGACTGCTGAAATGAAATAAATTTTAAGGTATGTCTAGAAGACATGAAAAATCAGAGCAGTGACTATATGAAAAATTGAAAAGTGATCTAAGAACCTGCAAAGAACGCCTGTACTCAGACAAACTTACACAAAAAGCTAAGGACAGAAACATTTTGGAAAAGAGAGAGAGAAGAGAGAGAGGAGAGCAAGCAATAAACTATACATTTGGGGGGGGTTGAGATTTGGTTTCTCTGTGGACCTTTGGAGCCTGTGCTGGAACTCACTTTGTAGATCAGGCTGGCCTCAAACTCAAGAAGATCTGCCTGCCTCTGCCTCCTGAATGCTGGGATTAAAGACATGTGTCACTACTGCCTCGCTGAATCTAGAGTATTTATAAGAGTGAGAAAAGAAATGTGATTCCCTCTTTTTTTGAAAACAGTTTCTCGTTATAGCTCGTGCTGACCCTGATCTCACTAAGAGAGCCTACCTTAGCTGTGAACTCTTAATCCTCCTGCCTCCCAAGTGCTGGGATTGTAGAAATGCGATTCAAGAGCAGGACAAAAAAAGCCTGTGTGTCTAACCCAGGGCCTTTGTGCCCTGATTGAAATCTCTGTTAAATCTCTATCTGTGTGTGTATTGACTTTTCCTTCTCAAGATAACTTCATCTGTTTTTTTCAGGGTGGGAGTAGTTAGGTCAGCACTTCCCTTAGGGAAATTTCCATTGTATCTAACAGTGACCTTGCTAGAATGACTGAGCTGGCTGCCTCTTTCTCTGGGGCAGCTTTTCCTCTCTCAAGTGTCCTTGGTGCCAAGGTGGAGGAGATGGTAAAAGCCTTCCTCAGGTGGGTTGAGCTAACAGAAAGGGGACATCTCCAACCAATATCCCACCCTTACTATGTCTCTCAAAGTGCTACAGAAGTGGCCTGTTCATGGCTTCCACTTTTATGCTTTAAATCCTATTTGACATCAGCCATACACTCTACCATCTCACTGAGAACTCACAATAGCATGAAGTGGCTAAGAGAGAGATGCTGATGGAAAGAGCTGAAGACTCCCAGACCATGCCATAGACCCTCCTGCCACTCTCTTTGCCTTTTCATGAACAGGAGCAACAAACTGTATGGATCACAGCGACAGAAATGATAGATGGCGCTGGGCCACCCTTCTCAAGGCACATTATTGATTACTGAAAGTATGCTTAGGGTGTGCTCTTCAAGGTATCTGCAGCCTAGTGGTGAGACTGGAAATATGTGTTACAGAGGAAAATAACTGTTGGCTCTCTTAATAATATGCAATGGCAGGGTTTCTTGCTTAGTCAGAAGGTGGCTTCTACATGGAAGATCAATTTAAACTGAGACAGGACCCTGCCTGTAAGGAGTAAAGGCTTGAGGCAGAGGAGTTGGCTCTTAGCAGGATGCCATGGATGGAAAGCCATGCTGATCATGCTGCCAGGTCATATGAGGTCAGCAGCACCGCTGTCAAGGGGGATGAGTAATGAAGGCTGCTTAATGAAGCAGGATGTTGATGATGCAATTCAAGTACTGGGCTGGATTCCACATGTACTGCCATAAAGGAGGCTATAGCCCTCCATAATCAGCTTTCTCCAATGGGAAAGAGAACCATATAAAGCAAGATAAGAAGGTCTTTTCTAAGAACAGGTGTCTCTCATGAGCATGGTGGACAGATGGAGAACACCAGCAGCTTGGCCACTTGAATCAATCTGTTAATCTGCTTTTCAGAGGTGTTTTAGTGCCAACATGGATGGAGTGCATCCTAGATGGTCTCTGTTATGGGCTGAGCTGTTTCCCTTCCAAGTTCATATGCTGAAATCCTAACTCTCTGTACCTAAGAATGTGACTGTATTTGAAGGTGGGGTCTTCAAAGAGGTAATTAATGTAAACTGCAGTCAGTGGGCTGGCCTTTAGTCCAATATAACTGCCGTCCCTATACGAAGAGAAAGCTGATGGAGATGAGCACTGTGAACACAGGGAGAAGACACTTGTACACTGTGTTAGTCTGGGGAGCTTCCCTGCTGCTGTTGGAACCACAGCTGTAAGCAATTAAAATGAGGGGCACCACCAGGGGTCAGCAAACCATAGCCTGAGGGGCGAGTGCTCACAGAGTAACAACAGTTTAATATTTTAAATGGCTTAAAATTAAGGAGTCTGTTATATCTGAAAACTATCTCAATTTCTAGTTTCAGTCTCCACGCTCACTGTTTTACAGGAATACCACTTCAGGCACTTGTGTTATCTATTGTCTAGAGCCACTTTCCTACCACCAATACAGATTGTCCCCAGAGGCCATACTTGCAGTCTGAAATCTTCAGCTTCTAGCCCTTTCAGCACAGCAATTGGTCTCTATAGAAGACCATAGTCTGATCCTAAGGGAAACAAGTCTAGCTAGGAAGGGGATATGTTGAAACGATCATTTCAACAACACATTGTAATACGTTTTTGATTTTTTTCAAGATAGTAGTATCTCACGTAGCTTAGTTTGGCTTTGGACTCACTATGTAGCCAAATGAAGGCATTATAGTTGTGGAACACCATACCTTGTTTATGCAGTGCTACAGATCAAACTCAGGATACACAATATGATTTTCAGAGCCAATTGCAGAATGTAAAGTAAGAGCTTCTTGTTAAAAAATAATAAAGAACTCAAAGACTGTGACAGCAGAGCCTTAAACCAAAGGTGGAGCCCTTGTAATTGTACAGGTCACATGCCAAGAAGCCTGCCTACCTTGGAATGATAGGCAGATGAACTAAATAAGTGTGAAAATAATGCAATCTCCTGGAAATTGTGCACACATGTGTGCACAAGCACGTGTGTGTGTGTGTGTGTGTGTGTGTGTGTGTGTGTGTGTGTGTGTGTTTCCTTCCCCAACCCCCTTTTGGAGACTCAAGTGGTCTTACCACTTCAGCATCCCAAGGACTACTGGCTTTCCACTCACTGCATCTGGCTACAAATATTCACATCAAATTGTCTTCTTGTTATCTGCTTGACTTTCTTTCTTAAAAACACTATTACTACTTATCTATTTAGTGTGTGAATGTGCACATCTGTGCCTTGGTGCACATGTGGTGGTTAAAAGACAGCCTGCGGGAGATGGTTCTCTCCTTCCACCATGTATACCCTGGGTATTGAACTCTGGCCATTAGGCTCGGTGGTAAATCCCCTTACTGCCTCTAGAGCCATCTTGCTGGTCCTTTTCAATCTTCTTAAAAGTATCATGCAATCTGGAAGAAAAATCAGTTTGTAGAAGTCTCTGATTTTAATGGGGCACAGTACTCAACATCTGCTTAGGTCTTAGATCAAAGACAGCAACTTGGGAGGGAGGCTGGAGAGGTAGTTCAATTGTTACAGTGTTACAGTGGCGAATAAAACTATTCGCCAAATGCCACCCGAGCCTTACCGCCATGTGGGCACGTTCCTTCAGCCGCCTGAGTTCTGCCAGCCGAGTTAGGGCCCCAAATAATATACAGAGACTTATATTAGTTACAAATGCTGCTTGGCCAATGACTAGGATTTCTCACCTGTTAGTTCAGTCTTAATGATCATAAATCTATATATTTTATAAGACCTATCTTATAGAGGATGCCTTCAGCTGGTGCCCTCTCTTGCCGGTGGATCACATGGCGACTCCAGAGCAGAGACCAGGAGGAAGAGAGAAGAGGCTCACTTCCTTCTTGTCCTTGTTTATGAGTCTCCCTGCTATGTCACTTCCTGTGTGGACCAACACTTCTTTACTACATTTCCCAGAATCCTCCTTGACTCCTAGTCCCACCTAACTTGCTGCCTCATTGGCCAAACAGTACTTTATTTATCATCCAATAAGACAAACACATACACAGAAGCACTTCCCCGCATCATTACAGTGCTTACCTTAAGTTTGATTCCTAGAACTCAAGTAAAAATAAGCCTGGTACAGTGTATCACTTAACAATCTCAGGGCTGACAAAGCAATTGATCACTGATCAGTTGGTCAGAGGTCATTCACTGACCAGCCTAGCTTACTTGACAAGTATTAGGCCAATGAGAGACCCTCTCTCAAAACATGGTAGATGCTGACTAAGGTTGCCTTCTGTCCTCTACATGTGTACATGCACACACACACAATGGAAAATGGGTGTTTTCACATATTTACAATGAGACTTAAACTAGATCTACTACAATTATTTCATGGGAATTTCAAAATGTCAAAAGTAGTTTCCATGGAAGCTATAATGTAAATTTAAAGTTTCACCTATTTCACTATTTCATAACTCAGTAAAAAGGGTAGAGTGTAATGCAGTCAAGCCTCTCTCTGAATTAAATGGTGTGGGCCATATAATGGGCTTTCCCTCTATTTACAGATGACTCTTGTGATCTACAAAGGAACAACATACCCTCATACCCACAGAAAGTCAAGGGGATTGATAGTCTTGTACTTTAAAACAACACCCAGCTCCCCTTTATTTCTTTTGACTTTTAGAAACAAGAACCTGATTCTTAGCCACCCTTGCATACTGTTGGGTTTGTCTGGCCCCATTGATGAGAAATGGCAGTGGAGCCAATTTGTGGAGAATTACCATTAGGCCAAGGCTTCTCATGCTTAAGGGAAGGTAGTAAACGTTTTTCCCTTCTTTTAAGTTATTTCCTTAAAGAAGCCATTTCTGTGTGTTAATATGATTTATTGATTAAAAAAATAGTTGGCCAAAGCAATTAGTGGGTTCATCAGGGCCATCCATACTTAACATCTTGAAAATGCAAATTTTGTCTTTAGTTGTGTTAATGGCACTGTACTTTATTACATGAAAACAAACAAATAAAAACAATAACAACAACAAAATCTCAGGAGCTAGCAATATGGCTTAGTTTATTAGAGTACTTGCCTAGTATGTGTGAGACTTTGGGTTTAACCCTCAGAACTGGTATAAACTAAGTGTAGGAATGTACTCCTATAATCCCACCACTGGTGGATGAAAGACAATCAGAAGTTGGAGGTTATTCTCATCACATAGTGACTTCAGGGCCAGCCTTAATTACTTGAGACCATATTGCTGTGAAGAGACACCATAACCATGGCAACTCTTATAAAGCATTTAATTGGGGCTGGCTTACAGTTCAGAGGTTTACTCCATTATTGTCATGGCAATAATGGCAAGGAATATGGCAGCAGGCAGGCAGACATGGTGCTGGAGAAGGAGCTCAGAGTTCTACATCCAGATCTGCACACAACAGGAAGAGAGTGCCACTTGGCCTGGTTTGAGCTTCTGAAACTTCAAAGCCCACCCTCAGTGACAAACTCCTTCAACAAAGCCACACCTACTCCAACAAGGCCACACCTACTAAACCCTGTCAAGTAGTGCCACTCCCTATTGATCAAGCATTCAAATAAATGAGCCCATAGGGGCCATTCTTATTCAAACCACCATGCCACATTTCAAAAAACAACAAACCACTTTTTGTGCAAATTTGGAGATATTCAAGGTACTCATATTAGAAGAAACAACATGGAAAAGTCATATTTATACACTGTATTAATTACTTTTCTGTTGCTGTGATAAAATATCATGACCAAATCTAGAAATGTTGAACTTAATTTTTTTCCATTTGTACAGAGGTAACGCACTGTATTAAATATGTAAGGTCTTAAAAAAAAAGAAGGGATTTTGAGAGCCCATCCCTTGTGAGGGGATGCTCTCTTGACCTGGATACATGGGGTAGGGCCTAGCCCTGTCCCAGGATGATGTGGTAGACTTTGGGGAGCCTCTTTTGAGGGCCTTACCCTGCCTGGGAAGTGGAGGGGGGATGGCTAGGGGCAGGTGGGATGTTGGGGGAGAGGGGAGGGAGAGGGAGAAGGGATTAACATCTGAAGCAAGCTTGTTCCTAATTTGAACTAATAAAATAAAAGAAAAAAAGTCACAAAAAAAATCATGACCAAAAAACAGCTTATAGGAGGAAAGCATAATTTTGGCTTCCAGTTCCTGTGGGAGAGGTCATAATGGCAGTAGGTAGTGGGAGCCAGAAGCTAGCTGGTCACTTCTGGTCACATAGGAAGCTGAGAGAGAACTAGAAGTGGGTCAGGGTTATAAAAGCTCAAAGCCCATCTTCAGTGACTACAGCCTCCAGGAATGCTGCCCCTCCTAAAGGTTCCTATAAACCTCCCAAACAGCACCACCAAACAGGGCCAAGTGGTAAAATATCTGAGCCTGTAGGGGACATTTCTCATTCAGTGCAGCACACACATAATATATAATTGGAAAAAATGGTGTTCACTGATTTCAGGGGTCTCTGCCACCACCACAGTCAGCAGAGTAACAATCTGTAAGAGACAAAAGGGTAGTCTGGGTTCAACACAACTCAGTAGCTGGTGTTGGTTCAAACTTTGAGAGTCTGACCCCCAGTAGTTTATTTTAGGCATACTTAAGCACAGCAAAACTTGGTGAAAATTTTTCCTGGTGATAATTAACTCAATCCCACATGCACAATAAAGCTTAGGGCATGACTACATTAAGTCTCTTGTAAGTACATGTGACATCTTCCATAAAGACTGGTTCTATATGCCTTTAATCCTAGCACTTGGGAGGCAGAGGCAGGTAGATCTCTTTGAGTTCATGGCCAGCCTGGTCTACAGAGTTCCATGACAGCCAGGGATATACATAGAAACCCTGTCTCAAAATAACAAAACAAAACAGATGGGTTCTATAGATTGACTACATGTGACACTGTAAGGATAACTCTTTTTGCCAGCCGGCTGCTTCCCCCGCCACACTAGAGCCCCAAGTAACATACAGAGGCATATTAGTTACAATGCTGCTGGTCAATGACTAGGATTTCTTACTTGCTAGCTCAGTCTTAAATATCAACCATAATCACTAATCTATATATTTTATAAAGACTTATCAGATGCCAGTGGCAGGCATCTTCTCTTGCCGGGATCACGAGGCAGCTCCACAGAGAATAGAGGAGGAGGAAGAGAGCGATTTCCTGCTCGCCCCTGCTTATATTCTGAGTCTGCCTGCTATGTCACTTCCTGCTTAGATCACACGACTTCTCTTTACTACATTTCCCAGAATCCTCCTCAACTCCTAGTCCCACCTAACTTGCTTCCTTATTGGCCAACAGTACTTTATTTATCAACTAATAAGACAAACATATATACACAGAAGGACCTTCCCCATCATGACACCTTCCATAGATTGACAAGCTCATGATAAGGGTTTGGGAGCAGATCTGATGCGGTCTTGGCCACACTGATAGTGCAAAGGACACCAAGCTATTAGCCATGCCTGCTCCCAGTCTTCTGGGAAGATAAGTTATGTATCATTCCTTTCAAAGGAAAACCCTGTATGTTTAACATTCTGGTTCCCCTAGTGCTTATCTGTGAGCATAAGGACCTGCCACAATTAATTACTTAACAATTAACTACTTAACTTCTACAATCATTCTTTGTATTTTATAACAGGGGAAACTGAATCACTATAAAATTTATGAAAGCCTCAAATGTGCTGTTTAGGCCTGGCTAACACTGAATTCACAACCCTCTTGCCTTTGCCCCCAGAATGCTGGGATTACAGGTGTTTCCAATTATATCTGGCTTACAATTATTTTTCCTGTTTCTTCCACTGACTTCCTGTCCTCACACATACACTTCCATTTAGCTACTCCCATGTGCAGAGTCTTCTTTATAGTTTCTGTGTTATGTATTTCAAGATTGTGTCTAGGTAGAAGTTTCAGTGAGAAATGTTTATCCTTCCTCTCCCATGCCTTACTTTTGCCCCAGTCAATTTTGCTTCCACAGAGTCTTATAGAGAAAAAGTCCAGAATCATGGGGTCCATCAAGCTGGTTCAGGGGGTAAGGGCACTTGCCACCAAGCCTGACAACCTAAGTTAGATCCCCAGAACCTATATGGTTGGAAGGGAGAACCAATTCCCACAAGTGTTCTCTGACTTCTACATATGTGGTGTGGTGATTTGAAAAAAAATGGCCCCTAAAGGGAGTAGCACTATTAGGAGGTATGGCCTTATTGGAGTAGGTGTGGTCTTGCTGGAGGAAGTATGTCACTGTGGAGGAGACTGTGAGGTTTCATATATGCTCAAGATACCACCCATTGTCCCAGTTCACTTCCTATTGCCTGCAAGAGGTAGGACACTTCTACAGCACCACGTCTTCCAGCGTGCCACCATGTCAAACCATGATGATAATGGACTAAACGTCTGAAAATGTAAGCCACCCCAATTAAATGTTTTTCCTTTATAAGTGTTGCCATGTTCATAGTATCTCATCACAGCAATTGAAACCCTAAGATACATGGCAACCCTCACCCATAAATAAATACAATTTTAACAAATTCCCAGAAACTATGAGCTTCCAATTTTACTTCATCTATCCACAGATTTCACAGAGTGCCCACCTGCACCCACCTTCAGGAGTACAGAACCTTATAGCACAAGGCAGACTAATATCTTGTTATCATTTCCCATGCCCAGAACAGTCTGTTCTGTTGCCAGTGGACAAACTATTTGATGATTTTCCTGGTGTTCTGTAGTTGATAAAATTTTAAAAGGGTGTACTATGCTCACATATCATGAAGTTCAAAACAGGGAAGGGGTTTAAGATATTGCTAACAAAGGCTTTGGACAAGCCGTGTGAGAACTAGGAGACTTTTGTCTTCCCCCATGTCCTGGGTCCATTCTCAGATAAGGACATCAACTTTGTGAGAATTCTGACATCTTGAGAATTATGGGCATCTTGAGAATTACTTCAGATTTTTATGTTCTGGGAGGCTTGAGACATTGGCTTTGTTCTTTAAGGTTCTCTGGTCATTATCACTGAACCATTAATTCTCTTTTACCTGTCCCTCGTTGTTGTCCTCTTCCTCCTCCTCCCACAGGTGAATATTCTCATGCTAGATACAGCACGAGAAGGCCATAGTAGAAGTTTGATCATACTTCCCATGACATGCACTTATAATTTTTTGGATAATTATTTTTTAAAGATTTTATTTATTTATTATGTATACAACATTCTGCTTCTATGTATATCTGCACACCAGAAGAGGGCATCAGATCTCATAACGGATGGTTGTGAGCCACCATGTGGTTGCTGGGAATTGAACTCAGGACCTCTGGAAGAACAGTCAGTGCTCTTAACCTCTGAGCCATCTCTCCAGCCCAGTTTTTTGGATAATTATTAAGACTGGGTATTTATATCTTGGATTTGGATAGTGTGCTGATTTTGTGAATTAGATACAAATCATCTGGGAAGAGGGACCCTCAACTGAGAAAATGTCTCTATCAGATTGATCTGTAGACGAATATGCAGGGTCATTTTCTTTATTAAATGATTGATATAGCAGAGCTTACTGTGAGCAGTGCCAACCCTGGGCACTCACTCCTGAGTTATATAAGAAAACTGAGTGAGCAACCTAGTAAGCATGGTCTCTGCTTTAGTTTCTGCCTCCAAGTACCTGCTTGAGCTCCTGCCCTGGCTTCCCTTCATGATGGAAAAGATCTGATAAACTCTTTCCTCCCCAAGTTCTTTTTACTTTCTTGGTCAGTGTTTTATCATAGCAACAAAAACCAAACTAGGACATATAGCTCATGGTTTTGTTTTGTTTGTGTCTTAGTGTTCTTTGCTGTGAAGAGACCATGGCTACAGCGACTCTTATAAAGGAAAACATTTAATTGGGGCTCACTTACATCTTCAGAGGTTTAGTCCATTGTCCTCGTGGTGGAGAGCATGGCAGCATGCAGAAAGACATGGTGCTGCAGAAGCAGCTAGTAGTACATGCAGATCCATAGGCAGTAGGAAGAGTAAAGAAGGAAACACGTAATCGCTTTACTGTATTTTAATAAGCAAACTCCAGCCCTTTGAAGAGCAGCACACATCTCTCCCACCTCAAGCCTGAGGCACTTTAGTGTTCTGGACTACTCATGGACTTTTGAATCTGCAGGGTGCCACGGACCACCTTAGTAGGATATGGGATGAGGATCTTCGAAGGCTAGGTGGGTAAGGATTCAGCAGTGACAAACAGAAACAAACACAGAGGCAGTTTGAATCCGAGTGTATTTTGCAGCTTTCAAGCAAGGATTTTTATACATAATGAAACATATATTAAAATTCTAAGAGGATGTGTTTAGTGAAGCAATCCCGGATAGGACAGATAACATCATTGTCATTTGGCATAGTAAAGCGCAAAATCATCCAGGGTAATAGCATATATCGAAGATCAGGTTAATAAATTTTTATGGTCAGTTATTGTTTAACGTCTAATATCTAATTCTTGTGAATTTTCAAGGTGCAATTTTAAACTATTTTCTTTTCTTATTTAAGGCTTTCTTTACCATACACCTAAGCCTACTTCCGATGACACACGTTACAGCCATATGAAATTTTATTGTTGGGAAAGTTTTTATCATAATACTATGTGTAATTTTGTAAATGATTTGAAAAGCGCTGGTTTTCCCAGAGATGAGGTCGTGGCTAGTGATCCCATCTCAAGGGATGGTTTCTTATCCAAATTTTTCTATTAAAATCTCAGCCTTGGCTATCAGGAACATCTGGTAAATATGAAAAGAGAATAGAAGATAAAACAGAAATTGCCATGAGGACTATGGCTCAATATTTTGTTCTGGGCAAGAGTTCCACAACCAGTTCCAGGAGGCATCCTCCTTTTGAAGTTTTCGCCTCAGTCTGAGGAACTTGTCTCACAGATTCTACTGGGGTTGGTGTGGCAGCAGGGAAGCAGTTTCACTTCAGTGCTTGGCTGGAGGGCCCTTTGAAAGAGAAGCACTGCTGGCTCATACCGAGTAGAGGTCGGGATGGTGGCTCTAAGAAGGGAGCCCACCAGAGCAATAAGCCATGTCAATGGTGCCAAACTTGAGAAAGCTCATTCTGTCCCTTCACTCAGGTTCCCCAAGGCTAGCCACAACACAGCTATCAAAATGAAAGCATTAGCCTGGAGGTGGTGGTATAAGCTTTTAATTCCAGCACTCGGGGGTTGGGTCTGGAAGCAGAGGCAGGCAGATCTCTGTGAGTTCGAGGCCAGCCTGGTCTACAGAGGGACTTCCAGGACAGCCAGGACCATTACACAGAGAAACCTTGTCTTGAGAAAACAAACAAAGAAACAAAAAATGAAGGCATTAAATTGGATAAAAGCAGTTAAATAAATTCAAGATTGTATCTGGATTTCCCTAGCTTTTGTGCTAGTGATCTTTGTCTGAGAATTTACTCCTTAATTTACACCACTCTGTGACTATCTCAGTCTTTCCTTTATGTTTGTGATCATGCCGCTCCTAAAAGCAGGGTATTCTTATTTCTTATTTAATTTTTTTCATTGTGTATCTGTGTGTGTGTGTGTATGTGAGGTATGTGTAGGTGGTGGTGAGCCATCTGATATGGGGAGGGGGAACTGAACTCAGGTCCTCTGAAAAAGCAGTATGTGCTCTTAGCTGCCAAGCTATCTCAAACCCCTAGCTACACATTTTCTGAAAGTTTCTTCAATTTGATACTGTCCAATGTTTTCTCATCATTTAGTGAGAGCATAAGGATTTGGGGAGATAGAAATAAGAAACACAAAGTGCCCTGCTCAGCACATGATGTGTCTAGACAAAAAGGCAATTAAAAAATAAAGAAACAGTTTATTCCCAGCTTAACACAAGTTTCCATTCCCTAGTAACATGAAGCCAAGTCACCCAGAACAACATGTTTATTTCTGAATACCATGGTCTCCCGTGGAGGTTGTTATAGGAGCTTTGATATTCATAGAACAAAAGTACATGGCTTTAGTAAGTGCTCTCTGAATGAAAAAAAAAACAATAAAAAGGAAGGACCGCTCCTAGGTATGGTGGAGGAAAAAGTTCATTGTGGATAAAAGGGAGAGCATAGCCAGAGGCAGAGACATCTGGGAGAATCCAGAGTGAACTTGACCCTAAGCTGGGCCATGTGAAGAGACAGGGAGGGGAGAAGGGAGAGCCAGGAGAGTAAAGGTAGACAAAAGGGCCAGATAACCCAAATGTCTGGATTCTATAGTGAAGGGCAGCCCAGCCCTTGGCTGGAGAAGTTCAGGGTAGGGAGTGGCAGTACACCAGTCAACCCTGTAATAGGTAGGGACTGAGGGAAGCTGGGAGAACAGGCAGGCAGGTTCTGCTCTGATATGTTAAATAGGCACCTCAGTTAGCCAACTGTTTTCCTGGTTTGAAACCTACTACTTACTCTTCCACAGGATTTGGAAGTCATTTTAGGCAGAGGGACACTCTAGCAGGATCCAGGTGTTATCTTTACTGCATTCTTAGCTTTCAGGTTGGTAGAAACCATAGGTTTGTCAAGCTTAGCACACACTCCAAGAGGTTTACCTAGTAGTCATAGAAATGCTAGGCCAGATAAACGGGCTAATCACTACCTACTAAAAAGGACTAGAAAGACTGGAGATATAACTCTAGCGGTCAGAGGTATAGTGCTTGCATAGCAGTACCAAAAGGGGGAGGGGAAACACTAAACTCCTGCAGTGGTGGCCCACATCTGTCACGTAAACACTTGGAGAGGCTTAGGCAGGAGGACTGACAGGTTAAGTAAGGCCAGCCTGGGCCACACAGTAAAACCTATAACTTGAGCCCTCCCCCATCCCTGGTCTATGTATCTCTGGTTGCCTTGGAATTCATTATGTAGCTCAACCTGGCCTTGAACTCATGGCAAATCTTCTGCTGTACCCTCTTGAGTGCTAGTATTACAGGCATGTACTACCACCCCTGGTCCTTTTTCTTAACAAATAGTCTCTGCTCCTACTATCCACATGTTCCTGTGTACTCCATGTGCCAAGACACAAAACCCAGGAAATCTAGTAGGTGCCCATTAGACCCCAATATCTGCCACTAAGTAGGGTAAGTGTCTACCCAGCTTGAAAAAGTATCCACAAAAACTAATAAAAACTTAAAATCCCATGAGTGAAGTCTATCTGCCAGTTTTCAAATGTACATTTCCTCTTATACTTCACTCCTGTTACCATTTGTACTTTCATGAGTGTCTTTTTTTCCAAGACAGGGTTTCTCTGGGTAGCCCTGGCTGTCCTGGAACTTATTCTGTGGCCAGGCTGGCCTTGAACTCAAAGATCTGTCTGCCTCTACCTCCCAAGTGCTGGGATTAAAGGTATGTGCCACCACTGCTGGGCTCATGATTGTCTTAAAATGGATGTACCAGGGTATCAAAGAGTAAAACCATCCTGTGCTCATTAAGGTTCCATAATGATGAAGACCCATGCTCTGGCTCATTTGTCACCATGCTCTGGGAGATGAGGTGTGAACTTGGGCAAGAATCTAAACCTCAGTAAGTGACTTTCTTACAGATTGTTTTGTGGCTCTGTATGTTCTTCAATGTCCTTCAGTCAATGGGAGTCAAATATTTTGGTGCCCTGGACAGTTCATAGTGGCTACTTGGGCTGCTAATGTATAAGTAGGACAAGTATTTCCATCAGATGATTGGCATTTTTCTTTCCTGTATCTCTTTCCAAAAGTCTGTATGTCACTGATTTATCAGGAATGTGTATTCTGGAACAGTACATATTTGTTTTCCTTGCAACAATTATAAAACCCTAGTGGCTACACATAATTCAGCCTTTGTTCAGAGGTGTCAGTCTCCTGGGAGGGCATGGGCTTGTTATCTTATCCAGAGTTAACAGTACACCCAGCTCAATAGCATCTTCTTCCATGAAGCTACTTCCAGCAAGAAATTCCCAGTAACAAGCCATCAGCATCAGATCCAACAAATTTGATTATCTAAAACAAACTACATGGAGAATTTCTAATCATGTTCCAAATTAAAATCAACTTCCATTACTGGGAGTAAGGGACCTAGATTTAGAGTACCACTGTCATCCAGGATCCTCTTTTCTGTTCTAATAATGTCAATACTTGAAGAAGTACAAACATCATAACAGATGCCGCCCAAATCAACTTCTCCCCCTCTTGTTAGCTAGCACAAGTAGTTGCAACTGCCTGAATCTGAATCAATACCTCTAAATCTATGCCTTACTGCTCATAGATACTTGAAGGGCTCTTAAGGGTTAGATAAGCCCATGGCAGGTGGTGGCTCCTTAGTATTCTCAAATGTCCACTGGCATTCTAGAATCCAAATATGAGCTATGGATCTAGCATTTTCAGGGTTTCGCAGAGATTTTACAATTATTCTAAAGTCAGGAACCCAAGTTTGGCAGAACTGAACCATGCCTAGAAATTCACAGATGCCTTCTACTTTTAGAACTTTCAATGTCATCAGTTGTTGCTGATTGGAAATTAAGCTCCATTCATTGTTTGACAGCTGAGGTAATCAGCTCTGCTTACAAATATCAACTTTGTATGGGATGACACTTTGTATGTACTACATGCCAGGTGATTTAGTATTGAACTGGTGTTAAATATTCTAATTTTTAAACACTGCAGCAAGACGCCTTCCAGTTTCAGTGTTCTTTTGTGTTCTTTATTTTCTTCAAGACAAGGTTTCTCTGTGTTGCTCTGGCTGTCCTGAACTCACTTTGTCAAATAGGCTGGCCTTGAACTCAGAGCTCCACCCACCTTGACCTCCTGAATGCTAGGACTAAAGGGGTGTGCCACCAACACCCAGCTCAGTGTCAGAGCTCTTAAGTCTTTGGGTAACATATTACTAAAGACAGTGGGAGAATTTTTGAAGGCCCAAGGCAAACAATATATTTTAATGTTTTGTATTAGTCTGATTCCTGCTGCTGTGATAAAAGACTAACCAAAAGTAACTTGAGGTTTATCTGGCTTAGCCTTGTACCTCATAGTCCATCATTTAAAGTAGTCAGTGCAGGAACTCAGCAGGAACCTATAGACAGGAACTGAAGCACAGACCACAGAACACTACTTACTGGCTTGCTCTCCATAGCCTGCTCAGCTTTCTTTTTTATACAACGCAAGTCCAATTGCCTTGGGGACACATCCCCCACAGTGGGATGGACACTTGCACATCAACCATCAATCAAGAAAATGCCCCACAGACATACCCACAGACCAATCTGATGGATGCAATTTTTCAACTGAAATTCTATCTTCTCAGATGACTCTAGTTTCTATCAAGTTGACAAATAACTCACCAGCACATACTATTTCTTATTTGGGATCTTGCCAATGAAAAGCAAACAGCATTTGAGGCTTGTTATTAAGAAGACAAAAGCAACCATATTTAAGGTCGAAAAGAAGAAAATTACCAACAATTCTAATGTAAGACAGTCAAAGTATAAGGGATGGATATCCTATGCACTGTCATTAGGAGCTTCAAACCTTCAAAACATCTTTGTCCACACACAGTTTTAAACTGATAGAACTGAGTGTGGTGCAGTGCAGAGGGCCATGTGACTTCTTCAGGGGACAAGACCTGAGACTACCCTGAACAAATTCTCCTTGTGAATGGTCCTGGAGAATCAGACCCATTGTTTTGGAAAGACTGATGGATAGTTTACTGCATCATTCTGGGCATGACCCCAGGAGCATATGTGCTGCCTGTTCTCCTTGCTTTCTTTTTTAAAAAGATTTTATTTATTTATTATGTATACAACATGCTGCTTCCATGTATATCTGCACACCAGAAGAGAGCACCAGATCTCATAACGGATGGTTGTGAGCCACCATGTGGTTGCTGGGAATCGAACTCAGGACCTCTGGAAGAGCAGTCGGTGCTCTTAACCTCTGAGCCATCTCTCCAGCCCTCTCCTTGCTTTCTTTACACAAACCATATTGCTGGCTACTTCTAGTTTTACTTTCTCAGGCTACTTGAGGAAAACTTGCCCCTGATGACTCTCCTCTGGGTGATCCAGGGAGGATGTTGTTAAACAGTGGACTTGATTCAGCCCCTAAAGCCTTCGCAGGTTTCAGGTGTGACCATGAATTCAGGCTTCTCAAGAACAGGATGTTGCCTTTCCAACACAACTTGTGACTATCCCAAAAGAGTCGCAGAAGCTCAGGGCAATATTACAAATTTGCATAACTGGTCTGGAGAGAATGATTTTAACCACAGGAGTTTAGGAGATATCCTAATAAATAGATGGTATCAGCAGTTATTGGGAAGCGTCTAGGAACAGGGAATGAAGCAGAATCATAGAACTCCACAATGCCCTCACTTCTATAACTGAGAGGAAGAAGATATGAGAACAAGGAATAAACATTGCCAAGTATTAAGAGTAAGTTTTTAGTTATGTTATAGGGAAAAACCTGGTGTATTCCTCATAGGAGGTAAGGTAGTATATAGAATGAAGGATGAATCGATTCAGCTTTGGCTGATGAGTTGATTGTGAGAACTTAGATTTCACCAGAGGTAAATATTAACTATTAGAAGCAAAGCTTCCTTTTACTTTGCATGATGCTGTAACCGCAAAAGCTGCCAACTAGGCATACTGTCCTACGTGTAGGTGTGCCTAGGGAGAAAACTTCTTTTGTTGCTTGTAATACTGCTTATGCTTTTAACATTAGAGCTATGAATCAAGTCGGTAATGGTTACTGATGGGAAAGTTGGGGGATGGCAGGGGAGTGAGGTAAAGGAACAAACTAGCAATTAATGTGACCATTATTAGAAACAAGAGGAAATAAACTTGATGGTAAAACTGTTCATGCAAATTATTGAAACTGTATAAATAAAAACAGCAAGGCTATCCTGGGCCACTTGTTTGAAACAGGTGGTTATAGTTTCTTCGCTGGGTTGACTTCACACATCCATCCCAGGTCATCTGAACCATTTGGAGTTAGACTCCCAGCAATGCAGGATGATCCAGAGACAAATGGGTCCACATTTAAGAAAGTTTACACTAGTTCTGTTCCTTCCAAATCCTCTTTTCCGGGTGCTTTCAATTTCATCCAAAATATGATTCCCTCTTGAGTATTTTTAAAAATGAGTGTTTGCCTTCATGTACAGATATGGATCATGTATGTGTCTGGGACCCAAGGTGGTCAGATAATAGTGTTGGATCCTCTGGAATTACAGGTAGTTGGGAACTATCATGTGGGTACTGGAAACCAGACCCAGTTCCTCTGTAAGAGCAACAAGTACTTTTAACCACTGAGCCACTTCTCCTGGGACAATGATTATCTTTTCCATTTAATCTTGGTATTTTACTTAACCCTAGGTGCCTTCTGCCCATGGATTCTTACTCTTTTAATCTCAACTCTCCCAGCTGGCACTCCACTGGTGATAGGAAAAGCTTCCACTGCAACTCCTACTTATCCCTACAGTGAGCTCTCAAGCTTTGCTTCTCTGGGACATTAGGAGTAGGATATGTAACATCCATGTCCAAGAGGAACTCCGTGGCTTGATACTTCATTGTCAGTTGTACCCGGGACTCCTGTGGGAAAACTGTAACTGGCTCTGAATAAACAAGGGGCATCTCTCTGCCTTATCATTCACTGTTGGATGACATTCATGCCCATTATCTTCTGTCTTACTTTTCATTCTCTTTCTTTTCTAGTCTCTTTCTTTATTTTTAGGAGTATTACTGCCAGCCTGTCCTTTCCTTGCAGTATGCAATACTGCTCTCTCGCTAGGGATTCTCTCTTCTCATGTTTACCTAACCCACTTTGCCTACCTCTCATGTTCTGTCTGGTTGTAGCCATAAAAACTGTGATCTCTCTCATCTTTTTGTCTTCTTTTACCTTATATACTTTAAAGACAATATCTACAAAGGGCATTCATTTCGACAACCACTTCCGACTTTTTTTTTTAATGAGTATCCAGGTGTATCAGTTACTTTCTGTTGCTGTGACAAAATCCCATGACCAAAGGCAACTTAGAGGAGAAAGAGTTTGTCTTGGCTTATGCGTTCAGATGGACAAGAGTCCATCATGGTAGGGAGGCATAGTAGCAAGCAGTCAGGTATACATACATCTTTCTCCAGAATCTAATATAGGTTATATAATGTTTCAGTGCATCAGATCCTTCTTAGTTATCTATCTACCTGTATAAGGCTTAGAGAACTGATACCATCTATCTTAGAAATTTAAGTATTTTAAAAAAGTATTTTACATGGATAGATAGGTGTTTTGTCTGGAAGTATGCTTGTGTACCACTTGTGTGCCTGGTATTTGTGGAGGCCAGAAAAGGGCATAAGATCCCCCAGAAAAGGAGTTATAGACCACTGTGAGTTGCCATGTAGGTATTAAGAATCAAACCTGCGGGGCTGGAGAAATGGCTCCTCCTGAGGTCCCAAGTTTAATTCCCAGCAACCATATGGTGGCTCACAACCATCTGTAATGAGATCTGGTGCCCTCTTCTGGAGTACAGGCAGAACACTGTATACTAAATAAATAAAATCCTAAAAAAAAAAAAAAAATCAAACCTGCCTCCTTTGGAAGAGCAGCCAGTGACCTTACCAGCTGAGCCATCTCTCCAGCTCCCATCCTAGAAATTTAATTAGTTACACAATAAAGCAAAAGCCAAACCAAACAAACTTGCTTCAAAAGCAAACATACAAATTTCCTGGGAATTTTAACCACCCATGGCCACTAAGTTTTCAGAATGAGTTAAAAATCCATGCTTAGAGAAGGTCTATTCTCAGGTTTGTTGCTCATCCCATTCCATACTATGAAGGACTGAACTTAGCCAAGTTCAAGTGAGGTAATAAGGAAGGGGAATAGGGCAGAGTGTAGGGTCCAGAAGGCCTCGTACAAACCTTCCAAAATTAGCATATGAAAAAACAAGTTGGCAAAGAGAAAGGTTATAAACCCCCTGTAGTCATTTAAATAGAATGTCTGCCATAGGGTCATATATTTGAATGCTTGGTTTCCTGAACTGTCTGGGTTGAATTAGGAGGTGTGGCCTTGTTGGAGAAGGTGTGTCACTGAGGGTGGTCTTGCCTGCTATTCGCAGATCAGATGTAAGCTCTCAGCTACTGCTCCAGCATGATACAAGCCTTCCTGCCACCACATTCCCCACCATGATGGTCATAGACTAACCCTCTAAAACGATAAGCAAGCCTCCAGTTAAGCACTTCCTTTAATAGCTGCCTTGGTCATGGTGTTTCATCACAGCAATAGAACAGTAACTAAGACATTCTGCCTTTCCAGGCCAATTAAAACCAACTTACACCAGTGGTACAAGAACAGGAGAATTTCTATGCTTAGTGTGATACATACCTTGGGCGACTATTTAAGATGCTAGTGCTGCGTGTGCTGGTGCATGCTTTTGCTCCTAGCACTCAGGAGGCAGATCTTTGTGAGTTCTAGGCTAGCCTGGTCCACACAGTGAGTTTCAGGACAGCCAGGGCTATGTAAAGAGACTCTGTCTCAAAAAATCAAAACAACAAAAAGATGTCAGTGATATATAAAACACAGAACTACATGTAACAGATTAGAACATGTACAGAAAAGCCCAGGTTATGTCAATGTGCCAGACAGGCACCAATAAGGCAACATAAAAATCCCTACCTCTTTGTACAGCAGGGTCCTTTGAGCTGTTAAACTTTCTCCATCCTCTACCCCACTTCCTCCTTTGTAAGCCTACATTTTCTTTTCTTAAATTACATTTTGTCATTTATTTTACATACCAACCATAGTTTCCCTCCTCTCTTCCTGTTTCCTCTCCCCACCTCCTGTCTACCTCCATTTCCACTCCTCCTCCTGCATTCAGAAAGGGGCAGGTCTCGAATGGGAGTCAACAAAGCATGGAATATTAAGTTGAGGCAGGACCAAACTCCTCCCTCTGTATCAAGGCTGGGCCAGGAATCCCAGCTTGGGGAATAGGTTCCAAAAAGTCAGCTCATGCACCAGGGATAGATAGGTCTTGATCCCATGGCTCAGGGCCTCCCAAACAGACCAAGCTACACAACTGTCACCTCCATGCAGAGGGCCTTCCTCCTTGGCAAGCTTGTATTTTCATAATGAACTATCTTTCTTTGCTTTCCTATTAGTGTTCAATTCCTGGACACAAGGACTCTGGAGGTGGCCACCAAAACTTAGTATCAGTCAGTATCAGTATCAGAATCTGAATAAAGTATTCCCCCTGGAAGACTGTTTCTTGGCTTCTCAGCTCTTTGATTTCCTTTGGGTGTCCTCTACATAGTGTAGGATAGCTACTTGGGCTAGTTAGGCAGCTCCCCCAAGCAGGCTAATATTTCCATTGGGGCTTAGCTTCCATCCCGTAGCTTAATGTCTTTATTTCCTTTCTTTCCACATGGCTCTATGTGTATGATTCATCACAGAGGCATATTAGCAATCCGTGTAGATATCTGTTTTCCATGGGAGAGCTATAAAGGCTTTGTGAGTGAGATTAATTCAGCTTTTTGCAAGGAGAGCCTAGCTGCAGGGGCATGGGCTTCAATTACATTACATCCAGCACCACCATAGCATCCCTAGTACTGCAGTGCCCCTCCCACAAAGCTGCTCCCATCGGTGAAGTTCCCAGCAGCTGTTCTGACAAATATAGTGTAGAATAATAAACCATTCTTCGCTCATTGAGTTTACTGGGCAGTCTTGTTCTCTTTTCCCCTGAAAATCAGCTTCAGATCCATGACTTATACAAGTGAAAACCAGCGATAAGCAAAAAGAGGAAACATTACAATTGCCTTTCCTTAGATTTTACAATTCCATGTGAAAAGGAGAGTTACAGATTCCACAAAGGGGAGAAGGTGGAAGGGGCAGGATGAGGGTCCCTGCAGGTGTCCTGGCAGGCAGAGAAACAATTGGAAAAGAGGAGAGAATGAAAACTCAGATCAGCCTGAGTTAGGCTGGTCAAACTTCAGGAGTCTGATGCCAGGCAGTTTATTGTCAGCATACTTAAACATAGCCCAATTTGGAAAGCGTTTCCAGGCAACAATCATTTCAATTCAAGGTGAAACAATAAAGCTTTAGGTATGACTACATAGTATATAGAGGTCATCAGGCTATAAAGTACATGTGACATTTCCCCTAAGGGTGGGTTATATTGAGTGGGAGCTGAAAATAAAGGTCTAGGGAGGTGAGCCACACACCCCAGCCCCATTTTTGATGTAATAAAACTGGCCACTAGGTTAAGGAACGCCCTAGCCCATGACCCTTTGCCAAGAATTGCCCAATCTATGGACAATAGGTTCACTAGAAGATGGACTGTTCATCAGATTGTATTGGCACCCCCGGAACCTCTGTTAAAAATCCTCAGCCACTGCCTTGGTCCAGTAAAGGGCCTGAGTTCTCACCCCCCACCAAGTGAGCCCTACCTTGGCTCAGGGTGAATAATACAATGACTGACAGAAATATCTCCTTCGTACTGGACAGGAACCTCTTTTCCACTAAATGGCATGGGCCAGCTCAAACAAGTAACTGTAACAGGATTCTAAGGCATCCCTATAACTCCATAGACCTATCTGGGTCTGCCAGGTTGGAGACACAATCCTTACCCACTCTCTTATACTAGTACCTCAATGCCCACCCCCACACTAAGCTGTGATGATTTCTCCTCTAAACTTAATGTTTCTATACATATTCTGCCTCCTCACCCCTTGTTGCAGGAGATTTCTTTGTGTTGACACTCTGAAACTGCCAATGGAGTTGTCGGACCTTGGTTTGAAGAGTGAAGCCCATACTAAGCTGGCCAGAGTGGACCATAGAGTTTTCTGGCTGACTGAGAGGAAGCAAGAAGGACACACAGGGGCAAGGAGGAGGGGCCTATGGAGATGCATGATCTTTTTTCAAGTGAGGAAGTTGAAGAGAGTGGGTGACTATTTTTCTGCCATTCCACTGATCTCTCGGGTTTATTTCCCTAATATTTAACTACTGAGATTTACTTTTTAATAAAACAATAAAAGAAGGAGCAACACCCCCTAAAATATCCACCATATTTCTCCTTAGCCTGGGCTTAGGAAGTTCCCCTGCCTAAACCCAAACCTCTACCCATAGCCTCTTGCCTGTCTTTAACCAATCGTTGAGTCTGGGACACCTCAAACCCTTATATAGCTACCCATCATAATCTTGTCCTTATAACCTTAAAAAACCCTTCTAGCTTCATGGTCCAGAACCTACATCCTCTCACCCCCACCATGTGCCACAGCCTCAAGCCCATCATTGATTGAACAGCTCCTGCAAGTAATTCTTTTAACTCCCATCAACTCCCCTCACAACACTCCTATTCTAGGCATCAAAAAAGCCAATGGCACTTATCTACTGGTCCAGGACCACCAGAAAATCAACCAAGCTATCCATGGCCACTAACCTATACAAGCACTAATCTTCCATGCCCTCCTTGGCTACCTTCTTTCCATGTTCAATCTTAGCGGCGCCTTCTTTACTATCCCCCTTCATCTGTCCTCCCAAGCCCTTTTTTGCCTTCACCAGGGAAGACCCAAACAACCCCCATCCCCAGTAATTTATCTGGATCATTGCAGTTGCAGACAGCTTGGCTTAACAGGATGCCCTGTGAAGAGTCAAAGTTATGTTTAATGTTTTAATTACTGTGCCTAAGGGGTCCACAAAACAAAAATGCCTCTAACCTGTGAGCCCCACTTGCCCAAGGACAGATGCTTACTGAAATGCTTGTGGCTACTGTTTATGTAAAACAATAAGCCACATTTTTGCTTCCCTAAACAATTTTGTTTGGCCCAACTGCACCAGATGTGTTTGATCACATGTGAGCAGGAGGTATGTGGGCAGAAAACACATCAGGGTGTGTGCTTGCCTCTGATTGGATGTAGGCAGGAGGTATGCAGGCAGGAAGTGCATGCTTGCCCCTGATTGCTCGTGGCTAGAAATACATAACCTTATAGGATTGCCTTTATAAGCCTCTGCAAAATGTGACTCCTGGCCATTTTCTGGGAACCCCAGAATGGACCTGGCTAGTCTATCATCACGGTTAGTATTTAATTAAAGCTTGTTTCAAATCTGGCTCAAAATTGTGGTTGTGGTCTTATTCTCACCGGATGGGATTAACCATGCACACAAGATTTGCCTTTTGAATGTGCTTAGTTTACTCATATAATCATCCCTTATAATACCATGCCAATTAATATAAAAGTTAAACAGACATTTCACCAAGTGAGGAACAGTTGGTTGGGCAGAAATCTACTGATGCAGGGATCCACTGGGGAATCTTCTCTGGTTAGGATGCTTCATAAGCTGTGCAGCTGGACCCACATCCTCCATGAAGTCCTGCTGTGGCAGGCCAGGAAGGCAGCACTGGTGGAAATCTAGAAGGTCCTTAAGATGCTATGTCTCAGGAGCATGGCAATGCAATCCTAGAGGCCACTTCCAATGTCCCATTTTCCCCTATAATTTCATTTGTATAGGGAGGGACTCACAGCTTAGGGATGGTTCAATAACACATGTCAGTATCATCTTGGGGTTAGTTCATTAGCAAATAAAAGCTCACCTCAGAGGAGGCTATAGATCAGCAGCCTTGGTTCATTAATATATCAGAGCTTGCCCTGGGGCCTAGGTCCTATCTGAGCAGCCTCTTGGCAGGCTCCTATCTTGCCGGCACTACATTATTCTAAGCTGCACTTATGTTCCTAGCAACAGTTTTGTCCCAGGGATTTTGAGACAGACTTCATTACTTTGGGCAGGATCTACAACAGGATCTCACCAACCTAAATTTGTCCCCTAGGTTCCTTCTCCAATATATAGACAATCTTCTCTTATACAACCAGTTCCCACAGACCAATGTTCAACATTGATAAATCCTTTTCAACAATCTGGCTGTTTAGGGATAGAGGGCCTCCCAAGACAAGGCTCAGATCTGCCAACCCTCAGTCAGCCACCTGGCCTCTCAATGTCACAAAGAGAATTATACCCAGGGAGCCAGGGAGAAGGAACTCCTTGACTATATCTTTCCCTAAACCAAAGGTGAATGACTCGAATTATTAGGACATTTTAACTTCTGCATCTGGATCCCCAACATCTCCCTTGATGCTCAACCTATGAGGCCACTAAAGGTCCCCAGAAGAACCACTCCTATCCCGCCAATCCCTCCTTTCTCCCCTCAACCTACTCAAATCCACTCCCTCCTGCACCTGTACCCCAGTCCTTCCAGATGTACACAAACCCCTTTATCTCTTCTTACAAACTAACCAGAGGCAGGCCTTTGCAACACCCTGTCAAGGGTGTGTGTGTGAAACATGACACTAGACAGCTACACATGGTCACCAGAGGCCGGCAGCCTTGGCTCCAGACCCTAGCCCTGCTTGTCACTGAGGCAAACGAATCTTGCTTCATAGCTCCATACATATCCTCATTACACACTAACTCAAGAACCTCAGCCACAGCCTTTCATAACACTCCTCCCACCCAGGGGACAGCTTCACCATGCTTGTTAGACCTCAACCACATATCTGAGCCATGCTCACTCCTCAAGCCAACAACACTGCTCCCTCATAAGCCTCCACACCATCAGGTCCCAATCATTCTTGCTCTGAGGCATTCAACCTGTTTTCTCCAAACCCCATTACCCATATCTTTGATTATCCCCTATAGGATCCACCAACCACCACCCTCCCCCCGCCCCCCCCCCCCCGCAACCCGGCACTGGTTTTGTTATGTAATTCAAGACCATAGACTCAATTCAAATTGTAATTAGCTGAATTTATTAAAAACTGGTAGCAGGGCCACAGCTATGAAACCTAATGGAAGGCATGCTGTGCAGGAGGGGGAAGGGTAGGGTTTTTAACCAGCTGCCCTCCTAGCAGTTCCTCCTAAGTTTCCTTAGCCATCACAGCTTCGATTGGTGCCTAACTGAAGGCATGCTATGCAGAAGGAGTAAGGATAGGGTTTAACTATTCCGTACCAGGTGCCCTCCCCAGAGTTTTCTTAGCCATTCCATTCCCCACTGGCTCTATATCATAACGAATCAAATCATTGGTTCTTGTTGAGGTACAGGTTAAGGCTGCACTTGTAGGGCTAATGTTTTAGCAGAGCTGATTCTTCTTTTAATGTATGTTCGTGACCAATTTAAAATGCAAAGGCCAGCCGGGCGTTGGTGCACACACCTTTAATCCCAGCACTCGGGAGGTAGAGGCAGGTGGATCTCTGTGAGCTCAAGACCAGCATGGTCTACAGAATGAGTTCCAGGATAGATTCCAAAGCTACACAGAGAAACCCTGTCTTGAAAAACAAAACAAAAAAAAAAGAAAGAAAGAAAGAAAGAAAGAAAGAAAGAAAGAAAGAAAGAAAGAAAGAAAGAAATCTAAAAAATGCAAGGGCCAATCATAATGCTGAGGAGCAGTAAAAGAGTGGTCTCAGCTATGGCAGTTAAAGGGGAGAGGGCTGTGAGCCATGGTGACCAAGAGAAAAGAGACGGGTACCAGTTAGAAGCCTCAGTTTTCTCCTTTGCCCTTATATAAGTTTTTCTGAACCCTATCTAATGCTTCCCATATAACCTGAGTTATTGACATAAAAAAAACAGCATTTTTCATCTAAGGCAGTACAAACTCCTTCTTTCTTCATGAGTAATAAATCTAGTCCTCGACAGTTTTATAACACCAGTTCTGCTAGGAAATCTACTTGGTTTTCTAGTTGTCCTATGAAGTCCTTTAGGTGCTGTATATATCTTTACTACTCAATGTTTTAATGTTCTGGTCTTGGATAATGAAGACTGCCCTGCACCTGTGATTCCTATGTCAGTGGAGGGTTATAACTACAGCTGAGATTGCTATTCTCTTTTTCCAGACAAGGCCCTGCTGGGTCTCATAGTGAGTTCCTCTAAATGCAGGCAAAAGTTTTCTACCTTCCTCTCCAGTATACTGTCTACTTGGGGGAGAATAGTGGTTAGAATGCAGACACCCTAGTTGTTGGTTGAAGTAGCCAGCTTTTTTGGGGCCTAGTATTGCCTGGCAGGGTGATTGATACCTTTTACTGTATAGTGAATTCTACCTGGGACTAGTTCCATAATTTATAAATTTAATCATGAATATCCATGTCTGGCCTGTAAGCCAATGTTTGGTGGTCAGTTCATTCCAGGCCACAATCTTTAAAGTGAAGGTAACTGCAGTTCTCAGGTTGGTAATCTCTGGCAGGATATACCTGTCAAATGGAGATATATGGGTTTTATGTCCACCCTGGTCAGACCCAGTCTCATAGACCTGGGGTGGAGCAATGATCATCTCTGTTCACTTTATGATAATGTGTAGGCCCGTCTGCCAGGCATGCTTTAAATGGTGAGGATCAGAAGAATATTTCCCTCATTTTGCTTCCAAACCCCAGATGAACTGGACTGTAACTTCACCATTCAGCCATAAGTTCATTGTTGTCAAAGAAATCACCCAGTACGAATCTAAACATAAGTCAGGAGGTGTTGATCTGGAAAATGCCCATTACTGTTCCCTCTGTGGTTTGAGACAATTCCCAATCCCAGAGGTAAACATTTTTAGTTGGCCACATAATGGAGTCACCTACCAAGATTCCCAGTATTAGCGCCAGTCTGACTTTGAAGTGCAGATGAGTCACACCTTTAGAGTGCACTGGGGATCATGCATTATCCTTCATTTCTCACCTTTCTCCTGGCTGCTTGGCTGCCTTTAGATGGGAGTGATGGATTTAAGCTCTGGTCCCCACTACTGTGATAGCTGTTGCTGTTGTCACAATCATGGCATACAGCTCCTTCCAGGAAGCTTCCAGCATCTTGCTGGGTAAGGGGCAGACCCACACCAAGTTCCCGGGTTGGAACTTGTGCGAAGGTTCAATCAACGGTGGAGCAGTTGGGGGGGGGGTTGGTGATAGATGACTCCGAATGTCTCAAGATGTCTAGTGCAGTGATTGTAAGGTATTGAAGGAATGATGAGATATTTCAATAATCTGTGGCCTTCCTTTGGCAGAAAGAAGTGGGGGCAATTAGCCAAACATTATTTCAAATTATTTCAGCTTGTCTTGGTATGGGGAGCACCGGATCCTAAAAAGAATAGTAGGGAGCAAGTCAGTCCACCACTCACAAGTTTCTGCCCAGAACTTAACGTTTCTTTAACAGTCCTGTTAGCTCTTTCTAACTGTCCTGAGCTTTGGAGCCTATAAACACAGTGTATTTTCCAATGTAGTCCTAGAATTTCAGCCACATGCTGAGACATTTTGGCCATAAAGGCTGTACCATTGTCAGATGCCAAAGAGGAGGGAAGGCCAAATTGGAGAATGATACCCATTAGTAGCTTCTTAGCTGTTTCTTATGTTACCCGTCCTGAAAGTCTACAAAAACTAGCAAATACCAGTAGCTAAACCTTGTCTGAATAACTTCAGTAAAGTCTAGTTCCCAGTGTTTGCAAGAATGATGTTCCCTTTCTCATACACCCATGAGTGCTGGTTTTCCTCTTCTCAGCTTTACCTGGGCACAGGCAGTACAGCAGCAGGTAATGTGTTCAAGCCTTTTACCTAGGAAGAGTAGGAAGTACCTGCCCCTGATTAATCCCCTTTAATCTGGTTGGTCCCAGGTGTGTGCTGATGACTCTGCAAGCCAGCGCATGGCTCCAGGGTTTCTGGTAGGATGGGTGTCCCCTGGAAGAACGCACCAGTCCTGCTGTCTGGCCCAATTTTCTTCTTTACTGGTGTATGTGGGATATTCCAGCAGGTCTGGTTCTTGCAGGAAAGTGAGAACCAAGGAAGTGCCTAACATTTGTAGTGGCTCCACTGGTTCTGTGGCCACTCTTTTTGCTATGACATTAGCAAATCTGTTGCCTCGGGCTTCAACCAAGTTCTCTTTTTGGTGTCCTAGACAACGGATGATAGCAAGCTTCCACAGCAACCAAATAGCTGCTAGAAGAGCTGAGACCTCTGTTTCTTATGATTTCCCATAGAGGTCAACAGGTTCCATTTCTTGGTACAAGGCACCATGGACATGTGCAGCGGCAAAGGCATATTGCCTCAATAGATAGATGATGGCAGTGTGGCTATTTCCCCATTTTAGAGCCTGAGTCAAGGCTATCAGCTTGGCCTTTTGAGCTGATGTCCCTTGAGGCAGAGATTGGGTCCAGATTACCTATGGATCACTACAGACCCTCCTGCATATCTGACTCCATCTTATACATAACTGCTTCCATAGATGAACAAAGTTGCATCCACCTTCCTGAGGGGGTGGTCTTGGATGTCTGGTCATTACATTGCAGATGGCCGATGATCTGGACAGTCTTGGGCTGGCTGTACTTCAGGGTCAGGCAGGAGGGATGCTGAATTTAATGCTGTAGGTAAAATTTGATCCTGGGTGCAAATAAAGAAGATGCTGCTACTGGGGGTTGGTATGTATTTGACATCCAGAGCCCAGAAGCTCTTGAAGGAGCATTTCAGTGGAGTAGGGAATGGTGACAACCAACTCCTGCCCCATGGTCAGCTTATCAGTTTCCTTTTAGCAATAGTGCTGTGGCAGCAATGGCCCAGATGCAGGGCAGCCATCTTGCTGCAACAGGGTCTAGGCCAGTGAGTTCTCAACCTTCCTAATGCTGTGACTCTTTAATTCAGTTCTTTATGTCATGGTGACCCCCCAACCATAAAATTATTTTCATTACTTAATAACTTTAATTTTGCTACTGTTATTAATCAAAATGTAAATATGTTTTCTGATGGTCTTAGGAGACCCCTGTAAAAGGGTAGTCTGACCCTTGAAGGGGTCACAACTCACAGGCCAAATGCCTTTTCCAGGGTTCCAAAGTCTGACTCAGTACGCCTTTTGTCACTCCATGTAGTTCACCCACAAATAAATGGAAAAGTTTAGCAATGTTAGATAGCCCAAGCACTGGGGCTGACAAGGAGGCTTCCTTTAACTTTTGGAAGACCTCCTTTTCTTTGTCCTTTCTGCTTAGGCTCTAGGCTCTGTTATTTCTTTTATGTCCTAGGCTTTGCTATTTCTACAAAGTTGGGTATCTGCAGTCTCTCCCCTGCCTTATCCTGTGGGTCGGGGATATTCAGAATAGCCTGGATCCTGCTCAAGGGGAGGGTCCTGTTGCTGCCCTCTAAGCAATACCCCAGATAAGTTACCTAACTGGAGCACAATTTGGCCTTTATGGCTGATACATGGTAGCCCAGCTGCTGGAGCATTTCAAGCAGTTCCTTCCTTGGTAGCATGTTGGCATGCTTTAAGAGTGTGTGCAGTGATGAGGAGATAATCCACATACTGCAAGAGGGTGAAGTTTGAGTGCTGTTGGCACTATTCAAGCAGGTCCACACTGAGTTTCATCAGAGTGGGGGAGTTCTTAAAACCCAAAGGTAGTCAAATCCAGGGCAATTGGTTGCTGGAACTCTCCAGGGTCTGTCCATTCAACTGCAAATTAGATTGGCTCACAGGCACCAGAGACAAAGAGAAAAAGGCAACTGTTAGGTCTAAGACACTTTTTCCTGGCCCCAGTAGGCTGATAAAAGTGTGACATTTTGGTACAAGTGTGTAGATAATTTCCACTCTTATTTACTTCCCTCAAATCCTGAACGGGACAAAATAGTCTTCAGTGCCTGGCCTAAAAACAGGGAATAGTGGAGTGTTCCAAGTCAAGTGGCAGGGAACCAAAAATTCCTGCATCTCTAAGGCTGCCTATGCTTTCTAATGCCTGTCTTAGCCTCTCTTGGAGATTGGATATTGTTTTACTTCTACAGATAAGGCTGAACTTGAGTTGAACAATAATCAATGGGAAATAGAAGGCCAGTCCTGGGGAATCGATCTCTGCCCACACTCCAGGGAACTTGAACATTAATTATGTTAGGAGGGGCTCGTACATTCTCAGTTTTTTGTCTATTTGTTATGTGTTTATTCCTTTCTGTCATTTTATATTCTTCTAAGGGGCAAGTTACCAGGACTTCTGAGTATGGACCCTGCAGGTCCAGAGAGCCTTTATTCTCACGTAACGTGCTAATGGCACTGAAGGAACCAGCTTCCCTTTCGGCAGCCATAACAGCCGAACACGTGCTTGCCATAAACCTGCCTTGGTCACTTAGAGGTCAGATGCCTGTCTTGTGACAAGGAACCAATCAAAAGTTAGCTGGTGGCGCTATGCTTTACGACCCTGGGTGTGCTTTACGGACAAGCGCACAGCAATGATGTAGAGAGCATAGCAACCACCCTGGGAGGGCCTATGGGCCATAACAACCAGTTGACCAATCAACACAGGGCAAGCCCTCCAAGGCTGGAGGCACACACAGGTAAGCCTGTGCGTACCCCTAGACACTCCCCTTACGCTGCCCTATAAGATCTTTTGGGAGCCCCTAGGAGCCGTCCTTTCTGGCCATCCGCCATGGCGGGTGGGTGAAAGACCAGAGCTAACATGGGGTTAGCTCGTTAAATTACAATAAAGCCTCGTGCAGTTTGCAGCAAGCTCTCGAATCCGCCTGGTGATTGGGGTGACCGCGAACGTGGCCTGGGACCCCGGATACTTGAGTTTTCAGGGGTCTAACAGCACCAAGTTTTCTTAACAAATGTCTATCACTCAGGGGGTATGGAAAATCTGGCAAAAAAACAAACAAACAAAAAATGAGCCATAGTATTTTGCCCAGGGTTCACTACTCATTTGGAGGTCAAGGCACAGGTGTCAGTTCCTGTGGCCCCTTAGATGGTGGTTCTCTTAGTGACAGGGCCTAGGGGTTGAGTCAGCACTAGATGGATTGCACCCATGTCTACCAGGAATGGGAGAGTTTTGCACCCCATTTTTCCTGTGGTCATTTCTGGGAGCTCACTGGTACAGCACCCAGCCCCATCAATCTGATCTGGTTAGACTGAAGGTCAGCTATTTCCTTGTCTGTGAATCTTTGGCCATGTTGTTTTTCCTATGCCCTTTCTACAATAGGCACACTGGTCCTTCTCCACTCTGGCTCAGAGCTGATTTGGTCCCCTGAGATACTTTTGGCCTTCCTCAGATCCTTCTCTAAGGTTAGCTACTGTTGTCTTGGACAGCCTTCTGTCTGTCTTCTCATCAGGATCTCTACTGAAAAGTCTGCTGAGCTATCTCAACAGCTGTGACCTATTCATTCCTTCAAACCTTATAATTTCTGTAACTTTCTGTAACAATTTGGGGCTGACTGGGTGACAAAAGCAATAATAATAGCCCCCTGCTCTTCTGGGGCACCAGGATCAACAGGAGTGAACTAATGGTAAGACTCTCTGAGATACTCCAGGAACCCAGCAGATCACTGATTTCTCCAATTGCTTCAGATATCTTTGAGGGATTAGTTGCTTTTCAAGCAGCCACTCACTCTCATTCTGGTCAGTGGGGCCTGGCAAGAGGTATACCCCTTACTGTGGTCAGAATTGGGATACTGTTTAGTAAGGTTGAAGGCAGTATTTGATCAGTTTTTTTTTGAATTAAACCCTGTGGGGACTGGGTCCATTGTAGCCATCCTAGTTAGTCTCAGTCATAATCCGATCCCTTTCCTCAGCAGTAAAAATATTATATAAAAGCAGCTTACACTCAGCACAGGTGGGGTGATGGTAAGGAAAACAGGTTTCTAACAGACAAATGAGGGATTAAGATTTCTCAGGAGAAAGGTTCTATAGATCATTGGTTGAAACAGGTACACAGATTAAGAAAAGTCTGAACCTGTATAATGTGAGCACCTTCTTCGGGCAGGGTTGGGAGTTGCCTGAGGAGACATGAAGGGTTCTCACTCAGATGAAGTGTAAAAAAGTCCTGCCAACTTGCAGTATTCAGAGGTGAGAGCAGTTGGAGTTCAGGGCAAAATGAGGTGGAAGGGAGAACAAATGAGGGTCACTCCTTAGGAATAGAGGTGGAGTCCCCTTAGACAATCTGTCAGTGTCACTCCTTACAACTGCAGGTGCAGCCCCTTCAGACAGTCAGCCCGGGAAACTCCTTAGGATAGGAGGATAGGAGGAAACAATTCAGACAGTCAGTAAAGGTCACACATTAGGAATGCATATGGAGACCCCTTAGAGAGACAGTCAGGGTCACCCCTAAGGACAATAGGAGGAATTCCTTCACACAGTCATTCAGGGTTACTCCTTAGGACTGCAGGTGGAGACCCCTTCAGGCAGTCAGTAAGGGTAACTCCCTAAGACTGCAGGTGGAGTTACCTGCAGCCAGTGAGTCAGGGTCACTCCTTAGGACTGCAGGTAGAGTCCCCTTCAGACAGTCACACAGGGTCACTCCTAAAACCTGAAGGTGGAGTCCCCTTCAGACAGTCAGTGAGGGTCACTCCTTAGGACTGCAGGTGTATTCCCCTTCAGACAGTCAGACAGGGTCTCTCCTAAGACCGGAAGGTGTAGACACTTCAGACAGTCAGTCAGGGTCACTCCATAGGACCACAGGTAGAGTCACCTAAGACAGTCAGAAAAGGTCACTCCTAAGTCCTGAAGGTGTAGTCCCCTTCAGACTGTCACTCAGGGTCACACCTTAGGACTGCAGGTGGAGTCCCCTTCACACAATCAGTCATGGTCCCTCCTAAGTACTGAAGGTGTAGTCCCAATTAGACAGTCAGTAAGGGTCACTCCTTAGGAATGTATGAGGATACCCTTCAAACAGTCAGTCAGGGTCACTCCTTAGGACTGCAGGTGGAATCCCATTCTGACAGTCATACGGGGTCACTCCTAAGTCTGATGGTGTAGTCACCTTCAGATTGTCACTCAGTGTCATTCCTTAGGAATGTAGGAGGATACCCTTCAGAGAGTTAGTATGCCTTACTCCTTAGTATTGCAGGTGGAACCCCTTCTACCAGTCAGTCAGGGTCACTCCTTAGGACTGCAGTTGTATTCCCCTTCAGACAGTCAGACATGGTCTCTCCTAAGACCTGTAGGTGGGGTGCCCTTCAGACAGTCAGTCAGGGTCACTCCATAGGACCACAGGTAGAGTCTCCTACAGTCAGAGAATATCACTCCTAAGTCCTGAAGGTGTAGTCTTATTCAGACAGTCAGACAGGGTCAATCCTAAGTCTGAAGGTGTAGTCCCCTTCAGACTGTCACTCAGGGTCAATGCTTAGGACTGCAGGAGGATACACTTCAGACAGTCATTTAGGGTTACTCCTTAGGACTGCCGGTGAAGTCCACTTCTGACAGTCAGTCAGAGTCACTCCTTAGGACTGCGGGTGGAGTCCCCTCAGACAGTCAGACAAGGTCACTTCTAATTCTGAAGGTGTAGTCCCCTTCAGACATTCAGTCAAGGTCTCACCTTAGGACTGTAGGAGGATACAGTTCAGACAGTAAGTCACGGTCATTCCTTAGGCCTCCAGGTGGAGTCCCCTTCAGACAGTCAGGCAAGGTCACTCCTTAGAACTCTATGTGGGGTCCCCTTCAGACAGTCAGTCAGGGTGATTCCTTAGAACTTAGGTGGATTCCTCTTCTGACAGTCAGACAGGGTCACTCCTAAGACTGAAGGTGTAGTCCCCTACATATTGTCACTCAGGATCACTACTAAGGACTGAAGAAGATACACATCAGACAGTTAGATAGGGTTACTCATTAGGACTGCAGGTGTAGTCCCCTTCAGACAGTCAGACAGGGTCACTCCATGGGACTACAGGTAGATTCCCCTTCAGATAGTCAGACAAGGTCACTCCTAAGTCCTGAAGGTGTAGTCCCCTTCTGACAGTCAGTCAGGGTCACTCCTTAGGAATGCAGGTAGAGTCCCCTTCTGACAGTCAGACAGGGTCACTCCTGAGTCTGAAGGTGTAGGCCCCTTCAGATTGTCATTCAGTGTCACTGCTTAGTACTGTAAGAGGATACCCTTCAGACAGTCACTTATGGTTACTCCTTAGGACTGCAGGTGGAGTCCCCTTAAGACAGTCAGAAAGGGTCTCTCCTAAGAACTGAAGGTGGTGTCCCCTTCAGACAGTCAGTCAGGGTCACTCCATAGGACCACAGGTAGAGTCCCATTCAGACAGTCAGTCAAGGTCACTCCTAAGTCCTGAAGGTGTAGTCCACTTCAGACAGTCAGTCAGGGTCACTCCTAAGGCTGAAGGTGCAGACGCTTCACACTGTCACTCAGGGTTACTGCTTAGGTCTGTAGGAGGATACCGTTCAGACAGTCAGTCAGGGTCACTCCTTAGGACTTCAGGTGGAGTCCCCTTTTGTCAGTCAGACAGGGTCACTCTTATGTCTGAAGGTGTAGTCCCCTTCAGATTGTCATTCAGTGTCACTCCTTAGGACAGTAAGAGGATACCCGTCAGACAGTTAGTTAGGGTTACTCCTTAGGAATGCAGGTGGAGTCCCCTTCTACCGGTCAGTGAGGGTCAGTCCTTAGGACTGCAGGTGTAATCCCCTTCAGACAGTCAGACAGGGTCTCTCCTAAGACCTGAAGGTGGTGTCCCCTTCTGACAGTCAGTCAGGGTCACACCTTAGGACTCTAGGAGGATACCCTTCAGACAGTTAGGGTTACTCCTTAGGACTGCAGGTGGAGTCCCGTTCTACCGGTCAGGAAGTGTCACTCCTTAGGACTGCAGGTGTATTCCCCTTCAGACAGTCAGACAGGGTCTCTCCTAAGAACTGAAGGTGGTGTCCCCTTCAGACAGTCAGTCAAGGTCTGAAGGTGTAGTCCACTGCAGACCCTCAGTCAGGGTCACTCATTTGAACTGCAGGTGGAGGTCCCTTCAGACAGTCAGTCAGGGTCACTCCTTAGGACTGTAGGAGGAGTCCCCTTCAGACAGTCAGTCAGGGTCACTCCTTAGGACTGCAGGTGGAGTCCCTTCAGACAATCAGTCAGTGTCACTCCTTAGGAATGCAGGTGGAGTCCCCTTCAGATGTCAGGTTCAGTCCTTAGGACTGCAGGTGGAGTCGCCTTCTGACAGTCAGACAGGGTCACTCCTTATGATGCAGGTGGAGTCGCCTTCTGACAGTCAGACAGGGTCACTCCTTAGGACTGCAGGTGGAGTCCCTTTCAGACAGTCCAACTGGGTCATTCCTAAGTCCTGAAGGTGTAGTCCCCTTCAGACAGTCAGTCAGGTCACTCCTTAGAACTTAGGATGATTCCTCTTCTGACAGTCAGACAGGGTCACTCCTAAGACTGAAGGTGTAGTCCCCTTCATATTGTCACTCAGGGTCAATCCTTAGGACTGAAGAGTATACCCTTCAGACAGTTAGTTAGGGTTAATCATTAGGACTCAAGTTGTAGTCCCCTTCAGACAGTCAGACAGGGTCACTCCACAGGACCACAGGTAGAGTCCCCCTCAGATAGTCAGAGAGGTCACTCCTAAGTCCTGAAGGTGTAGTCCCCTTCTGACAGTCAGTCAGGGTCACTCCTTAGGCCTGCAGGTGGAGTCTGCTTCTGACAGTAAGACAGGGTCACTCATAAGTCTGGAGGTGTAGGCCCCTTCTGACTGTCACTCAGGGCCATTGCTTAGGGCTGTAGGAGGATACCCTTCAGAAAGTCACTTAGGGTTACTCCTTAGGACTGCAGGTGGTGTCCCCTTCAGACAGTCAGTCAGGTTCACTCCATTGGACCACAGGTAGAGTCCACGTCAGACAGGCAGTCAAGGTCACTCCTAAGTCCTAAAGGTGGAGTCACCTTCAGACAGTCAGGGATACTCATTAGGACTGCAGGTGGGTCCCCTTCAGACAGTCAGTTAGGGTCACTCCTTAGGACTGCAGGTAGAGTCCCCTTCTGACAGTCAGACAGGATCACTCCTAAGTGTGAAGGTGCAGTCGCTTCACACTGTCACTCAGGGTTACAGCTTAGGACTATAGGAGGATACCCCTCAGACAGTCAGTCAGGGTCACTCCTTAGGACTTAGGTGGATTCCTCTTCTGACAGTCAGAGATGGTCTCTCCTAAGGCTGAAGGTGTAGTCCCCTTCAGATTATCACTCAGGGTCACACCTTAGGACTGTATGAGGATACCCTTCAGACAGTCAGTCAGGGTCACTCCTTAAGACTTAGGTGGAGTCCCCTTTTGTCAGTCAGACAGGGTCACTCTTATGTCTGAAGGTGTAGTCCCCTTCAGATTGTCATTCAGTGTCACTCCTTAGGACAGTAAGAGGATACCCGTCAGACAGTTAGTTAGGGTTACTCCTTAGGAATGCAGGTGGAGTCCCCTTCTACCGGTCAGTGAGGGTCAGTCCTTAGGACTGCAGGTGTAATCCCCTTCAGACAGTCAGACAGGGTCTCTCCTAAGACCTGAAGGTGGTGTCCCCTTCTGACAGTCAGTCAGGGTCACACCTTAGGACTCTAGGAGGATACCCTTCAGACAGTTAGGGTTACTCCTTAGGACTGCAGGTGGAGTCCCGTTCTACCGGTCAGGAAGTGTCACTCCTTAGGACTGCAGGTGTATTCCCCTTCAGACAGTCAGACAGGGTCTCTCCTAAGAACTGAAGGTGGTGTCCCCTTCAGACAGTCAGTCAAGGTCTGAAGGTGTAGTCCACTGCAGACCCTCAGTCAGGGTCACTCATTTGAACTGCAGGTGGAGGTCCCTTCAGACAGTCAGTCAGGGTCACTCCTTAGGACTGTAGGAGGAGTCCCCTTCAGACAGTCAGTCAGGGTCACTCCTTAGGACTGCAGGTGGAGTCCCTTCAGACAATCAGTCAGTGTCACTCCTTAGGAATGCAGGTGGAGTCCCCTTCAGATGTCAGGTTCAGTCCTTAGGACTGCAGGTGGAGTCGCCTTCTGACAGTCAGACAGGGTCACTCCTTATGATGCAGGTGGAGTCGCCTTCTGACAGTCAGACAGGGTCACTCCTTAGGACTGCAGGTGGAGTCCCTTTCAGACAGTCCAACTGGGTCATTCCTAAGTCCTGAAGGTGTAGTCCCCTTCAGACAGTCAGTCAGGTCACTCCTTAGAACTTAGGATGATTCCTCTTCTGACAGTCAGACAGGGTCACTCCTAAGACTGAAGGTGTAGTCCCCTTCATATTGTCACTCAGGGTCAATCCTTAGGACTGAAGAGTATACCCTTCAGACAGTTAGTTAGGGTTAATCATTAGGACTCAAGTTGTAGTCCCCTTCAGACAGTCAGACAGGGTCACTCCACAGGACCACAGGTAGAGTCCCCCTCAGATAGTCAGAGAGGTCACTCCTAAGTCCTGAAGGTGTAGTCCCCTTCTGACAGTCAGTCAGGGTCACTCCTTAGGCCTGCAGGTGGAGTCTGCTTCTGACAGTAAGACAGGGTCACTCATAAGTCTGGAGGTGTAGGCCCCTTCTGACTGTCACTCAGGGCCATTGCTTAGGGCTGTAGGAGGATACCCTTCAGAAAGTCACTTAGGGTTACTCCTTAGGACTGCAGGTGGTGTCCCCTTCAGACAGTCAGTCAGGTTCACTCCATTGGACCACAGGTAGAGTCCACGTCAGACAGGCAGTCAAGGTCACTCCTAAGTCCTAAAGGTGGAGTCACCTTCAGACAGTCAGGGATACTCATTAGGACTGCAGGTGGGTCCCCTTCAGACAGTCAGTTAGGGTCACTCCTTAGGACTGCAGGTAGAGTCCCCTTCTGACAGTCAGACAGGATCACTCCTAAGTGTGAAGGTGCAGTCGCTTCACACTGTCACTCAGGGTTACAGCTTAGGACTATAGGAGGATACCCCTCAGACAGTCAGTCAGGGTCACTCCTTAGGACTTAGGTGGATTCCTCTTCTGACAGTCAGAGATGGTCTCTCCTAAGGCTGAAGGTGTAGTCCCCTTCAGATTATCACTCAGGGTCACACCTTAGGACTGTATGAGGATACCCTTCAGACAGTCAGTCAGGGTCACTCCTTAAGACTTAGGTGGATTCCTCTTCTGACATTCAGAAAGGGTCTCTCCTAAGTCTGAAGGTGTAGTCCCCTTCAGATTGTCACTCAGGGTCACTCCTTAGTACTGTAGGAGGATACCCTTCAGACAGTCAGTTAGGGTTACTCCTTAGGACTACAGGTGGAGTGCACTTCTTACAGTCACTCAGGATCACTACTAAGTCTGAAGGTGTAGTCCCCTTCAGACTGTCACTCAGGGTCACTCCTTAGGACTGTAGGAGGATACACTTCAGACAGTTAGTAGTGTCACTCCTTATGACTTAGGTGGATTCCTCTTCAGACAGTCAGAGAGGGTCTCTCATAAGTCTGAAGTTATAGTCCCCTTCAAATTGTGACTCAGGGTCTCACCTTAGGACTGTAGGAGGATACCCTTCAGTCTGTCAGTCAGTGTCACTCCTTAAGAGTTAGGTGGATTCCTCTTCTGACAGTCAGACAGGGTCACTCCTAAGTCTGAAGTTGTAGTCCCCTTCAGATTGTCACTCATGGTCACTCCTTTGGACTGTAGGAGGATACCCTTCAGACAGTTAGTTAGGGTTACTCATTAGGACTGTAGGTGTAGTACCCTTCAGACAGTCAGACAGGGTCACACCACAGGATCACAGGTAGAGTCCCCTTCAGACAGTTAGAAAAGGTCACTCCTAAGTCCTGAATGTGTAGTCCCCTTCAGACAGTCAGTCAAGGTCACTCCTAAGTACTGAAGGTAGATTCCCCTTCAAACAATCAGTCAGGGTCACTCCTTTGGACTGCAGGTGGAGTCCCCTTCTGTCAGTCAGACAGGATCACTCCTAAGTCTGAAGGTGTAGTCCCCTTCAGATTGTCACTCATTGTCACTCCTTAGGACTGTAGAAGGATACCATTCAGACAGTCAGTTAGGGTTACTCCTTAGGATTGCAGGTGGAGTGCACTTCTGACAGCCAGTTAGGATCACTTCTAAGTTTGAAGGTGTAGTCCCCATCAGATTGTCACTCAGGGTCACTCCTTAGGATTGTAGGGGGTTTCCCTTCATACAGTCAGTAGGGTCACTCCGTAGGAGTGCAGGTGGAGTCCCCTTCTGACAGTCAGTCAGGGTCACTCCATAGGAACACAGGTAGAGTCACCTTCAGACAGTGAGAGAAGGTCACTCCTAAGTCCTGAAGGTGTAGTTCCCTTCAGACAGTCAGTCAGGGTCAATCCGAAGTCCTGAAAGTGGAGTTCCCTTCACACATTCAGTCAGGGTCACTCCTTAGGACTGCAGGTGGAGTCCCCTTCTTTCAGACAGACATAGTCACTCCTATGTCTGAAGGTGTAGGCCCCTTCAGATTGTCACTCAGTGTCACTCCTTAGGACTGTAGGAGGATAACCTTCAGACAGCTAGTTAGGGTTACTCCCTAGGACTGCAGGTGGACTCCCCTTCTATCAGTCAGTCAGGGTCATTCCTTAGGACTGCAGGTGTATTTCCCTTCACACAGTCAGACAGGGTCTCTCCTAAGACCTGAGGTGGTGCCCCCTTCAGACAGTCAGTCAGGGTCACTCCTTAGGACTGTAGGTGGAGTCCTCTTCTTTCAGTCAGACATAGTCACTCCTATGTCTGAAGGTGTAGTCCCCTTCAGATTGTCACTCAGTGTCACTCCTTAGGACTGTAGGAGGATAACCTTCAGAGAACTAGTTAGGGTTACTCCCTAGGACTGCAGGTGGACTCCCCTTCTACCAGTCAGTCAGGGTCATTCCTTAGGACTGCAGGTGTATTCCCCTTCAGAGAGTCAGACAGGGTCTCTTAAGACCTGAAGGTGGTGTCCCCTTCAGACAGTCATTCAGGTTCACTCCATAGGACCACAAATAGAGTCCCCTTCAGACAGTCAGACAAGGTCACTCCTAGGTCCTGAAGGTGTAGTCACCTTCAGATAGTCATTCAGGGTCACACCTTAAGACTGCAGGTGGAGTCCCCTTCACACAGTCAGTCAGGGTCCCTCCTTAGTACTACAGGTGTATTCCCCTTCAGACAGTCAGACAGGGTCTCTCCTAAGACTTGAAGGTGGTGTCCCCTTCAGACAGTAAGTCAGGGTTACTCCATAGGACCACAGGTAGAGTCCCCTGCAGACAGTTAGTCAAGGTCACTCCTAAGTCCTGAAGGTGTAGTCCCTTCAGTCAGCCAGTCAGGGTCACTCATTAGGACTGCAGGTGGAGTCCCCTTCAGCCAGTCAATAGGGTCACTCCTTAGGACTGCAGGTGGAGTCCCCTTATGACAGTCAGATAGGGTCACTCCTAAGTCTGAAGGTACAGTCACTTCACACTGTCACTCAGGGTTACTGCTTAACTGTGTTACTTCCTAGGACTGCAGGTGGAGTCCCCTTCTGCCAGTCAGTCAGGGTCACTCCTAAGTCCTCAAGGTTTAGACACCTTCAGACAGTCAGTAAGGGTCGCTCCTTAGAACTTAGGTGGATTCCTCTTCTGACAGTCAGATAGTCCCTCCTATGTCTGAAGGTGGAGTCCGCATCAGAGTCAGTCAGAGTCACTCAATAGGACTGCAGGTGGAGTCCCCTTCAGACAGTCAGTCAGGGTCACTCCTTAGGACTGTAGGAGGATACCCTTTGGACAGTCAGTAGGGTCAATCCTTCGGACTGCAGGTGGAGTCCCCTTCAGACAGTCAGTCAGAGTCACTCCTTAGGAGAGTGGCAAGAGTCCCCTTCAGACAGCCAGTCAGGATCTCACCTTAGGACTATAGGAGGAAATATTTCAGACAGTTATTCACAGTCACTCCTCAGGCCTGCAGGTTGAGTGCCCTTCAAACAGTCAGGCAAGGTCACTCCTTAGGACTGTATGTAGGGCCCACTTCAGGCAGTCAGTCAGGGTCACTCCTTAGGACTGCAGGTGTGGACCACTTCTGACAGCCAGTCAGAGTCATTCCTAAGTTCTGAAGGTGTAGTCCCCTTCAGAGAGTCATTAAGGGTCACTCATTAGGAATGTAGGAGGATACCCTTTAGACAGTTAGTTAGGTTTACTCCTTCGGACTGCAGGTGGAGTCCCCTTCACACAGTCAGTCAGGGTAACTCCTTAGGAATGTAGGAGGATACCCTTCAGACAGTCAGTCAGGGTCACTCCTTAGGACGACAGGTGGAATCCCCTTCTGACAGTCAGTCAGGGTCACTCCTTAGGACTTAGGTGGATTCCTCTTCTGACAGTCAGACAGGGTCAATCCTAAGTCTGAAGGTGTAGTCCCCTTCAGATTGTCACTCAGGGTCACACCTTAGGACTGTAGGAGAATACCCTTCAGACAGTTAGTTAGGGTTACTCATTAGGACTCCAGGTGTAGTACCATTCAGTCTCAGATAGTGTCACTCCACAGGACCACAGGTAGAGTCCACTTCAGACAGTCAGACAAGGTCACTCCCAAGTCCTTAAGGTGTATTCCCCTTCAGACAATCAGTCAGGGTCACTCTTTAGGACGACAGGTGGAGTCCCCTTCCGACAGTCAGTCAGGGTCACTCCTTAGGACTGCAGTTGGAGTCCCCTTCTTACCGTCAGACAGGATCACTCCTAAGTCTGAAGTTGTGGTCCCCTTCAGACTGTCACTCAGGTTCACTCCTTAGGACTGCAGGCATATTCCCCTTCAGACAGTCAGACAGGGTATCCCCTAAGATCTGAAGGTGGTGTCCCCTTCAGGCAGTCGGTCAGGGTCACTCCATAGGACCACAGGTAGAGTCCCCTTCTGACAGTCAGTCAAGGTCACTCCTAAGACCTGAAGGTGTTGTCCCCTTCAGACAGTCAGTCAGGGTCACTCCTTAGGACTGCAGGTGTACTCTCCTTCAGACAGTCAGACAGGGTCTCTCCTAAGACCTGAAGGTGTGTCCCCTTCAGACATTCAGTCTGGTTCACTTCTTAGGAATGTAGGAGGATAGCCTTCGGACAGTCACTCAGGTTCACTCCTAGGGACTGTAGGGGCATACCCTTCAGACAGTGGCTAAGGTTACTCCTTAGGCCTGCAGGTGTAATCCCCTTCTGACAGACAGTCAGGGTCACTCATTAGTACCACCAGTAGAGTCCCCTTCAGACAGTCAGTAAGGGTCACTTGTTAGGAATGTAGGAGAATACCCTTCAGGCTGCCAGCCAGGGTCACTCCTTAGGACTGCAGTTCTATTCCACTTCAGACAGTCAGACAGGGTATCTCCTAAGACCTAAAGGTGGGGTCCCCTTCAGACCGTCAGTCAGGATCACTCCAGAGAACCACAAGTAGAGTCCACTACAGACAGTCACTCCTATGTCCTGAAGGTGTAGTCCCTTTCAGACAGTCAGTCAGGGTCACTTTTTAGGATGTAGGACGATACCCTTCAGACAGTCAGTTAGGGTTACTCCTTAGGATTGGAGGTGGATTCCCTTTGTGACAGTCAGTCAGAGTCATTCCTTAGTATTGTGGGTTGAGACCCCTTCTGACAGTCAGTCAGGGTCATTCCTTAGGACTGTAGGAGGATACCCTTCAGACAGTTAGGGTTACTCCTTAGGATTGCAGGTGGAGTCCCCTTCAGACAGTCAGACAGTGTCTCACCTAAGACCTCATGATGGTGTCGCATTCAGACAGTCAGTCAGGGTCACACCATAGGAAGACAGGTAGAGTCCCCTTGAGAGAGTCAGTCAAGGTCACTCCTATGTCCTGAAGGTGTAGTCCCATTCAGACAGTCAGTCAGGTTCACTCATTAGGACTTCAGGTGGAGTCCACTTCAGACAGTCAGACAAGATCACTCCTAAGTCCTTAATGTGTATTCCCCTTCAGTAATCAGTCAGGGTCACTCCTTAGGAATGGAGGTGGAGTCCCCTTCCGACATCAGTCAGGTTAACTCCTTAGGACTGCAGTTGGAGTCCCCTTCTTACCGTCAGAAATGGTCACTCCTAAGTCTGAAGGTGTAGTCCCCTTCAGACTGTCACTCAGGGTCACTCCTTAGGACTGTTGGAGGATACAGTTCAGACAGTCAGTTAGGGTTACTCCCTAGGACTGAAGTTGGAGTCCCCTTCTGTCAGTCAGTCATGGTCACTCCTTAGGACTGCAGGTGTATTCCCCTTAAGACAGTCAGACAGGGACTCTCCTAAGACATGAAGGTGGTGTCCCCTTCAGACATTCAGTCAGGTTCACTCCTTAGGAATGTAGGAGGATAGCCTTCACACAGTCACTCAGGTTCACTCCTAGGGACTGTAGGGGGATACCCTTTAGAAAGTGGGTATGGTTATTCTTTTGGACTGCAGGTGTAATACCCTTTTGACCGACAGTCAGGGTCACTCATTAGGACCACAGGTAGAGTCCCCTTCAGAGAGACAGTCAGGTTCACACCATAGGAGTGCATTTGGAGACCCCTTCTGACAGTTAGTCAGGGTCACTCCTAAGTCCTGAAGGTGTAGTCCCCTTCAGAGAGTCAGTAAGGGTAGCTTCTTAGGAATGTAGAAGGATACCCTTCAGACAATCATTCAGGTTCACTCCTTAGGACTGCAGGTGGAATCCCCTTCAGACATCAGTCAGGTTCACTCCTTAGGACTGCACGTGGAGTCCCATTCTGACAGTCATACAGGGTCACTCCTATGTCTGAAGTTGTAGTCCCCTTCAGACTGTCACTCAGTGTCAGTGCTTAGGACTGTAGGAGGATACCCTTCAACCAGTCAGTTTGGTTCACTCCTTAGGACTGAAGGTGGATTCCCCTTTTGACGATCAGCCAGGGTCACTCCTTATGACTGCCGGTGTATTCCCTTTCAGAGAGTCAGACAGGGTCTCTTAAGACCTGAAGGTGGTGTCCCATTCAGACAGTAAATCAGAGTCTCATCTTAGGTCTGTAGTTGGATACCCTTCAGACAGTCATTTATTGTCAATCCTTAGGACTGCAGGTGTATTCCCCTTCAGACCGTCAGACAGGGTCTCTCCTAATACTGGAAGGTATAGGCCCTTCAGACAGTCAGTCAGCGTCACACCTTAGGACCACAGGTAGAGTCACCTCAGACAGTAAGACAAGGTCACTCCTAAGTCCTGAAGGTGTAGTCCCCTTCAGACAGTCATTCAGGGTCACACCTTAGGACTGCAGGTGGAGTCCCCTTCACACAGTCATTCAGGGTTCCTACTAATTACTGAAGGTGTAGTCCCCATCAGACCATCATGAAGGGTCACTCCTTAGGAATGTAGGAGGATACACTTCAGACAGTCAGACAGGGTCTCTCCTAAGACCTGAAGGTGGTGTCCCCTTCAGACAGTCAGTCAGGGTCACTCCTTAGGACTGCAGGTGGAATCCCATTCTGACAGTGATACACGGTCAATCCTAAGTCTGATGGTGTAGACCCCTTCAGATTGTCACTCAGTGTCATTCCTTATGACTGAAGGAGGATACCCTTCAGACAGTTAGTTCATCTTACTTCTTAGGATTTCAGGTGGAATCCCCTTCTACCAGTCAGTCACGGTCACTCCTTAAAACTGCAGTTGTATTCCCCTTCAGACTGTCAGACAAGGTCTCTCCTAAGACCTGAAGGAGGTGTCCCCTTCAGACAGTCAGTCAGGGTCACTCCATAGGACCACAGGTAGAGTCTTCTACAGACAGTTAGAGAACGTCACTCCTAAGTCCTGAAGGTGTAGTCCCCTTCAAACTGTCACTCAGGGTCACTGCTTAGGGCTGTAGGAGGATACCCTCCAGACAGTTAGTTAGGGTTACTCCTTAGTACTACAGGTGGAGTTCAATTCTGACAGTCAGTCAGAATCACTCCTTAGGAGTGCTATTGGAGACCACTTCTGATAGCCAGTCAGTGTCACTCCTATGTCCTGAAAGTATAGTCCCCTTCACACAGTCAGTAAGGGTCACTCCTTAGGAATGTAGGAGGATAACCTTCAGACACTTAGTCAGGGTCACTCCTTAGGACTGCAGTTGTATTGCCCTTCAGACAGTTAGACTGGGTATGTCCTAAGACCTGAAGGTGGTGTCCCCTTCAGACAGTCAGTCAGTGTCACTCCATAGGACCACAGGTAGAGTTCCCTACAGACAGTCAGAGAAGGTCACTCCTATGTCCTGAAGGTTTATTCCCCTTCAGACATTCAGTCAGGGTCACCTCTTAGGACTGCACGTGGAGTTCTCTTCAGACCGTCAGTTAAGGTCACCCCTTAGGACTGCAGGTGGGGTCCCATTCTGACAGTCAGACAGGGTCACTCCTAAGTCTGAAGGTGTTGTCCCCTTCAGACTGTCACTCAGGGACACTCCTTAAGACTGTATGAGGATACCCTTTTGACAGTCAGTAGGGTCACTCCTTAGGACAGCAGGTAGGGTCCCCTTGTGACGGTCAGTCAGAGTCACTCCTTAGGACTGTGGGTTGAATCCCCTTCAGACAGTCAGACAGGGTCACTCCAAATTCTGAAGGTGGAGTCGCCTTCAGACAGCCAGTCAGTTTCACTCCTTTGGACTGAAGGAGAATACCCTTCAAACAGTTAGTCACGGTCACTCCTTAGGCCTCCAGGTGGATTCCCTTCAGAGAGTCAGACAGTGTCACTCCGTAGGACTGTATGTAGGGTCTCCTTCAGAAAGTCAGACAGGGTCATTCCTTAGGATTGCTATGGAGACCACTTCTGACAGTCAGTCAGGCTCACTCCTACATTCTGAAAGTGTAGTTCCCTTCAGACAGTCATTAAGGGTCACTCATTAGCAATGTAGGAGGATACCCCTCAGACAGTCAGTCAGGGTCACTCCTTTGACTGCAGGTGGAGTCCCCTTCTTTCAGTCAGACAGTGTCACTACTAAGTCTGAAGGTGTAGTCCCCTTCAGATTGTTACTCAGTGTCACTTCTTAGGCCTGTAGGAGGATACCCTTCAGACAGTTATTTAGGGTTATTCCTTAGGATGGCAGGAGGGGTCCCCTTCTACTGGTCAGTCAGGGTCACTCCTTAGGACTGCAGGTGGAGTCCCCATCAGACAGTCAGTCAGGGTCACTCCTTAGGGCTTAGCTGGATTCCTCTTCTGACATTCAGACAGGGTCACTCCTAAGTCTGAAGGTGTAGTCCCCTTCAGATTGTCACTCAGATTTACACCTTAGGACTGTAGGAGGATACTCTTCAGACAGTCAGTCAGGGTCACTCCTTAGGACATAGGTGAATTCCTCTTTTGACAGTCAGACAGGGTCACTCCTACATTTGAAGGTGCACTCACTTTCAGATTGTCACTCAGGGTCATTCCTTAGGACTGTAGGGGATACCATTTAGACAGTTAGTTAATGTTACTCATTACGACTGCAGGTGTATTACCCTTCAGACAGTCAGACAGGGTCACACCACAGGACCACACGTAGATTCCCCTTTAGACAGTCAGACAAGGTCACTCCTAAGTCCTGAAGGTATAGTCCCCTTCAGACAGTCAGTCAGGGTCACTCCTTAGGACTAGAGGTGGAGTCCCCTTCAGATATAAGTCAGGTTCACTCCTTAGGACTGCAGGTGGAGTCCCCTTCTGATCGTCACAGAGAGTCACTCTGAAGTCTGAAGGTGTAGTCCCATTCAGACTGTCACTTAGGGTCACTTCTTAGGACTGTAGGAGGATACTCTTTAGACAGTCAGTTAGGGTTACTCCTTAGGACTGTGGGTAGAGTCCCCTTCAGACAGTCAGACAGGGTCACTCCTAATTCTGAAGGTGGACTCGCCTTCAGACAGCCAGTCAGGGTCTCACCTTAGTACTGTAGGAGGATACCCATCAGACAGTTAGTCACCGTCACTCCTTAGGCCTGCTGGTGTTGTCCCCTTCAGACAGTCAGGCTGGGTCACTCCTTAGGACTGCAGTTGGAGACCACTTCTGACAGTCAGTCATGGTCACTCCTAAGTTGTGAAATTGTAGTCCACTTCAGACATTCATTAATGGTCACTCATTAGGAATTTTGGAAGATACCCTTCAGTCAGTCAGTCAGTCAGTGTCACTCCTTAGGACTTCAGCTGGAGTCCCTTTATGACAGTCTTCAGGGTCATACCATAGGACTGCAGGTGTAGTCCCCTTCAGACAGTCAGTCAGGTCCACTCCTTAGGATTGTAGGTGGAGTCCCAAACTGACAGTCAGTCAGGGTCACTACTTAGGACTGCAGGTGCAGTCCCCTACAGACAGTCAGACATAGTCACTGCACAGGACCACAGGTAGAGTCCCTTTCAGACAGTCAGACAAGGTCACTCCTAAGTCCTGAAGGTGTATTACCCTTTAGACAATCATTCAGGGTCACTCCTTAAGTCTGCAGGTGGAGTACCTTTCAGACATAAGTCAGGTTCACTCCTTAGGACTGCAGGTGGAGTCCCCTTTTGACAATCAGCAGGGTCATTCCTAACTCTGAAGGTTTAGTCCCGATCAGACTGCCACTCAAGGTCACTCCTTAGGAATGTAGGAGGATACCCTTCAGACAGTCAGTTAGGTTCACTCCTTAGGACTGCAGTTAGAGTCCCCTTCTGCCTGTCAGGCAGGGTCACTCCTTATTACTGCAGGTGTATTCACCTTCAGAGAGTCAGACAGGGTCTCCTAAGACCTGAAGGTGGTGACCTTTCAGACAGTCAGTCAGGGTCACTTCATAAGAACACAAGTAGAGTCCCCTTCAGATAGTCAGACAAGTCACTCCTAAGTCCTGAAGGCATATACCCCTTCAGACACTCAGTCAGGGTCACTCATTAATATATGCAGGTGGAGTCCCCTTCAGACAGTCAGTCAGTGTCACTCCATATGACTGCAGCTGGAGTCCCCTTCTGATAGTCAGACAGGGACACTCCTAAGTCTGAAGGTGTAGTCCCCTTCAGACAGTAAGTCAGGGTCTCACCTTAGGACTGTAGGAGGATACCTTTCAGCCCTTTAGTCACGGTCACACCTTAGGCCTCCAGGTGGAGTCTCCTTCAGACAGTAGGTCAGGGTCACTCCTTAGGAATGTAGGAGGATACCCTTCAGACAGTCAGTCAGTGTCAAAACTTAGGACTGCAATTGTATTCCCCTTAAGACATTCAGACAGGGACACTCCATAGGAGCACAGGTAGAGTCACCTCAGACAGTGAGACAAGGTCACTCCTAAGTCCTGAAGGTGTAGTCCCCTTCAGACAGTCATTCAGGGTCATACCTTAGGACTGCATGTAGAGTCCCCTTCAGACAGTCAGTCAGGGTCCCTCCTAAGTACTGAAGGTGTAGTCCCCATCAGACAGTCAGTAAGGGTCACTCCCTAGGAATGTAAGAGGTTACCCTTCAGACTGTCAGTCAGGGTCAATCCTTAGGACTGCAGGTGGAGTCTCGTTCAGACAGTGAGGCAGGGTCACTCCTTAGGACTGCAGGTGGAGTTCCCTTTGGACAGTCACTAGGGTCTATCCTAAGACCTGAAGGGGGTGTCCTCTTCAGACAGTCAGTCAGGGTCACTCCTTAGGACTGCAGGTGGAATCCCATTCTGACAGTCATACACTGTCACTCCTAAGTTTGAAGGTGTAGTCCCCTACAGATTGTCACTTAGTGTCACTCCTTAGGACTGTAGAAGGATACCCTTCAGACAGTTAGTTGGCCTTACTCCTTAGGATAGCAGGTGGAATCACCTTCTACCAATCAGTCAGGGTCACTCCTTAGTATAGTGGGAAATTACCAATACGGAGTCAGGTAGAAATATAAGGGTATTTAATAGGGAAAAGCCTTATTTACAGACCGACCTAGCCAGCTGGCGTGGCAGCAGTCTGTACAGCTAGTCCCAAAGTGAAACCAAAAGAGCAAAGGCAGTCACACTACATCACTCTGACCAAGTCCTCACAAGCGTGGTCAGGCACACCTGTAGCCAGCCCCTAAGTAGGCGTGGCTACAGCTTCCCCTACAGTTCCCCTATTAGTCTAAAAGAGTATTAAAACTTAACAGTTTAAAGTATCCAAAATTAACAATCATAAAGGTTAAATATAAGAAGATACAACAATCTGCTTATGTCACATCCTAACTATCTATTTTAACTAAACCCTAAAGTCATCTGACAGAGGTATCAAAGCCTGAACACCTCGTTCCAATCCCAACCAAAAACAATAGGAAGCTATCCCTAACTAGGTGTATACACTATCCTAAGTGACAACAATGGGGAAAGGGGGCGTGGCATCCTCCAAGTTACTTCCTGCTGAAATGGGACGATGATAGTTATGTGGGGTCCTGTAGGAAGAAAATGTTAGTATAGTGAAAGTCTTGAATGAATTGTATCCAGTCCATGTTAGATGGTATTCACTTGACTGACTATATCGCTTGAAATCCTTAACTTGATTGAAGTCAGTAACCGAACCTTTGGCCGGATTGTCCGTTGAAATGGAGCAAGTTGGATCCAGTGCAGTCGAGGAGGTGTGGCCCATTTTCTTTCCAGAGTGTCCAGTTAGCAGAGAAATGTTTGCTTATGTAGGTACACATGCTGAGGAATGCAATCAGGAGAGCATAAGAATTATGAGAGGGTGTATACCTTGAGAGAAAGATCCAAGAAAAGACAAAGACAGTCCCCCAATTTTTTTTATTCTGTATTACATCAATTGGCTTCTTGATACAACAGAGAAACACTAAAGTTTAGTTAAACACTACGTCACTCTGACAATGCCCTCGAAAGCTTGCAAGGGCGTGGTCAGGAACACAGGTAGCCAGCCCCTAAGTAGGCGTGGCTACAGCTTCCCCTACACCTTAGGACTGCAGTTGTATTCCCTTTCAGACAGTCATACATGGTCTTTCCTAACCTGAAGGTGGTGTCCCCTTCAGAAAGTCAGTCAAGTCACTCCATAGGACCACAGGTAGAGTCTCCTACAGACAGTCAGAGAACGTCACTCCTACGTCCTGAAGGTGTAGTCTTCTTCAGACAGTCAGACAGGGTCACTCCTAAGTATGAAGGTGTAGTCCCCTTCAGATTGTCACTCAGGGTCACTGCTTAGAACTGTAGGAGGATACGCATCATACAGTCAGTTAGGGTTACTCCTTAGGACTGCAGGTGGAGTCCCCTTCTGACAGTCAGTCAGGGTCACTCCTTAGGACTGCAGCTGGAGTCCCCTGCAGTCAGTCAGTCAGGGTCACTCCTTAGGACTTAGGTGGATTCCTTTTCTAACAGACAGACAGGGTCACTCCTTGGTCTTAAGGTGTAGTCCCCTTCAGATTGTCACTGAGGGTCATACCCTAAGACTGTAGGAGGATATCCTTCAGACAGTTAGTTAGGGTTACTCATTAGGACTGCAGGTGTAGTGCCTTCAAACAGTCAGTCATATCACTTCTAAGTCCTGAAGGTGGAGTCCCCTTCAGACAGGCAGTCAGGGTCACTCCTTAGGACTGCAGATGGAGTCCCCTTCAGACAGTCAGTCAGGGTCACTCCTTAGGAATGTAGGAGGATACCATTCAGGCCGTCAGTCAGGGATACTCCTTAGGACTGCAGATGTATTCACTTTCAGAGAGTCAGACAGGGTCTCTTAAGACCTGAAGGTGGTGTTCCTTTCAGACAGTCCGTCAGGGTCACTCCATAGGACCACAAGTAGAGTCCCCTTCAGACAGTCACACAAGGTCATTCCTAAGTCCTGAAGGCATATACCCCTTCAGACAGTCAGTCAGTATCACTCCTTAGGAATACAGGTGAAGTCCCATTCAGACAGTCAGTCAGGGTCAATCCATAGGACTGCAGATGTATTCACCTTCAGACAGTCACACAGCGTCTCCCCTAAGACTTGAAGGTGGTGTCCCATTCAGACAGTCAGACATGGTCACTTCATAGGAGCACAGGTAGAGTCACCTTCAGACAGTCAGAGAAGCTCATTCCTAAGTCCTGAAGGTATAGTCCCCTTCAGACAGTCATTCAGGGTCACTCTTTAAGACTGCAGGTGGTGTCCCCTTCTGACAGTCAGAACTGGTCACTCCTTAGGAATGTAGGAGAATACCATTCAGACAGTCAGTCAGGGTCACTCCATAGGACTGCAGGTGGAATCCCATTCTGACAGTCATGCAGGGTCACTCCTAAGTCTGATGGTGTAGTCCCCTTCAGATTGTCACTCACTGTCATTCCTTAGGACTGTAGAAGGATACTCTTCAGACAATTAGTTGGCCTTACTCCTTAGATTTGCAGGTGGAATCACCTTCTACAAGTCAGTCAGGGTCACTCCTTAGGACTGCAGTTGTATTCCCCTTCAGACAGTCAGACATGGTCTCTCCTAAGACCTGAAGGTGTAGTCCCCTTCAGACTGTCACTCAGGGTCACTGCTTAGGACTGTAGGAGGATACACTTCAGACAGTCAGCTAGGGTTAATCCTTAGGACTGCAGGGGGAGTCCACTCCTGACAGTCAGTCAGAGTCACTCCTTAGGACTGCGGGTGGAGTCCCCTCAGACAGTCAGACAAAGTCACTCCTAATTTTGAAGGTATAGTCACCTTCAGACAGTCAGTCAAGGTCTCACCTTAGGACTGTAGGAGAATACACTTCAGACAGTTAGTCACCGTCACTCCTTAGGCCTGAATGTAGAGTCCCCTTCAGACAGTCAGACAGGGTCACTGCTTAGGACTGCAGGTGGAGTCCCCTTCAGAAGTCATTCAGGATCACTCCTTAGGACTGAAGTTGGAGACCACTTCTGACAGTCAGTCAGGATCACTCCTAAATCCTGAAGGTGGAGTCCCATTCTGACAATCATTCAGGGTCTCTCCTTAGGACTGCAGGTGTATTCCCATTCAGACAGTCAGACATGGTCTCTCCTAAGACCTGAGGGTACAGACCCTTCAGAGAGTCAGTCAGGGTCACTCCGTAAGACCACAGGTAGATTCACCTCAGACAGTCAGACAAGGTCACTTCTAAATCCTGAATGTGTCGTCCCCTTCAGACAGTCAGTCAGGGTCCCTCCTAAGTACTGAAGGTGTAGTCCCCATCAGACAGTCAGTAAGGGACACTCCTTAGGAATGTAGGAGGATACCCTTCAGACAGTCAGTCAGGGTCATTCCTTAGGACTTCAGGTGGAGTCCCCTTTAGACAGTGAGGCAAGGTCACTCCTTAGGACTGCAGGTGGAGTTCCCTTTTGACAGTCACTAGGGTCTATAATAAGACCTGAAGGTGGTGTCCTTTTCAGACAGTCAGTCAGGGTCACTCCTTAGGACTGCAGGTGTAAACCCATTCTGACAGTCATGCAGGGTCACTCCTAAGTCTGATGGTGTAGTCCCCTTCAGATTGTCACTCACTGTCATTCCTTAGGACTGTAGAAGGATACACTTCAGACAGTTAGTTGGCCTTACTCCTTAGATTTGCAGGTGGAATCACCTTCTACAAGTCAGTCAGGGTCACTCCGTAGGACTGCAGTTGTATTCCCCTTCAGACAGTCAGATATGGTCTCTCCTAAGACCTGAGTGTACAGACCCTTCAGACAGTCAGTCAGGGTCACTCCACAGGACCACAGGTAGAGTCACCTGAGACAGTCAGACAAGGTCACTCCTAAATCCTGAAGGTTCGTCCCCTTCAGACAGTCAGTCAGGGTCCTTCCTAAGTACTGAAGGTGTAGTCCCCATCAGACAGTCAGTAAGGGACACTCCTTAGGAATATAGGAGGACACCCTTCAGACAGTCAGTCAGGGTCATTCCTTAGGACTTCAAGTGGAGTACCTTTCAGACAGTGAGGCAGGGTCACTCCATAGGACTGCAGGTGGAGTTCCCTTTTGACAGTCACTAGGGTCTATAATAAGTCCTGAAGGTGGTGTCCTCTTCAGACAGTCAGCCAGGGTCACTACTTAGGACTGCAGGAGGAATCCCATTCTGACAGTCATGCAGGATCACTCCTAAGTCTGATGGTGTAGTCCCATTCAGACTGTCATTTACTGTCATTCCTTAGTACTGTAGAAGGATAACCTTCAGATTGTTAGTTGGCCTTACTCCTTAGGATTACAGGTGGAATCCCCTTCTACCAGTCAGTCAGGGTCACTCTTAGGACTGCAGTTGTATTCCCCTTCAGACAGTCAGACATGGTCTCTCCTAAGTCCTGAAGGTGTAGTCCCCTTCAGACTGTCACTCAGGGTCACTGTTTAGGACTGTAGGAGGATACACTTCAGACAGTCAGCTATGGTTAATCCTTAGGACTGCAGGGGGAGTCCACTTCTGACAGTCAGTCAGAGTCACTCCTTAGGACTGCAGGTGGAGTCCCCTCATACAGTCAGACAAGGTCACTCCTAATTTTGAAGGTATAGTCCCCTTCAGACAGTCAGTCAAGGTCTCACCTTAGGACTGTAGGAGAATACACTTCACACAGTTAATCACGGTCACTCCTTAGGCCTGAGGGTGGAGTCCCCTTCAGACAGTCAGACAGGGTCACTGCTTAGGACTGCAGGTGGAGTCCCCTTCAGAAGTCATTCAGGCTCACTCCTTTGGACTGCAGTTGTATTCCCCATCAGACAGTCAGACAGGGTATCTCCTAAGACCTGAAGGTGGTGTCCCCTTTCAGTCAGGGTCACTCCATAGGACCACAGTTAGAGTCCCCTACAGACAGTCAGAGAAGGTCACTCCTAAGTCCTTAAGGTGTAATCCCATTCAGACAGTCAGTCAGGGTCACTTCTTAGGACTGTAGGAGGATACCCTTTAGACAGTCAGTTAGGATTACTCCTTAGGACTGCAGGTGGAGTTCCCTTCTATGTCAGACAGGGTCACTCCGAAGTCAGAATGTGTAGTTCCCTTCAGACTGTCACTCAGGATCACTCCTTAGTGCTGTAGGAGGATACCCTTCTGACAGTCAGCTGGGTTACTACCTCGGACTGCAGGTGTAGTCCCCTTCAGAGAGTCAGTCAGGGTCACTCCTTAGGACTGTAGAAGGATACCCATCTGACAGTCAGTTAGGGTTCCTCCTTAGGACTGCAGGTGGTGTTCCCTACTATCAGTCAGTCAGGGTCACTCCGTAGGACTGTAGGTGGTGTCCTCTTCAGATAGTCAGGCAGGGTCACTTCTTAGGACTGTAGGGGGATACCCTTCAGACAGTCAGTAGGTTTACTCCTTAGGACTGCAGGTGGAGTCTCCTGTAGGGAGCCGTCCCTGCATTCTCCATTACAAGATGGCACCTGCATCCAGCAGGCACCAAATGTAAAGTTAATGCGCGCAGGCGCTGGGTAACTTTCGATTCCTTGATCTCTGCCTCGTGTCGTCATATGGTCTGATGAGCTACAGCCAATCATAGGGTGACACGTCCCGGGCGGCGGTTGCCAGCCTTTATTAGGGGATGGGATTCTTGGCTCGGGGTCTCCGCTTTTGTAAGCTTATGCTCTTCTCTCTCAAGACGCATAAAGCTTTACTGCAGAAGGATCCGAGTGTCCTGTGTTGTTCTTGCCGGCAAGACAGTCGCGAGGGACAGTCTCCTACTGAGAGTCAGTCAGGGTCACTCCTTGGGACCACAGGCAGAGTCCACTTCAGACACTCAGTCAGGGTCACTGCTTAGGACTGCAGTATGAGACCACTTCTGACAGTCATTCAGGATCAATCCTAAGTCCTGACGGTGTATTAACATTCAGACATTTGGTAAGGGTCACTCATGTGGAATGTAGGAGGATACCCTTAAGACAGTCATTCAGGGTCACTCCTTAGGACTCCAGGTGGTGTCCCCTTCAGAGAGTCAGTCAGGGTCACTCCTAAATTGTGCAAGTGTAGTTCCCTTCAGAAAGTCATTAAGGATAACTTATTAGGAATGTGGAGGATACCCTACAGACAGTCAGTCAGGGTCAATCCTTGGGATGGCAGGTAGAATCCCCTACAGACAGTCAGAGAAATTCACTCCCAAGTCCTTAAGGTGTAATCCCTTTCAAAAAGTAATTCAGGGTCACTTTTTATGACTGTAGGAGGATACCATTTAGACAGTCGGTTAGGATTACTCTTTAGGACTGCAGGTGGTGTCCCCTTTAGAGAGTCAGTCAGGGTTATTCCTTAGGACTGTAGAAGGATACCCATCTGACAGTCAGTTAGGGTTACTCATTAGGAATGCAGGTGGTGTAATCACTATCAGTGAGTAAGGGTTACTCCTTAGGACTGTACGTGGTGTTCCCTTCAGACATTCAGACAGGGTCACTCCATAGGAATGTCAGAGGATGCCCTTCAGACTGTCAGCGTGGGTCACTCCTTAGGACTGTAGGTGGAGTCCTCTTCAGACAGTCAGTCAGGGTAACTCCTTGGGGCCACAGGCATAATAGTCTTCAGACACTCAGTCAGGGTCACTGCTTAGGAATGCAGTTGGTGACCACTTCTGACAGTCATTCTGGGTCACTCCTAAGTCCTTACATTGTATTAACCTTCAGACATTCAATAAGGGTCACTCATATAGAATGTAGGAGGATACCCTTAAGACAGTCAGTCAGGGTCACTCCTCAAGTTTGAAAGTGTAGTTCCCTTCAGAAAGTCATTAAGGGTAACTTATTAGGAATGTGGAGGATACGCTTCAGACACTCAGTCAGGGTCACTACTTGGAACAGCAGGTAGAATACTCTACAGACATTCAGAGAAAGTCACTCCCAAGTCCTTAAGGTATAATCCCCTTCAGACAGTAATTCAGGGTCACTTCTAATGACTGTAGGAAGATACCATTTAGACAGTCGGCTAGGATTACTCCTTAGGACTGCAGGTGGTGTCCCCTTCAGAGAGTCAGTCAGGGTCAATCCTTAGAATGGAAGAAGGTTACCCAACTGACAGTCAGTTAGGCTTACCCATTAAAACTGCAGATGGTGTCCCCTACAATCAGTCTGTCAGGGTCACTGCTTAGGACTGCAGGTGGTGTCCCATTCAGACAGTCAGACAGGGTCACCCCATAGGAATGGAGAAGGATATCCGTCAAACACTCAGTCAGGGTCACTGCTTAGGACTGAAGTTGGAGACCACTTCTGACAGTCAGTCTGGGTCACACCTTAGGACTGCAGGCGGTGTCCCCTTCAGAGAGTCAGTCAGGGTCCATCCTAAGGACTGTAGAAGGATACCCACCTGACAGCCAGTTAGGGTTACTCATTAGGACTGCAGGTGGTATCCCCTACTATCAGTCAGTCAGGGTCACTCCTTAGTACTGTAGGTGGTGTGCTCTTCAGACATTCAGACAGGGTACACTCCATAGGAATGTAGGAGGATACCCTTCAGAGAGTCAGTCAGGATCACTTCTTAGGACTGTAAGTGTTGTGCACTTCAGACAGTCAGTCATGGTCACTTCTCGGGACTGTAGGGAGATACCCTTCAGACAGACAGTAGGATTACTCCCTAGGAATACAGGAGGAGTCTGCTACTGACAGTCGAGGTCACTTCTTGGGATTGCAGTTGGAGACCACTTCTGACAGTCATTAGGGTCACTCCAAAGTCCTGACTGTGTATTCCCCTTCAGACATTCAGTAAGTGTCACTCATGTGGAATGAAGGAGGATACCCTTCAGACAGTTATTCAGGGTCACTCCTTAGGACTGCAGGTGGTGTCCTCTTTAGAGAGTCAGTCAGGGTCCCTCCTTAGGACTGTAGAAGTATAGCCATCTGACAGCCAGTTAGGGTTACTCATTTAGGACAGCAGGTGGTGTCCCCTAGTATCAGTCAGTCAGGGTCACTCCTTAGGACGCTATGTGGTATTACCTTCCGACATTCAGACAGGGTCACTCCATAGGAATGTAGGAGGATACCCTTCATACATTCATTGAGGGTCACTCCTTAGGACTGTAGGTAGTGTCCTCTTCAGACAGTCAGTAAGGGTCACTCCTTGGGTCCACTGGCACAATCATCTTCAGACACTCAATCATGGTCACTGCTTAGGACTGCAGTTGGAGACCACTTCTGTCAGTCAGTCAGGGTCAATCCTAAGTCCTGAGGGTGTGTTAACCTTCAGACAATCAATAAGGGTCACTCATGTAGAATGAAGGAGGATACCCTTTAGACAGTCAGTTAGGGTCACTCCTTAGGACTGCAGGTGGTGTCCCCTTCAGAGTGTCAGTCAGGATCACTCTTTAGGACTGTAGAAGGATACCCATCTGACAGTCAGTTAGGGTTACTCATTAGGACTGCAGGAGGAGTCTCCTACTGAGAGTCAGTCAGGGTCACTCTTTGGGACCACAGGCAGAGTCATCTTCAGACACTCAGTCAGGGTCACCTCTTAGGACTGCAGTTGGAGACCACTTCCTGCACTCAGTCAGGGTCACTCCTAAATTGTGAAAGTGCAATACCCTTCAGACAGTCTTTAAGGGTCACTCGTTAGGAATGTTGGAGGATACACTTCAGACAGTTAGTCAAGGTCAGTATTTGGCGTGCTGGTATAGTCACCTTTGGACAGTCAGGGAGGATCACTCCTTAGGACTGCAGTTGGATGCCACTTCTGACAGTCAGTCAGGGTCACTCCTTAGAACTGCAGGTGGTGTCCACTTCAGAGAGTCAGTAAGGGTCACTACTTGGGACTGCAGTTAGAGACCACTTCTGACAGTCATTCAGGGTCACACCTTAGGACTGCAGGTGGTGTCCCCTTCAGAGTCAGTCAAGGTCAATCCTAAGGACTGTAGAAGGATACCCATCTGACTGTCAGTTAGGGTTACTCATTAGGACTGCAGGTGGTGTCCCCTACTATCTGTCAGTCAGGGTCACTCCTTAGGACTGCAGGTGGTTTCCCCTTCAGACAGTCAGTCAGGGTCACTCCTTAGTACTGCATTTGGAGACCACTTCTAAAAGTCAGTCGCGGTCACTCCTATGTCCTGACAGTGTATTCCCCTTCTGACATTCAGTAACTGTACCTCATGTGGAATGTAGGAGGATACCCTTCAGACAGTCTGTCAGGGTCACTCCTTAGGACTGCACATGGTGTCCCCTTCAGAGAGTCAGTCAGGGTCACTCCTTAGGACTATAGAAGGATACCCATCTGACAGTAAGTTAGGGCTACTCATTAGGACTGCAGGTGGAGTCGCCTACTATCAGTCAGTCTGGGTCACTCAGTAGGACTGCAGGAGGTGTCCCCTTCAGACAGTCAGACAAGGTCACTCCATAGGAATGTAGGAGGATACCCTTTAGACAGTCAGTCAGGGTCACTCCTATGTCCTGACAGTGTATTCCCCTTCAGACATTCAGTAACTGTACCTCATGTGGAATGTAGGAGGATAGACAGTCTGTCAGGGTCACTCCTTAGGACTGCACGTGGTGTCCCCTTCAGAGAGTCAGTCAGAGTCACTCCTTAGGACTGAAGAAGTATACCCATCTGACAGTCAGTTAGGGTTTCTCATTAGGACTGCAGGTGGTGTCCCCGACTATCTGTCAGTCAGGGTCACTCTTTAGGACAGTAAGTGGTGTGCTCTTCAGACAGTCAGTCATGTTCACTTCTCAGTACTGTAGCCAGATACCCTTCAGAAAGTCAGTATGGTAACTCCCTAGGATTACAGGAGGAGTCTGCTACTGACAGTCAGTCAAGGTCACTTTTGGGACTGTAGTTGGAGACCACTTCTGACAGTAATTCAGGGTCACTCCGAAGTCCTGACTGTGTATTCCCCTTCAGACATTCAGTAAGTGTCACTCATGTGGAATGAAGGTGGATACCCTTCAGACAATTATTCAGGGTCACTCCTTAGGACTGCAGGTGGTGTCCTCTTTAGAGAGTCAGTCAGGTTCCCTCCTTAGGACTTTAGAAGGATAGCCATCTGACAGTCAGTTAGGGTTACTCATTAGGACTGAGGTGGTGTCCCCTAATATCAGTCAGTCAGGGTCACTCCTTAGGACTGTATGTGGTGTTACATTCAGACATTTGGACATGGTCACTCCATAGGAATGTAGGAGGATACTCTTCAGACAGTCAGTGAGGGTCACTCCTTAGGACTGTAGGTGGTGTCCTCTTCAGACAGTCTGTCAGGGTCAATCCTTGGGTCCACAGGCACAATCATCTTCAGACACTCAGTCAGGGTCACTGCTTAGGACTATAGAAGGATACCAATCTGAGGGTCAGTTAGGGTTACTAATTAGGACTGCAGGTGGCGTCCCCTACTATCAGTCAGTCTGGGTCACTCCATAGGACTGCAGGAGGTGTCCCCTTCAGACAGTTAGACAAGGTCAATCCATAGGAATGTAGGAGGATAACCTTTAGACAGTCAGTCAGTGTCACTCCTAGGACTGCAGGTGGAGTCTGCATCAGTCAGTCAGGGTAACAGTTAAGTTGTGAAGGCGTAGCTAACTTCACACAGTCAGTAAGGTTCACTCCATAGGAATGTAGGAGGATACCCTTGAGACAGTCATTCAGGGTCACTCCTTAGGACTGTAGTTGGTGTCCTCTTCAGACACTCAGTCAGGGTCTCTTCTTAGGACTGTATGGGGATACCCTTCAGACAGTCATTAGGGTTACTCCTTAGGACTGGAGGTGGAGTCTCTAACTGAGAGTCAGTCAGGGTCACTCCCTGGGACACAGGCAGAGTCCTCTTCAGACACTCAGTCAGGGTCACTGCTAAGGACTGCAGTTCGAGGCCACATCTGACAGTCAGTCAGGGTCACACCTTAGGACTGCATGTTGTGTCCGCTTCAGAGAGTCAGTCAGGGTCAATCCTAAGGACTGTAGAAGGATACCCATCGGACAGTCAGTTAGGGATATTCATTAGGACTGCAGGTGGTGTCCACTACTATCTGTCAGTCAGGGTTACGCCATAGGACTGCAGGTGGTTTCCCCTTCAGACAGTCAAACAGGGTCACTCCATAGGAATGTAGGAAGATACCCTTTACACAGTCAGTCAGGGTCACTCCTCAGGAATGTAGGTGGTGTGCTCTTCAGACAGTCAGTCAGGGTCACTGATTAGAGCTGTAGGGGAATACCCTTCAGACAGTCAGTAGGGTTACTCCTAAGGACTGCAGGTGGAGTCTGATACTGACAGTCAGTCAGGGTCACTTCTTGGGACTGCATTTGGAGACCACTTCTGACAGTCAGTCAAGGTCACTCCTAAGTCCACACAGTGTATTCCCCTTCAGACATTCAGTAATTGTCACTCATGTGGAATGTAGGAGGATACCATTCAGACAGTCAGTCAGGGTCACTCCTTAGAACTGCAGGTGGTGTCCCCTTCAGAGAGTCAGTCAGGGTCACACCTTAGGACTGTAGAAGGATACCCATCTGACAGTCAGTTAGGGTTACTCATTAGGATTGCAGGTGGAGTTCCCTACTATCTGTCAGTCTGGGTAACTCGGTAGGACTGCAGGAAGTGTCCCCTTCAGACAGTAAGAAGGTCACTCCATAGGAATGTAGGAGGATACCCTTTAGACAGTCGGTCAGGGTCACTCCTTAGGACTGCATTTGGAGCAAACTTCTGACAGTCAGTCAGCATCACTCCTATGTCCTGACGGTGTATCCCCCTTCAGACATTCAGTAAGGGTCACTCATGTGGATTGTAGGAGGATACCCTTCAGACAGTCTGTCAGGGTCACTCCTTAGGACTGCACGTGGTGTCCCCTTCAGAGAGTCAGTCAGGGTCACTCCTTAGGACTGTAGAAGGATACCCATCTGACAGTCAGTTAGGGTTACCCAATAGGACTGCAGGTGGAGTCCGCTAATATAAGTAAGTCTGGGTCACTCCATAGGATTGCAGGAGGTGTCCCCTTCAGACAGTCAGACAAGGTCATTCCATAGGAATGTAGGAGGATACCTTTTAGACAGTCAGTTAGGGTCACTCCTTACGACTGCAGGTGGTGTCCCCTTCAGAGTGTCAGTCAGGGTCAATCGTAAGGACTGTAGAAGGATACCCATCTTACAGTCAGTTAGGGTTATTCATTAGGACTGCAGGTGGTGTCCCCTACTATCTGTCAGTAGGGTCACTCCTTAGGACTGCAGGTGGTTTCCCCTTCAGACAGTCAGACAGGGTCACTCCATAGGAATGTAGGAGGATACCCTTTACACAGTCAGTCAGGGTCACTCCTTAGGTGGTGTGCTCTTCATACAGTTAGTCAGGGTCAATTCTTCGAGCTGTAGGGAGATACCTTTCAGGCAGTCAGTAGGGTTACTACTCAGGACTGCAAGTGAAGTATGCTATTGACAGTCAGTCAGGGTCACTTCTTGGGACTGCATTGGGATACCATTTCTGACAGTCAGTCAAGGTCACTCCTAAGTCCTGACAGTGTATTGTCCTTCAGACATTCTGTAATTGTCACTCATGTGGAATGTAGGAGGATACCATTCAGACAGTCAGTCAGGGTCACTCCTTAGAACTGCAGGTGGTGTCCCCTTCAGACAGTCAGTCAGGGTCACACCTTAGGACTGTAGAAGGATACCCATCTGACAGTCAATTAGGGTTACTCCATAGGACTGCAGGAGGTGTCCCCTTAAACAGTCAGACAAGCTCACTCCATAGGTATGTAGGAGGATACCCTTTAGACTGTCAGTCAGGGTCACTCCTTAGGACTGCATTTGGAGACCACTTCTGACAGTCAGTCAGGGTCACTCCTATGTCCTGACAGTGTATTCCCCTTCAGACATTAGGTAACTGTCACTCATGTGGATTGTAGGAGGATAACCTTCAGACAGTCTGTCAGGCTCACACCTTAGGACTGCACGTGGTGTCCCCTTCAGAGAGTCAGTCAGGGTCTCTCCTTAGGACTGAAGAAGGATACCAATACGACAGTCAGTTAGGGTCACTCCATAGGACTGCAGGAGGTGTCCCCTTAAACAGTCAGACAAGGTCACTCCATAGGTATGTAGGAGGATACCCTTTAGACAGTCAGTTAGGCTCACTCCTTAGGACTGCAGGTGGTGTCCCCTTCAGAGAGTCAGTCAGGATCACTCTTTAGGACTGTAGAAGGATAGCCATCTGACATTCATTTAGGGTTACTCATTAGGACTGCAGGTGGAGTCTCCTACTGAGAGTCAGTCAGGGTCACTCCTTGGGGCCACAGGTAGAGTACTCTTCAGACACTCAGTCAGGGTCACTGCTTAGGACTGCAGTTGGAGACCACTTCCTGCACTCGTTCAAGGTCACACCTAAATTGTGAAAGTGCAATAGCCTTCAGACAGTCTTTAAGGGTCACTCATTAGGAATGTTGGAGGATACCTTTCAGACAGTTAGTGAAGGTCACTATTTGGCGTGCACGTATAGTTACCTTCAGACAGTCAGGCAGGATCCTCCTTAGTACTGCAGTTGGAGGCCATTTCTGACAGTCAGTCAGGGTCACTCCTAAGTCCTGATGGTGTATCCCCCTTCAGACATTCAGTAAGGGTCACTCAATTGGAATGTAGGATGATACACTTCCGACAGTCTGTCAGGGTCACTCCTTAGGAATGCAGGTGGTGTACCCTTCAGAGAGTCAGTCAGGGTCTCTCCTTAGGACTGAAGAAGGATACCAATCCGACAGTCAGTTAGGGTTACTCATTAGGACTGCAGGTGGAGTCCCCTACTATCAGTCAGTCTGGGTCACTCCGTAGGACTGTAGGAGGTGTCCCCTTCAGACAGTCAGACAAGGTCAATCCATAGGAATGTAGGAGGATACCCTTTAGACAGTCAGTCAGGGTCACTCCTAGGAGTGCAGGTGGAGTCCGCATCAGTCAGTCAGGGTAACAGTTAAGTTGGGAAGGCGTAGTTACCTTCACACAGTCAGTAAGGTTCACTCCATAGGAATGTAGGAGGATACCCTTGAGACAGTCATTCAGGGTCACTCCTTAGGACTGTAGTTGGTGTCCTTTTCAGACAGTCAGACAGGGTCACTTCTTAGGAATGTAGGGGGATACCCTTCAGACAGTCAGTAGGGTTACTCCTTAGGACTGGAGGTGGAGTCTCCCACTGACATTCAGTCAGGGTCACTCCTTGGGAATACAGGCAGAGTCCTCTTCAGACACTCAGTCAGGGTCACTGCTTAGGACTGCAGTTGGAGACCACTTCTGACAGTCAGTCAGGGTCACTCCTTAGGACTGCAGGTGGTTTCCCCTTCAGACAGTCAGACAGGGTCACTCCATAGGAATGTAGTAGGATACCCTTTACACAGTCAGTCACGGTCACTCCTTAGGAATGTAGGTGATGTGCTCTTCAGACAGACAGTCAGGGTCACTTCTTAGAGCTGTAGCGGGATACCTTTCAGACAGTCAGTAGAGTTACTCCTCAGGACTGCAGGTGGAGTATGCTACTGACAGTCAGTCAGGGTCACTTTTGGGACTCCATTTGGAGACCACTTCTTAGAGTCAGTCAAGGTCACTCGAAAGTCCTGACAGTGTATTCCCCTTCAGACATTCGGTAAATGTCACTCATGTGGAATGTAGGAGGATACCGTTCAGACAGTCAGTCAGGGTCACTCCTTAGAACTGCAGGTGGTGTCCCCTTCAGAGAGTCAGTCAGGGTCACTCCTTAGGACTGTAGAAGGATACCCATCTGACAGTCAGTTAGGGGTACTCATTAGGACTGCAGGTGGAGTCCCCTACTATCAGTCAGTCTGGGTCACTCGGTAGGACTGCAGGAGGTGTCCACCTCAGAGAGTCAGACAAGGTCATTCCATAGGAATGTAGAGGGATACCCTTTAGACAGTCAGTCAGGGTCACTCCTTAGTCCTGCATTTGGAGACCACTTCTGAAAGTCAGTCGGGGTACTCCTTAGAACTGTAGAAGGATACCCATCAGACAGTCAGTTAGGGTTACTCATTAGGACTGCAGGTGGAGTCACCTTCAGACAGTCAGACAAGGTCACTCCATAGGAATGTCGGAGGATCCCCTTTAGACAGTCAGTTAGGGTTACTCCTTAGGACTGCAGGTGGAATATCCTACTGACAGTCAGTCAGGGTCACTCCTTGGACCACAGGCAGAGTCCTCTTCAGAAACTCCGTCAGGGACACTACTTAGGACTGCAGCTGGTGACCACTTCTGACAGTCAGTCAGGGTCAGACCTTAGGTCTCAGGTGGTGTCCCCTTATATCAGTCAGTCAGGGTCACTACTTACGACTGCAGGTGGTTTCCCCTTATGACAGTCAGACAGAGTCACTCCATAGGAATGTAGGAGGATACCCTTTACACAGTCTGTCAGGGTCACTCCATAAGAATGTAGGTGGTGTGCTCTTCAGACAGTCAGTCAGCATCACTTCTTAGAGCTGTAGGGGGATACCTCTCAGACAGTCAGTAGTGTTACTACTCAGGACTGCAATTGGAGTCTACTACTGACAGTCAGTCAGGGTCACTTCTTGGGACTGCAATGGAGACAAATTCTGACAGTCAGTCAAGGTCACTCGTAAGTCCTGACAGTGTATTCCCCTTCAGACATTCAGTAATTGTCACTCATGTGGAATGTAGGAGGATACCCTTTATACAGTCAGTTAGGGACACTCCTTAGAACTGCAGGTGGTGTCTTCTTCAGAGTGTCATTCAGGATCATTCCTTAGGACTGTAGAAGGATAACCATCTGACAGTGAGTTAGGGATACTCATTAGGACTGCAGGTGGAGTCCCCTCTTATCAGTCAGTCTGGGTCACTCCGTAGGACGGCAGGATGTGTCCCCTTCAGATAGTCAGACAAGGTCACTCCATAGGAATGCAGGCGGATACTCTTTAGACAGTAAGTCAGGGTCACTCCTTAAGAATGTAGCGGGTGTCCTCTTCAGACAGTCATTCAGGGTCACTTCTTAGGAATGTAGGGGGATACCCTTCAGACAGTCAGTAGGGTTACTCCTTAGGACTGCAGGTGGAGTCTCCTACTGACAGTATGTCAGGGTCACTCCTTAGGACTTCAGGTGGTGTCCCCTTCAAAGAGTCAGTCAGGGTCACTCCTTAGGACTGTAGAAGGATACCATTCCGACAGTCAGTTAGGGTTACTCATTAGGACTGCAGGTGGAGTCCCCTATTATCAGTCAGTCTGGGTCACTCTGTAGGACTGCAGGAGGTGTCCCCTTCAGACAGTCAGACAAGGTCAATCCAAAGGAATGTAGGAGGATACCCTTTAGACAGTCAGTCAGTGTCACTCCTTAGAACTGCAGGTGGTGTCCCCTTCAGAAAGTCAGTCAGGGTCACTCTTTAGGACTGTAGAAGGATACCCATCTGACAGTCAGTTAGGGTTACTCATTAGGCCTGCAGGTGGAGTCCCCTACTATCAATCAGTCTGGGTCACTCTATAGGACTGCAGCAGGTGTCCCCTTCAGACAGTCAGACAAGGTCACTCCATAGGAATGCAGGAGGATAACCTTTAGACATTCAGTCAGAGTCACTCCTTAGGACTGTAGCTGGTGTCCTATTCAGTCAGTCATTCAGGGTTGCTTCTTAGGAATGTAGGAGGATACCCTTCAGATAGTCATTAGGGGAACTCCGTAGGACTACAGGTAGAGTCTCCTACTGACAGTCAGTCAGGGTCACTCCTTGGGACCACAGGCAGAGTCCCCTTCAGACACTCAGTCAGGGTCACTTCTTAGGACTGCAGCTGGAGACCACTTCTGACAGTCAGTCAGGGTCACAGCTTAGGACTGCAGGTGGTGTCCCCTAATATCAGTCAGTCAGGGTCACTCCTAAGGACCGCACGTGGTTTCCCCTTCAGACAGTCAGACAGGGTCACTCCGTAGTAAGGTATGAGGATACCCTTTAAACAGTCAGTCTGGGTCACTCCTTAGGAATGTAGGTGGTGTGCTCTTCAGACAGTCAGTAAGGGTCACTTCTTAGTGCTGTAGGGGGATACCCTTCAGACAGTCAGTAGTGTTACTCCTCAAGACTGCAATTGGAGTCTGCTACTGACAGTCAGTCAGGGTCACTTCTTGGGACTGCATTTGGAGACCAATTCAGACAGTCAGTCAAGGTCACTCGTAAGTCCTGACAGTGTATTCCCCTTCAGATTTCAGTAATTGTCACTCATGTGGAATGTAGGAGGATACCCTTTAGACAGTCAGTTAGGGACACTCCTTAGAACTGCAGGTGGTGTCCCCTTCCGAGAGTCAGTCAGGATCACTCTTTAGGACTGTAGAAGGATAGCCATCTGACAGTCATTTAGGGTTACTCATTAGGACTGCAGGTGGAGTCCCCTCTTATCAGTCAGTCTGGGTCACTCGGTAGGACTGCAGGATGTGTCCCCTTCAGATAGTCAGACAAGGTCACTCCATAGCAATGCAGGAGGCTACTCTTTAGACAGTAAGTCAGGGTCACTCCTTAGGAATGTAGCTGGTGTCCTCTTCAGACAGTCATTCAGGGTCACTTCTTAGGAATGTAGGGGGATACCCTTCAGACAGTCAGTAGGGTTACTCCTTAGGACTGCAGGTGGAGTCTCCTCCTGACAGTTAGTCAGGGTCACACCTTGGGACCACAGGCAGAGTCCTCTTCAGACACTCAGTCAGGGACACTGCTTAGGACTGCAGGTGGAGACCACTTCTGACAGTCAGTCAGGGTCACACCTTAGGACTGCAGGTGGTGTCCCCTTCAGAGAGTCAGTCAGGGTCAATCTTAAGGACTGTAGAAGGATACCCACCTGACAGCCAGTTAGGGTTACAAATTAGGACTGCAGGTGGTGTCCCCTAATATCAGTCAGTCAGGGTCACTCCTTAGGACTGTATGTGGTGTTACCATCAGACATTCAGACAGGGTCACTCCATAGGAATGTAGGAGGATACCCTTGAGACAGTCATTCAGGGTCACTCCTTAGGACTGTAGGTGGTGTCCTCTTCAGACATTCAGTCAGGATCACTCCTTGGGTCCACAGGCACAATCATCTTCAGACACTTAGTCAGGGTCACTGCTTAGGACTGCAGTTGGAGACCACTTCTGACAGTCCGTCAGGGTCACTCTGATGTCCTGAAGGTGCGTTAACCTTCAGACATTCAAAACGGGACACTCATGTGGAATGTAGGAGGATACCCTTTAGACAGTCAGTGAGGGTCACTCCTTAGGACTGCAGGTGGTGTCCCCTTCAGAGAGTTAGTCAGGATCACTCTTTAGGACTGTGGAAGGATACCCATTTGACAGTCAGTTAGGGTTTCTCATTAGCACTGCAGGTGGAGTCTCCTACTGAGAGTCAGTCAGGGTCACTCCTTGGGACCACAGGCAGAGTCCTCTTCAGACACTCAGTCAGGGTCACTGCTTAGGACTGCAGGTGGAGACCACTTCCTGCACTTGTTCAGGGTCACTCCTAAATTGGGAAAGCACAATAGCCTTCAGACTTCTTTAAGGGTCACTAATTAGGAATGTTGGAGGATACCCTTCAGACAGTTAGTCAAGGTCACTATTTGGCATGCAGGTATAATGACCTTCAGACCATCAGGGAGAATCCTCCTTAGTACTGCAGTTGGAGGCCACTTCTGACAGTCAGTCAGTGTCACTCCTAAGTCCTGATGGTGTATCCCCCTTCAGACATTCAGTAAGGGTCACTCAATGGGAATGTAGGACCATACACTTCCGACTGTCTGTCAGGGTCACTCCTTAGGACTGCAGGTGGTGTCCCCTTCAGAGAGTCAGTCAGGGTCACTCCTTAGGACTGTAGAAGGATACCATTCCGACAGTCAGTTAGGGTTACTCATTAGGACTGCAGGTGGAGTCCCCTATTATCAGTCAGTCTGGGTCACTCTGTAAGACTGCAGGAGGTGTCCCCTTCAGACAGTCAGACAAGGTCAATCCATAGGAATGTAGGAGGATACCCTTTAGACAGTCAGGGTCACTCCTAGGACTGCAGGTGGAGTCCGCATCAGTCAGTCAGGGTAACAGTTAAGTTGTGAAGGCATAGTTACCTTCACACAGTCAGTAAGGTTCACTCCATAGGAATGTAGGGGTATACCCTCAAGACAGTCATTCAGGGTCACTCCTTAGGACTGTAGTTGGTGTCCTTTTCAGACAGTCAGTCAGGGTCACTTCTTAGGACTTTAGGGGGATACCCTTCAGACAGCCAGTAGGGTTACTCCTTAGGACTGGAGGTGGAGTCTCCTACTGAGAGTCAGTCAGGGTCACTCCTTGGGACCACAGGCAGATTACTCTTCAACCACTCAGTTGGGTCACTCCTTAGGACTGCAGGTGATGTCCCCTTCAGAGTGTCAGTCAGGGATTATTGTACGGACAATAGAAGGATACCTATCTTACAGTCAGTTAGGGTTATTCATTAGGACTCCAGGTGGTGTCCCCTACTATCTGTCCGTCAGGGTCACTCCTTAGGACTGCAGGTGGAGTCTCCTACTGACAGTCAGTAAGGGTCACTCCTTGGGACCACAGGCAGTGTCCTTTTCAGACACTCAGAAAGGGTCAATGCTTAGGACTGCAGTTGGAGACCACTTCTGACATTTGGTCAGAGTCACTCCTTAAGACTGCAGGTGGTTTCCCCTTCAGACAGTCAGACAGGGTCACTCCATAGGAATGTAGGAGGATACCCTTTACACGTTCAGTCAGGGTCACTCCTTAGGACTGTAAGTGGTGTGCAATTCAGACAGTTGGTCATGGTCACTTCTCAGGACTGTAGGGGGATACCCTTCAGACAGTCAGTATGGTTACTCCCTAGGATTACAGGAGGAGTCTGCTACTGACAGTCAGTCGGTGTCACTTCTTTGGACTGCAGTTGGAGACCATTTCTGACAGTCCTTCAGGGTCACTCTGAAGTCCAAACTGTGTATTCCTCTTTAGACATTCAGTAAGTGTCACTCATGTGGAATGAAGAAGGATACACTTCAGACAGTTATTCAGGGTCACTCCTTAGGACTGCAGGTGGTGTCCTCCTTAGAGAGTCAGACAGGGTCCCTCCTTAGGACTGTAGAAGGACAGCCATCTGACAGTCAGTTAGGGTTACTCATTAAGACTACAGGTGGTGTCTGCTAATATCAGTCAGTCAGGATCACTCCTTAGGACTTTTTGTAGTGTTACCTTCAGACATTCAGACAGGGTCACTCCATAGGAATGTAGGAGGATACACTTCACACAGTCAGTGAAGGTCACTCTTTAGGACTGTAGGTGGTGTCTTCTTCAGACAGACAGTCAGGGTCACTCCTAAGGACTGTAGAAGGATACCCACCTGACAGCCAGTTAGGGTTACAAATTAGGACTGCAGGTGGTGTCCCCTTCAGAGAGTCATTCAGGGTCACTCCTTAGGTCTGTAGAAGGATACCCATCTGACAGTCAGTTAGGGTTACTCATTAGGACCGCAGGTGGTGTCCTCTTTAGAGAGTCAGTCAGGGTCCCTCCTTAGGACTGTAGAAGGATAGCCATCTGACAGTCAGTTAGGGTTACTCATTAGGACTGCAGGTGGTGTCCCCTAATATCAGTCAGTCAGGGTCACTCCTTAGGATTGTATGTGGTGTCCCCTTCAAAGAGCCTGTCAGGGTCACTCCTTAGGAGTGTAGAAGGATAACCATCTGACAGTCAGTTAGGGGTACTCATTAGGACTGCAGGTGGAGTCCCTTACTATCAGTCAGTCTGGGTCACTAGGTAGGACTTCAGGAGGTGTCCCCTTCAGACAGTCAGACAATGTCACTCCATAGGAATGTAGGAGGATACCCTTTAGACAGTCATTCAGGGTCACTCTTTAGGACTGCATTTGGAGACCACTTCTGACAGTCAGTCAGGGTCACTAATATGTCCTGACATTGTATTCCCCATCAGACATTCAATAACTGTCACTCATGTGGAATGTAGGTGGATGCCCATCAGACAGTCTGTCAGGGTCACTCCTTAGAACTGCAGGTGGTGTCTCTTTCAGAGAGTCAGTCAGGGTCACTCCTTAGGACTGTAGAAGGATACTCATCTGACTGTCAGTTAGGGCTACTCATTAGGATTGCAGGTGGAGTCCCCTACTATCAGTCAGTCTGGGTCACTCGGTAGGAATGCAGGTGGTGTCCTCTTCAGACAGTAAGACAAGGTCACTCCATAGGAATGCAGGAGGATACCCTTCAGAAAGTCAGTCAGGGTCACTCCTTAGGACTGCAGGTGGTGTGCCCTTCAGAGAGTCAGTCAGGGTCAATCTTAAGGACTGTAGAAGGATACACACCTGACAGCCAGTTAGGGTTACTCATTAGGACTGCAGGAGGTGTCCTCTACTATATGTCAGTCAGGGTCACTCCGTAGGGCTGCAGGTGGTTTCCCCTTAAGACAGTCAGACAGGTTTATTCCATAGGAATGTAGGAGGATACCCTTTACACATTCAGTCAGGGTCACTCCTTAGGACTCTAAGTGGTGTGCTCTTCAGACAGTCAGTCACGGTCACTTCTCAGGACTGTAGGGGGATACCCTTCAGACAGTCAGTAGGTTTACTCCCTAGGATTACAGGAGGAGTCTGCTACTGACAGTCAGTCAGGGTCACTTCTTGGGAATGCAGTTGGAGACCAATTCTGACAGTCATTCAGTGTCACTCCGATGTCCTGACTGTGTATTCCCCTTCAACATTCAGTAAGTGTCACTCATGTGGAATGAAGGAGGATACCCTTCAGACAGTTATTCAGGGTCACTCCTTAGGACTGCAGGTGGTGTCCCGTTTAGAGAGTCAATCAGGATCCCTCCTTAGGACTGTAGAAGGATAGGCATCTGACAGTCAGTAAGGGTTACTCATTAGGACTGCTGGTCGAGTCCCCTAATATCATTCAGTCAGGGTCACTCCTTACGACTGTATGTGGCGTTACCTTCAGACATTCAGACAGGGTCACTCCATAGGAATGTAGGAGGATAACCTCCACACAGTCAGTGAGGGTCACTCCTTAGGACTGCAAGTGGTGTCCTCTTCAGACACTCAGTGATGGTCACTCCTTGGGTCCACCGGTACAATCATCTTCAGACACTCAGTCAGGGTCACTACTTAGGACTGCAGTTGGAGACCACTTCTGACAGTCAGTCAGGGTCACTCCTAAGTCCTGAGAGTGTGTTCAACCTTCAGACATTCAATAAGGGTTACTCATGTGGAATGTAGGAGGATACCCTTTAGACAGTCAGTCAGCATCACTCGTTAGAATTGCAGGTGGTTTCCCCTTCAGAGTCAGTCAGGGTCACTCCTTAGGACTGTAGAAGGATACCCATCTGACAGTCAGTTAGGGGTACTCATTAGGACTGCAGGTGGAGTCCCCTACTATCAGTCAATCTGAGTCACTTGGTAGGACTTCAGGAGGTGTCCCCTTCAGACAGTCAGACAATGTCACTCCATAGGAATGGAGGAGGATACCCTTTAGACAGTCAGTCAGGGTCACTCCTTAGGACTGCATTTGGAGACCACTTCTGACAGTCAGTCAGGGTCACTCCTATGTCCTGACATTGTATTCCCCTTCAGACATTCAGTAACTGTCACTCATGTGGAATGTAGGAGGATGCCTTTCAGACAGTTTGTCAGGGTTACTCCTTAGAACTGCAGGTGGTGTCCCCTTCAGATAGTCAGTCAGTGTCAATCCTTAGGAGTATAGAAGGATACCCATCTGACAGTCAGTTAGAGCTACTCATTAGGACTGCAGGTGTAGTCCCCTTCTATCAGTCAGTCTGGGTAACTCGGTAGGACTGCAGGAGGTGTCCCCCTCAGACAGTCAGACAAGGTCACTCCATAGGAATTCAGAAGGATACCGTTTAGACAGTCAGTCAGGGTCACTCCTTAGGACTGTAGCTGGTGTCCTCTTCAGACAGTCATTCAGGGTCACTTCTTAGGAATGTAGGCTGATATCATTCAGACAGTCATTAGGGTTACTACTTAGGACTACATGTGGAGTCTCCTACTGACAGTCAGTCAGGGTCACTCCTTGGGACCACAGGCAGAGTCCCCTTCAGACAGGGTCACTGCTTAGGACTGCAGTTGGAGACCACTTCTGACAGTCAGTCAGGGTCACACCTTAGGACTGCAGGTGGTGTCCCCTTGAGAGAGTCAGTCAGGGTCAATCTTAAGGACTGTAGAATGATATACACCTGACAGCCAGTTAAGGTTACACATTAGGACTGCAGGAGGTGTCTCCTACTATATGTCAGTCAGGGTCTCCGTAGGACTCCAGGTGGTTTCCCCTTCAGACCATCAGACAGTGTCAATCCATTGGAATGTAGGAGGATACCCTTTAGACAGTCAGTCAGGGTCACTTCTTGGGACTGTAGATGGAGACCACTTCTGTCAGTCAGTCAGTGTCACTCCTTAGAACTGCAGGTGGTGTCCCCTTCAGAGAGTCAGTCAGGGTCACTCCTTAGGACTGTAGAATGATACCCATCTGACAGTCAGTTAGGGTTACTCATTAGGACTGCAGGTGGAGTCCCCTACTATCAGTCCGTCTGGGTCACTAGGTAGGACTTCAGGAGGTGTCCCCTTCAGACAGTCAGACAATGTCACTCCATAGGAATGTAGGAGGATACCCTTTAGACAGTCAGTCAGGGTCACTCTTTAGGACTGCATTTGGAGACCACTTCTGACAGTCAGTCAGGGTCACTAATATATCCAGACATTGTATTCCCCTTCAGATATTCAGTAACTGTCACTCATGTGGAATGTAGGAGGATGCCCTTCAGACCGTCTGTCAGGGTCACTCCTTAGAACTGCAGGTGGTGTCCCCATCAGATAATCAGTCAGGGTCACTCCTTAGGACTGTAGAAGGATACTCATCTGACAGTCAGTTAGGGCTACTCATTAGGACTGCATTGCAGGTGGAGTCCCCTACTATCAGTCAGTCTGGTTCACTCGGTAGGAATGCAGGAGGTGTCCCCTTCAGACAGTCAGACAAGGTCACTCCATAGGAATGCAGGAGGATACCCTTTAGACAGTCAGTCAGGGTCACTCCTTAGGACTGTATCTGGTGTCCTCTTCAGACATTCATTCAGGATCACTTCTTAAAAATGTAGGGGGATACCCTTCAGACAGTCATTAGGGTGACTTCTTGGGACTGCAGGTGGAGTCTCCTACTGACAGTCAGTCAGGGTCACACCTTGGGACCACAGGCAGAGTCCTCTTCAGACACTCAGTCAGGGTCACTGCTTAGGACTGAAGCTGGAGACCACTTCCTGCACTCGTTCAGGGTCACTCCTAAATTGTGAAAGTACAATAGCCTTCATACAGACTTTAAGGGTCACTCATTAGGAATGTTGGAGGATACCCTTCAGACAGTTAGTCAAGGTCACTATTTGGCGTTCTGGTATAGTCACCTTCAGACAGTCAGGGAGGATCCTCCTTAGTACTGCAGTTTGAAGCCACTTCTGACAGTCAGTCAGGGTCACTCCTAAGTCCTGACTGTGTATCCCCCTTCAGACATTCAGTAAGCGTCACTCAATTGGAATGTAGGAGGATACCCTTCAGACAGTCAGTAGGGTTACTCCTAAGGACTGCAGGTTGAATATGCTACTGACAGTCAGTTAGGGTCACTTCTTGGGACTGCATTTGGAGACCATTTCTGACAGTCAGTCAAGGTCACTCCTAAGTCCTGACAGTGTATTCCCCTTCAGACATTCAGTAATTGTCACTCAAGTGGAATGTAGGAGGATACCGTTCAGACAGTCAGTCACGGTCACTCCTTAGAACTGCAGGTGGTGTCCCCTTCAGAGAGTCAGTCAGGGTCACTCCTTAGGACTGTAGAAGGAGACCCATCTGACAGTCAGTTAGGGTTACTCATTAGGACTGCAGGTGGAGCCCCTACTATCAGTCAGTCTGGGTCACTAGGTACGACTTCAGGAGGTGTCCCCTTCAGAAAGTCAGACCATGTCACTCCATAGGAATGTAGGAGGATACCCTTTAGACAGTCAGTCAGGGTCACACTTTAGGACTGCATTTGGAGACCTTTTGTGACAGTCAGTCAGGGTCACTAATATGTCCTGACATTGTATTCCCCTTCAGACATTCAGTAACTGTCACTCATGTGAAATGTAGGAGGATGCCCTTCAGAAGTCTGTCAGGGTCACTCCTTAGAACTGCAGGTGGTGTCCCCTTCAGATAGCCAGTCAGGGTCACTCCTTAGGAATGCAGTTGGAGACCACTTCTGACAGTCAGTCAGCGTCACACCTTAGGACTGCAGGTGGTGTCCCCTTCAGAGAGTCAGTCAGGGTCAATCTTATGGAATGTAGAAGGATACACACCTGACAGCCAGTTAGGGTTACTCATTAGGACTGCAGGTGTTGTCCCCTAATATCTGTCAGTCAGGGTCACTCCGTAGGACTGCAGGTGGTTTCCCCTTCAGACAGTCAGACAGGGTCACTCCATAGGAATGTAGGAGGATACCCTTTACACATTCAGTCAGGGTCACTCCTTAGGACTGTAAGTGGTGTGCTCTTCAGACAGTCAGTCATGGTTACTTCTCAGGACTGTAGGGGGATACCCTTCAGACAGTCAGGAGGTTTACTCCATAGGATTACAGGAGGAGACTGCTACTGACAGTCAGTCGGGGTCATGTCTTGGGACTGCAGTTGGAGACCACTTCTGACAGTCATTCAGTGTCACTCCGAATTCCTGACTGTGTATTCCCCTTCAGACATTCAGTAAGTGTCAATCATGTGGAACGAAGAGGATACCCTTCAGACAGTTAGTTATTCAGGGTCACTCCTTAGGACTGCAGAAGGATAGCCATCTGACAGTCAGTTAGGGTTACTCATTAGGACTGCAGGTGGTGTCCCCTAATATCAGTCAGTCAGGGTCACTCCTTAGGACTGTATGTGGTGTTACCTTCAGACATTCAGACAGGGTCACTCCATAGGAGTGTAGGAGGATACCCTTCAGACAGTCAGTGCGGGTCACTCCTGTCGTCCAAAGGCACAATAATCTTCAGACATTCAGTCAGGGTCACTGCTTAGGACTGCAGTTGGAGACCACTTCTGACAGTCAGTCAGTGTCACTCCTAAGTCCTGAGGGTGTGTTAACCTTCAGACATTCAATAAGGGTCACTCATGTTGAATGTAGGTGGATACCCTTTAGACAGTCAGTTAGGGCCACTCATTAGGACTGCAGGTGGTGTCCCCTTCAGAGAGTCAGTCAGGGTCACTCCTTAGGACTGTAGAAGCATAACATTCCCACAGTCAGTTAGGGTTACTCATTAGGACTGCAGGTGGAGTCCCCTACTATCAGTCAGTCTGGGTCAGTCTGTAGGACTGCAGGAGGTGTCCCCTTCAGACAGTCAGACAAGGTCAATCCATAGGAATGTAGGAGGATACCCTTTAGACAGTCAGTCAGGGTCACTCCTAGGACTGCAGGTGGAGTCTGCATCAGTCAGTCAGGGTAACAGTTAAGTTGTGAAGTCGTAGTTACCTTCACACAGTCAGTGAGGTTCACTCCGTAGGAATGTAGGAAGATAACCTTGAGACAGTCATTCAGGGTCAATCCTTAGGACAGTTGTTGGTGTCCTCTTCAGACAATCAATCAGGGTCACTTCTTGGGACTGTAGGGGAATACCCTTCAGACCGTCAGAAGGTTTACTCCTTAGGACTGGAGGTGGAGTCTCCTACTGACCGTCCGTCAGGGTCACTCCTTTGGACCACAGCCAGACTCCTCTTCAGACACTAAGTCAGGGCCACTGCTTAGGACTGCAGTTGGAGACCAATTCTGACAGTCAGTCAGGGTCACACCTTAGGACTCCAGGTGGTGTCCCCTAAAGAGAGTCAGTCAGGGTCAATCCTAAGGACTGTAGAAGGATACCCATCTGACAGTCAGTTAGGGTTATTCATTAGGACTGCAGGTGTTGTCCCCTAATATCTGTCTGTCAGGGTCACTCCTTAGGACTGCAGGTGGTTCCCTTCAAACGGTCAGACAGGGTCACTCCATAGGAGTGTAGGAGGATACCCTTTACACAGTCTTTCAGGGTCACTCCTTAGGAATGTAGGTGGTGTGCTCTTCAGACCGTCAGTCAGGGTCACTTCTGGGAGCTGTAGGGGGATACCCTTCAGACAGTCAGTAGGGTTACTCCTAAGGACTGCAGGTGGAGTATGCTACTGACAGTCAGTTAGGGTCACTTCTTGGGACTGCATTTGGAGACCATTTCTGACAGTCAGTCAAGGTCACTCCTAAGTCCTGACAGTGTATTCCCCTTCAGACATTGAGTAATTGTCACTCAAGTGGAATGTAGGAGGATACCTTTCAGACAGTCAGTCACAGTCACTCCTTAGAACTGCAGGTGGTGTCCCCTTCAGAGAGTCAGTCAGGGTCACTCCTTAGGAGTGTAGAAGGAGACCCATCTGACAGTAAGTTAGGGTTACTCATTAGGACTGCAGGTGGAGCCCCTACTATCAGTCAGTCTGGGTCACTAGGTACGACTTCAGGAGGTGTCCCCTTCAGAAAGTCAGACCATGTCACTCCATAGGAATGTAGGAGGATACCCTTTAGACAGTCAGTCAGGGTCACACTTTAGGACTGCATTTGGAGACCTTTTGTGACAGTCAGTCAGGGTCACTAATATGTCCTGACATTGTATTCCCCTTCAGACATTCAGTAACTGTCACTCATGTGGAATGTAGGAGGATGCACTTCAGAAGTCTGTCAGGGTCACTCCTTAGAACTGCAGGTGGTGTCCCCTTCAGAGAGTGAGTCAGGGTCACTCCTTAGGACTGTAGAAGGATACCCATCTGACAGTCAGTTTGGGCTACTCATTAGGACTGCAGGTGGAATCTCCTACTATCAGTCAGTCTGGGTCACTCGGTAGGACTGCAGGAGGTGTCCCCTTCACACAGTCAGTAAGGTTCACTCCATAAGAATGCAGGAGGATACCCTTTAGACAGTCAGTCAGGGTCACTCCTTAGGACTGTAGCTGGTGTCCTCTTCAGACAGTCATTCAGGGTCATTTCTTAAAAATGTAGGGGGATACCCTTCAGACAGTCATTAGGGTTACTCCTTAGGATGCAGGTGGAGTCTCCTACTGACAGTCAGTCAGGGTCACTCCTTGGGACCACAGGCAGTGTCCACTTCAGACACTCAGAAAGGGTCACTGCTTAGGACTGCAGTTGTAGACCACTTCTGACAGTCAGTCAGGGTCATACCTTAGGACTGCAGGTGGTGTCCCCTTCAGAGAGTCAGTCAGGATCAATCCTAAGGACTGTAGAAGGATACCCATCTGACAGTCAGTTAGGGTTAGTCATTAGGACTGCAGGTGGTGTCCTCTATTATATGTCATTCAGGGTCACTACTTAGGACTGCAGGTCGTTTCCCCTTCAGACAGTCATTTAGGGTCACTCCATAGGAATGTAGTAGGATACCCTTTACACAGTCAGTCAGGGTCACTCCTTAGGACTGTAGAAGGATACCCATCTGACAGTCAGTTAGGGGTACTCATTAGGACTGCAGGTGGAGTCCCCTACTATCAGTCAGTCTGAGTCACTAGGTAGGACTTCAGGAGGTGCCCCTTCAGACAATCAGACAATGTCACTCCATAGGAATGTAGGAGGATACCCTTTAGACAGTCAGTCAGGGTCACTCCTTAGGACTGTAGCTGGTGTCCTCTTCAGACAGTCATTCAGGGTCACTTCTTAGGAATGTAGGGGGATACCCTTCAGACAGTCATTAGGGTTACTCCTTAGGACTACAGGTGGAGTCTACTACTGACAGTCAGTCAGGGTCACTCCTTGGGACCACAGGCAGAGTCCCCTTCAGACACTTAGTCAGGGTCACTGCTTAGGACTGCAGTTGGAGCCCACTTCTGACAGTCAGTCAGGGTAACACCTTAGGACTGCAGGTGGTGTCCCCTTTAGAGAGTCAATCAGGTTCCCTCCTTAGGAATGTAGAAGTATAGCCATATGACAATCAGTTAGGGTTACTCATTAGGACTGCAGGTGGTGTCCCCTAATATCAGTCAGTCAGGGTCACTCCTTACAACTGTATGTGGTGTCACCTTCAGACATTCAGACAGGGTCACTCCATCGGAATGTAGGAGGATAACCTGCACACAGTCAGTGAGGGTCACTCCTTAGGACTGTAGGTGGTGTCCTCTTCAGACAGTCAGTGAGGGTCACTCCTTGGGTCCACAGGCACAATCATCTTCAGACACTCAGTCAGGGTGACTGCTGAGGACTGCAGTTGGAGACCACTTTTGACAGTCAGTCAGGGTCACTCCTAAGTCCTGAGGGTGTGTTCAACCTTCAGACATTCAATAAGGGTTACTCATGTGGAATGTAGGGGGATACCCTTTAGACAGTCAGTCAGGGTCACTCCTTAGAATTGCAGGTGGTGTCCCCTTCAGAGAGTCAGTCAGGGTCACTCCTTAGGACTGTAGAAGGATACCCATATGACAGTCAGTTAGGGTTAGTCATTAGGACTGCAGGTGGAAACCCCTACTATCAGTCAGTCTGGGTCACTCTGTAGGACTGCAGGAGGTGTCCCCATCAGACAGTTAGACAATGTCACTCCATAGGAATGCAGGAGGATACGTTTTAGACAGTCAGTCAGGGTCACTCCTTAGGAATGCATTTGGAGACCACTTCTGACAGTCAGTCAGGGTCACTCCTATGTCCTGACATTGTATTCCCCTTCAGACATTCAGTAACTGTCACTCATGTGGAATGTAGGAGGATGCCTTTCAGACAGTTTGTCAGGGTTACTCCTTAGAACTGCAGGTGGTGTCCCCTTCAGATAGTCAGTCAGTGTCTATCCTTAGGACTATAGAAGGATACCCTTCTGACAGTCAGTTAGGGCTACTCATTAGGACTGCAGGAGTAGTCCCCTTCTATCTGTCAGTCTGCTTCACTCGGTAGGACTGCAGGAGGTGTCCCCTTCAGACAGTCAGACAAGGTCACTCCATAGGAATGCAGAAGGATACCGTTTAGACAGTCAGTCAGGGTCACTCCTTAGGACTGTAGCTGGTGTCCTCTTCAGGCAGTCATTCAGGGTCACTTCTTAGGAATGTAGGGGGATACCCTTCAGACAGTCATTAGGGTTACTCCTTAGGACTACAGGTGGAGTCACCTACTGACAGTCAGTCAGGGTCACTCCTTGGGACCACAGGCAGAGTCCCCTTCAGACACTTAGTCAGGGTCACTGCTTAGGACTGCAGTTGGAGACCACTTCTGACAGTCAGTCAGGGTCACACCTTAGGATTGCAGGTGGTGTCCCCTTCAGAGAGTCAGTCAGGGTCAATCTTAAGGACTGTAGAAAGATATACACCTGACAGTCAGTTAGGGTTACTCATTAGGACTGCAGGAGGTGTCTCCTACTATATGTCAGTCAGGGTCACTCGGTAGGACTGCAGGTGGTTTCCCCTTCAGAACGTCAGAGAGGGTCACTCCATTGGAATGTAGGAGGATAAACTGCACACAGTCAGTCAGGGTCAATTTTTGGGACTGCAGTTGGAGACCACTTCTGTCAGTCAGTCAGGGTCACTCCTTAGAATTGCAGGTGGTGTCCCCTTCAGATAGTCAGTCAGTGTCTATCCTTAGGACTATAGAAGGATACCCATCTGACAGTCAGTTAGGGCTACTCATTAGGACTGCATGAGTAGTCCCCTTCTATGAGTCAGTCTGCTTCACTCGGTAGGACTGCAGGAGGTGTCCCCTTCAGACAGTCAGAAAATGTCACTCCATAGGAATGTAGGAGGATACCCTTTAGACAGTCATTCAGGGTCACTCTTTAGGACTGCATTTGGAGACCACTTCTGACAGTCAGTCAGGGTCACTAATATATCCTGACATTGTATTCCCCTTCAGACATTCAGTAACTGTCACTCATGTGGAATGTAGGAGGATGTCCTTCAGACTGTCTGTCAGGGTCACTCCTTAGAACTGCAGGTGGTGTCCCCATCAGATAGTCAGTCAGGGTCACTCCTTAGGACTGTAGAAGGATACTCATCTGACAGTCAGTTAGGGCTACTCATTAAGACTGCACTGCAGGTGGAGTCCCCTACTATCAGTCAGTCTGGTTCACTCGGAAGGACTGCAGGAGGTGTCCCCTTCAGACAGTCAGACAAGGTCACTCCATAGGAATGCAGGAGGATACCCTTTAGACAGTCAGTCAGGGTCACTCCTTAGGACTGTAGCTGGTGTCATCTTCAGACAGTCATTCAGGGTCACTTCTTAAAAATGTAGGGGAATACCCTTCAGACAGTCATTAGGGTTACTCCTTAGGACTGCAGGTGGAGTCTCCTACTGACAGTCAGTCAGGGTCACTCCTTGCGACCACAGGCAGAGTGCCCTTCAGACACTCAGTCAGGGTCACTGCTTAGGACTGCAGTTGGAGACCACTTCTGACTTTCAGTCAGGGTCACACCTTAGGACTGCAGGTGGTGTCCCCTTCAGAGAGTCAGTCAGGGTCAATCTTAAGGACTGCAGATAGATATACACCTGACAGCCAGTTAGGGTTACTCATTAGGACTGCAGGAGGTGTCCCCTACTATATGTCAGTCAGGGTCACTCCGTAGGACTGCAGGTGGTTTCCCCTTCAGACCGTCAGACAGGGTCACTCCATTGGAATGCAGGAGGATACCCTTTACACATTCAGTCAGGGTCACTCCTTAGGAATGTAAGTGGTGTGCTCTTCAGACAGTCAGTCATGGTCACTTCTCAGGACTGTAGGGGGATACCCTTCAGACAGTCAGTAGGATTACTCCCTAGGATTACAGGAGGAGTCTGCTACTGACAGTCAGTCAGGGTCACATCTTGGGACTGCAGTTGGAGTCCACATCTGACAGTCATTCATGGTCACTCCGAAGACCTGACTGTGTATTCCCCTTCTTACATTCAGTAAGTGTCACTCATGTGGAATGAAGGAGGATACCCTTCAGACAGTTATTCAGGGTCACTCCTTAGGACTGCAGGTGGTGTCCTCTTTAGAGTGTCAGTCAGGGTCCCTCCTTTGGACTGTAGAAGGATAGCATTCTGACAGTCAGTTAGGGTTACTCATTAGGACTGCAGGTGGTGTCCCCTAATATCATTCAGTCAGGGTCACTCCTTAGGACTGTATGTGGTGTTACCTTCCGACATTCAGACAGGGTCACTCCATAGGAATGTAGTAGGATACCCTTCAGACAGGCAGTGAGGTCACTCCTTGGGTCCACAGGCACAATCATCTTCAGACACTCAGTCAGGGTCACTGCTTAGGACTGCAGTTGGAGACCACTTCTGACAGTCAGTCAGGGTCACTCCTAAGTCCTGAGGGTGTGTTAACCTTCAGACATTCAATAAGGGTCACTCATGTGGAATGTAGGAGGATACCCTTTAGACAGTCAGTTAGGGTCACTCCTTAGGACTGCAGGTGGTGTCCCCTTCAGAGATTCAGTCAGGGTCCCTCCTTTGGACTGTAGAAGGATAGCATTCTGACAGTCAGTTAGGGTTACTCCTTAGGACTGCAGGTGGAGTCTCCTACTGGCAGTCAGTCAGGGTCACACCATTGGACCACAGGCAGAGTCCTTTTCAGACACTCAGTCAGGGTCACTGCTTAGGACTGCAGTTGGAGACCACTTCTGACAGTCATTCAGGGTCACACCTTAGGACTGCAAGTGGTGTCCCCTTCAGAGAGTCAGTCAGGATCAATCTTAAGGACTGTAGAAAGATATACACCTGACAGCCAGTTAGGGTTACTCATTAGGACTGCAGGAGGTGTCCCCTACTATATGTCAGTCAGGGTCACTCTGTAGGGCTGCAGGTGGTTTCCCCTTCAGACCGTCAGAAAGGGTCACTCCATTGGAATGCAGGAGGATACCCTTTACACATTCAGTCAGGGTCACTCCTTAGGAATGTAAGTGGTGTGCTCTTCAGACAGTCAGTCATGGTCACTTCTCAGGACTGTAGGGGGATACCCTTCAGACAGTCAGTAGGATTACTCCCTAGGATTACAGGAGGAGTCTGCTACTGACAGTAAGTCAGGGTCACTTCTTGGGACTGCAGTTGGAGACCACTTCTGACAGTCATTCAGGGTCACACCGAAGACCTGACTGTGTATTCCCCTTCAGTCATTCAGTAGTGTCACTCATGTGGAATGAAGGAGGATACCCTTCAGACAGTTATTCAGGATCACTCCTTAGGACTGCAGTTGGTGTCCACTTTAGAGAGTCAGTCAGGGTCAATCTTAAGGACTGTAGAAGGATACACACCTGACAGCCAGTTAGGGTTACTCATTAGGACTGCAGGAGGTGTCCCCTACTATATGTCAGTCAGGGTCACTCCGTAGGACTGCAGGTGGTTTCCCCTTCAGACCGTCAGAAAGGGTCACTCCATTGGAATGTAGGAGGATACCCTTTACACATTCAGTCAGGGTCACTCCTTAGGACTGTAAGTGGTGTGCTCTTCAGACAGTCAGTCATGGTCACTTCTCAGGACTGTAGGGGGATACCCTTCAGACAGTCAGTAGTTTTACTCCCTAGGATTACAGGAGGAGTCTGCTACTGACAGTCAGTCGGGGTCATGTCTTGGGACTGCAGTTGGAGACCACTTCTGACAGTCATTCAGTGTCATTCCGAAGTCCTGACTGTGTATTACCCTTCAGACAGTGTCACTCATGTGGAATGAAGGAGGATACCCTTCAGACAGTTATTCAGGGTCACTCCTTAGGACTGCAGGTGGTGTCCTCTTTAGAGAGTTATTCAGGGTCCCTCCTTAGGACTGTAGAAGGATAGCCATCTGACAGTCAGTTAGGGTTACTCATTAGGACTGCAGGTGATGTCCCCTAATATCAGTCAGTCAGGGTCACTCCTTACAACTGTATGTGGTGTTACCGTCAGACATTCAGACAGGGTCACCCATAGGAATGTAGAAGGATACCCTTGAGACAGTCATTCAGGGTCTCTCCTTAGGACTGTAGGTGGTGTCCTCTTCAGACATTCAGTCAGGATCACTCCTTGGGTCCACAGGCACAATCATCTTCAGACACTCAGTCAGGGTCACTGCTTAGGACTGCTGTTGGAGACCACTTCTGACAGTCAGTCAGGGTCACTCCTAAGTCCTGAGGGTGTGTTAACCTTCAGACATTCAATAAGGGTCACTCATGTGGAATGTAGGAGGAAACCCTTTAGACAGTCAGTTAGGGTCACTCCTTAGGACTGCAGGTGGTGTCCCCTTCAGAGAGTCAGTCAGGGTCACTCCTTAGGTCTGTAGAAGGATACCATTCCGACAGTCAGTGAGGGTTACTCATTAGGACTGCAGGTGGAGTCCCCTACTATCAGTCAGTCTGGGTCACTCCGTAGGACTGCAGGACATGTCCCCTTCAGACAGTCAGACAAGGTCAATCCATAGGAATGTAGCAGGATATCCTTTAGACAGTCATTCAGTGTTACTCCTAGGACTGCATGTGGTGTCCGCATCAGTCAGTCAGGGTAACAGTTAAGTTGTGAAGGCATAGTTAACTTCACACAGTCAGAGAGGTTCACTCCATAGGAATGTAGGAGGATACCCTTGAGACAGTCATTCAGGGTCACTTCTTAAAAATGTCAGGGGATACCCTTCAGACAGTCATTAGGGTTACTCCTTAGGACTGCAGGTGGAGTCTCCTACTGACAGTCAGTCAGGGTCACACCTTGGGACCACAGGCAGAGTCCTTTTCAGACACTCAGTCAGGGTCACTGCTTAGGACAGCAGTTGGAGATCACTTCTGACAGTCATTCAGGGTCACACCTTAGGACTGCAGGTGGTGTCCCCTTCAGAGAGTCAGTCAGGATCAATCTTAAGGACTGTAGAAAGATATACACCTGACAGCCAGTTAGTGTTACTCATTAGGACTGCAGGAGGTGTCCCCTACTATATGTCAGTCAGGGTCACTCCGTAGGGCTGCAGGTGGTTTCCCCTTCAGACCGTCAGACAGGGTCACTCCATTGGAATGCAGGAGGATACCCTTTACACATTCAGTCAGGGTCACTCCTTAGGACTGTAAGTGGTGTGCTCTTCAGACAGTCAGTCATGGTCACTTCTCAGGACTGTAGGGGGATACCCTTCAGACAGTCAGTAGTTTTACTCCCTACGATTACAGGAGGAGTCTGCTACTGACAGTCAGTCAGGGTCACATCTTGGGACTGCAGTTGGAGTCCACATCTGACAGTCATTCATGGTCACTCCGAAGACCTGACTGTGTATTCCCCTTCTTACATTCAGTAAGTGTCACTCATGTGGAATGAAGGAGGATACCCTTCAGACAGTTATTCAGGGTCACTCCTTAGGACTGCAGGTGGTATCCTCTTTAGAGAGTCAGTCAGGGTCCCTCCTTTGGACTGTAGAAGGATAGCATTCTGACAGTCAGTTAGGGTTACTCATTAGGACTGCAGGTGGTGTCCCCTAATATCATTCAGTCAGGGTCACTCCTTAGGACTGTATGTGGTGTTACCTTCCGACATTCAGACAGGGTCACTCCACAGGAATGTAGTAGGATACCCTTCAGACAGTCAGTGAGGTCACTCCTTGGGTCCACAGGCACAATCATCTTCAGACACTCAGTCAGGGTCACTGCTTAGGACTGCAGTTGGAGACCACTTCTGACAGTCATTCAGGGTCACACCTTAGGACTGCAGGTGGTGTCCCCTTCAGAGAGTCAGTCAGGATCAATCTTAAGGACTGTAGAAAGATATACACCTGACAGCCAGTTAGTGTTACTCATTAGGACTGCAGGAGGTGTCCCCTACTATATGCCAGTCAGGGTCACTCCGTAGGGCTGCAGGTGGTTTCCCCTTCAGACCGTCAGACAGGGTCACTCCATTGGAATGCAGGAGGATACCCTTTACACATTCAGTCAGGGTCACTCCTTAGGAATGTAAGTGGTGTGCTCTTCAGACAGTCAGTCATGGTCACTTCTCAGGACTGTAGGGGGATACCCTTCAGACAGTCAGTAGGATTACTCCCTAGGATTACAGGAGGAGTCTGCTACTGACAGTCAGTCAGGGTCACTTCTTGGGACTGCAGTTGGAGACCACTTCTGACAGTCATTCAGGGTCACACCGAAGACCTGACTGTGTATTCCCCTTCAGTCATTCAGTAGTGTCACTCATGTGGAATGAAGGAGGATACCCTTTAGACAGTTATTCAGGATCACTCCTTAGGACTGCAGTTGGTGTCCTCTTTAGAGAGTCAGTCAGGGTCTCTCCTTAGGACTGTAGAAGGATACCCATCTGACAGTGAGTTAGGGTTACTCATTAGGACTGCAGGTGGAGTCGCCTACCATCAGGCAGTCTGGTTCACTATGTAGGACTTCAGGAGGTGTCCCCTTCAGACATTCAGACAATGTCACTCCATAGGAATGTAGGAGGATACCCTTTATACAGTCAATCAGGGTCACTCTTTAGGACTGCATTTGGAGACCACTTGTGACAGTCAGTAAGGGTCACTAATATGTCCTGACATTGTATTCCCCTTCAGACATTCAGTAACTGTCACTCATGTGGAATGTAGGAGGATGCCCTTCAGACAGACTGTCAGGGTCAATCCTTAGAACTGCAGGTGGTGTCCCCTTCAGATAGTCAATCAGGGTCACTCCTTAGGACTATAGAAGGATACCCATCTGACAGTCAGTTAGGACTACTCACTAGGACTGCAAGTGGAGTCCCCTACTATCAGTCAGTCTGGGTCACTCCGAAGGACTGCAGGAGGTGTCCCCTTAAGACAGTAGACATGGTCAATCCATCGGAATGCAGGAGGATACCCTTTAGACAGTCAGTCAGGGTCACTCCTTAGAACTGCAGGTGGTGTCCTCTTCAGAGTGTTAGTCAGGGTCACTCCTTAGGACTGTATAAGTATACCCAACTGACAGTCAGTTAGGGTTACTCATTACTACTGCAGGTGGAGTCCCCTACTATCAGTCAGTTTGGGTCACTAGGTAGGACTTCAGGAGTTGTCCCCTTCTGACAGTCAGACAAGGTCACTCCATAGGAATGTAGGAGGATACCCTTTATACAGTCAGTCAGTGGTCACTCTTTAGGACTGCATTTGGAGACCACTTCAGACAGTCAGTCAGGGTCACTAATATGTCCTGACATTGTATTCCCCTTCATACATTCAGTAACTGTCTCTCATGTGGAATGTAGGAGGATTCCCATCTACAGTCTGTCAGGGTGACTCCTTTGGCTGTAGCTGGTGTCCTCTTCAGACAGTCATTCAGGGTCGCTTCTTAGGAATGTAGGGGGATACCCATCAGACAGTCATTATGGTTACTCCCTAGGAAGCCGGTGGAGTCTCCTACTGAAAGTCAGTCAGGCTCACACCTTGGGACCACAGGCAGAGTCCTCATCAGACACCCAGTCAAGGTCACTGCTTAGGACTGCAGGTGGAGAACACTCTGACAGTCAGTCAGGGTCACACCTTAGGACTGCAGGTGGTGTCCCCTTCAGAGAGTCAGTCAGGGTCCATCGTAAGGACTGTAGAAGAATACCCATCTTACATTCAGTTAGGGTTACTCATTAGGACTGCAGAAGGTGTCCCCTACTATATGTCAGTCAGGGTCACTCCGTAGGACTGCAGATGGTTTCCCCTTCAGAAGTCAGAAAGGGTCATTCCATAAGAATGTAGGAGGATACCCTTTACAAATTCAGTCAGGGTCACTCCTTAGGACTGTAAGTGGTGTGCTCTTCAGACATTCAGTCATGGTCACTTTTCAGGACTGTAAGGGGACAGTCAGTTTGTTTACTCCCTAGGATTACTTGAGGAGTCTGCTACTGACAGTCAGTTGGGGTCATGTCTTGGGACTGCAGTAGGAGACCACTTCTGACAGTGTCACTCCGAATTCCTGACTGTGTATACCCCTTCAGACATTCAGTAAGTGTCATTCATGTGGAATGAAGGAGGATATCCTTCAGACAGATATTCAGGGTCACTCCTTAGGACTGTAGGTGGTGTCCTCTTTAGAGAGTCAGTCAGGGTCCCTCTTTAGGACTGTAGAAGGATAGCCATCTGACAGTCAGTTAGGGTTACTCTTAGGACTGCAGGTGTTGTCCCCTAATATCATTCAGTCAGGGTCACTCCTTAGGAGTGTATGTGGTCTTACCTTCCGACATTCAGACAGGGTCACTCCATAGGAATGTAGGAGGATACCCTTTAGACAGTCTGTCAGGGTCACACCTTGGGTCCACAGGCACAATCATCTTCAGACACTCAGTCATGGTCACTGCTTAGGACTGTAGTTGGAGACCACTTCTGACAGTCAGTCAGGGTCACTCCTAAGTCCTGAGGGTGTGTTAACCTTCAGACATTCAATAAGTGTCACTCATGTGGAATGTAGGAGGATACCCTTTAGACAGTCAGTTAGGGTCACTCCTTAGGACTGCCCGTGGTGTCCCCTTCAGAGAGTCAGTCAGGGTCACTCCTTAGGACTGTAGAAGGATACACATCTGACAGTCAGTTAGGGTTACTCATTAGGACTGCAGGTGGACTCCCCTACTATCAGTCAGTCTGGGTCACTAGGTAGGACTGCAGGAGGTGTCCCCTTCAGACATTCAGACAATGTCACTCCATAGGAATGTAGGAGGATACCCTTTATACCGTCAGTCAGGGTCACTCTTTAGGACTGCATTTGGAGACCACTTCAGACAGTCAGTCAGGGTCACTAATATGTCCTGACATTGTATTCCCCTTCATACATTCAGTAACTGTCTCTCATGTGGAATGTAGGAGGATGCCCTTCTACAGTCTGTCAGGGTCACTCCTTTGGCTGTAGCTGGTGTCCTCTTCAGACAGTCATTCAGGGTCGCTTCTTAGGAATGTAGGGGGATACCCATCAGACAGTCATTATGGTTACTCCTTAGGAAGCCGGTGGAGTCTCCTACTGAAAGTCAGTCAGGCTCACACCTTGGGACCACAGGCAGAGTCCTCATCAGACACCCAGTCAGGGTCACTGCTTAGGACTGCAGGTGGAGAACACTCTGACAGTCAGTCAGGGTCACACCTTAGGACTGCAGGTGGTGTCCCCTTCAGAGAGTCAGTCAGGGTCCATCGTAAGGACTGTAGAAGAATACCCATCTTACATTCAGTTAGGGTTACTCATTAGGACTGCAGAAGGTGTCCCCTACTATATGTCAGTCAGGGTCACTCCGTAGGACTGCAGATGGTTTCCCCTTCAGAAGTCAGAAAGGGTCATTCCATAAGAATGTAGGAGGATACCCTTTACAAATTCAGTCAGGGTCACTCCTTAGGACTGTAAGTGGTGTGCTCTTCAGACATTCAGTCATGGTCACTTTTCAGGACTGTAAGGGGACAGTCAGTTTGTTTACTCCCTAGGATTACTTGAGGAGTCTGCTACTGACAGTCAGTTGGGGTCATGTCTTGGGACTGCAGTAGGAGACCACTTCTGACAGTGTCACTCCGAAGTCCTGACTGTGTATACCCCTTCAGACATTCAGTAAGTGTCATTCATGTGGAATGAAGGAGGATATCCTTCAGACAGATATTCAGGGTCACTCCTTAGGACTGTAGGTGGTGTCCTCTTTAGAGAGTCAGTCAGGGTCCCTCTTTAGGACTGTAGAAGGATAGCCATCTGACAGTCAGTTAGGGTTACTCTTAGGACTGCAGGTGTTGTCCCCTAATATCAGTCAGTCAGGGTCACTCCTTAGGACTGTATGTGGTCTTACCTTCCGACATTCAGACAGGGTCACTCCATAGGAATGTAGGAGGATACCCTTTAGACAGTCTGTCAGGGTCACACCTTGGGTCCACAGGCACAATCATCTTCAGACACTCAGTCAGGGTCACTGCTTAGGACGGTAGTTGGAGACCACTTCTGACAGTCAGTCAGGGTCACTCCTAAGTCCTGAGGGTGTGTTAACCTTCAGACATTCAATAAGTGTCACTCATGTGGAATGTAGGAGGATACCCTTTAGACAGTCAGTTAGGGTCACTCCTTAGGACTGCCCGTGGTGTCCCCTTCAGAGAGTCAGTCAGGGTCACTCCTTAGGACTGTAGAAGGATACACATCTGACAGTCAGTTAGGGTTACTCATTAGGACTGCAGGTGGACTCCCCTACTATCAGTCAGTCTGGGTCACTAGGTAGGACTGCAGGAGGTGTCCCCTTCAGACATTCAGACAATGTCACTCCATAGGAATGTAGGAGGATACCCTTTATACCGTCAGTCAGGGTCACTCTTTAGGACTGCATTTGGAGACCACTTCAGACAGTCAGTCAGGGTCACTAATATGTCCTGACATTGTATTCCCCTTCATACATTCAGTAACTGTCTCTCATGTGGAATGTAGGAGGATGCCCTTCTACAGTCTGTCAGGGTCACTCCTTTGGCTGTAGCTGGTGTCCTCTTCAGACAGTCATTCAGGGTCGCTTCTTAGGAATGTAGGGGGATACCCATCAGACAGTCATTATGGTTACTCCTTAGGAAGCCGGTGGAGTCTCCTACTGAAAGTCAGTCAGGCTCACACCTTGGGACCACAGGCAGAGTCCTCATCAGACACCCAGTCAGGGTCACTGCTTAGGACTGCAGGTGGAGAACACTCTGACAGTCAGTCAGGGTCACACCTTAGGACTGCAGGTGGTGTCCCCTTCAGAGAGTCAGTCAGGGTCCATCGTAAGGACTGTAGAAGAATACCCATCTTACATTCAGTTAGGGTTACTCATTAGGACTGCAGAAGGTGTCCCCTACTATATGTCAGTCAGGGTCACTCCGTAGGACTGCAGATGGTTTCCCCTTCAGAAGTCAGAAAGGGTCATTCCATAAGAATGTAGGAGGATACCCTTTACAAATTCAGTCAGGGTCACTCCTTAGGACTGTAAGTGGTGTGCTCTTCAGACATTCAGTCATGGTCACTTTTCAGGACTGTAAGGGGACAGTCAGTTTGTTTACTCCCTAGGATTACTTGAGGAGTCTGCTACTGACAGTCAGTTGGGGTCATGTCTTGGGACTGCAGTAGGAGACCACTTCTGACAGTGTCACTCCGAAGTCCTGACTGTGTATACCCCTTCAGACATTCAGTAAGTGTCATTCATGTGGAATGAAGGAGGATATCCTTCAGACAGATATTCAGGGTCACTCCTTAGGACTGTAGGTGGTGTTCTCTTTAGAGAGTCAGTCAGGGTCCCTCTTTAGGACTGTAGAAGGATAGCCATCTGACAGTCAGTTAGGGTTACTCTTAGGACTGCAGGTGGTGTCCCCTAATATCAGTCAGTCAGGGTCACTCCTTAGGACTGTATGTGGTCTTACCTTCCGACATTCAGACAGGGTCACTCCATAGGAATGTAGGAGGATACCCTTTAGACAGTCTGTCAGGGTCACACCTTGGGTCCACAGGCACAATCATCTTCAGACACTCAGTCAGGGTCACTGCTTAGGACTGTAGTTGGGGACAACTTCTGACAGTCAGTCAGGGTCACTCCTAAGTCCTGAGGGTGTGTTAACCTTCAGACATTCAATAAGTGTCACTCATGTGGAATGTAGGAGGATACCCTTTAGACAGTCAGTTAGGGTCACTCCTTAGGACTGCCCGTGGTGTTCCCTTCAGAGAGTCAGTCAGGGTCACTCCTTAGGACTGTAGAAGGATACACATCTGACAGTCAGTTAGGGTTACTCATTAGGACTGCAGGTGGACTCCCCTACTATCAGTCAGTCTGGGTCACTAGGTAGGACTGCAGGAGGTGTCCCCTTCAGACATTCAGACAATGTCACTCCATAGGAATGTAGGAGGATACCCTTTAGACAGTCAGTCAGGGTCACTCCTTAGGACTGTAGCTGGTGTCCTCTTCAGAAAGTCATTCAGGGTCACATCTTAGGAATGTAGGGGGATACCCATCAGACAGTCATTATGGTTACACCTTAGGACAGCCGGTGGAGTCTCCTACTGACAGTCAGTCAGGCTCACAACTTGGGACCACAGGCAGTGTCCTCATCAGACACTCAGTCAGGGTCACTGCTTAGGACTGCAGTTGGAGACCACTTCTGACAGTCAGTCAGGGTCACTCCTAATTCCTGAGGGTGTGTTAACCTTCAGACATTCAATAAGGGTCACTCATGTGGAATGTAGGAGGATACCCTTTAGGCAGTCAGTTAGGGTCACTCCTTAGGACTGCAGGTGGTGTCCCCTTCAGAGATTCAGTCAGGGTCCCTCCTTTGGACTGTAGAAGGATAGCATTCTGACAGTCAGTTAGGGTTACTCCTTAGGACTGCAGGTGGAGTCTCCTACTGACAGTCAGTCAGGGTCACACCATTGGACCACAGGCAGAGTCCTTTTCAGACACTCAGTCAGGGTCACTGCTTAGGACTGCAGTTGGAGACCACTTCTGACAGTCATTCAGGGTCACACCTTAGGACTGCAGGTGGTGTCCCCTTCAGAGAGTCAGTCAGGTTCAATCTTAAGGACTGTAGAAAGATATACACCTGACAGCCAGTTAGGGTTACTCATTAGGACTGCAGGAGGTGTCCCCTACTATATGTCAGTCAGGGTCACTCTGTAGGGCTGCAGGTGGTTTCCCCTTCAGACCGTCAGACAGGGTCACTCCATTGGAATGCAGGAGGATACCCTTTACACATTCAGTCAGGGTCACTCCTTAGGAATGTAAGTGGTGTGCTCTTCAGACAGTCAGTCATGGTCACTTCTCAGGATTGTAGGGGGATACCCTTCAGACAGTCAGTAGTTTTACTCCCTAGGATTACAGGAGGAGTCTGCTACTGACAGTCAGTCGGGGTCATGTCTTGGGACTGCAGTTGGAGACCACTTCTGACAGTCATTCAGTGTCATTCCGAAGTCCTGACTGTGTATACCCCTTCAGACATTCAGTAAGTGTCACTCATGTGGAATGAAGGAGGATACACTTCAGACAGTTATTCAGGGTCACTCCTTAGGACTGCAGGTGGTGTCCTCTTTAGAGAGTTAGTCAGGGTCCCTCCTTAGGACTGTAGAAGGATAGCCATCTGACAGTCAGTAAGGGTTACTCATTAGGACTGCAGGTGATGTCCCCTAATATCAGTCAGTCAGGGTCACTCCTTACAACTGTATGTGGTGTTACCGTCAGACATTCAGACAGGGTCACCCATAGGAATGTAGGAGGATACCCTTGAGACAGTCATTCAGGGTCTCTCCTTAGGACTGTAGGTGGTGTCCTCTTCAGACATTCAGTCAGGATCACTCCTTGGGTCCACATTCACAATCATCTTCAGACACTCAGTCAGGGTCACTGCTTAGGACTGCTGTTGTAGACCACTTCTGACAGTCAGTCAGGGTCACTCCTAAGTCCTGAGGGTGTGTTAACCTTCAGACATTCAATAAGGGTCACTCATGTGGAATGTAGGAGGAAACCCTTTAGACAGTCAGTTAGGGTCACTCCTTAGGACTGCAGGTGGTGTCCCCTTCAGAGAGTCAGTCAGGGTCACTCCTTAGGTCTGTAGAAGGATACCATTCCGACAGTCAGTGAGGGTTACTCCTTAGGACTGCAGGTGGAGTCCCCTACTATCAGTCAGTCTGGGTCACTCCGTAGGACTGCAGGACATGTCCCCTTCAGACAGTCAGACAAGGTCAATCCATAGGAATGTAGGAGGATACCCTTTAGACAGTCATTCAGGGTTACTCCTAGGACTGCATGTGGTGTCCGCATCAGTCAGTCAGGGTAACAGTTAAGTTGTGAAGGCATAGTTAACTTCACACAGTCAGAGAGGTTCACTCCATAGGAATGTAGGAGGATACCCTTGAGACAGTCATTCAGGGCCACTTCTTAAAAATGTCAGGGGATACCCTTCAGACAGTCATTAGGGTTACTCCTTAGGACTGCAGGTGGAGTCTCCTACTGACAGTCAGTCAGGGTCACACCTTGGGACCACAGGCAGAGTCCTTTTCAGACACTCAGTCAGGGTCACTGCTTAGGACAGCAGTTGGAGACCACTTCTGACAGTCATTCAGGGTCACACCTTAGGACTGCAGGTGGTGTCCCCTTCAGAGAGTCAGTCAGGATCAATCTTAAGGACTGTAGAAAGATATACACCTGTCAGACAGTTAGTGTTACTCATTAGGACTGCAGGAGGTGTCCCCTACTATATGTCAGTCAGGGTCACTCCGTAGGGCTGCAGGTGGTTTCCCCTTCAGACCGTCAGACAGGGTCACTCCATTGGAATGCAGGAGGATACCCTTTACACATTCAGTCAGGGTCACTCCTTAGGAATGTAAGTGGTGTGCTCTTCAGACAGTCAGTCATGGTCACTTCTCAGGACTGTAGGGGGATACCCTTCAGACAGTCAGTAGGATTACTCCCTAGGATTACAGGAGGAGTCTGCTACTGACAGTCAGTCAGGGTCAGTTCTTGGGACTGCAGTTGGAGTCCACTTCTGAAAGTCATTCAGGGTCACACCGAAGACCAGACTGTGTATTCCCCATCAGACATTCAGTAGTGTCACTCATGTGGAATGAAGGAGGATACCCTTCAGACAGTTATTCAGGGTCACTCCTTAGGACTGCAGTTGGTGTCCTCTTTAGAGAGTCAGTCAGGGTCTCTCCTTAGGACTGTAGAAGGATACCCATCTGACATGAGTTAGGGTTACTCATTAGGACTGCAGGTGGAGTCGCCTACCATCAGGCAGTCTGGGTCACTATGTAGGACTTCAGGAGGTGTCCCCTTCAGACATTCAGACAATGTCACTCCATAGGAATGTAGGAGGATACCCTTTAGACAGTCATTCAGGGTCACTCTTTAGGACTGCATTTGGAGACCACTTGTGACAGTCAGTCAGGGTCACTAGTATGTCCCGACATTGTATTCCCCTTCAGATATTCAGTAACTGTCACTCATGTGGAATGTAGGAGGATGCCCTTCAGACAGACTGTCAGGGTCAATCCTTAGAACTGCAGGTGGTGTCCCCTTCAGATAGTCAATCACGGTCACTCCTTAGGACTGTAGAAGGATACCCATCTGACAGTCAGTTAGGGCTACTCACTAGGACTGCAAGTGGAGTCCCCTACTATCAGTCAGTCTGGGTCACTCCGTAGGACTGCAAGAGGTGTCCCCTTAAGACAGTAGACATGGTCAATCCATAGGAATGCAGGAGGATACCCTTTAGACAGTCAGTCAGGGTCACTCCTTAGAACTGCAGGTGGTGTCCTCTTCAGAGTGTTAGTCAGGGTCACTCCTTAGGACTGTATAAGTATACCCATCTGACAGTCAGTTAGGGTTACTCATTACTACTGCAGGTGGAGTCCCCTACTATCAGTCAGTTTGGGTCACTAGGTAGGACTTCAGGAGTTGTCCCCTTCTGACAGTCAGACAATGTCACTCCATAGGAATGTAGGAGGATACCCTTTATACAGTCAGTCAGGGTCACTCTTTAGGACTGCATTTGGAGACCACTTCAGACAGTCAGTCAGGGTCACTAATATGTCCTGACATTGTATTCCCCTTCATACATTCAGTAACTGTCTCTCATGTGGAATGTAGGAGGATGCCCTTCTACAGTCTGTCAGGGTCACTCCTTTGGCTGTAGCTGGTGTCCTCTTCAGACAGTCATTCAGGGTCGCTTCTTAGGAATGTAGGGGGATACCCATCAGACAGTCATTATGGTTACTCCTTAGGAAGCCGGTGGAGTCTCCTACTGAAAGTCAGTCAGGCTCACACCTTGGGACCACAGGCAGAGTCCTCATCAGACACCCAGTCAAGGTCACTGCTTAGGACTGCAGGTGGAGAACACTCTGACAGTCAGTCAGGGTCACACCTTAGGACTGCAGGTGGTGTCCCCTTCAGAGAGTCAGTCAGGGTCCATCGTAAGGACTGTAGAAGAATACCCATCTTACATTCAGTTAGGGTTACTCATTAGGACTGCAGAAGGTGTCCCCTACTATATGTCAGTCAGGGTCACTCCGTAGGACTGCAGATGGTTTCCCCTTCAGAAGTCAGAAAGGGTCATTCCATAAGAATGTAGGAGGATACCCTTTACAAATTCAGTCAGGGTCACTCCTTAGGACTGTAAGTGGTGTGCTCTTCAGACATTCAGTCATGGTCACTTTTCAGGACTGTAAGGGGACAGTCAGTTTGTTTACTCCCTAGGATTACTTGAGGAGTCTGCTACTGACAGTCAGTTGGGGTCATGTCTTGGGACTGCAGTAGGAGACCACTTCTGACAGTGTCACTCCGAAGTCCTGACTGTGTATACCCCTTCAGACATTCAGTAAGTGTCATTCATGTAGAATGAAGGAGGATATCCTTCAGACAGATATTCAGGGTCACTCCTTAGGACTGCAGGTGGTGTCCTCTTTAGAGAGTCAGTCAGGGTCCCTCTTTAGGACTGTAGAAGGATAGCCATCTGACAGTCAGTTAGGGTTACTCTTAGGACTGCAGGTGGTGTCCCCTAATATCATTCAGTCAGGGTCACTCCTTAGGACTGTATGTGGTCTTACCTTCCGACATTCAGACAGGGTCACTCCATAGGAATGTAGGAGGATACCCTTTAGACAGTCTGTCAGGGTCACACCTTGGGTCCACAGGCACAATCATCTTCAGACACTCAGTCATGGTCACTGCTTAGGACTGTAGTTGGAGACCACTTGTGACAGTCAGTCACGGTCACTCCTAAGTCCTGAGTGTGTGTTAACCTTCAGACATTCAATAAGTGTCACTCATGTGGAATGTAGGAGGATACCCTTTAGACAGTCAGTTAGGGTCACTCCTTAGGACTGCCCGTGGTGTCCCCTTCAGAGAGTCAGTCAGGGTCACTCCTTAGGACTGTAGAAGGATACACATCTGACAGTCAGTTAGGGTTACTCATTAGGACTGCAGGTGGACTCCCCTACTATCAGTCAGTCTGGGTCACTAGGTAGGACTGCAGGAGGTGTCCCCTTCAGACATTCAGACAATTTCACTCCATAGGAATGTAGGAGGATACCCTTTAGACAGTCAGTCAGGGTCACTCCTTAGGACTGTAGCTGGTGTCCTCTTCAGAAAGTCATTCAGGGTCACATCTTAGGAATGTAGGGGGATACCCATCAGACAGTCATTATGGTTACACCTTAGGACAGCCGGTGGAGTCTCCTACTGACAGTCAGTCAGGCTCACACCTTGGGACCACAGGCAGTGTCCTCATCAGACACTCAGTCAGGGTCACTGCTTAGGACTGCAGTTGGAGACCACTTCTGACAGTCAGTCAGGGTCACACCTTAGGATTGCAGGTGGTGTCCCCTTCAGAGAGTCAGTCAGGGTCAATCATAAGGACTGTAGAAGGATACCCACCTGACAGCCAGTTAGGGTTACTCATTAGGACTGCAGAAGGTGTCCCCTACTATATGTCATTCAGGGTCACTCCGTAGGACTGCAGGTGGTTTCCCCTTCAGACAGTCAGACAGGGTCACTCCATAGGAATGTAGGAGGATACCCTTTACACATTCAGTCAGGGTCACTCCTTGAACTGTAAGTGGTTTGCTCTTCAGACAGTCAGTCATGGTCAATTCTCAGGACCGTAGGGGGATACCCTTCAGACATTCAGTAGGTTTATTCTCTAGTATTAAAGGAGGAGTCTGCTACTGAAAGTCAGTCGGGGTTACTTCTTTGGACTGCAGTTGGAGACCACTTCTGACAGTCATTCAGTGTCACCAGGAAGTCCTGACTGTGTATTCCCCTTCAGACATTCAGTAAGTGTCACTCATGTGGAATGAAGGAGGATACCCTTCAGACAGTTATTCAGGGTTACTCCTTAGGACTGCAGGTGGTGTCCCCTTTAGAGAGTCAGTCACGGTCCCTCCTTAGGACTGTAGAAGGATAGCCATCTAACAGTCAGTTAGGGTTACTCATTAGGACTGCAGGTGGTGTCCCCTAATATCAGTCAGTCAGGGTCACTCCTTAGAACTGTATGTCGTGTTACCTTCCAACATTCAGACAGGGTCACTCCATAGGATGTAGGAGGATAACCTTCAGACAGTCAGTGAGGGTCACTCCTTGGGTCCACAGGCACAATCATCTTTAGACACTCAGTCAGGGTCACTGCTTAGGACTGCAGTTGGAGTCCTTCACTCGTTCTGGGTCAATCCTAAATTGTGAAAGTACAATTGCCTTCAGACAGTCTTTAAGGGTCACTCATTAGTAATGTTGGAGGATACCCTTCAGACAATTAGTCAAGGTCACTATTTGGCGTGCAGGTATAGTCACCTTCAGACAGTCAGGGAGGAACCTCCTTAGTACTGCCGTTGGAGGCCACTTCTGACAGTCAGTCAGGGTTACTCCTATGTCCTGACGGTGTATTCTCCTTCAGACATTCAGTAAGGGTCACTCAATTGGAGTGTAGGAGGATACCCTTCAGACAGTTTGCCAGGGTCACTCCTTAGGACTGCAGGTGGTGTCCCCTTCAGAGAGTCAGTTAGGGTCACTCCTTAGGACTGTAGAAATATACCATTCCGACAGTTAGTTAGGGTTACTCATTAGGACTGCAGGTGGAGTCCCAAACTATCAGTCAGTCTGGGTCACTCCGTAGGACTGCAGGAGGTGTCCCTTTCAGACAGTCAGACAAGGTCAATCCATAGGAATGTAGGAGCATACCCTTTAGACAGTCAGTCAGGGTCACTCCTAGGACTGCAGGTGGAGTCCGCATCAGTCAGTCAGGGTAACAGTTAAGTTGTGAAGGCATAGATAACTTCACACATTCAGTAGGGTTCACTCCATAGGAATGTAGGAGGATAACCTTGAGACAGTCATTCAGGGTCAATCCTTAGGCCTGCAGTTGGTGTCCTCTTCAGACAGTCAGTCAGGGTCACTTCTTAGGACTGTAGGGGGATACCCTTCAGACAGTCAGTAGGGGTACACCTTAGGAGTGGAGGTGGAGTATCCTACTGACAGTCAGTCATGGTCATTTCTTGGGACCACAGGCAGAGTCCTCTTCAGACACTCAGTCAGGGTCACTGCTTAGGACTGCAGTTGGAGACCACTTCTGACAGTCATTCAGGGTCACACCTTTGGACTGCAGGTGGTGCCCATTTAGAGAGTCAATCTGGGTCAATACTAAGGACGGTAGAAGGATACCCATCAGACAGTCAGTTAGGGTTATGCATTAGGACTGCAGGTGGAGTCCCCTAATATCTGTCAGTCAAGGTCACTCCTTAGGACTGAAGGTGGTTTCCCCTTCAGACAGTCAGACAGTGTCACTCCATAGGAATGTAGGAGGATACCCTTTACACAGTCAGTCAGGATCACTCCTTAGGATTGTAGGTGGTGTGCTCTTCAGACAGTCAGTCAGGGTCACTTCTTAGAGCTGTAGGGGTATACCCTTCAGACAGTCAGTAGGGTTACTCCTATGGACTGCAGGTAGAGTCTGCTACTGACAGTCAGTCAGGGTCACTTCTTGGGACTGCATTTGAAGACCATTTCTGACAGTCAGTCAAGGTCACTCCTAAGTACTGACAGTGTATTCCCCTTCAGACATTCAGTAATTGTCACTCATGTGAAATGTAGGAGGATACCGTTCAGACAGTCAGTCAGGGACACTCCTTATAACTGCAGGTGGTGTCCACTTCAGAGAGTTAGTCAGGGTCAATCCTAAGTGCTGTAGAAGGTTACCCATCTGACAGTCAGTTAGGGTTACTCATTAGGACTGCAGGTGGAGTCCTCTACTATCAGTCAGTCTGGGTCACTAGGTAGGACTTCAGGAGGTGTCCCCTTCAGACAGTCAGACAATGTCACTCCATAGGAATGTAGGAGGATACATTTTACACAGTCAGTCAGGGTCACTCCTTAGGAATGTAGGTCGTGTGCTCTTCAGACAGTCAGTCAGGGTCACTTCTTAGAGCTGTAGGGGTATACCCTTCAGACAGTCAGTAGGGTTACTCCTAAGGACTGCAGGTGGAGTCTGCTACTGACAGTCAGTCGGGGTCACTTCTTGGGACTGCATTTGGAGACCATTTCTGACAGTCATTCAAGGTCACTCCTAAGTTCTGAGAGTGTATTCCCCTTCAGACATTCAGTAATTGTCACTCATGTGGAATGTAGGAGGATACCGTTCAGACAGTCAGTCAGGGTTACTCCTTAGAACTGCAGGTGGTGTCCCCTTCAGAGAGTCAGTCAGGGTCACTCCTTAGGACTGTAGAAGGATACCCATCTGACAGTCTGTTAGGGTTACTCCTTATTACTGGAGGTGGAGTCTCCTACTGAAAGTCAGTCAGGGTCACTCCTTGGGACCACAGGCAAAGTCCTCTTCAGACACTCAGCCAGAGTCACTGCTTAGGACTTCAGTTGGAGACCACTTCTGACATTCATTCAGCGTCACACTTTAGGACTGCAGGTGGTGTCCCCTTCAGAGAGTCAGTCAGGGTCAATCCTAAGGACTGTAGAAGTATACCCATCTGACAGTCAGTTAGGGTTATTCATTAGGACTGCAGGTGGTGTCCCCTATTATCTGTCAGTCAGGGTCACTCCTTAGGACTGCAAGTGGTTTCCCCTTCAGACAGTCAGAAAGGGTCACTTCATAGGAATGTAGGAGGATACCCTTTACACAGTCAGTCAGGGTCACTCCTTAGGAATGTAGGTGGTGTGCTCTTCAGACAGTCAGTCAGCGTCACTTCTTAGTGCTGTAGGGGTATACCCTTCAGACAGTCAGTAGGGTTACTCCTAAGGACTACTGGTGGAGTCTGCTACTGACAGTCAGTCGGGATACCTTCTTGGGACTGCATTTGGAGACCATTTCTGACAGTTAGTCAGGGTCACTAATATGTCCTGACATTGTATTCCCCTTCAGACATTCAGTAACTGTCACTCATGTGGAATGTAGGAGGATGCCCTTCAGACAGTCTGTAAGGGTACTCCTTAGAACTGCAGGTGGTATCCCCTTTAGTGAGTCCGTCAGGTTCACTCCTTAGGACTGTAGGAGGATACTATTCCGACAGTCAGTTAGGGTTACTCTTTAGGACTGCAGGTGGAGTCCCCTACTATCAGTCAGTCTGGGTTAATCTGTAGGACTGCAGGAGGTGTCCCCTTCAGACATTCAGTAAGTGTCACTCATGTGGAATGTAGGAGCATACCATTCAGACAGTCAGTAGGGTTACTCCTTAGGACTGCAGGTGGAGTCTCCTACTGAGAGTCAGTCAGGGTCACTCCTTGGGACCACAGGCAGAGTCCTCTTCAGACACTCAGTCAGGGTCACTGCTTAGGACTGAAGCTGGAGACCACTTCCTGCACTCGTTCAGGGTCTCTCCTAAATTGTGAAAGTACAATAGCCTTCAGACAGTCTTTAAGGGTCACTCATTAGGAATGTTGGAGGATACCATTCAGACAGTTAGTCAAGGTCACTATTTGGCGTGAAGGTATAGTAACCTTCAGACAGTCAGGGAGGATCCTCCTTAGTACTGCAGTTTGAAGCCACTTCTGACAGTCAGTCAGGGTCACTCCTAAGTCCTGACTGTGTATCCCCCTTCAGACATTCAGTAAGCGTCACTCAATTGGAATGTAGGAGGATACCATTCAGACAGTCTGTCAGGGTCACTCCTTGGGACTGCAGGTGGTGTCCCCATCAGAGAGTCAGTCAGTGTCACTCCTTAGGACTGTAGAAGGATACCATTCCAACAGTCAGTTAGGGTTACTCATTAGGACTGCAGGTGGAGTCCCCTACTATCAGTCAGTCTGGGTCACTCCGTAGGACTGCAGGAGGTGTCCCCTTCAGACAGTCAGACAAGGTCAATCCATAGGAATGTAGGAGGATACCCTTTAGACAGTCAGTCAGGGTCACTCTTTAGGACTGCATTTGGAGACCACTTGTGACAGTCAGTCACGGTCACTCCTAAGTCCTGAGGGTGTGTTAACCTTCAGACATTCAATAAGGGTCACTCATGTGGAATGTAGGAGGATACCCTTCTGACAGTCAGTTAGGGTTACTCATTAGGACTGCAGGTGGAGTCTCCTATTGAGAGTCAGTCAGGGTCACTCCTTGGGACCACAGGCAGAGTCCTCTTCAGACACTCAGTCAGGGTCACTGCTTAGGACTGAAGCTGGAGACCACTTCCTGCACTCGTTCAGGGTCACTCCTAAATTGTGAAATTACAATAGCCTTCAGACAGGTTTAAGGGTCACTCATTAGGAATGTTGGAGGATACCCTTCAGACAGTGAGTCAAGGTCACTATTTGGCGTGCAGGTATAGTCACCTTCAGACTGTCAGGGAGGATCCTCCTTAGTACTGCAGTTGGGGGCCACTTCTAACAGTCAGTCAGGGTCACTCCTATGTCCTGACGGTGTATCCTCCTTCAGACATTCAGTAATTGTCACTCAATTGGAATATAGGAGGATACCCTTCAGACAGTCTGTCAGGGTCACTCCTTAGAACTTGAGGTGGTGTCCCCTTTCAGAGTGTCAGCCAGGGTCGCTTCTTAGGACTGTAGAAGGAAACTCATCTGACAGTCAGTTAGGGCTACTCATTAGGACTGCAGGTGGAGTCCCCTACTATCAGTCAGTCTGGGTCACTCGGTAGGACTGCAGGAGGTGTCCTCTTCTGACAGTAAGACAAGGTCACTCCATAGGAATGCAGGAGGATACCCTTTATACAGTCAGTCAGGGTCACTCCTTAGGACTGTAGCTGGTGTCCTCTTCAGACAGACATTCAGGGTCACTTCTTAGGAATGTAGGGTGTTACGCTTCAGACAGTCATTAGGGTTACTCCTTAGGACTGCAGGTGGAGTCTCCTACTGACAGTCAGTCAGAGTCACACCTTGGGACCACAGGTAGAGTCCTCTTCAGACACTCAGTCAGGGTCACTGCTTAGGACTGCAGTTGGAAACCACTTCTGATGGTCAATCAGGGTCATACCTTAGGACTGCAGGTGGTGTCCCCTTCAGAGAGTCAGTCAGGGTCAATCTTAAGGACTGTAGAAGGATACCCACCTGACAGCCTGTTAGGGTTACTCATTAGGCCTGCAGGAGGTGTCCCCTACTATATGTCAGTCAGAGTCACTCCGTAGGACTGCGGGAGGTTTCCTCTTCAGACAGTCAGACAGGGTCACTCCATAGGAATGTAGGAGGAAACCCTTTACACATTCAGTCAGGGTCACTCCTTAGGACTGTAAGTGGTGTGCTCTTCAGACAGTCAGTCATGGTCACTTCTCAGGACTGTAGGGGCATACCCTTCAGACAGTCGGTAGGGTTACTCCCTAGGATTACAGGAGGAGTCTGCTACTGACAGTCAGTCAGGGTCACTTCTTGGGACTGCAGGTTGGGTCCTCTTTAGAGAGTCAGTCAGGGTCCCTCCTTAGGACTGTAGAAGGATAGCCATCTGAAAGTTTTAGGGTTACTCATTAGGACTACAGGTGGTGTCCCCTAATATCATTCAGTCAGGCTCACTCATTAGGACTGTATGTGGTGTTACCTCCCGACATTCAGACAGGGTCACTCCATAGGAATGTAGGAGGATACCCTTCAGACACTCAGTGAGGGTCACTCCTTGGGTCCACAGGCACAATCATCTTCAGACACTCAGTCAGTGTCACTGCTTAGGACTGCAGTTGGAGACCACTTCTGACAGTCAGTCAGGGTCACTCCTAAGTCCTGAGGGTGTGTTAACCTTCAGACATTCAATAAGGGTCACTCATGTGGAATGTAGGAGGATACCCTTTAGACAGTCAGTTAGGGTCACTCCTTAGGACTCAAGGTGGTGTCCCCTTCAGAGAGTCATTCAGGGTCACTCCTTAGGACTGTAGAAGGATACCCACCTGACAATCAGTTAGGGTTATTCATTAGGACTGCAGGTGGATTCCCCTACTATCAGTCAGTCTGGGTCACTCCGTAGGACTGCAGGAGGTATCCGCGTCAGACAGTCAGAGAAGGTCAATCCATAGGAATGTAGGAGGATACCCTTTAGACAGTCAGTCAGGGTCACTCCTAGGACTGCAGGTGGAGTCCGCATCAGTCAGTCAGGGTAACAGTTAAGTTTTGTAGGCGTAGTTACATTTACACAGTCAGTAAGGTTCACTCCATAGGAATGTAGGAGGATACCCTTGAGACAGTCATTCAGGGTCAATCCTTAGGACTGTAGTTGCTGTCCTCTTCAGACAGTCAGTCAGGGTCACTTCTTAGGACTGTAAGGGGATACCCTTCAGACAGTCAGAAGGGTTACTCCTTAGGACTGGAGGTGGATTTTCCTACTGACAGTCAGTCAGGGTCACTCCTTGGGACCACAGGCAGAGTCCTCTTCAGACACTAAGTCAGGGTCACTGCTTAGGACTGCAGTTGGAGACCACTTCTGACTGTCATTCAGGGTTCATCTTAGGACTGCAGGTGGTGTCCCCTTCAGAGAGTCAGTCAGGGTCAATCCTAAGGACTGTAGAAGGATACCCACCTGACAGTCAGTTAGGGTTATTCATTAGGACTGCAGGTGGTGTCCCCTATTTTCTGTCAGTCAGGGTCACTCCTTAGGACTGCAGGTGGTTTCCCCTTCAGATAGTCAGAAAGGGTCACTCCATAGGAATGTAGGAGGATACCCTTTACACAGTCAGTCAGGGTCACTCCTTAGGAATGTAGGTGCTGTGCTCTTCAGACAGTCAGTCAGGGTCACTTCTTATTGCTGTAGAGTTATACCCTTCAGACAGTCAGTAGGGTTACTCCTCAGGACTGCAGGTGGAGTCTGCTACTGACAGTCAGTCGGGGTCACTTTTTGGGACTGCATTTGGAGACCAACTCTGACAGTCAGTCAGGGTCACTAATATGTCCTGACATTGTATTCCCCTTCAGACATTCAGTAACTGTCACTCATGTGGAATGTAGGAGGATGCCCTTCAGACAGTCTGTCAGGGTCACTCCTTAGAACTGCCTGTGGTGTCCCCTTCAGAGAGTCATTCAGGGTCACTCCGTAGGACTGTAGAAGGATACTCATCTGACAGTCAGTTAGGGCTACTCATTAGGACTTCAGGTGGAGTCCCCTACTATCAGTCAGTCTGGGTCACTCGGTAGGACTGCAGGAGGTGTCCTCTTCTGACAGTAAGACAAGGTCACTCCATAGGAATGCGGGAGGATTCCTTTAGACAATCAGTCAGGGTCACTCCTTAGGACTGTAGCTGGTGTCCTCTTCAGATAGTCATTCAGGGTCACTTCTTAGGAATGTAGGGGGATACCCGTCAGACAGTCATTAGGGTTACTCCTTAGGACTGCAGGTGGAGTCTCCTACTGAGAGTCAGTCAGGGTCACACCTTTGATCACAGGCAGAGTCCTCTTCAGACACTCAGTCAGGGTCACTGCTTAGGACTGCAGTTGGAGACCACTTCTGACAGTCATTCAGGGTCACACCTTAGGACTTCAGGTGGTGTCCCCTTCAGAGAGTCAGTCAGGGTCAATCTTAAGGACTGTAGAAGGATACCCACCTGACACCCAGTTAGGGTTACTAATTAGGACTGCAGGTGGTGTCTCCTACTGAGAGTCAGTCAGTGTCACTCCTTGGGACCACAGGCAGAGTCCTCTTCAGACACTTAGTCTGGGTCACCGCTTAGGACTGCAGCTGGAGACCACTTCTGACAGTCACGGTCACACCTTAGGACTGCAGGTGGTGTCCCCTATTATCTGTCAGTCAGGGTCACTCCTTAGGACTGCAGTTGGTTTCTCCTTCAGACAGTCAGACAGGGTCACTCCATAGGAATGTAGGAGGATACCCTTTACACATTCAGTCAGGGTCACTCCTTCGTAATGTAGGTGGTGTGCTCTTCAGACAGTCAGTCAGGGTCACTTCTTAGAGCTATAGGGGGATACCATTCAGACAGTCAGTAGGGTTAATCTCAGGACTGCAGGTGGTGTCTGCTACTGACAGTCAGTCAGGGTCACTTCTTGGGACTGCATTTGGGGACCAATTCTGACAGTCAGTTAGGTCACTCCTATGTCCTGACAATGTATTCCCCTTCAGACATTCAGAAACTATCACTCATGTGGAATGTAGGAGGATAGCCTTCATTCAGTTAGTCAGGGTTACTCCTTAGGACTGCAGGTTGTGTCCTCTTTTGAGAGACAGTCAGGGTCATTCCTTAGGACTGTAGAAGGATACCCATCTGACAGTCAGTTAGGGTCACTCATTAGGACTGCAGGTGGTGTCCCCTACTATCAGTGAGTCAGGGTCACTCTTTAGGATGATACGTGGTGTTACCTTCAGACAGGGTCACTCTATAGGAATGTAGGAGGATACCCTTCATACAGCCAGTGAGGGTCACACCTTAGGACTGTAGGTGGTGTCCTCTTCAGACAGTCAGTCTGGGTCACTGCTAGGGTCCACAAGCACAATCATCTTCAGACACTCAGTCAGGGTCACTGCTTAGGACTGCAGTTTGAGACCACTTTTGACAGTCATTCAGGGTCAATCCTAAGTCCTGACGGTGTATTAAGTTTCAGACATTAGGTAAGGGTCACTCATGTGGAATATGGAGGATACCCTTCAGACAGTCTGTCAGGGTCAATCCTTGGGACGGCAGGTAGAATCCCGTACAGACAGTCAGAGAAAGTCACTCCCATATCCTTAAGGTGTAATCCCCTTCAGACAGTAATTCAGGGTCACTTCTTATGACTGTAGGAGGATACCATTTAGACAGTCGTTTAGGATTACTCCTTAGGACTGCAGGTGGTGTCCCCACTATCAGTGAGTAAGGGTCACTCTTTAGGGCTGTACGTGGTGTTCCCTTCAGACATTCAGACAGGGTTACTCCATAGGAATGTAGGAGGATGCCCTTCAGACTGTCAGCGTGGGTCACTCCTTAGGACTGTAGGTTTAGTCCTCTTCAGACAGTCAGTCAGGGTCACTCCTTGGGGCCACAGACACAATATTCTTCATACACTCAGTCAGGGTCACTGCTTAGGACTGCATTTGGTGACCACTTCTGACAGTCATTCAGGGTCACTCCAAAGCCCTGCCAGTGTATTAACCTTCAGACATTCAATATGGGTCACTCATATGGAATGTAGGAGGATACCCAGTCATTCAGGGTAACTCCTCAGGACTGTAGTTAGTGTCCTCTTCAGACATTCAGTCAGGGTCACTTCTTAGTACTGTAGGGGGATACCCTTCAGACAGTCAGTAGGGTTACTCCTTAGGACTGCAGGTGGAGTCTCCTACTGACAGTCTGTCAGGGTCACTCCTTAAGACTGCAGGTAGAGTCCCCATTAGTCAGTCAGGGTCACAGTTAAGTTGTGAAGGTGTAGTTACCTTCACACAGTCAGTAAGGTTCATCCATTGCAATGTAGGAGGATACCCTTGAGACAGTCATTCAGGGTCACTCCTTAGGACTGTAGTTGGTTTCCTCTTCAGACAGTCAGTCAGGGTCACTTCTTAGGACTGTAGTTGGTGTCCTCATCAGACACTCAGTCAGGGTCACTGCTTAGGATTGCAGTTGGAGACCTACTGACAGTCAGTCAGGGTCACTCCTAAATTGTGAAAATTCAGTACCCTTCAGACAGTCTTTAAAGGTTACTCTTTAGGAATGTTGGAGGATACCCTTCAGTCATTTAGTCAAGGTCACTATTTGGCATGCAGGTCTAGTCACCTTCAGACAGTCAGGCAGGATCACTCCATAGGACTGCAATTGGAGGCCATTTCTGACTGACAGTCAGGGTCACTCCTAAGTCCTGATGGTGTATTCCCCTTAAGACATTCAGTAAGGGTCACTCAATTGGAATGTAGGAGGATACCCTTCAGACAGTCTGTCAGGGTCACTCCTTAGGACTGCAGGTGGTGTCCCCTTCAGAGAGTCAGTCAGGGTCACTCTTTAGAATGTAAGAAGGATACCCTTTTGACAGTCAGTTAGGGTTACTCATTAGGACTGCAGATGGTGTCCCCTACTATCAGTCTGTCAGGGTCACCCATTAGGACTGCAGGTGGTGTCCCATTCAGACAGTCAGACAGGGTCACCCCATAGGAATGTAGGAGGATATGCTTTTGACAGTCAGTCAGGGTCACTACTTAGGACTGTAGGTGCTGTCCCCTTCAGATATTCAGACAGGGTACACTCCATAGGAATGTAGGAGGATACCCTTCAGAGAGTCAGTCAGGATCACTTCTTAGGACTGAATGTTGTGTCCTCTTGAGTCAGTCAGTCAGGGTCACTTCTTAGGACTGTATGGGGACACCCTTCAGACAATCAGTAGGGTTACTCCTTAGGACTCCAGGTGGATTCTCCTACTGACAGTCAGTCAGGGACTCTCCTTGGACAACAGGCAGAGTCCTCTTCACACACTCAGTCAGGGTCACTGCTTAGGACTGCAGTTGGAGACCACTTCTGAAAGTCAGTCAGGGTCACTCCTAAGTCCTGACAGTGTATTCCCCTTCAGACATTCAGTAAGGGTCACTTATGTGGAATGTAGGAGGATACCCTTCAGACAGTAAGTCAGGGTCACTCCTTAGGATTGCAGGTGGTGTCCCCTTCGTAGAGTCAGTCAGGGTCACTCCTTAGGACTGTAGACTGGTACCCATCTGACAGTCAGTTAGGGTTACTCATTAGGACTGCAGGTGATGTCCCCTACTATTAGTCAGTCAGGGTCACCCCATATACTGCAGGTGTTCTCCCCTTCAGACAGTCAGACAGGGTGTCTCCTATCTCCTGAAGTGGTATGCCCTTGAGACAGTCAGTCAGGGGCACTCCATAGGACAACAGGTATGGTCTCCTTCAGACAGTCAGAGAAGGTCACTCCTAAGTCCTGAACGTATAGTCCCCTTCAGACAGTCAGTCAGGGGCACTCCTTAGGACTACATACCCTTCATGTAGTCCCCTTCCGACAGTCAGTCAGGGTCATGCCACAAGATGACAGGTATAGTCCCCTTGAGACAGTCAATCAAGGTCACTCCTAAGTTCTGAAGGTGTATTCCCTTTCAGACAATCGGTCAGGGTCACTCCTTAGGACTGGAGGTGTAGTTCCCTTCAGATATCAGTCAGGTCCTCTCCTAAGAATTGCAAGTGGATTCCCCTTCTGACTGTCAGACAGGGTGACTCCTGAGTCTGAAGGTGTAGTCCCCTTCAGACTCTTACTCCTTGTCACTCTTTAGGACTGTTGGAGGATACCCTTCTGACAGTTGTTGTGTTACTCCCTAGGACTGCAGGTGGAGTCCCCTTCTGACAGTCAGCCAATGTCCCTACTTAGGACTGCAGTTGTATTCTCCTTCAGACAGTCAGACATGGTCTTTCCTTAGACCTGAAAGTGGTGTCACCTTCAGACAGTCAGTCAGGGTCACTCCATAGGACCACAGGTAGAGTCACCCTCAGACAATCAGAGAAGCTCACTCCTTAGTCCTGAATATTTAGTCCTTTTCAGACAGTGAGTCAGGGTCACTCCTTAGGAATGTAGGAGGATACCTTCAGACAGTCAGTCAGGGTCACCTCTTAGGACTGCAGGTGTATTCACCTTAAGCGAGTCAGACAGGGTCTCTTAGGGCCTGAAGGTGGTGTCTCCTTCAGACAGTCAGTCAGGGTCACTCCTTAGGACCACAAGAGAGTCCCCTTCCTACAGTCAGACAAGGTCACTCCTAAGTCCTGAAGGCATATACCCCTTCAGACAGTCAGTGAGGATCACTGCTGAGGAATGCTGGTGGAGTTCCTTTCAGTCAGTCAGCGTCACTCCATAGGACTGCAGATGGAGTCCCCTTTTGACAGTCAGACAAGGTCACTCCTAAGTCTGAATGTGTAGTCCCCTTCAGACAGTAAGTCAGGGTCATTCTCACCTTAGGACTGTAGGAGGATACCCTTCAGACCTTTAGACACTGTCACTCCTTAGACCTACAGGTGGAGTCCCCTTCAGACAGCCAGTCAGGGTCTCTCCTTAGGAATGTAGGAGTATATCCTTCAGACAGTCAGTCAGTGTCAATCCTTAGGACTGCAGGTGTATTCCCCTTCAGACAGTCAGACAGGGTCTCTCCTAAGACCGGAAGGTGTAGACCCTTCAGAAATTCAGTCAGGGTCACTCCTAAGTTGTGAAGGTGTAGTCCCCTTCAGACAGTCATTAAGGGTCACTCATTAGGAGTTTTGGAGGATACCCTTCAGACAGTCAGTCAGGGTCACTCCTTAGGACTGCAGGTGGAGTCCCCTTCTGACAGTCATTCAGGGTCACTCCTTAGGACTGCAGGTGGAGTCCCCTTCTGACAGTCATTCAGGGTCACTCCTTAGGACTGCAGGTGGAGTCCCCTGTTGAGAGTCATACCAGGTCACTCAGGGTCACTGCTTAGGACTGAAAGAGGATACAAACCCCTCAGAAAGTCACTTAGGGTTACTCCTTAGGACTGCAGGTGTAGTCCCCTTCCTACAGTCAATCAGGGTCATTCCTTAGGACTACAGGTGGAATCATCTTCAGACAGTCAGAAGAGGTCACTCCTAAGTCCTGAAGGTGTATTCCCCTTCAGACAGACAGTCAGGTTCACTCCTTAGGAATGTAGGAGGATAGCCTGCAGATAGTCACTCAAGGTCACTCTTAGGGACTGTAGGGGGATACACTTCAGACAGTGTATAGGGATACTCCTTAGGCCTGCAGGTCGAGTCTCCTGACAGTCAGTCAGGGTCATTCCTTAGGACCACAGGTAAAGTCCCCTTCTGACAGTCATTCAGGGTCACTCCTTAGGACTGCAGGTGGAACCATCTTCAGACAGTCAGAAGAGGTCACTCCTAAGTCCTGATGGTGTATTCCCCTTCAGACAGACAGTCAGGTTCACTCCTTAGGAATGTAGGAGGATAGCCTGCAGATAGTCACTCAGGGTCACTCTTAGGAACTGTAAGGGGATACAATTCAGACAGTGTATAGGGATACTCCTTAGGCCTGCAGGTGGAGTCCCCTTCTGACAGTCATTCAGGGTCACTCCTTAGGACTGCAGGTGGAGTCCCCTGTTGAGAGTCATACCAGGTCACTCAGGGTCACTGCTTAGGACTGAAAGAGGATACATACCCCTCAGAAAGTCACTTAGGGTTACTCCTTAGGCCTGCAGGTGGAGTCCCCTTCTGACAGTCATTCAGGGTCACTCCTTAGGACTGCAGGTGGAGTCCCCTGTTGAGAGTCATACCAGGTCACTCAGGGTCACTGCTTAGGACTGAAAGAGGATACATACCCCTCAGAAAGTCACTTAGGGTTACTCCTTAGGACTGCAGGTGTAGTCCCCTTCCTACAGTCAATCAGGGTCATTCCTTAGGACTACAGGTGGAGTCCCCTTCAGACAGTCATTCAGGGTCACTCCTTAGGACTGCAGGTGGAGTCCCCTGTTGAGAGTCAGATGGTTCACTCCTAAGTCTGAATGTGTAGTCCCCTACAGACTGTCACTCAGGGTCACTGCTTAGGACTCAAGGAGGATACATACCCTTCAGACAGTCAGTCAGGGTCACGCCACAGGATGATAGGTATAGTCCCCTTGAGACAGTCAATCAAGGTCACTCCTAAGTCCTGAAGGTATATTGCCCTTCATACAATCAGTCAGGGTCTTACTCGTTAGGACTGGTGGTGTAGTCCCCATCAGATATCATTCAGGTTCACTCCTTAGGATTGCAGGTGGATTCCCCTTCTGACTGTCAGACAGGGTCATTCCTAAGTCTGAAGGTGTAGTTCCCTTCGGACTGTTACTCAGGGTCACTCCTTAGGACTGTCGGAGGATACCCTTCTGACAGTCATGTTGTGTTACTCCCTAGGACTGCAGGTGGAGTCCCCTTCTGACAGTCAGTCAGGGTCCCTCCTAAGACCTGAAGGTGGTGTCCCCTTCAGACAGTCAGCCATGGTCACTCCATAGGACCACAGGTAGAGTCACCTTCAGACAGTCAGAGAAGCTCACTCCTAAGTCCTGAAGGTGTAGTCCTTTTCAGACAGTCAGTCAGGGTCACTCCTTCAGCCTGCAGGTGGAGTCCCCTTCTGACAGTCAGTCAGGGTCCCTCCTAAGACTTGAAGGTGGTGTCCCCTTCAGACAGTCAGCCAGGGTCACTCCATAGGACCACAGGTAGAGTCACCCTCAGACAGTCAGAGAAGCTCACTCCTAAGTCCTGAAGGTGTAGTCCTTTTCAGACAGTCAGGGTCACTCCTTCAGCCTGCATGTGGAGTCCCCTTCATTCAGTCAGTCAGGGTCACTCCTAAGTCCTGAAGGTGGAGTCTCCTTCAGACAGTCAGTCAGGGTCACTCCTTAAGCCTGCATGTGGAGTCCCCTTCAGACAGTCAGTCAGGGTCACTCCATAGGACTGCAGATGGAGTCCCCTTTTGACAGTCAGACAGGGTCACTCCTAAGTCTGAAGATGTAGTCCCCTTCAGACAGTAAGTCAGGGTCACACCACAGGACGACAGGTAGTGTCCCCTTCAGACAGTCAATCAAGGTCACTCCTAAGTCCTGAAGATGTATTTCCCTTCATACAATCAGTCAGGGTCACTCCTTAGGACTGGAGGTGGAGTCCCCTATAGTGGGAAATTACCAATACGGAGTCAGGTCGAAATATAAGGGTATTTAATAGGGAAAAGCCTTACTTACAGGCCGACCTAGCCAGCTGGCGTGGCAGCAGTCTTTACGCAAGCCCAAAAGTGAAACCAGAAAAGAAAAACCCAGTCACAATATGTCACCCTGACCACGCCCTCACAAGTGTGGTCAGGCACACCTGTAGCCAGCCCCTAAGTAGCTTCCCCTACACTTCCCCTTTTAGTCTAAAAGAGGATTAAATCTTAACAGTGTAAAGTATCCAAAATTAACAATCATAAAGGTAAAATATAAGAAGATACCAACAATCTGCTTATATCACATACTAACTATCTATTTCATCTAAACCCTAAAGTCATCTGAAAGAGGTGTCCAAGCCTGAACACCTCCTTCCAATCCCAACCATAAACAATAGGAAGCTATCCCTAACAAGTGTATACACTATCCTAAGTGACAACAATGGGGAAAGGGGGAGTAGCATCCTCCAAGTTACTTCCTGCTGAAATGGGATGATGATAATCATGTCGGGTCCTGTAGGAAGAAAATATTAGTGTAGTAAAAGTCTTGAATGGATTTTATCCAGTCCATGTTAGATGGGATTCTCTTGATAGAAGATCTCGCTTGAAATCCTCAACTTGATTGAAGTCAGTATCCGAAGCTTTGGCCAGAGTGTCAGTTGAAATGGAGCAAGTTGGATCCAGTGCAGTAGAGGAGGTGTGGCCCATTTTCTTTCCAGGTGTCCAGGGATTGCTGTCAGGCAGGTCTTCATTAGCTGTGTGGGACTCAAATATAAACAGTTAGCAGAGAAATGTTTGCTTGTGTATGTACACATGCTGGGGAATGTAACCATGAGAGCATAACAATTATGAGAGGGTGTACACCTTGAGAGAAAGATAAAAGAAAAGACAAAGACAGTCCTCAAATTCTTCTTCAATTCTGTATTACATCAATTGGCTTCTTGATACAACACAGAAACACTAAAGTTTAGTTAAATAACGTGCTTGGATTTTAGAGGAGGAAAGCCAAATCCACCTCTAAACCCAGCATTGGTTTAATTGAATAGGGACTAGGAAATAAAGAGAAATAGAGTTTTTTGAGAGACAGCTGTAAAGTTTACCGTATGGCACATTCCTTTTATTTGATGGTTATAGCTACCTTCTCTTCTTAAGTATCTACCCATGCAGTGTCCTTTGCCTTCTGGAGATGAGTTTTCCTGTGAAGATAAAAGCAAAACACTTCCCTTTCCTTTGGGAGGTTTCTATTTAGTTTATGAGATATACCTTAGTAGAATACCTGTCATTTGTCCTCGTCGAGAGGTTTTTCCTTTTCCACTCGAATCTTGATCAACTTTGATGGTATCCAAAGTTTTTCTTCTCCTGTAGAAACCAATGCAAAACCCCTACCCCAACATAACACATGTTCTGGTTTCCATACAGAGGTTAGTACGTCTTTGAAGTATACAGGCTGATTGAGTTCAGCAGTTTTTTCCGTAGTCCAGTTTCTTTCTGCAGCTGTTTGTCCTTTTTCATTGGCATTAAGAAAGTTTAGTGTTAATAAAGCATTATGCAACCTATGTTTGGGGGGTTTAGTCTTCCAAGCTTGTTTGTTGAGCATCTCCTTAAGTGTTCTATTAGATCTCTCAACCACTGCTTGTCCTGTAGGATTGTGTGGTATACCAGTAACATGCTTTATGTTATAATATTTGAAAAATTGTTCCAATTTTGTAGAGACATATGCTGGTGCATTGTCAGTTTTTATTTGTGCAGGTATACCCATAACTGCCATCACCTCTAGCAGGTGTGTAATAACAGAATCAGCTTTTTCAGAGTTAAGAGCAGTAGCCCATTGGAACCCTGAGAATGTGTCTATAGTATGATGCACATATTTCAAATTTCCAAACTCTGCAAAGTGAAAGACATCCATCTGTCAAACCTCATTTCTCTGAATGCCCTTAGGATTACAACCTGCTGGCAATGGAGTTTGATTATAAAAGGAACAAGTAGGAAAGTTTTTCACTATCTCCTTGGCTTGTTGCCAAGTGATGGAGAAGTCCTTTTTCAAACCTTTGCTATTTACATGATGTTTCTTATGAAATTCTGAGGCTTCTAGCACACTTCCAATTAATAAACGATCAATCTCATCATTGCCTTGTGCTAGTGGGCCTGGCAGACCCATATGGGATATGATATGTGTAATGTATATAGGATTACTTCTGTTTCTGATAGTTTCCTGTAATTGTAAAAACAGAGAAGTTAATTCTGTATTATCAGGAACAAATTCTGCAGTCTCAATGTGTAATACGACTCTCTCTGCATATTGAGGATCAGTAACTGAGGTTATATTAAGAGGTTCTGTAAAATCCATAAGTACCATGAGAATTGCATATAATTCTGCCTTCTCTACAGATGTATATGGACTTTGAACTACTTTACTTACCTCACCTGCTTTATAACCTGCCTTACCTGATTTGTTGGCATCAGTGTAGAAGGTAAGAACTCCAGAAATGGGAGTTTGTCTTACAATACGTGGAAGAATCCAGACTGTCTTTTTATGAATTTAATTCTGTCAGTTTTGGGATAGTTGTTGCTAATTGTCCCCAAGAAGTCAGTAAGAGCTATTTGCCAATATTCATTATCCTTCCACAAGGAGGAAATTTCTTCTTTAGTTAAAGGTACTATAATTTCTGCTGGATCTTTTCCAGTCAGCTGACGAAGTCTTAATTTTCCCTTTAAAATCAAATCAGAAATCTTTTCTACATATGTCTTTAATTTTTTATTCTGTTTATGTGGCAGAAATATCCATTCCAATATAGTGTCTTCCCTTTGCATCAGAATTCCAGAAGGGTATTCTCTGGATGGCAAGATAACCAGAATACAGTCTAAATCAAGGTTTATCTGATCTTCATGTGCATCCAATATTCTGTTTTCTACCCATTGTAACTCTTTTTCTGCCTCATCAGATAATATTCTCGGACTGTTTAGGTCCTTATAACCTTTAAGGGCCATTTTTAAATGCGTTAAGTCATATCCTTCTACACCAATAATCGTCTGTAATTGACAAATTTCCCCTAATAATTTCTGAAGAGAATTAAGAGTTTGATAATTATCTCTCCTAATTTGCACCTTTTGAGGTCTGATTCTCTGTAAGTCTATCTTGTAACCTAAATAGTTAATAGAATCTCCTCTTTGTATCATTTCTGAGGCAATCTGTAATCCCCAACGAGGCAGAACTTCCTTCACCATTTCAAACATACGTTCCAAAGTTTCCTTATTAGAATCTGATAAAAGAATATCATCCATGTAATGATAAACAAGAGATTGTGAAAATTTCTTATGAATTATTTCCAAAGGTTCCTGTACAAACTCTTGACACAAAGTAGGGCTATTTAGCATTCCTTGTGGCAAAACTCTCCACTGATATCTCCTAACTGGCTGTGAATTGTTAAGAGTCGGTACAGTAAATGCAAATTTTTCTCTATCATTTTCCTGTAATGGTATTGTGAAAAAAGTCTTTTAGATCAATGACTATAATAGGCCATCCTTTAGGTATTAAGGAAGGTAATGGCATTCCAGGTTGCAGAGAGCCCAATGGTTGAATTACCTTATTTATGGCTCTCAGGTCTGTCAGCATTCTCCACTTACCTGACTTCTTTTTGGTAACAAATACAGGAGAATTCCAAGGACTGGTAGATTCCTCTGTATGTCCAGCATCTAGCTGTTCCTGTACTAACTTTTCTAAAGCCTCTAGCTTCTCAGAGGTCGTAGGCCATTGTCTTACCCAAACTGGTTCATCTGTAAGCCACTTCAGTGGCAGGGCCTTTGGCTCCTCTGAAGGTCCAGCATTTGTACCTAGTTTCTGTACATCATGGATGATTGGTAACAGTTTTCTATAGCATCTTACCAGATCTTTTCTACTATCTAAAGATTGTACATAATGTGTATCTGACACTGGAGGAATATTAATCTGAGTATTCCATTGCTGTAAGAGATCACAACCCCAGAGATTTATAGCTATATCTGCCACGTATGGTTTCAGTGTCCCTTTCTGTCCTTCCGGTCCAATGCAGACCACCGAGTTAACACTCTGTCGAACTCTAGATAGAGTTCCAATTCCTAAAAATTGTACATTTGCCTCTCTAAGAGGCCATTTCTGAGGCCAAGACTTTTGAGTAATAATAGTTACACCCGCCCCAGTGTCCACTAAGCCAGAAATAACTTTATTATTAATTTTCACTTTCAACTGAGGCATTTTATCATTAATAGAAGCTTGCTAAAATATGTGTTTTTCATTTTGTCCATTCATACTTGATTCATCACTATTCAAACTACCATCTAGAGCAGTATCATTTTTCACAATAGGCAAAGAACTATCTATTGGTCCTGTGAGAGATTGTCTCCCAATGCTACTGGGAATGACCTGACCTTTCTCGATGTGGGGGACCTTCTAGAGGCCCTCCTCGGGTTTCCCGACCTTAATGGGTTTCCTTGTATGTCCCTGGTCAATCTACATTCATTGGTCCAGTGTCTGCCCTTATCACATCTTCTACACAATCCAGAAGGCAGTGGCCTTCCGTATGAGGCATTGTTAGAATTCTTTTGTCTACAGTTTCTCTTACTACATCCCATTTTACCACAGTTGAAACATCTAGGTTCCTGGAGCCTTCGTGATCTCCAGGGGAAGGCTCTTCCTACCCAAGGTTCTGGTTCATAGTAGTAGTAACCTCCAGCCTCTTGGTACCTATGTTGACCTCTGTAAGGTGCTTCTCCTTGCCAAGCCCTTACATCCTCACCTCTAGAACTTTTAATTTCCTGTTGCCGTTTTAAACCTTTGGAGATGGCTTCTCCTACCCAAGCTCCAGTATCTTGCACATTATAGTCAATGTTGGCTGCATACAAAACCCATTCTTCTAGCGGAGCTGATCTGATCTTTAAAGGCAAAAGTATTCTTTTGCATATTGGGTTTGCATTCTCATAAGCTATAGTATATATAATTGATTGTCTTGTTTCTGGATCTGTTACCTGTATTTCTACTGCCCTAGTTAACCTTTGTAAGAAGTCCTGGAACTGTTCTGTAGGTCCCTGTTTTATTCTGGTATAAGCTTCTAGGTGTTCTCCTGGCTCACGAACCTTATCCCAGGCATTTAATGCTACTTTCCTGCATAGAGACAGTATATCATCATCATATTCAGCCTGAACCTGTGGGTCAGCATAAATACCCTGACCAAGAAGCTTATCTAGAGGGGCTTCAAAACCTTCCTTTATGCCCTGACACTCAAGGAGCTTTGCCTCTTCCCTTACTAATGCCTTCCACTGGATTTGGCATGAATTCTCAAGTACAGCTGCTACCAATCGTTCCCAATCTGTGAGTGTCACCCTGTTAAAGGTTGCCCATAAATGTAATAGCTGTTTTACATATGGGCTATGGAGACTATATGAGACAACTGATTCTTTCATATTCTTAAGATCCTTCAGCTGTATAGGTTGCCATTCATAAGCCATCCATCCATGAGGGTGTTTCTTAGAAGCTTGTTTTTCTACCATGGTAGCTGGGTAGACTAACGGTGTACGAATAACAACCTTAGAAGAATAGTCATGATACCTGGGTGGAGTAGGTGCCTGGGATTGGAGTGATTCTGCTTCTGAGGCATCCCAATGATCTTTGAGCCTAGTAATGATATCCTTTTGAAAAGTTTCAATCTCCTTAATCATAAAAGATTCCAAGCATGTTAGTGAATCTGTAAATTGCTCTAACTGCTCATTTACATGTTTTTCTGGGTCTTTAATACGATCATCCTTAGGCAGCATCTGGATGGCATGGAAACTGCCTTCTAGGTATTGCAGTCTAGATTCCAGGTCATGATTTGCTGATTTTGAGTCCTCAGCAATCGACCGTATGGACCTATGTAATCTGTCAGCCCTGAACTGTAAATTATCTTCCAAACATTCAAATCTAGACTCAAATTTGTGATCTGCTACCTTGGATGCTTCAATAATTGATTGAATGGCATTGTCCAATTCTTCAGCCCTATCCTGGGTATCTTGCACCTTTGCATCTAATTTCTGGGTAACATTGCCTATCTGAGTTTCTAGCTGGCTACAAATATTTTTTAGCTCATCACAGTCTTCTGATAGCCTAGCCTCTAAGGTCTCAGACATGGCATAAATACGCTGCATCTCATCTTGGGTAACAGACAGCTCTGTCTTTAACTTATTGGACACAGAGCCAAGCTTATCATCCAATTTCTGTTCCACTTGTTGCACAATTGTGGTCTAATCTGTTCTCCAAAACCTCACTGGGTAAAGTTGTTATTTCCTGTAAGTAGGTGGTGAGGTTATCCTTAACCCTATTCCTGAGTCCCCTGGCTAGTAATATTATTTGTACCAGCAAGCTAAATGCCATTACGGTATATAGGCCAGTAATTGGCAGATTAGCATCCTCCTCAAACAGTGAATTCACATAATAAGCAAAAATATTACCAATTTTAGCAAATGATAAATATTCCACCATAATTTTACCTGACTTCTACTCCAGATGCAGTAACTATCTTTGAACAGTGGGTGGCACAGGTGTTCAGTGAATCTGCGGCATTTGGCAGCAGTCGGTCAGCGGTGGAGAGAGGTCATAAAAGCGGCTGCACTTATCTTAGAGAGTATATGGTCTTGTGGCTGCAATTACTAAAAGAGATGCTACTTTCCCGCAGCAGCAGTCAAGGGAAGCCTCTGCTGAAAGCTGAGGCCGACCTCCTCTCTAGGCAGCTAGAAACTGTCTCCCAGCTGGGTGGATGGTTCTGAGCAGCTCAGCTGCAGTGGGTCGGCTACTAGCCTGGAACGCCTGTAGAGAGAGGGTGCTTTCTGGACTTAGGCAACAGCCCGATGGAATCCACAGCATGTCCCAAATGGGGTGTAGGTTTCCAATATCCAGCTCCTGACAACCAGATGTAGTGGGAAATTACCAATACGGAGTCAGGTAGAAATATAAGGGTATTTAATAGGGAAAAGCCTTACTTACACAGCAACCTAGCCAGCCAGTGAGGCAGCAGTATGTATGCAAGCCCAAAAGTGAAACCAAAAGAAAAAACCAGTCAAAAACCTCACCCTGACTACAACCTCGCAAGCATGGTCAGGCACAACTGTAGCCAGCCCCTAAGTAGGCGTGGCTACAGCTTCCCCTATGCTTCCCCTTATAGTCTAAAAGAGGATTAAAACTTAACAGTGTAAAATATCCAAAATTAATAATCATGAAAGTAAAATATAAGATGATACAACAATCTGCTTATGTCACATACTAAACATCTATTTTAACTAAACCCTAAAGTAATCTGTAAGAGGTGTCCAAGCCTGAACACCTCCTTCCAGTCCCCTTCATCTATCACTCAGGTTCACTCCTTAGGACTACAGGTAGAGTCCCCTTCAGATTATCAGACAGGGTCACTCCTAAGTCTGAAGGTTTACTCCAGTTCAGACTGTCACTCAGGGTCACTCCTTAGGACTGTAGGAGGATAACCTTCTGACAGTCAGTTAAGGTTACTCCCTAGGACTGCAGGTGAACTCCCCTTCTGACAGTCAGTCAGGGTCACTCCTCAGGACTACAGGTGTAGTCACCCTCTAACAGTCAGTCAGGGTCACTCCATAGGACCAGAGGTAGAGTCACCTTAAGACAATCAATCAAGGTCACTCCTAAGTCCTGAAGGTGTATTCGCCTTCAGACAGACAGTCAGGTCCACTCCATAGGAATGTAGGAGGATAGCCTTCAGACAGTCACTCAGGGGCACTCCTAGGGACTATAGGGGGACACCCTTCAGACAGTGGGTAGGGTTACTCCATAGGACTGAAGGTGGAGTCTCCAAATGACAGTCAGTCAGGTCACTCCTTAGGACGACAGGTAGAGTCCCCATCAGAGAGTCAGTCAGGGTCACTCCTTAGGAGTGCAGTTGGAGACCACTTCTCACAGTTAGTCAGGGTCACTCCTAAGTCCTGAATGTGTAGTCCACATCAGACAGTCAGTCAGGGTCACTCCTTAGGACGGCAGGAGGAGTCCCCTTCAGACAGTCAGACATGGTCACTCCTAAGTCTGAAAGTATAGTCCCCTTCAGACTGTCACTCAGGGTCACTCCTTAGGACTGTAGGAGGATACACTTCAGACAGTCACTCCTAGGGACTATAGGGGATACTCTTCAGATAGGTGGTAGAGATACTCCTTAGGACTGCAGGTGGAGTCTCCCTCTGAAGTCAGTCAGGGTCACACCTTAGGAGTGTAGTTGGAGACCACTTCTCACAGTTAGTCAGGGTCACTAACAAGTCCTGAAGGTGTAGTCCCCTTCAGACAGTCAGTGAGGGTCACTCCTTAGGAATGTAGAGGGGTGCCCTTCAGACAGTCAGTCAGGGTCACTCCGTAGGACGGCAGGTGGAGTCCCCTTCGGACAGTCAGACAGGGGCACTCCTACATCTGAAGGTGTAGTCCCCTTCAGATTGTTACTCAGTGTCACTCCTTAAGCCTGTAGGAGGATACCATTCAGAGAGTTAGTTAGGGTTATTTCTTAGGACTGCAGGTGGAGTCCCTTCTACCGGTCAGCCAGGGTCAGTCCTTATGACTGCAGGTGTATTGCCGTCAGACAGTCAGAGAGGGTCTCTCCTATGATGGGAAGATGGTGTCCTCTTCAGACAGTCAGTCAGGGTCACTCCAAGGACCACAGGTAGAGTCCCCTTCAGTCAGTCAGAGAGGGTCTCTCCTAAGAATGAAGGTAGTGTGCACTTAAGACAGTCAGTCAGGGTCACTCCATAGGACCACAGGTAGAGTCCCCTTCAGACAGTCAGTCAAGGACACTCCTTAGGACTGCAGGTGGAGTCCCCTTCTGACAGTCAGTCAGTATCACTCCTCAGGAATGCAGGTGGAGTCCCCTGCAGACAGTCCGTCAGGGTCACTCCGTAGGACTTAGATGGATTCCTCTTCTGACAGTCAGACAGGGTCACTCCTAAGATTGAAGGTGTAGTCCCCTTCAGATTGTCACTCAGGATCACACCTTAGGACTGGAGGAGGATACCCTTCAGAAAGGTAGTTAGGGTTAGCCATTAGGACTGCAGGTGTAGTACCCTTCAGAAAGTCAGTCAGGGTTATACCACCGGACCACAGGTAGAGTCCCCTTCAGACAGTCAGAAAATGTCACTCCTAAGTACGGAAGGTGTATTCACCATCAGACAATCAGTCAAGGTCACTCCTTAAGACGGCAGGTGGAGTCCCTTTCACACATCAGTCAGGGACACACCTCAGGAATGGAGGTAGAGTTCCCTTCAGACATCAGTCAGGGTCACTACTTAGGAATGGAGGTGGAGTCCCCTGCACACTGTCAGACAGGGTCAATCCTAAATATTAGGTGTAGTCCTATTCAGACTTTCATTCACCTTCTCTAGTTAGGAATGTAGGAGGATAGCCTGCAATAGTCACTCAGGGTCACTCTTAGGGACTGTAGGGGGATACCCTTCAGACAGTATATAGGGATACTCCTTAGGCCTGCAGGTAGAGTCTCCTTCTGACAATCAGTCAGGGTCATTCCTTAGGACCACAGGTAGAGTCCCCTTCAGATAGTTAGAAAAGGTCACTCTATAGTACGGAAGGTGTCTTCACCATCATACAATCAGTCAAGGTCACTCCTTAGGACTGCTGGTGGATTCCCCTTCAAACATCAGTCAGGGACACTACTCAGGAATGGAGGTGGAGTCCCCTTCAGACTGTCAGACAGGGTCACTCATAAATATTAGGTGTAGTCATCTTCTGACTGTCATTCACCGTCTCTACTTAGGAATGTAGGGGGATAACCTTCAGACTGTCAGTCAGGGTTACTCTTTAGGACTGCAGGTGGTGTCCCCTTCATACAGTCAGTCAGGATCACTCCTTAGGACTACAGGTGGAATTATCTTCAGACAGTCTGAAGAGGTCACTCCAAAGTCCTGAAGGTGTATTCCCCTTCAACAGAAAGTCAGGTTCACTCCTTAGGAATGTAGGAGGATAGCCTGCAGATTGTCACTCAGGGTCACTCTTAGGGACTGTAGGGGGATACACTTCCGACAGTGTATAGGGATACTCCTTAGGCCTGCAGGTGGAGTCTCATGACAGTCGGTCAGGGTCATTCCTTAGGACCACAGGTAGAGTCCCCTTCTGACAGTCAGTCAGGGTTACTCCTTAGGACTACAGGTAGAGTCCCCTGCAGACACTCAGTCAGGGTCACTCCTTAGGACTACAGGTGGAGTCCCTTTCTGACAGTCAGACATGTTCACTCCTATGTCTGAAGATGTAGTCCCCTTCATAATGTTGCTAGTGTCACTCCTTAGGCCTGTAGGAGGATACCCTTCATACAGTTAGTAAGGGTTTCTCCTTAGGACTTCAGGTCCTTCTACCGGTAGGTCAGTCAGTGTCACTCCTTAGGACTTCAGGTGTATTCCCCTTCAGACAGTCAACGGGGATCTCTCCTAAGAACTGAAGGCGGTGTCCTCTTCAGAGAGTCAGTCAGGGTCACTCCATAGGACCACAGGTAGAGTCCCCTTCATACACTCAGTCAAGGACACTCCTAAGTCCTGAAGGTATAGTAACCTTCAGATAGTCAGTCAGGGTCACTCATTAGGACTTCAGGTGAAGTCCTCTTCAGACAGTCAGTCAGGGTCACTCCTTAGGACTGCAGGAGGAGTACCCTTCTGACACTCAGATTGGGTCACACCTAAGTCTGAAGATGCAGTTGCTTCAACTGTCATTCAGGGTTACTGCTTAGGGTGGTAGGATGATACCCTTCAGACAGTCAGTTAGGGTAACACCTTAGGACTGTCGGTGGAGTCCCCTTCTGACAGTCAGTCAGGGTCACTCCTCAGGAATGCAGGTGGAGTCCCCTGCAGACAGTCCATCAGGGTCACTCCGTGGGACTTAGATGGATTCCTCTTCTGACAGTCAGACAGGGTCACTCCTAAGTTTGAAGGTGTAGTCCCCTTCAGATTGTCACTCAGGGTCACACCTTAGGACTGAAGGAATACCCTTCAGAAAGATAGTTAGGGTTTGCCCATAGGACTGCAGGTGTAGTCCCCTTCAGAATGTCAGTCAGGGTTACACCACCGGACCATAGGTAGAGTCCCCTTCAGACAGTCAGAAAAGGTCACTACTAAGTACAGAAGGTGTATTCACCATCAGACAATCAGTCAAGGTCACTCCTTAGGACTGCCGGTGGAGTCCCCTTCACACATCAGTCAGGGACACTCCTCAGGAATGGAGGTGGAGTTTCCTTCAGACATCAGTCAGGGTCACTCCTTAGGAATAGAGGTGGAGTCCCCTTCAGACTGTCAGACAGGGTCACTCAAAATATTAGGTGTAGTCCTCTTCTGACTGTCATTCATCGTCTCTACTTAGGAACGTAGGGGGATAACCTTCAGACAGTCAGTCAGGGTTACTCTTTAGGACTGCAAGTGGTATCCCATTCAGACATTCAGTCAGGGTCACTCCTTAGGACTACAGGTGGAATCATCTTCAGACAGTCAGAAGAGGTCACTCCTAAGTCCTGAAGGTGTATTCCCCTTCAGACAGACAGACAGGTTCACTCCTTAGGAATGTAGGAGGATAGCCTGCACATAGTGACTCAGGGTCACTCTTAGGGACTGTAGGGGGATACACTTCAGACAGTGTATAGGGATACTCCTTAGGCCTGCAGGTGGACTCTCCTGACAGTCAGTCAGGGTCATTCCTTAGGACCACAGGTAGAGTCCCCTTCTGACAGTCAGTCAGGGTTACTCCTTAGGACTACAGGTAGAGTCCCCTGCAGACAGTCAGTCAGGGTCACTCCTTAGGATTACAGGTGGAGTCCCCTTCTCACAGTGAGACATGGTCACTCCTACGTCTGAAGGTGTAGTCCCCTTCAGATTGTTACTAGTGTCACTCCTTAGGCCTGTAGGAGGATACCCTTCATACAGTTAGTAAGGGTTTCTCCTTAGGACTGCATTTCCTTCTACCGGCTAGTCAGTCAGTGTCACTCCTTAGGACTTCACGTGTATTCCCCTTCAGACAGTCAACGGGGGTATCTCCTAAGAACTGAAGGCGGTGTCTTCTTCAGAGATTCAGTCAGGGTCACTCCATAAGACCACAGGTAGAGTCCCTTCATACAGTCAGTCAAGGACAGTCCTAAGTCCTGAAGGTATAGTAACCTTCAGATAGTCAGTCAGGGTCACTCATTAGGACTTCAGGATAAGTCCCCTTCAGACAGTCAGTCAGGGTCACTCTTTAGGACTTCAGGTGGATTCCCCTTCTGACACTCAGACAGGGACACACCTAAGTCTGAAGGTGCAGTTGCTTCAACTGTCATTCAGGGTTATTGCTTAGGATGGTAGGACGATACCCTTCAGAGAGTCAGTTAGGGTAACTCCTTAGGACTGTCGGTGGCGTCCCCTTCTGACAGTCAGTCAGTGTCACTCGTCAGGAATGCAGGTGGAGTCCCCTGCAGACAGTCCGTCAGTGTCACTCCATAGGACTTAGATGGAATCGTATTCTGACAATCAGACAGGGGCACACCTAAGATTGAAGGTGTAGTCCCCGTCAGATTGTCACTCAGGGTCACACCTTAGGACTGGAGGAGGATACCCTTCAGAAAGTTAGTTAGGGTTAGTTATTAGGACTGCAGGTGTAGTCTCCTTCAGAGTGTCAGTCAAGGTCCCACCACAGGACCACATGTAGAGTCCATTTCAGACAGTCAGAAGAGGTCACTCCTAAGTCCTGAAGCTGTATTCCCCTTCAGACAGACAGTCAGGTTCACTCCTTAAGATTGTAGGAGGATAGCCTGCAGCTAGTCACTCAGGGTCACTCTTAGAGACTGTAGGTGGATACCTTTCATACAGTGTATAGGGATACTCCTAAGGACTGCAGGTGGAGTCTCCTTCTGACAGTCAGTCAGGGTCACTCCTCAGGAATGGAGGTGGAGTCCCCTGCAGACAATCCGGCAGTGTCACTCCGTAGGACTTAGATGGATTCCTCTTCTGACAGTCAGACAGGGTCACTTCTAAGTTTGAAGGTGTAGTCCCCTTCAGATTGTCACTCAGGTTCACACCTTAGGACTGGAGGAGGATACCCTACAGAAAGTTAGTTAGGGTTAGTTATTAATACTGCAGGTGTAGTCCCCTTCAGAGTGTCAGCCAGGGTCCCACCACAGGACCACATGTAGAGTCCCCATCGGGCAGTCAGAGGAGGTCACTCCTAAGTCCTGAAGGTGTATTCCCCTTCAGACATCAGTCAGGGTCACTCCTCAGGAATGGAGGTGGAGTTCCCTTCAGACATCAGTCAGGGTCACTCCTTAGGAATGGAGGTGGAGTCCCCTTCAGACCGTCAGACAGTGTACTCCTAAATATTAGGTGTAGTCCTCTTCTGACTGTCATTCACCGTCTCTACTTAGGAATGTAGGGGGATAACCTTCAGACAGTCAGTCAGGGTTACTCTTTAGGACTGCAGGTGGTGTCCCCTTCAGACAGTCAGTCAGGGTCACTCCTTAGGACTACAGGTGGTGTCCCCATCAGACACTCAGTCAGGGTCACTCCTTAGGACTACAGGTGGAATCATCTTCAGACAGTCAGAAGACGTCACTCCTAAGTCCTGAAGGTGTATTCCCCTTCAGACAGACAGTCAGGATCACTCCTTAGGAAGAGAGGAGAATACCCTGCACATAGTCACTGAGCGTCACTCTTAGGGAATGTAGGGGGATACACTTCAAACAGTGTATAGGGATACTCCTTAGGCCTGCAGGTGGAGTCTCCTGACAGTCAGTCAGGGTCATTCCTTAGAACCACAAGTAGAGTCCCCTGCAGACAGTCAGTCAGGGTCACTCCTTAGGATAACAGGTGGAGTCCGCTTCTGACAGTCAGACATGGTCACTCCTATGTCTGAAGGTGTAGTCCCTTCAGATTGTTGCTAGTGTCACTCCTTAGGCCTGTAGGAGGATACACTTCATACAGTTAGTAAGGATTTCACCTTAGGACTGCAGGTCCTTCTAGCGGTAGGTCAGTCAGTGTCACTCCTTAGAACTTCAGGTGTGTTCCCCTTCAGACAGTCAAAAGGGGTCTCTCCTAAGACCTGAAGGCGGTGTCCTCTTCAGAGAGTCAGTCCGGGTCTCTCCATAGGACCACAGGTAGAGTCCCCTTCATACAGTCAGTCAAGGACACTCCTAAGTACTGAAGGTATAGTAACCTTCAGATAGTCAGTCAGGGTCACTCATTAGGATTGCAGGTGAAGTCCACTTCAGAGAGTCAGTCAGGGTCACTCCTTAGGACTGCAGGTGGAGTCCACTTCTGACACGCAGACAAGGTCACACCTAAGTCTGAAGGTGCAGTTGCTTCAACTGTCATTCAGGGTTACTGCTTAGGATGGAAGGACGATACCCTTCAGACAGTCAGTTAGGGTAACTCCTTAGGACTATCGGTGGAGTCCCCTTCTGATAGTCAGTCAGTCTCACTCCTCAGGAATGCAGGTGGAGTCCCCTGCAGACAGTCCGTCAGGGTCACTACATAGGACTTAGATGGATTCCTCTTCTGACAGTCAGAGAGGGTCACTCTTAAGATTGAAGGTGTAGGCCACTTCAGATTGTCACTCAGGGTCACACCTTAGGACTGGAGGAGGATACCCTTCAGAAAGTTAGTTAGGGTTAGTTATTAATACTGCAGGTGTAGTCCCCTTCAGAGTTTCAGTCAGGGTCCCAACACAGGACCACATGTAGAGTCCCCTTCAGACAGTCAGAAGAGGTTACTCCTAAGTCCTGAAGGTTTATTCCCCTTCAGACAGACAGTCAGGTTCACTCTTAAGAATGTAGGAGGATAGCCTGCAGATAGTCACTCAGGTCCACTCTTAGGGACTGTAGGGGGATACCCTTCAGAAAGTGTATAGGGATACTCCTTAGGACTGCAGGTGGAGTCTCCTTCTGACAGTCAGTCAGGGTCACTCCTCAGGAATGCGGGTGGAGTCCCTTGCAGACAGTCCGTCAGGGTCACTCCGTAGGACTTAGATGGATTCCTCTTCTGACAGTCAGACAGGGTCACTGTAAGTTTAAAGGTGTAGTCCCCTTCAGATTGTCACTCAGGTTCACACCTTAGGACTGGAGGAGGATACCATATAGAAAGTTACTTAGTGTTAGACCTTAGGACTGCAGGTGTAGTACCCTTCAGAATATCAGTCTGGGTTACACCACCGGACCACAGGTAGAGTCCCCTTCAGACAGTCAGAAAAGGTCACTCCTAAGTACGGAAGGTGCATTCACCATCAGACAATCAGTGAAGGTCACTGCTTGGACAGCAGGTGGAGTCCCCTTCAGAATGTCAGTCAGGGTTACACCACCGGCCCACAGGTAGGGTCCCCTTCAGACAGTCAGAAAAGGTCACTCCTAAGTACGGAAGGTAAGTATTCACCATCAGACAATCAGTCAAGGTCACTCCTTAGGACTGCAGGTGGAGTCCCCTTCAGATAGTCAATCAGGGTCACTCCTTAGGACTGCAGGTGGAGTCCCCTTCTGACACTCAGACAGGGTCACACCTAAGTCTGAAGAGGCAGTTGCTTCAACTGTCATTCAGGGTTACTGCTTAGGATGGTAGGACGATACCCTTCAGACAGTCAGTTAGGGCAACTCCTTAGGATTGTCGGTGGAGTCCCCTTCTGACAGACAGTCAGTGTCACTCCTCAGGAATGCAGGTGGAGTCCCCTGCAGACAGTCAGTCAGGGTCACTCCTTAGGACTGCAGGTGGAGTCCCCTGCAGACAGTCCGTCAGGGTCACTCCGTAGGACTTACATGGATTCCTCTGCTGACAGTCAGACAGGGTCACTCCTAAGTTTGAAGGTGTAGTCCCCTTCAGATTGTCACTCAGGGTCACACCTTAGGACTGGAAGAGGATACTCTTCAGAAAGTTAGTTAGGGTTAGCTTTTAGGACTGCAGGTGTAGTCCACTTCAGAATGTCAGTCAGGGTTACACCACTGGATCACAGGTAGGGTCCCCTACAGACAGTCAGAAAAGGTCACTCCTAAGTACAGAAGGTGTATTCGCCATCAGACAATCAGTCAAGGACACTCCTTAGGACTGCAGGTGGAGTCCCCTTCAGACATCAGTCAGGGACACTCCTCAGGAATGGAGGTGGAGTTCCCTTCAGACATCAGTCAGGGTCACTCCATAGGACCACAGGTACAGTCCCCTTCATACAGTCAGTCGAGGACACTCCTAAGTCCTGAAGGTATAGTAATCTTCAGATAGTCAGTCAGGGTCACTCATTAGGACTTCCGGTGAAGTCCCCTTCAGACAGTCAGTCAGTGTCACTCCTCAGGAATGCAGGTGGAGTCCCCTGCAGACAGTCTCTCAGGTTCACTCCGTAGGACTTAGATGGATTCCTCTTCTGACAGTCAGACAGGGTCACTCCTAAGATTGAAGGTGTAGTCCCCTTCAGGTTGTCACTCAAGGTCACACCTTAGGACTGGAAGAGGATACCCTTCAGAATGTTAGTTAGGGTTAGCCCTTAGGACTGCAGGTGTAGTTCCTTTCAGAATGTCAGTCAGACACCACCGGCCCACAGGTAGGGTCCCCTTCAGACAGTCAGTCAGGGTTACTCCTTAGGACTACAGGTAGAGTCCCCTTCTGACAGTCAGTCAGGGTTACTCCTTAGGACTACAGGTAGAGTCCCCTTCTGACAGTCAGTCAGGGTCACTCCTTAGGACTGCAGGTGGAATCCCCTTCTGACACTCAGACAGGGTCACACCTAAGTCTGAAAGTGCAGTTGCTTCAACTGTCATACTGCTTATGATGGTAGGACGATACCCTTCAGACAGTCAGTTAGGGAAACTCCTTAGGCCTGTCTGTGGAGTCCCCTTCTGACAGTCAGTCAGTGACACTCCTCAGGAATGCAGGTGGAGTCCCTTGCAGACAGTCCGTCAGGGTCACTCGTAAGATTGAAGGTGTAGTCCCCTTCAGATTGCCACTCAGGGTCACACCTTAGGACTGGAGGAGGATACCCTTCAGAAAGTTAATTAGGGTTAGATATTAGGACTGCAGGTGTAGTCCCCTTCAGAGTGTCAGTCAGGGTCCCAACACAGGACCACATGTACAGTCCCCTTCAGGCAGTCAGAAGAGGTAACTCCTAAGTCCTGAAGGTGTATTCCCCTTCAGACAGACAGTCAGGTTCACTCCTTAAGAATGTAGGAGAATAGCCTGCAGATAGTTACTCAGGGTCACTCTTAGGGATTGTAGGGGGATACCCTTCAGACAGTGTATAGGGATACACCTTAGGAATGCAGGTGGAGTCTCCTTTTGAAAGTCAGTCAGGGTCACTCCTCAGGAATGCAGGTGGAGTCCCTTGCAGACAGTCCGTCAGGGTCACTCCGTAGGACTTAGATGGATTCCTCTTCTGACAGTCAGACAGGGACATTCCTAAGTTTGAAAGTGTAGTCCCCTTCAGATTGTCTCTCAGGGTCACACCTTAGGACTGGAAGAGGATACCCTTCAGAATGTTAGTTAGGGTTAGCCCTTAGGACTGCAGGTGTAGTTCCTTTCAGAATGTCAGTCAGGGTTACACCACCGGAACACAGGTAGAGTCCCCTTCAGATAGTCAGAAAAGGTCACTCCTAAGTAAGGAAGGTGTATTCACATTCAGACAATCAGTCAAGGTCACTGCTTAGGACTGCAGGTGGAGTCCCCTTCAGAATGTCAGTCAGGGTTACACCACCGGCCCACAGGTAGGGTCCCCTTCAGACAGTCAGAAAAGGTCACTCCTAAGTACGGAATGTGTATTCACCATCACACAATCAGTCAAGGTCACTCCTTAGGACTGCAGGTGGAGTCCCCTTCACACATCAGTCAGGGACACTCTTCAGGAATGGAGGTGGAGATCCCTTCAGACATCAGTCAGTGTCACTTCTTAGGAATGGAGGTGAAGTCCCCTTCAGACTGTCAGACAGGGTCACTCCTAAATATTAGGTGTAGTCCTCTTCTGACTGTCATTCACCGTCTCCACTTAGGAATGTAGGGGGATGACCTTCAGACAGTCAGTCAGGGTTAATCTTAGGACGGCCGGAGGTGTCTACTTCAGACAGTGAAAGGGGGTCTCTCCTAAGACCTGAAGGCAGTGTCTTCTTCAGAGAGTCAGTCAGGGTCACTCCATAGGACCACACGTAGAGTCCCCATAATACACTCAGTCAAGGACACTCCTACGTCCTGAATGTATAGTAACCTTCAGATAGTAAGTCAGGGTCACTCATTAGGACTGCAGGTGAAGTCCCCTTCAGACAGTTAGTCAGGGTCACTCCTTAGGACTGCAGGTGGAGTCCCCTTCTACACTCAGACAGGGTCACACCTAAGTCTGAAGGTGCAGTTGCTTCAACTGTCATTCAGGGTTACTGCTTAGGATGGTAGGACGATACCCTTCAGACAGTCAGTTAGGGTAACTCCTTAGGATTGTCGGTGGAGTCCCCTTCTGACAGACAGTCAGTGTCACTCCTCAGGAATGCAGGTAGAGTCCCCTGCAGACAGTCAGTCAGGGTCACTCCTTAGGACTGCAGGTGGAGTCCCCTTATGACACTCAGCCAGGGTCACACCTAAGTCTGAAGGTGCAGTTGCTTCAACTGTCATTTAGGGTTACTGGTTAGGATGGTAGGACGATACCCTTCAGACAGTCAGTTAGGGTAACTCCTTAGGACTGTTGGTGGAGTCCCCTTCTGACAGTCAGTCAGTGTCACTCCTCAGGAATGCAGGTGGAGTCCCATGCAGACAGTCCGTCAGGGTCACTCCGTAGGACTTAGATGGATTCCTCTTCTGACAGTCAGACAGGGTCACTCCTACGTTTGAAGGTGTAGTCCCCTTCAGATTGTCACTCAGGGTCACACCTTAGGACTGGAGGAGGATACCCTTCGAAAGTTAGTTAGGGTTAGCTTTTAGGACTGCAGGTGTAGTCCCCTTCAGAATGTCAGTCAGGGTTACACCACCGGATGACTGGTAGAGTACCCTACAGACAGTCAGAAAAGGTCACTCCTAGTACAGAAGGTGTATTCACCATCAGACAATCAGTCAAGGACACTCCTTAGGACTGCAGGTGGAGTCCCCTTCAGACATCAGTCAGGGACACTCCTCAGGAATGGAGGTGGAGTTCCCTTCAGACATCAGTAGGGTCACTCCTTAGGAATGGAGGTGGAGTCCCCTTCAGACTGTCAGACAGGGTCACTCCTCAATATTAGGTGTAGACCTCTTCTGAATGTCATTCACCGTCTCTACTTAGGAATGTAGGGGGATAACCTTCAGACATTCAGTCAGGGTTACTCTTTAGGACTGCAGGTGGTGACCCCTTCAGACAGTCAGTCAGGGTCACTCCTTAGGACTACAGGTGGAATAATCTTCAGACAGTCAGAAGAGGTCACTCCTAAATCTGGAAGGTGTATTCGCCTTCAGACAGAAGTCAAGTTCACTGCATAGGAATGGAGGAGGATAGCCTGCACATAGTGACTCAGGGTCACTCTTAGGGACTGTAGGAGGATACACTTCAGACAGTGTATAGGGATACTCCTTAGGCCTGCAGGTGAGTCTCCTGACAGTCAGTCAGGGTCATTCCTTAGGACCACAGGTAGAGTCCCCTTCTGACAGTCAGTCAGGGTTACTACTTAGGATTACAGGAAGAGTCCCCGCAGACAGTCAGTCAGGGTCACTCCTTAGGATTACAGGTGGAGTCCCCTTCTGACAGTCAGACATGGTCACTCCTACGTCTGAAGGTGTAGTCCCCTTCAGATTGTTGCTAGTGTCACTCCTTAGGCCTGCAGGCAGATACCCTTCATACAGTTAGTAAGGGTTTCTCCTTAGGACTGCAGGTCTTTCTACCGGTAGGTCAGTCAGTGTCACTCCTTAGGACTTCAGGTGTATTCCCCTTCATACAGTCAAAGGGGGTCTCTCCTAAGACCTGAAGGCGGTATCCTCTTCAGAGAGTCAGTCAGGGTCACTCCATAGGACCACAGGTAGAGTCCCCTTCATACAGTCAGTCAAGGACACTCCTAAGTCCTGAAGGTATAGTAACCTTAAGATAGTCAGTCAGGGTCACTCATTAGGACTGCAGGTGAAGTCCCCTTCAGACAGTCAGTCAGGGTCTCTCTTTAGGACTGCAGGTGGAGTCCCCTTCTGACACTCAGACAGGGTCACACCTAAGTCTAAAGGTGCAGTTGCTTCAACTGTCATACTGCTTAGGATGGTAGGACGATACCCTTCAGACAGTCAGTTAGGGTAACTCCTTAGGCCTGTCTGTGGAGTCCCCTTCTGACAGTCAGTCAGTGTCACTCCTCAGGAATGCAGGTGGAGTCCCCTGCAGACAGTCCGTCAGGGTCACTCCGTAGGACTTAGATGGAATCCTCTTCTGACAGTCAGACAGGGTCACTCCTAAGATTGAAGGTATAGTCCCCTTCAGATTGTCACTCAGGTTCACACCTTAGGACTGGAGGAGGATACTCTTCAGAAAGTTAGTTAGGGTTAGTTACTAATACTGCAGGTGTAGTCCCCTTCAGAGTGTCAGTCAGGATCCCACCACAGGACCACATGTAGAGTCCCCATCAGACAGTCAGAAGAGGTCACTCCTAAGTCCTGAAGGTGTATTCACCTTCAGACACACAGTCAGGTTCACTCCTTAAAAATGTAGGAGGATAGCCTGCAGATAGTCATTCAGGGTCACTCTTAGGGACTGTAGGGGGATACCCTTCAGACAGTGTATAGGGATACTCCTTAGGACTGCAGGTGGAGTCTCTTTCTGACAGTCAGTCAGGGTCACTTCTCAGGAATGCAGGTGGAGTCCCCTGCAGACAGTCCGTCAGGGTTACTCCGTAGGACTTAGATGGATTCCTCTTCTGACAGTCAGACAGGGTCATAAGATTGAAGGTGCAGTCCCCTTCAGATTGTCACTCAGGGTCACACCTTAGGAATGGAGGAGGATACCCTTCAGAAAGTTAGTTAGGGTTAGTTATTAGGACTGCAGGTGTAGCCCCTTCAGAGTGTCAGTCAGGGTCCCAACACAGGACCACATGTAGAGTCCCCTTCAAACAGTCAGAAGAGGTCACTCCTAAGTCCTGAAGGTGTATTCCCCTTCAGACAGACAGTCAGGTTCACTCCTTAAGAATGTAGGTGGATAGCCTGCAGATAGTCAATCAGGGTCACTCTTAGGGATTGTAGGGGGATACCCTTCAGACAGTGTATAGGGATACTCCTTAGGAATGCAGGTGGAGTCTCCTTCTGAAAGTCAATCAGGGTCACTTCTCAGGAATGCAGGTGGAGTCCCCTGCAGACAGTCCGTCAGGGTCACTCCGTAGGACTTAATTGGATTCCTCTTCTGACAGTCAGACAGGTTCACTCCTAAGTTTGAAGGTGTAGTCCCCTTCAGATTGTCACTCAGGGTTACAACTTAGCACTGGAGGAGGATACCCTTCAGAAAGTTAGTTAGGGTTAGCCCTTAGGACTGCAGGTATAGTCCCCTTCAGAATGTCAGTCAGGGTTACACCACCGGAACACAGGTAGAGTCCCCTTCAGATAGTCAGAAAAGGTCACTCCTAAGTAAGGAAGGTGTATTCACATTCAGACAATCAGTCAAGGTCACTGCTTAGGACTGCAGGTGGAGTCCCCTTCAGAATGTCAGTCAGGGTTACACCACCGGCCCACAGGTAGGGTCCCCTTCAGACAGTCAGAAAAGGTCACTCCTAAGTACGGAATGTGTATTCACCATCACACAATCAGTCAAGGTCACTCCTTAGGACTGCAGGTGGAGTCCCCTTCACACATCAGTCAGGGACACTCTTCAGGAATGGAGGTGGAGATCCCTTCAGACATCAGTCAGTGTCACTTCTTAGGAATGGAGGTGAAGTCCCCTTCAGACTGTCAGACAGGGTCACTCCTAAATATTAGGTGTAGTCCTCTTCTGACTGTCATTCACCGTCTCCACTTAGGAATGTAGGGGGATGACCTTCAGACAGTCAGTCAGGGTTAATCTTAGGACGGCCGGAGGTGTCTACTTCAGACAGTGAAAGGGGGTCTCTCCTAAGACCTGAAGGCAGTGTCTTCTTCAGAGAGTCAGTCAGGGTCACTCCATAGGACCACACGTAGAGTCCCCATAATACACTCAGTCAAGGACACTCCTACGTCCTGAATGTATAGTAACCTTCAGATAGTAAGTCAGGGTCACTCATTAGGACTGCAGGTGAAGTCCCCTTCAGACAGTTAGTCAGGGTCACTCCTTAGGACTGCAGGTGGAGTCCCCTTCTACACTCAGACAGGGTCACACCTAAGTCTGAAGGTGCAGTTGCTTCAACTGTCATTCAGGGTTACTGCTTAGGATGGTAGGACGATACCCTTCAGACAGTCAGTTAGGGTAACTCCTTAGGATTGTCGGTGGAGTCCCCTTCTGACAGACAGTCAGTGTCACTCCTCAGGAATGCAGGTAGAGTCCCCTGCAGACAGTCAGTCAGGGTCACTCCTTAGGACTGCAGGTGGAGTCCCCTTATGACACTCAGCCAGGGTCACACCTAAGTCTGAAGGTGCAGTTGCTTCAACTGTCATTTAGGGTTACTGGTTAGGATGGTAGGACGATACCCTTCAGACAGTCAGTTAGGGTAACTCCTTAGGACTGTTGGTGGAGTCCCCTTCTGACAGTCAGTCAGTGTCACTCCTCAGGAATGCAGGTGGAGTCCCATGCAGACAGTCCGTCAGGGTCACTCCGTAGGACTTAGATGGATTCCTCTTCTGACAGTCAGACAGGGTCACTCCTACGTTTGAAGGTGTAGTCCCCTTCAGATTGTCACTCAGGGTCACACCTTAGGACTGGAGGAGGATACCCTTCGAAAGTTAGTTAGGGTTAGCTTTTAGGACTGCAGGTGTAGTCCCCTTCAGAATGTCAGTCAGGGTTACACCACCGGATGACTGGTAGAGTACCCTACAGACAGTCAGAAAAGGTCACTCCTAGTACAGAAGGTGTATTCACCATCAGACAATCAGTCAAGGACACTCCTTAGGACTGCAGGTGGAGTCCCCTTCAGACATCAGTCAGGGACACTCCTCAGGAATGGAGGTGGAGTTCCCTTCAGACATCAGTAGGGTCACTCCTTAGGAATGGAGGTGGAGTCCCCTTCAGACTGTCAGACAGGGTCACTCCTCAATATTAGGTGTAGACCTCTTCTGAATGTCATTCACCGTCTCTACTTAGGAATGTAGGGGGATAACCTTCAGACATTCAGTCAGGGTTACTCTTTAGGACTGCAGGTGGTGACCCCTTCAGACAGTCAGTCAGGGTCACTCCTTAGGACTACAGGTGGAATAATCTTCAGACAGTCAGAAGAGGTCACTCCTAAATCTGGAAGGTGTATTCGCCTTCAGACAGAAGTCAAGTTCACTGCATAGGAATGGAGGAGGATAGCCTGCACATAGTGACTCAGGGTCACTCTTAGGGACTGTAGGAGGATACACTTCAGACAGTGTATAGGGATACTCCTTAGGCCTGCAGGTGAGTCTCCTGACAGTCAGTCAGGGTCATTCCTTAGGACCACAGGTAGAGTCCCCTTCTGACAGTCAGTCAGGGTTACTACTTAGGATTACAGGAAGAGTCCCCGCAGACAGTCAGTCAGGGTCACTCCTTAGGATTACAGGTGGAGTCCCCTTCTGACAGTCAGACATGGTCACTCCTACGTCTGAAGGTGTAGTCCCCTTCAGATTGTTGCTAGTGTCACTCCTTAGGCCTGCAGGCAGATACCCTTCATACAGTTAGTAAGGGTTTCTCCTTAGGACTGCAGGTCTTTCTACCGGTAGGTCAGTCAGTGTCACTCCTTAGGACTTCAAGTGTATTCCCCTTCATACAGTCAAAGGGGGTCTCTCCTAAGACCTGAAGGCGGTATCCTCTTCAGAGAGTCAGTCAGGGTCACTCCATAGGACCACAGGTAGAGTCCCCTTCATACAGTCAGTCAAGGACACTCCTAAGTCCTGAAGGTATAGTAACCTTAAGATAGTCAGTCAGGGTCACTCATTAGGACTGCAGGTGAAGTCCCCTTCAGACAGTCAGTCAGGGTCTCTCTTTAGGACTGCAGGTGGAGTCCCCTTCTGACACTCAGACAGGGTCACACCTAAGTCTAAAGGTGCAGTTGCTTCAACTGTCATACTGCTTAGGATGGTAGGACGATACCCTTCAGACAGTCAGTTAGGGTAACTCCTTAGGCCTGTCTGTGGAGTCCCCTTCTGACAGTCAGTCAGTGTCACTCCTCAGGAATGCAGGTGGAGTCCCCTGCAGACAGTCCGTCAGGGTCACTCCGTAGGACTTAGATGGAATCCTCTTCTGACAGTCAGACAGGGTCACTCCTAAGATTGAAGGTATAGTCCCCTTCAGATTGTCACTCAGGTTCACACCTTAGGACTGGAGGAGGATACTCTTCAGAAAGTTAGTTAGGGTTAGTTACTAATACTGCAGGTGTAGTCCCCTTCAGAGTGTCAGTCAGGATCCCACCACAGGACCACATGTAGAGTCCCCATCAGACAGTCAGAAGAGGTCACTCCTAAGTCCTGAAGGTGTATTCACCTTCAGACACACAGTCAGGTTCACTCCTTAAAAATGTAGGAGGATAGCCTGCAGATAGTCATTCAGGGTCACTCTTAGGGACTGTAGGGGGATACCCTTCAGACAGTGTATAGGGATACTCCTTAGGACTGCAGGTGGAGTCTCTTTCTGACAGTCAGTCAGGGTCACTTCTCAGGAATGCAGGTGGAGTCCCCTGCAGACAGTCCGTCAGGGTTACTCCGTAGGACTTAGATGGATTCCTCTTCTGACAGTCAGACAGGGTCATAAGATTGAAGGTGCAGTCCCCTTCAGATTGTCACTCAGGGTCACACCTTAGGAATGGAGGAGGATACCCTTCAGAAAGTTAGTTAGGGTTAGTTATTAGGACTGCAGGTGTAGCCCCTTCAGAGTGTCAGTCAGGGTCCCAACACAGGACCACATGTAGAGTCCCCTTCAAACAGTCAGAAGAGGTCACTCCTAAGTCCTGAAGGTGTATTCCCCTTCAGACAGACAGTCAGGTTCACTCCTTAAGAATGTAGGTGGATAGCCTGCAGATAGTCAATCAGGGTCACTCTTAGGGATTGTAGGGGGATACCCTTCAGACAGTGTATAGGGATACTCCTTAGGAATGCAGGTGGAGTCTCCTTCTGAAAGTCAATCAGGGTCACTCCTCAGGAATGCAGGTGGAGTCCCCTGTAGACTGTCCGTCAGGGTCACTCCGTAGGACTTAATTGGATTCCTCTTCTGACAGTCAGACAGGTTCACTCCTAAGTTTGAAGGTGTAGTCCCCTTCAGATTGTCACTCAGGGTTACAACTTAGCACTGGAGGAGGATACCCTTCAGAAAGTTAGTTAGGGTTAGCCCTTAGGACTGCAGGTATAGTCCCCTTCAGAATGTCAGTCAGGGTTACACCACCGGAACACAGGTAGAGTCCCCTTCAGATAGTCAGAAAAGGTCACTCCTAAGTAAGGAAGGTGTATTCACATTCAGACAATCAGTCAAGGTCACTGCTTAGGACTGCAGGTGGAGTCCCCTTCAGAATGTCAGTCAGGGTTACACCACCGGCCCACAGGTAGGGTCCCCTTCAGACAGTCAGAAAAGGTCACTCCTAAGTACGGAATGTGTATTCACCATCACACAATCAGTCAAGGTCACTCCTTAGGACTGCAGGTGGAGTCCCCTTCACACATCAGTCAGGGACACTCTTCAGGAATGGAGGTGGAGATCCCTTCAGACATCAGTCAGTGTCACTTCTTAGGAATGGAGGTGAAGTCCCCTTCAGACTGTCAGACAGGGTCACTCCTAAATATTAGGTGTAGTCCTCTTCTGACTGTCATTCACCGTCTCCACTTAGGAATGTAGGGGGATGACCTTCAGACAGTCAGTCAGGGTTAATCTTAGGACGGCCGGAGGTGTCTACTTCAGACAGTGAAAGGGGGTCTCTCCTAAGACCTGAAGGCAGTGTCTTCTTCAGAGAGTCAGTCAGGGTCACTCCATAGGACCACACGTAGAGTCCCCATAATACACTCAGTCAAGGACACTCCTACGTCCTGAATGTATAGTAACCTTCAGATAGTAAGTCAGGGTCACTCATTAGGACTGCAGGTGAAGTCCCCTTCAGACAGTTAGTCAGGGTCACTCCTTAGGACTGCAGGTGGAGTCCCCTTCTACACTCAGACAGGGTCACACCTAAGTCTGAAGGTGCAGTTGCTTCAACTGTCATTCAGGGTTACTGCTTAGGATGGTAGGACGATACCCTTCAGACAGTCAGTTAGGGTAACTCCTTAGGATTGTCGGTGGAGTCCCCTTCTGACAGACAGTCAGTGTCACTCCTCAGGAATGCAGGTAGAGTCCCCTGCAGACAGTCAGTCAGGGTCACTCCTTAGGACTGCAGGTGGAGTCCCCTTATGACACTCAGCCAGGGTCACACCTAAGTCTGAAGGTGCAGTTGCTTCAACTGTCATTTAGGGTTACTGGTTAGGATGGTAGGACGATACCCTTCAGACAGTCAGTTAGGGTAACTCCTTAGGACTGTTGGTGGAGTCCCCTTCTGACAGTCAGTCAGTGTCACTCCTCAGGAATGCAGGTGGAGTCCCATGCAGACAGTCCGTCAGGGTCACTCCGTAGGACTTAGATGGATTCCTCTTCTGACAGTCAGACAGGGTCACTCCTACGTTTGAAGGTGTAGTCCCCTTCAGATTGTCACTCAGGGTCACACCTTAGGACTGGAGGAGGATACCCTTCGAAAGTTAGTTAGGGTTAGCTTTTAGGACTGCAGGTGTAGTCCCCTTCAGAATGTCAGTCAGGGTTACACCACCGGATGACTGGTAGAGTACCCTACAGACAGTCAGAAAAGGTCACTCCTAGTACAGAAGGTGTATTCACCATCAGACAATCAGTCAAGGACACTCCTTAGGACTGCAGGTGGAGTCCCCTTCAGACATCAGTCAGGGACACTCCTCAGGAATGGAGGTGGAGTTCCCTTCAGACATCAGTAGGGTCACTCCTTAGGAATGGAGGTGGAGTCCCCTTCAGACTGTCAGACAGGGTCACTCCTCAATATTAGGTGTAGACCTCTTCTGAATGTCATTCACCGTCTCTACTTAGGAATGTAGGGGGATAACCTTCAGACATTCAGTCAGGGTTACTCTTTAGGACTGCAGGTGGTGACCCCTTCAGACAGTCAGTCAGGGTCACTCCTTAGGACTACAGGTGGAATAATCTTCAGACAGTCAGAAGAGGTCACTCCTAAATCTGGAAGGTGTATTCGCCTTCAGACAGAAGTCAAGTTCACTGCATAGGAATGGAGGAGGATAGCCTGCACATAGTGACTCAGGGTCACTCTTAGGGACTGTAGGAGGATACACTTCAGACAGTGTATAGGGATACTCCTTAGGCCTGCAGGTGAGTCTCCTGACAGTCAGTCAGGGTCATTCCTTAGGACCACAGGTAGAGTCCCCTTCTGACAGTCAGTCAGGGTTACTACTTAGGATTACAGGAAGAGTCCCCGCAGACAGTCAGTCAGGGTCACTCCTTAGGATTACAGGTGGAGTCCCCTTCTGACAGTCAGACATGGTCACTCCTACGTCTGAAGGTGTAGTCCCCTTCAGATTGTTGCTAGTGTCACTCCTTAGGCCTGCAGGCAGATACCCTTCATACAGTTAGTAAGGGTTTCTCCTTAGGACTGCAGGTCTTTCTACCGGTAGGTCAGTCAGTGTCACTCCTTAGGACTTCAGGTGTATTCCCCTTCATACAGTCAAAGGGGGTCTCTCCTAAGACCTGAAGGCGGTATCCTCTTCAGAGAGTCAGTCAGGGTCACTCCATAGGACCACAGGTAGAGTCCCCTTCATACAGTCAGTCAAGGACACTCCTAAGTCCTGAAGGTATAGTAACCTTAAGATAGTCAGTCAGGGTCACTCATTAGGACTGCAGGTGAAATCCCCTTCAGACAGTCAGTCAGGGTCTCTCTTTAGGACTGCAGGTGGAGTCCCCTTCTGACACTCAGACAGGGTCACACCTAAGTCTAAAGGTGCAGTTGCTTCAACTGTCATACTGCTTAGGATGGTAGGACGATACCCTTCAGACAGTCAGTTAGGGTAACTCCTTAGGCCTGTCTGTGGAGTCCCCTTCTGACAGTCAGTCAGTGTCACTCCTCAGGAATGCAGGTGGAGTCCCCTGCAGACAGTCCGTCAGGGTCACTCCGTAGGACTTAGATGGATTCCTCTTCTGACAGTCAGACAGGGTCACTCCTACGTTTGAAGGTGTAGTCCCCTTCAGATTGTCACTCAGGGTCATACCTTAGGACTGGAGGAGGATACCCTTCGAAAGTTAGTTAGGTTTAGCTTTTAGGACTGCAGGTGTAGTCCCCTTCAGAATGTCAGTCAGGGTTACACCACCGGATGACTGGTAGAGTACCCTACAGACAGTCAGAAAAGGTCACTCCTAGTACAGAAGGTGTATTCACCATCAGACAATCAGTCAAGGACACTCCTTAGGACTGCAGGTGGAGTCCCCTTCAGACATCAGTCAGGGACACTCCTCAGGAATGGAGGTGGAGTTCCCTTCAGACATCAGTAGGGTCACTCCTTAGGAATGGAGGTGGAGTCCCCTTCAGACTGTCAGACAGGGTCACTCCTACGTCTGAAGGTGTAGTCCCCTTCAGATTGTTGCTAGTGTCACTCCTTAGGCCTGCAGGCAGATACCCTTCATACAGTTAGTAAGGGTTTCTCCTTAGGACTGCAGGTCTTTCTACCGGTAGGTCAGTCAGTGTCACTCCTTAGGACTTCAGGTGTATTCCCCTTCAGACAGTCAAAGGGGGTCTCTCCTAAGACCTGAAGGCGGTGTCCTCTTCAGAGAGTCAGTCAAGGTCACTCAACAGGACCACAGGTAGAGTCCCCTTCATATAGTCAGTCAAGGATACTCCTAAGTCCTGAAGGTACAGTAACCTTCAGATAGTCAGTCAGGGTCACTCATTAGGACTGCGGGTCAAGTCCCCTTAAGACAGTCAGTTTGGGTCACTCCTTAGGACTGCAGGTGGAGTCCCCTTCTGACACTCAGACAGGATCACACCTAAGTCTGAAGGTGCAGTTGCTTCAACTGTCATTCAGGGTTACTGCTTAGGATGGTAGGACGATGCCCTTCAGACAGTCAGTTAGGGTAACTCCTTAGGCCTGTCTGTGGAGTCCCCTTCTGACAGTCAGTCAGTGTCACTCCTCAGGAATGCAGGTGGAGTCCCCTGCAGACAGTCCGTCAGGGTCACTCCGTAGGACTTAGATGGAATCCTCTTCTGACAGTCAGACAGGGTCACTCCTAAGATTGAAGGTATAGTCCCCTTCAGATTGTCACTCAGGTTCACACCTTAGGACTGGAGGAGGATACCCTTCAGAAAGTTAGTTAGGGTTAGTTATTAGGACTGCAGGTGTAGCCCCTTCAGAGTGTCAGTCAGGGTCCCAACACAGGACCACATGTAGAGTCCCCTTCAGACAGTCAGAAAAGGTCACTCCTAAGTCCTGAAGGTGTACTCCCCTTCAGACACACAGTCAGGTTTACTCCTTAAAAATGTAGGAGGATAGCCTGCAGATAGTCACTCAGGGTCACTCTTAGGGACTGTAGGGGGATACGCTTCAGACAGTGTATAGGGATACTCCTTAGGACTGTCGGTGGAGTCCCCTTCTGACAGTCAGTCAGGGTCGCTCCTCAGGAATGCAGGTGGAGTCCCCTGCAGACAGTCCGTCAGGGTTACTCCGTAAGACTTAGATGGATTCCTCTTCTGACAGTCAGACAGGGTCATATGATTGAAGGTGCAGTCCCCTTCAGATTGTCACTCAGGGTCACACCTTAGGAATGGAGGAGGATACCCTTCAGAAAGTTAGTTAGGGTTAGTTATTAATACTGTAGGTGTAGTCCCCTTCAGAGTGTCAGTCAGGGTCCCAACACAGGACCACATGTAGAGTCCCCTTCAGACAGTCAGAAGAGGTCACTCCTAAGTCCTGAAGGTGTATTCCCCTTCAGACAGACAGTCAGGTTCACTCCTTAAGAATGTAGGAGGATAGCCTGCAGATAGTCAATCAGGGTCACTCTTAGGGATTGTAGGGGGATACCCTTCAGACAGTGTATAGGGATACTCCTTAGGACTGCAGGTGGAGTCTCCTTCTGACAGTCAGTCAGGGTCACTCCTCAGGAATGCAGGAGGAGTCCCCTGTAGACAGTCTGTCAGGGTCACTCCGTTGGACTTAGATGGATTCCGCTTCTGACAGTCAGACAGGGTCACTCCTAAGTTTGAAGGTGTAGTCCCCTTCAGATTGTCACTCAGGATTACACCTTAGCACTGGAGGAGGATACCCTTCAGAAAGTTAGTTACGGTTAGCCCTTAGGACCGCAGGTATAGTCCCCTTCAGAATGTCAGTCAGGGTTACACCACCGGACCACAGGTAGAGTCCCCTTCAGACAGTCAGAAAAGGTCACTCCTAAGTAAGGAAGGTGTATTCACCATCAGACAATCAGTCAAGGTCACTGCTTAGGACTGCAGGTGGAGTCCCCTTCACACATCAGTCAGGGACACTCCTCAGGAATGGAGGTGGAGTTCCCTTCAGACATCAGTCAGGGTCAGTCCTTAGGAATGGATTTGGAGTCCCCTTCAGACTGTCAGACAGGGTCACTCCTAAATATTAGGTGTAGTCCTCTACTGACTGTCATTCACTGTCTCTACTTAGGAATGTAGGGGGATAACCCTCAGACAGTCAGTCAGGGTTACACTTTAGGACTGCAGGTGGTGTCCCCTTCAGACAGTCAGTCAGGGTCACTCCTTAGGACTACAGGTGGAATCATCTTCAGACAGTCAGAAGAGGTTACTCCTAAATCCTGAAGGTGTATTCCCCTTCAGACAGAAGTCAAGTTCACTCCTTAGGAATGGAGGAGGATAGCCTGCACATAGTGACTCAGGGTCACTCTTAGGGACTGTAGGAGGATACACTTCAGACAGTGTATAGGGATACTCCTTAGGCCTGCAGGTGAGTCTCCTGACAGTCAGTCAGGGTCATTCCTTAGGACCACAGGTAGAGTCCCCTTCTGACAGTCAGTCAGGGTTACTACTTAGGATTACAGGAAGAGTCCCCGCAGACAGTCAGTCAGGGTCACTCCTTAGGATTACAGGTGGAGTCCCCTTCTGACAGTCAGACATGGTCACTCCTACGTCTGAAGGTGTAGTCCCCTTCAGATTGTTGCTAGTGTCACTCCTTAGGCCTGCAGGCAGATACCCTTCATACAGTTAGTAAGGGTTTCTCCTTAGGACTGCAGGTCTTTCTACCGGTAGGTCAGTCAGTGTCACTCCTTAGGACTTCAGGTGTATTCCCCTTCATACAGTCAAAGGGGGTCTCTCCTAAGACCTGAAGGCGGTATCCTCTTCAGAGAGTCAGTCAGGGTCACTCCATAGGACCACAGGTAGAGTCCCCTTCATACAGTCAGTCAAGGACACTCGTAAGTCCTGAAGGTATAGTAACCTTAAGATAGTCAGTCAGGGTCACTCATTAGGACTGCAGGTGAAATCCCCTTCAGACAGTCAGTCAGGGTCTCTCTTTAGGACTGCAGGTGGAGTCCCCTTCTGACACTCAGACAGGGTCACACCTAAGTCTAAAGGTGCAGTTGCTTCAACTGTCATACTGCTTAGGATGGTAGGACGATACCCTTCAGACAGTCAGTTAGGGTAACTCCTTAGGCCTGTCTGTGGAGTCCCCTTCTGACAGTCAGTCAGTGTCACTCCTCAGGAATGCAGGTGGAGTCCCCTGCAGACAGTCCGTCAGGGTCACTCCGTAGGACTTAGATGGATTCCTCTTCTGACAGTCAGACAGGGTCACTCCTACGTTTGAAGGTGTAGTCCCCTTCAGATTGTCACTCAGGGTCATACCTTAGGACTGGAGGAGGATACCCTTCGAAAGTTAGTTAGGTTTAGCTTTTAGGACTGCAGGTGTAGTCCCCTTCAGAATGTCAGTCAGGGTTACACCACCAGATGACTGGTAGAGTACCCTACAGACAGTCAGAAAAGGTCACTCCTAGTACAGAAGGTGTATTCACCATCAGACAATCAGTCAAGGACACTCCTTAGGACTGCAGGTGGAGTCCCCTTCAGACATCAGTCAGGGACACTCCTCAGGAATGGAGGTGGAGTTCCCTTCAGACATCAGTAGGGTCACTCCTTAGGAATGGAGGTGGAGTCCCCTTCAGACTGTCAGACAGGGTCACTCCTACGTCTGAAGGTGTAGTCCCCTTCAGATTGTTGCTAGTGTCACTCCTTAGGCCTGCAGGCAGATACCCTTCATACAGTTAGTAAGGGTTTCTCCTTAGGACTGCAGGTCTTTCTACCGGTAGGTCAGTCAGTGTCACTCCTTAGGACTTCAGGTGTATTCCCCTTCAGACAGTCAAAGGGGGTCTCTCCTAAGACCTGAAGGCGGTGTCCTCTTCAGAGAGTCAGTCAAGGTCACTCAACAGGACCACAGGTAGAGTCCCCTTCATATAGTCAGTCAAGGATACTCCTAAGTCCTGAAGGTACAGTAACCTTCAGATAGTCAGTCAGGGTCACTCATTAGGACTGCGGGTCAAGTCCCCTTAAGACAGTCAGTTTGGGTCACTCCTTAGGACTGCAGGTGGAGTCCCCTTATGACACTCAGACAGGGTCACACCTAAGTCTGAAGGTGCAGTTGCTTCAACTGTCATTCAGGGTTACTGCTTAGGATGGTAGGACGATGCCCTTCAGACAGTCAGTTAGGGTAACTCCTTAGGCCTGTCTGTGGAGTCCCCTTCTGACAGTCAGTCAGTGTCACTCCTCAGGAATGCAGGTGGAGGCCCCTGAAGACAGTCCGTCAGGGTCACTCCGTAGGACTTAGATGGAATCCTCTTCTGACAGTCAGACAGGGTCACTCCTAAGATTGAAGGTATAGTCCCCTTCAGATTGTCACTCAGGTTCACACCTTAGGACTGGAGGAGGATACCCTTCAGAAAGTTAGTTAGGGTTAGTTATTAGGACTGCAGGTGTAGCCCCTTCAGAATGTCAGTCAGGGTTACACCACCGGACCACAGGTAGAGTCCCCTTCAGACAGTCAGAAAAGGTCACTCCTAAGTAAGGAAGGTGTATTCACCATCAGACAATCAGTCAAGGTCACTGCTTAGGACTGCAGGTGGAGTCCCCTTCACACATCAGTCAGGGACACTCCTCAGGAATGGAGGTGGAGTTCCCTTCAGACATCAGTCAGGGTCAGTCCTTAGGAATGGATTTGGAGTCCCCTTCAGACTGTCAGACAGGGTCACTCCTAAATATTAGGTGTAGTCCTCTACTGACTGTCATTCACTGTCTCTACTTAGGAATGTAGGGGGATAACCCTCAGACAGTCAGTCAGGGTTACACTTTAGGACTGCAGGTGGTGTCCCCTTCAGACAGTCAGTCAGGGTCACACCTTAGGACTACAGGTGGAATCATCTTCAGACAGTCAGAAGAGGTTACTCCTAAATCCTGAAGGTGTATTCCCCTTCAGACAGAAGTCAAGTTCACTCCTTAGGAATGGAGGAGGATAGCCTGCACATAGTGACTCAGGGTCACTCTTAGGGACTGTAGGGGGATACACTTCAGACAGTGTATAGGGATACTCCTTAGGCCTGCAGGTGGAGTCTCCTGACAGTCAGTCAGGGTCATTCCTTAGGACCACAGGTAGAGTCCCCTTCAGACAGTCAGTCAGGGTTACTCCTTAGGACTACAGGTAGAGTCCCCTGCAGACAGTCAGTCAGGGTCACTCCTTAGGATTACAGGTGGAGTCCCCTTCTGACAGTCAGACATGGTCACTCCTACGTCTGAAGGTGTAGACCCCTTCAGATTGTTGCTAGTGTCACTCCTTAGGCCTGTAGGAGGATACCCTTCATACAGTTAGTAAGGGTTTCTCATTAGGACTGCAGGTCCTTCTACCGGTAGGTCAGTCAGTGTCACTCCTTAGGACTTCAGGTGTATTCCCCTTCAGACAGTCAAAGGGGGTCTCTCCTAAGACCTGAAGGCGGTGTCTTCTTCAGAGTGTCAGTCAAGGTCACTCAACAGGACCACAGGTAGAGTCCCCTTCATATAGTCAGTCAAGGATACTCCTAAGTCCTGAAGGTACAGTAACCTTCAGATAGTCAGTCAGGGTCACTCATTAGGACTGCAGGTGAAGTCCCCTTAAGACAGTCAGTCAGGGTCACTCCTTAGGACTGCAGGTGGAGTCCCCTTCTGACACTCAGACAGGGTCACACCTAAGTCTGAAGGTGCAGTTGCTTCAACTGTCATTCAGGGTTACTGCTTAGGATGGTAGGACGATGCCCTTCAGACAGTCAGTTAGGGTAACTCCTTAGGCCTGTCTGTGGAGTCCCCTTCTGACAGTCAGTCAGTGTCACTCCTCAGGAATGCAGGTGGAGGCCCCTGCAGACAGTCCGTCAGGGTCACTCCGTAGGACTTAGATGGAATCCTCTTCTGACAGTCAGACAGGGTCACTCCTAAGATTGAAGGTATAGTCCCCTTCAGATTGTCACTCAGGTTCACACCTTAGGACTGGAGGAGGATACCCTTCAGAAAGTTAGTTAGGGTTAGTTATTAATACTGCAGGTGTAGTCCCCTTCAGAGTGTCAGTCAGGGTCCCACCACAGGACCACATGTAGAGTCCCTATCAGACAGTCAGAAGAGGTCACTCCTAAGTCCTGAAGGTGTACTCCCCTTCAGACACACAGTCAGGTTCACTCCTTAAAAATGTAGGAGGATAGCCTGCAGATAGTCACTCAGGGTCACTCTTAGGGACTGTAGGGGGATACGCTTCAGACAGTGTATAGGGATACTCCTTAGGACTGTCGGTGGAGTCCCCTTCTGACAGTCAGTCAGGGTCACTCCTCAGGAATGCAGGTGGAGTCCCCTGCAGACAGTCCGTCAGGGTTACTCCGTAGGACTTAGATGGATTCCTCTTCTGACAGTCAGACAGGGTCATAAGATTGAAGGTGTAGTCCCCTTCAGATTGTCACTCAGGGTCACACCTTAGGAATGGAGGAGGATACCCTTCAGAAAGTTAGTTAGGGTTAGTTATTAGGACTGCAGGTGTAGCCCCTTCAGAGTGTCAGTCAGGGTCCCAACACAGGACCACATGTAGAGTCCCCTTCAGACAGTCAGAAGAGGTCACTCCTAAGTCCTGAAGGTGTATTCCCCTTCAGACACACAGTCAGGTTCACTCCTTAAGAATGTAGGAGGATAGCCTGCAGATAGTCAATCAGGGTCACTCTTAGGGATTGTAGGGGGATACCCTTCAGACAGTGTATAGGGATACTCCTTAGGAATGCAGGTGGAGTCCCCTTCTGACAGTCAGTCAGTGTCACTCCTCAGGAATGCAGGTGGAGGCCCCTGCAGACAGTCTGTCAGGGTCACTCCGTAGGACTTAGATGGAATCCTCTTCTGACAGTCAGACAGGGTCACTCCTAAGATTGAAGGTATAGTCCCCTTCAGATTGTCACTCAGGTTCACACCTTAGGACTGGAGGAGGATACCCTTCAGAAAGTTAGTTAGGGTTAGTTATTAATACTGCAGGTGTAGTCCACTTCAGAGTGTCAGTCAGGGTCCCACCACAGGACCACATGTAGAGTCCCTATCAGACAGTCAGAAGAGGTCACTCCTAAGTCCTGAAGGTGTATTCCCCTTCAGACACACAGTCAGGTTCACTCCTGAAAAATGTAGGAGGATAGCCTGCAGATAGTCACTCAGGGTCACTCTTAGGGACTGTAGGGGGATACGCTTCAGACAGTGTATAGGGATACTCCTTAGGACTGTCGGTGGAGTCCCCTTCTGACAGTCAGTCAGTGTCACTCCTCAGGAATGCAGGTGGAGTCCCCTGCAGACAGTCCATCAGGGTTACTCCGTAGGACTTAGATGGATTCCGCTTCTGAGAGACAGACAGGGTCATAAGATTGAAGGTGTAGTCCCCTTCAGATTGTCACTCAGGGTCACACCTTAGGAATGGAGGAGGATACCCTTCAGAAAGTTAGTTAGGGTTAGTTATTAGGACTGCAGGTGTAGCCCCTTCAGAGTGTCAGTCAGGGTCCCAACACAGGACCACATGTAGAGTCCCCATCAGACAGTCAGAAGAGGTCACTCCTAAGTCCTGAAGGTGTACTCCCCTTCAGACACACAGTCAGGTTCACTCCTTAAGAATGTAGGAGGATAGCCTGCAGATAGTCAATCAGGGTCACTCTTAGGGATTGTAGGGGGATACCCTTCAGACAGTGTATAGGGATACTCCTTAAGACTGCAGGTGGAGTCTCCTTCTGACAGTCAGTCAGGGTCACTCCTCAGGAATGCAGGAGGAGTCCCCTGTAGACAGTCTGTCAGGGTCACTCCGTAGGACTTAGGTGGATTCCTCTTCTGACAGTCAGACAGGGTCACTCCTAAGTTTGAAGGTGTAGTCCCCTTCAGATTGTCACTCAGGATTACACCTTAGCACTGGAGGAGGATACCCTTCAGAAAGTTAGTTACGGTTAGCCCTTAGGACCGCAGGTATAGTCCCCTTCAGAATGTCAGTCAGGGTTACACCACCGGACCACAGGTAGAGTCCCCTTCAGACAGTCAGAAAAGGTCACTCCTAAGTAAGGAAGGTGTATTCACCATCAGACAATCAGTCAAGGTCACTGCTCAGGACTGCAGGTGGAGTCCCCTTCACACATCAGTCAGGGACACTCCTCAGGAATGGAGGTGGAGTTCCCTTCAGACATCAGTCAGGGTCAGTCCTTAGGAATGGATTTGGAGTCCCCTTCAGACTGTCAGACAGGGTCACTCCTAAATATTAGGTGTAGTCCTCTACTGACTGTCATTCACTGTCTCTACTTAGGAATGTAGGGGGATAACCCTCAGACAGTCAGTCAGGGTTACTCTTTAGGACTGCAGGTGGTGTCCCCTTCAGACAGTCAGTCAGGGTCACTCCTTAGGACTACAGGTGGAATCATCTTCAGACAGTCAGAAGAGGTTACTCCTAAATCCTGAAGGTGTATTCCCCTTCAGACAGAAGTCAAGTTCACTCCTTAGGAATGGAGGAGGATAGCCTGCACATAGTGACTCAGGGTCACTCTTAGGGACTGTAGGGGGATACACTTCAGACAGTGTATAGGGATACTCCTTAGGCCTGCAGGTGGAGTCTCCTGACAGTCAGTCAGGGTCATTCCTTAGGACCACAGGTAGAGTCCCCTTCAGACAGTCAGTCAGGGTTACTCCTTAGGACTACAGGTAGAGTCCCCTGCAGACAGTCAGTCAGGGTCACTCCTTAGGATTACAGGTGGAGTCCCCTTCTGACAGTCAGACATGGTCACTCCTATGTCTGAAGGTGTAGACCCCTTCAGATTGTTGCTAGTGTCACTCCTTAGGCCTGTAGGAGGATACCCTTCATACAGTTAGTAAGGGTTTCTCATTAGGACTGCAGGTCCTTCTACCGGTAGGTCAGTCAGTGTCACTCCTTAGGACTTCAGGTGTATTCCCCTTCAGACAGTCAAAGGGGGTCTCTCCTAAGACCTGAAGGCGGTGTCCTCTTCAGAGAGTCAATCAAAGTCACTCAACAGGACCACAGGTAGACTCCCCTTCATACAGTCAGTCAAGGACACTCCTAAGTCCTGAAGGTACAGTAACCTTCAGATAGTCAGTCAGGGTCACTCATTAGGACTGCAGGTGAAGTCCCCTTAAGACAGTCAGTCAGGGTCACTCCTTAGGACTGCAGGTGGAGTCCCCTTCTGACACTCAGACAGGGTCACACCTAAGTCTGAAGGTGCAGTTGCTTCAACTGTCATTCAGGGTTACTGCTTAGGATGGTAGGACGATGCCCTTCAGACAGTCAGTTAGGGTAACTCCTTAGGCCTGTCTGTGGAGTCCCCTTCTGACAGTCAGTCAGTGTCACTCCTCAGGAATGCAGGTGGAGGCCCCTGCAGACAGTCCGTCAGGGTCACTCCGTAGGACTTAGATGGAATCCTCTTCTGACAGTCAGACAGGGTCACTCCTAAGATTGAAGGTATAGTCCCCTTCAGATTGTCACTCAGGTTCACACCTTAGGAATGGAGGAGGATACCCTTCAGAAAGTTAGTTAGGGTTAGTTATTAATACTGCAGGTGTAGTCCCCTTCAGAGTGTCAGTCAGGGTCCCACCACAGGACCACATGTAGAGTCCCCATCGGGCAGTCAGAGGAGGTCACTCCTAAGTCCTGAAGGTGTATTCCCCTTCAGACACACAGTCAGGTTCACTCCTTAAAAATGTAGGAGGATAGCCTGCAGATAGTCACTCAGGGTCACTCTTAGGGACTGTAGGGGGATACGCTTCAGACAGTGTATAGGGATACTCCTTAGGACTGTCGGTGGAGTCCCCTTCTGACAGTCAGTCAGGGTCACTCCTCAGGAATGCAGGTGGAGTCCCCTGCAGACAGTCCGTCAGGGTTACTCCGTAGGACTTAGATGGATTCCTCTTCTGACAGTCAGACAGGGTCATAAGATTGAAGGTGTAGTCCCCTTCAGATTGTCACTCAGGGTCACACCTTAGGAATGGAGGAGGATACCCTTCAGAAAGTTAGTTAGGGTTAGTTATTAGGACTGCAGGTGTAGCCCCTTCAGAGTGTCAGTCAGGGTCCCACCACAGGACCACATGTAGAGTCCCCATCAGACAGTCAGAAGAGGTCACTCCTAAGTCCTGAAGGTGTACTCCCCTTCAGACACACAGTCAGGTTTACTCCTTAAAAATGTAGGAGGATAGCCTGCAGATAGTCACTCAGGGTCACTCTTAGGGACTGTAGTGGGATACGCTTCAGACAGTGTATAGGGATACTCCTTAGGACTGTCGGTGGAGTCCCCTTCTGACAGTCAGTCAGGGTCGCTCCTCAGGAATGCAGGTGGAGTCCCCTGCAGACAGTCCGTCAGGGTTACTCCGTAGGACTTAGATGGATTCCTCTTCTGACAGTCAGACAGGGTCATATGATTGAAGGTGAAGTCCCCTTCAGATTGTCACTCAGGGTCACACCTTAGGAATGGAGGAGTATACCCTTCAGAAAGTTAGTTAGGGTTAGTTATTAATACTGCAGGTGTAGTCCCCTTCAGAGTGTCAGTCAGGGTCCCAACACAGGACCATATGTAGAGTCCCCTTCAGACAGTCAGAAGAGGTCACTCCTAAGTCCTGAAGGTGTATTCCCCTTCAGACAGACAGTCAGGTTCACTCCTTAAGAATGTAGGAGGATAGCCTGCAGATAGTCAATCAGGGTCACTCTTAGGGATTGTAGGGCGATACCCTTCAGACAGTGTATAGGGATACTCCTTAGGACTGCAGGTGGAGTCTCCTTCTGACAGTCAGTCAGGGTCACTCCTCAGGAATGCAGGAGGAGTCCCCTGTAGACAGTCTGTCAGGGTCACTCCGTAGGACTTAGATGGATTCCTCTTCTGACAGTCAGACAGGGTCACTCCTAAGTTTGAAGGTGTAGTCCCCTTCAGATTGTCACTCAGGATTACACCTTAGCACTGGAGGAGGATACCCTTCAGAAAGTTAGTTACGGTTAGCCCTTAGGACCGCAGGTATAGTCCCCTTCAGAATGTCAGTCAGGGTTACACCACCGGACCACAGGTAGAGTCCCCTTCAGACAGTCAGAAAAGGTCACTCCTAAGTAAGGAAGGTGTATTCACCATCAGACAATCAGTCAAGGTCACTGCTCAGGACTGCAGGTGGAGTCCCCTTCACACATCAGTCAGGGACACTCCTCAGGAATGGAGGTGGAGTTCCCTTCAGACATCAGTCAGGGTCAGTCCTTAGGAATGGATTTGGAGTCCCCTTCAGACTGTCAGACAGGGTCACTCCTAAATATTAGGTGTAGTCCTCTACTGACTGTCATTCACTGTCTCTACTTAGGAATGTAGGGGGATAACCCTCAGACAGTCAGTCAGGGTTACTCTTTAGGACTGCAGGTGGTGTACCCTTCAGACAGTCAGTCAGGGTCACTCCTTAGGACTACAGGTGGAATCATCTTCAGATAGTCAGAAGAGGTTACTCCTAAATCCTGAAGGTGTATTCCCCTTCAGACAGAAGTCAAGTTCACTCCTTAGTAATGGAGGAGGATAGCCTGCACATAGTGACTCAGGGTCACTCTTAGGGACTGTAGGGGGATACACTTCAGACAGTGTATAGGGATACTCCTTAGGCCTGCAGGTGGAGTCTCCTGACAGTCAGTCAGGGTCATTCCTAAGATTGAAGGTATAGTCCCCTTCAGATTGTCACTCAGGTTCACACCTTAGGACTGGAGGAGGATACCCTTCAGAAAGTTAGTTAGGGTTAGTTATTAATACTGCAGGTGTAGTCCCCTTCAGAGTGTCAGTCAGGGTCCCACCACAGGACCACTTGTAGAGTCCCTATCAGACAGTCAGAAGAGGTCACTCCTAAGTCCTGAAGGTGTACTCCCCTTCAGACACACAGTCAGGTTCACTCCTTAAAAATGTAGGAGGATAGCCTGCAGATAGTCACTCAGGGTCACTCTTAGGGACTGTAGGGGGATACGCTTCAGACAGTGTATAGGGATACTCCTTAGGCCTGCAGGTGGAGTCTCCTGACAGTCAGTCAGGGTCATTCCTTAGGACCACAGGTAGAGTCCCCTTCAGACAGTCAGTCAGGGTTACTCCTTAGGACTACAGGTAGAGTCCCCTGCAGACAGTCAGTCAGGGTCACTCCTTAGGATTACAGGTGGAGTCCCCTTCTGACAGTCAGACATGGTCACTCCTATGTCTGAAGGTGTAGACCCCTTCAGATTGTTGCTAGTGTCACTCCTTAGGCCTGTAGGAGGATACCCTTCATACAGTTAGTAAGGGTTTCTCATTAGGACTGCAGGTCCTTCTACCGGTAGGTCAGTCAGTGTCACTCCTTAGGACTTCAGGTGTATTCCCCTTCAGACAGTCAAAGGGGGTCTCTCCTAAGACCTGAAGGCGGTGTCCTCTTCAGAGAGTCAATCAAAGTCACTCAACAGGACCACAGGTAGAGTCCCCTTCATATATTCAGTCAAGGATACTCCTAAGTCCTGAAGGTACAGTAACCTTCAGATAGTCAGTCAGGGTCACTCATTAGGACTGCAGGTGAAGTCCCCTTAAGACAGTCAGTCAGGGTCACTCCTTAGGACTGCAGGTGGAGTCCCCTTCTGACACTCAGACAGTGTCACACCTAAGTCTGAAGGTGCAGTTGCTTCAACTGTCATTCAGGGTTACTGCTTAGGATGGTAGGACGATGCCCTTCAGACAGTCAGTTAGGGTAACTCCTTAGGCCTGTCTGTGGAGTCCCCTTCTGACAGTCAGTCAGTGTCACTCCTCAGGAATGCAGGTGGAGGCCCCTGCAGACAGTCCGTCAGGGTCACTCCGTAGGACTTAGATGGAATCCTCTTCTGACAGTCAGACAGGGTCACTCCTAAGATTGAAGGTATAGTCCCCTTCAGATTGTCACTCAGGTTCACACCTTAGGACTGGAGGAGGATACCCTTCAGAAAGTTAGTTAGGGTTAGTTATTAATACTGCAGGTGTAGTCCACTTCAGAGTGTCAGTCAGGGTCCCACCACAGGACCACATGTAGAGTCCCTATCAGACACTCAGAAGAGGTCACTCCTAAGTCCTGAAGGTGTATTCCCCTTCAGACACACAGTCAGGTTCACTCCTGAAAAATGTAGGAGGATAGCCTGCAGATAGTCACTCAGGGTCACTCTTAGGGACTGTAGGGGGATACGCTTCAGACAGTGTATAGGGATACTCCTTAGGACTGTCGGTAGAGTCCCCTTCTGACAGTCAGTCAGTGTCACTCCTCAGGAATGCAGGTGGAGTCCCCTGCAGACAGTCCATCAGGGTTACTCCGTAGGACTTAGATGGATTCCGCTTCTGAGAGACAGACAGGGTCATAAGATTGAAGGTGTAGTCCCCTTCAGATTGTCACTCAGGGTCACAACTTAGGAATGGAGGAGGATACCCTTCAGAAAGTTAGTTAGGGTTAGTTATTAGGACTGCAGGTGTAGCCCCTTCAGAGTGTCAGTCAGGGTCCCAACACAGGACCACATGTAGAGTCCCCTTCAGACAGTCAGAAGAGGTCACTCCTAAGTCCTGAAGGTGTATTCCCCTTCAGACAGACAGTCAGGTTCACTCCTTAAGAATGTAGGAGGATAGCCTGCAGATAGTCAATCAGGGTCACTCTTAGGGATTGTAGGGGGATACCCTTCAGACAGTGTATAGGGATACTCCTTAGGACTGCAGGTGGAGTCTCCTTCTGACAGTCAGTCAGGGTCACTCCTCAGGAATGCAGGAGGAGTCCCCTGTAGACAGTCTGTCAGGGTCACTCCGTAGGACTTAGATGGATTCCTCTTCTGACAGTCAGACAGGGTCACTCCTAAGTTTGAAGGTGTAGTCCCCTTCAGATTGTCACTCAGGATTACACCTTAGCACTGGAGGAGGATACCCTTCAGAAAGTTAGTTACGGTTAGCCCTTAGGACCGCAGGTATAGTCCCCTTCAGAATGTCAGTCAGGGTTACACCACCGGACCACAGGTAGAGTCCCCTTCAGACAGTCAGAAAAGGTCACTCCTAAGTAAGGAAGGTGTATTCACCATCAGACAATCAGTCAAGGTCAATGCTTAGGACTGCAGGTGGAGTCCCCTTCACACATCAGTCAGGGACACTCCTCAGGAATGGAGGTGGAGTTCCCTTCAGACATCAGTCAGGGTCAGTCCATAGGAATGGATTTGGAGTCCCCTTCAGACTGTCAGACAGGGTCACTCCTAAATATTAGGTGTAGTCCTCTACTGACTGTCATTCACTGTCTCTACTTAGGAATGTAGGGGGATAACCCTCAGACAGTCAATCAGGGTTACTCTTTAGGACTGCAGGTGGTGTCCCCTTCAGACAGTCAGTCAGGGTCACTCCTTAGGACTACAGGTGGAATCATCTTCAGACAGTCAGAAGAGGTTACTCCTAAATCCTGAAGGTGTATTCCCCTTCAGACAGAAGTCAAGTTCACTCCTTAGGAATGGAGGAGGATAGCCTGCACATAGTGACTAGGGTCACTCTTAGGGACTGTAGGGGGATATGCTTCAGACAGTGTATAGGGATACTCCTTAGGACTGTCGGTGGAGTCCCCTTCTGACAGTCAGTCAGGGTCACTCCTCAGGAATGCAGGTGGAGTCCCCTGCAGACAGTCCGTCAGGGTTACTCCGTAGGACTTAGATGGATTCCTCTTCTGAGAAACAGACAGGGTCATAAGATTGAAGGTGTAGTCACCTTCAGATTGTCACTCAGGGTCACACCTTAGGAATGGAGGAGGATACCCTTCAGAAAGTTAGTTAGGGTTAGTTATTAGGACTGCAGGTGTAGCCCCTTCAGAGTGTCAGTCAAGGTCCCAACACAGGACCACATGTAGAGTCCCCTTCAGACAGTCAGAAGAGGTCACTCCTAAGTCCTGAAGGTGTATTCCCCTTCAGACACACAGTCAGGTTCACTCCTTAAGAATGTAGGAGGATAGCCTGCAGATAGTCAATCAGGGTCACTCTTAGGGATTGTAGGGGGATACACTTCAGACAGTGTATAGGGATACTCCTTAGGAATGCAGGTGGAGTCTCCTTCTGAAAGTCAGTCAGGGTCACTCCTCAGGAATGCAGGTGGAGTCCCCTGTAGACAGTCCGTCAGGGTCACTCCGTAGGACTTAGATGGATTCCTCTTCTGACAGTCAGACAGGTTCACTCCTAAGTTTGAAGGTGTAGTCCCCTTCAGATTGTCACTCAGGGTTACACCTTAGCACTGGAGGAGGATACCCTTCAGAAAGTTAGTTAGGGTTAGCCCTTAGGACTGCAGGTATAGTCCCCTTCAGAATGTCAGTCAGGGTTACACCACCGGACCACAGGTAGAGTCCCCTTCAGACAGTCAGAAAAGGTCACTCCTAAGTAAGGAAGGTGTATTCACCATCAGACAATCAGTCAAGGTCACTGCTCAGGACTGCAGGTGGAGTCCCCTTCACACATCAGTCAGGGACACTCCTCAGGAATGGAGGTGGAGTTCCCTTCAGACATCAGTCAGGGTCAGTCCATAGGAATGGATTTGGAGTCCCCTTCAGACTGTCAGACAGGGTCACTCCTAAATATTAGGTGTAGTCCTCTACTGACTGTCATTCACTGTCTCTACTTAGGAATGTAGGGGGATAACCCTCAGACAGTCAGTCAGGGTTACTCTTTAGGACTGCAGGTGGTGTACCCTTCAGACAGTCAGTCAGGGTCACTCCTTAGGACTACAGGTGGAATCATCTTCAGATAGTCAGAAGAGGTTACTCCTAAATCCTGAAGGTGTATTCCCCTTCAGACAGAAGTCAAGTTCACTCCTTAGTAATGGAGGAGGATAGCCTGCACATAGTGACTCAGGGTCACTCTTAGGGACTGTAGGGGGATGCACTTCAGAGAGTGTATAGGGATACTCCTTAGGCCTGCAGGTGGAGTCTCCTGACAGTCAGTCAGGGTCATTCCTAAGATTGAAGGTATAGTCCCCTTCAGATTGTCACTCAGGTTCACACCTTAGGACTGGAGGAGGATACCCTTCAGAAAGTTAGTTAGGGTTAGTTATTAATACTGCAGGTGTAGTCCCCTTCAGAGTGTCAGTCAGGGTCCCACCACAGGACCACTTGTAGAGTCCCTATCAGACAGTCAGAAGAGGTCACTCCTAAGTCCTGAAGGTGTATTCCCCTTCAGACACACAGTCAGGTTCACTCCTGAAAAATGTAGGAGGATAGCCTGCAGATAGTCACTCAGGGTCACTCTTAGGGACTGTAGGGGGATACGCTTCAGACAGTGTATAGGGATACTCCTTAGGACTGTCGGTAGAGGCCCCTTCTGACAGTCAGTCAGTGTCACTCCTCAGGAATGCAGGTGGAGTCCCCTGCAGACAGTCCATCAGGGTTACTCCGTAGGACTTAGATGGATTCCGCTTCTGAGAGACAGACAGGGTCATAAGATTGAAGGTGTAGTCCCCTTCAGATTGTCACTCAGGGTCACAACTTAGGAATGGAGGAGGATACCCTTCAGAAAGTTAGTTAGGGTTAGTTATTAGGACTGCAGGTGTAGCCCCTTCAGAGTGTCAGTCAGGGTCCCAACACAGGACCACATGTAGAGTCCCCTTCAGACAGTCAGAAGAGGTCACTCCTAAGTCCTGAAGGTGTATTCCCCTTCAGACAGACAGTCAGGTTCACTCCTTAAGAATGTAGGAGGATAGCCTGCAGATAGTCAATCAGGGTCACTCTTAGGGATTGTAGGGGGATACCCTTCAGACAGTGTATAGGGATACTCCTTAGGACTGCAGGTGGAGTCTCCTTCTGACAGTCAGTCAGGGTCACTCCTCAGGAATGCAGGAGGAGTCCCCTGTAGACAGTCTGTCAGGGTCACTCCGTAGGACTTAGATGGATTCCTCTTCTGACAGTCAGACAGGGTCACTCCTAAGTTTGAAGGTGTAGTCCCCTTCAGATTGTCACTCAGGATTACACCTTAGCACTGGAGGAGGATACCCTTCAGAAAGTTAGTTACGGTTAGCCCTTAGGACCGCAGGTATAGTCCCCTTCAGAATGTCAGTCAGGGTTACACCACCGGACCACAGGTAGAGTCCCCTTCAGACAGTCAGAAAAGGTCACTCCTAAGTAAGGAAGGTGTATTCACCATCAGACAATCAGTCAAGGTCACTGCTCAGGACTGCAGGTGGAGTCCCCTTCACACATCAGTCAGGGACACTCCTCAGGAATGGAGGTGGAGTTCCCTTCAGACATCAGTCAGGGTCAGTCCTTAGGAATGGATTTGGAGTCCCCTTCAGACTGTCAGACAGGGTCACTCCTAAATATTAGGTGTAGTCCTCTACTGACTGTCATTCACTGTCTCTACTTAGGAATGTAGGGGGATAACCCTCAGACAGTCAGTCAGGGTTACTCTTTAGGACTGCAGGTGGTGTCCCCTTCAGACAGTCAGTCAGGGTCACTCCTTAGGACTACAGGTGGAATCATCTTCAGACAGTCAGAAGAGGTTACTCCTAAATCCTGAAGGTGTATTCCCCTTCAGACAGAAGTCAAGTTCACTCCTTAGGAATGGAGGAGGATAGCCTGCACATAGTGACTCAGGGTCACTCTTAGGGACTGTAGGGGGATACACTTCAGACAGTGTATAGGGATACTCCTTAGGCCTGCAGGTGGAGTCTCCTGACAGTCAGTCAGGGTCATTCCTTAGGACCACAGGTAGAGTCCCCTTCAGACAGTCAGTCAGGGTTACTCCTTAGGACTACAGGTAGAGTCCCCTGCAGACAGTCAGTCAGGGTCACTCCTTAGGATTACAGGTGGAGTCCCCTTCTGACAGTCAGACATGGTCACTCCTATGTCTGAAGGTGTAGACCCCTTCAGATTGTTGCTAGTGTCACTCCTTAGGCCTGTAGGAGGATACCCTTCATACAGTTAGTAAGGGTTTCTCATTAGGACTGCAGGTCCTTCTACCGGTAGGTCAGTCAGTGTCACTCCTTAGGACTTCAGGTGTATTCCCCTTCAGACAGTCAAAGGGGGTCTCTCCTAAGACCTGAAGGCGGTGTCCTCTTCAGAGAGTCAATCAAAGTCACTCAACAGGACCACAGGTAGAGTCCCCTTCATATATTCAGTCAAGGATACTCCTAAGTCCTGAAGGTACAGTAACCTTCAGATAGTCAGTCAGGGTCACTCATTAGGACTGCAGGTGAAGTCCCCTTAAGACAGTCAGTCAGGGTCACTCCTTAGGACTGCAGGTGGAGTCCCCTTCTGACACTCAGACAGTGTCACACCTAAGTCTGAAGGTGCAGTTGCTTCAACTGTCATTCAGGGTTACTGCTTAGGATGGTAGGACGATGCCCTTCAGACAGTCAGTTAGGGTAACTCCTTAGGCCTGTCTGTGGAGTCCCCTTCTGACAGTCAGTCAGTGTCACTCCTCAGGAATGCAGGTGGAGGCCCCTGCAGACAGTCCGTCAGGGTCACTCCGTAGGACTTAGATGGAATCCTCTTCTGACAGTCAGACAGGGTCACTCCTAAGATTGAAGGTATAGTCCCCTTCAGATTGTCACTCAGGTTCACACCTTAGGACTGGAGGAGGATACCCTTCAGAAAGTTAGTTAGGGTTAGTTATTAATACTGCAGGTGTAGTCCACTTCAGAGTGTCAGTCAGGGTCCCACCACAGGACCACATGTAGAGTCCCTATCAGACAGTCAGAAGAGGTCACTCCTAAGTCCTGAAGGTGTATTCCCCTTCAGACACACAGTCAGGTTCACTCCTGAAAAATGTAGGAGGATAGCCTGCAGATAGTCACTCAGGGTCACTCTTAGGGACTGTAGGGGGATACGCTTCAGACAGTGTATAGGGATACTCCTTAGGACTGTCGGTAGAGTCCCCTTCTGACAGTCAGTCAGTGTCACTCCTCAGGAATGCAGGTGGAGTCCCCTGCAGACAGTCCATCAGGGTTACTCCGTAGGACTTAGATGGATTCCGCTTCTGAGAGACAGACAGGGTCATAAGATTGAAGGTGTAGTCCCCTTCAGATTGTCACTCAGGGTCACAACTTAGGAATGGAGGAGGATACCCTTCAGAAAGTTAGTTAGGGTTAGTTATTAGGAACTGCAGGTGTAGCCCCTTCAGAGTGTCAGTCAGGGTCCCAACACAGGACCACATGTAGAGTCCCCTTCAGACAGTCAGAAGAGGTCACTCCTAAGTCCTGAAGGTGTATTCCCCTTCAGACAGACAGTCAGGTTCACTCCTTAAGAATGTAGGAGGATAGCCTGCAGATAGTCAATCAGGGTCACTCTTAGGGATTGTAGGGGGATACCCTTCAGACAGTGTATAGGGATACTCCTTAGGACTGCAGGTGGAGTCTCCTTCTGACAGTCAGTCAGGGTCACTCCTCAGGAATGCAGGAGGAGTCCCCTGTAGACAGTCTGTCAGGGTCACTCCGTAGGACTTAGATGGATTCCTCTTCTGACAGTCAGACAGGGTCACTCCTAAGTTTGAAGGTGTAGTCCCCTTCAGATTGTCACTCAGGATTACACCTTAGCACTGGAGGAGGATACCCTTCAGAAAGTTAGTTAGGGTTAGCCCTTAGGACCACAGGTATAGTCCCCTTCAGAATGTCAGTCAGGGTTACACCACCGGACCACAGGTAGAGTCCCCTTCAGACAGTCAGAAAAGGTCACTCCTAAGTAAGGAAGGTGTATTCACCATCAGACAATCAGTCAAGGTCACTGCTCAGGACTGCAGGTGGAGTCCCCTTCACACATCAGTCAGGGACACTCCTCAGGAATGGAGGTGGAGTTCCCTTCAGACATCAGTCAGGGTCAGTCCTTAGGAATGGATTTGGAGTCCCCTTCAGACTGTCAGACAGGGTCACTCCTAAATATTAGGTGTAGTCCTCTACTGACTGTCATTCACTGTCTCTACTTAGGAATGTAGGGGGATAACCCTCAGACAGTCAGTCAGGGTTACTCTTTAGGACTGCAGGTGGTGTCCCCTTCAGACAGTCAGTCAGGGTCACTCCTTAGGACTACAGGTGGAATCATCTTCAGACAGTCAGAAGAGGTTACTCCTAAATCCTGAAGGTGTATTCCCCTTCAGACAGAAGTCAAGTTCACTCCTTAGGAATGGAGGAGGATAGCCTGCACATAGTGACTCAGGGTCACTCTTAGGGACTGTAGGGGGATACACTTCAGACAGTGTATAGGGATACTCCTTAGGCCTGCAGGTGGAGTCTCCTGACAGTCAGTCAGGGTCATTCCTTAGGACCACAGGTAGAGTCCCCTTCAGACAGTCAGTCAGGGTTACTCCTTAGGACTACAGGTAGAGTCCCCTGCAGACAGTCAGTCAGGGTCACTCCTTAGGATTACAGGTGGAGTCCCCTTCTGACAGTCAGACATGGTCACTCCTATGTCTGAAGGTGTAGACCCCTTCAGATTGTTGCTAGTGTCACTCCTTAGGCCTGTAGGAGGATACCCTTCATACAGTTAGTAAGGGTTTCTCATTAGGACTGCAGGTCCTTCTACCGGTAGGTCAGTCAGTGTCACTCCTTAGGACTTCAGGTGTATTCCCCTTCAGACAGTCAAAGGGGGTCTCTCCTAAGACCTGAAGGCGGTGTCCTCTTCAGAGAGTCAATCAAAGTCACTCAACAGGACCACAGGTAGAGTCCCCTTCATATATTCAGTCAAGGATACTCCTAAGTCCTGAAGGTACAGTAACCTTCAGATAGTCAGTCAGGGTCACTCATTAGGACTGCAGGTGAAGTCCCCTTAAGACAGTCAGTCAGGGTCACTCCTTAGGACTGCAGGTGGAGTCCCCTTCTGACACTCAGACAGTGTCACACCTAAGTCTGAAGGTGCAGTTGCTTCAACTGTCATTCAGGGTTACTGCTTAGGATGGTAGGACGATGCCCTTCAGACAGTCAGTTAGGGTAACTCCTTAGGCCTGTCTGTGGAGTCCCCTTCTGACAGTCAGTCAGTGTCACTCCTCAGGAATGCAGGTGGAGGCCCCTGCAGACAGTCCGTCAGGGTCACTCCGTAGGACTTAGATGGAATCCTCTTCTGACAGTCAGACAGGGTCACTCCTAAGATTGAAGGTATAGTCCCCTTCAGATTGTCACTCAGGTTCACACCTTAGGACTGGAGGAGGATACCCTTCAGAAAGTTAGTTAGGGTTAGTTATTAATACTGCAGGTGTAGTCCACTTCAGAGTGTCAGTCAGGGTCCCACCACAGGACCACATGTAGAGTCCCTATCAGACACTCAGAAGAGGTCACTCCTAAGTCCTGAAGGTGTATTCCCCTTCAGACACACAGTCAGGTTCACTCCTGAAAAATGTAGGAGGATAGCCTGCAGATAGTCACTCAGGGTCACTCTTAGGGACTGTAGGGGGATACGCTTCAGACAGTGTATAGGGATACTCCTTAGGACTGTCGGTAGAGTCCCCTTCTGACAGTCAGTCAGTGTCACTCCTCAGGAATGCAGGTGGAGTCCCCTGCAGACAGTCCATCAGGGTTACTCCGTAGGACTTAGATGGATTCCGCTTCTGAGAGACAGACAGGGTCATAAGATTGAAGGTGTAGTCCCCTTCAGATTGTCACTCAGGGTCACAACTTAGGAATGGAGGAGGATACCCTTCAGAAAGTTAGTTAGGGTTAGTTATTAGGACTGCAGGTGTAGCCCCTTCAGAGTGTCAGTCAGGGTCCCAACACAGGACCACATGTAGAGTCCCCTTCAGACAGTCAGAAGAGGTCACTCCTAAGTCCTGAAGGTGTATTCCCCTTCAGACAGACAGTCAGGTTCACTCCTTAAGAATGTAGGAGGATAGCCTGCAGATAGTCAATCAGGGTCACTCTTAGGGATTGTAGGGGGATACCCTTCAGACAGTGTATAGGGATACTCCTTAGGACTGCAGGTGGAGTCTCCTTCTGACAGTCAGTCAGGGTCACTCCTCAGGAATGCAGGAGGAGTCCCCTGTAGACAGTCTGTCAGGGTCACTCCGTAGGACTTAGATGGATTCCTCTTCTGACAGTCAGACAGGGTCACTCCTAAGTTTGAAGGTGTAGTCCCCTTCAGATTGTCACTCAGGATTACACCTTAGCACTGGAGGAGGATACCCTTCAGAAAGTTAGTTACGGTTAGCCCTTAGGACCGCAGGTATAGTCCCCTTCAGAATGTCAGTCAGGGTTACACCACCGGACCACAGGTAGAGTCCCCTTCAGACAGTCAGAAAAGGTCACTCCTAAGTAAGGAAGGTGTATTCACCATCAGACAATCAGTCAAGGTCAATGCTTAGGACTGCAGGTGGAGTCCCCTTCACACATCAGTCAGGGACACTCCTCAGGAATGGAGGTGGAGTTCCCTTCAGACATCAGTCAGGGTCAGTCCATAGGAATGGATTTGGAGTCCCCTTCAGACTGTCAGACAGGGTCACTCCTAAATATTAGGTGTAGTCCTCTACTGACTGTCATTCACTGTCTCTACTTAGGAATGTAGGGGGATAACCCTCAGACAGTCAATCAGGGTTACTCTTTAGGACTGCAGGTGGTGTCCCCTTCAGACAGTCAGTCAGGGTCACTCCTTAGGACTACAGGTGGAATCATCTTCAGACAGTCAGAAGAGGTTACTCCTAAATCCTGAAGGTGTATTCCCCTTCAGACAGAAGTCAAGTTCACTCCTTAGGAATGGAGGAGGATAGCCTGCACATAGTGACTAGGGTCACTCTTAGGGACTGTAGGGGGATATGCTTCAGACAGTGTATAGGGATACTCCTTAGGACTGTCGGTGGAGTCCCCTTCTGACAGTCAGTCAGGGTCACTCCTCAGGAATGCAGGTGGAGTCCCCTGCAGACAGTCCGTCAGGGTTACTCCGTAGGACTTAGATGGATTCCTCTTCTGAGAAACAGACAGGGTCATAAGATTGAAGGTGTAGTCACCTTCAGATTGTCACTCAGGGTCACACCTTAGGAATGGAGGAGGATACCCTTCAGAAAGTTAGTTAGGGTTAGTTATTAGGAATGCAGGTGTAGCCCCTTCAGAGTGTCAGTCAAGGTCCCAACACAGGACCACATGTAGAGTCCCCTTCAGACAGTCAGAAGAGGTCACTCCTAAGTCCTGAAGGTGTATTCCCCTTCAGACACACAGTCAGGTTCACTCCTTAAGAATGTAGGAGGATAGCCTGCAGATAGTCAATCAGGGTCACTCTTAGGGATTGTAGGGGGATACACTTCAGACAGTGTATAGGGATACTCCTTAGGAATGCAGGTGGAGTCTCCTTCTGAAAGTCAGTCAGGGTCACTCCTCAGGAATGCAGGTGGAGTCCCCTGTAGACAGTCCGTCAGGGTCACCCCGTAGGACTTAGATGGATTCCTCTTCTGACAGTCAGACAGGTTCACTCCTAAGTTTGAAGGTGTAGTCCCCTTCAGATTGTCACTCAGGGTTACACCTTAGCACTGGAGGAGGATACCCTTCAGAAAGTTAGTTAGGGTTCCCTTAGGACTGCAGGTATAGTCCCCTTCAGAATGTCAGTCAGGGTTACACCACCGGACCACAGGTAGAGTCCCCTTCAGACAGTCAGAAAAGGTCACTCCTAAGTAAGGAAGGTGTATTCACCATCAGACAATCAGTCAAGGTCACTGCTTAGGACTGCAGGTGGAGTCCCCTTCACACATCAGTCAGGGATACTCCTCAGGAATGGAGGTGGAGTTCCCTTCAGACATCAGTCAGGCTCAGTCCTTAGGAATGGAGTTGGAGTCCCCTTCAGACTGTCAGACAGGGTCACTCCTAAATATTAGGTGTAGTCCTCTACTGACTGTCATTCACTGTCTCTACTAAGGAATGTAGGGGGATAACCCTCAGACAGTCAGTCAGGGTTACTCTTTAGGACTGCAGGTGGTGTCCCCTTCAGACAGTCAGTCAGGGTCACTCCTTAGGACTACAGGTGGAATCATCTTCAGACAGTCAGAAGAGGTTACTCCTAAATCCTGAAGGTGTATTCCCCTTCAGACAGAAGTCAAGTTCACTCCTTAGGAATGGAGGAGGATAGCCTGCACATAGTGACTCAGGGTCACTCTTAGGGACTGTAGGGGGATACACTTCAGACAGTGTATAGGGATACTCCTTAGGCCTGCAGGTGGAGTCTCCTGACAGTCAGTCAGGGTCATTCCTTAGGACCACAGGTAGAGTCCCCTTCAGACAGTCAGTCAGGGTTACTCCTTAGGACTACAGGTAGAGTCCCCTGCAGACAGTCAATCAGGGTCACTCCTTAGGATTACAGGTGGAGTCCCCTTCTGACAGTCAGACATGGTCACTCCTACGTCTGAAGGTGTAGACCCCTTCAGATTGTTGCTAGTGTCACTCCTTAGGCCTGTAGGAGGATACCCTTCATACAGTTAGTAAGGGTTTCTCATTAGGACTGCAGGTCCTTCTACCGGTAGGTCAGTCAGTGTCACTCCTTAGGACTTCAGGTGTATTCCCCTTCAGACAGTCAAAGGGGGTCTCTCCTAAGACCTGAAGGCGGTGTCCTGTTCAGAGAGTCAGTCAGGGTCACTCAACAGGACCACAGGTAGATTCCCCTTCATATAGTCAGTCAAGGATACTCCTAAGTCCTGAAGGTACAGTAACCTTCAGATAGTCAGTCAGGGTCACTCATTAGGACTGCAGGTGAAGTCCCCTAAGACAGTCAGTCAGAGTCACTCCTTAGGACTGCAGGTGGAGTCCCCTTCTGACACTCAGACAGGGTCACACCTAAGTCTGAAGGTGCAGTTGCTTCAACTGTCATTCAGGGTTACTGCTTAGGATGGTAGGACGATGCCCTTCAGACAGTCAGTTAGGGTAACTCCTTAGGCCTGTCTGTGGAGTCCCCTTCTGACAGTCAGTCAGTGTCACTCCTCAGGAATGCAGGTGGAGGCCCCTGCAGACAGTCCGTCAGGGTCACTCCGTAGGACTTAGATGGAATCATCTTCTGACAGTCAGACAGGGTCACTCCTAAGATTGAAGGTATAGTCCCCTTCAGATTGTCACTCAGGTTCACACCTTAGGACTGGAGGAGGATACCCTTCAGAAAGTTAGTTAGGGTTAGTTATTAATACTGCAGGTGTAGTCCCCTTCAGAGTGTCAGTCAGGGTCCCACCACAGGACCACATGTAGAGTCCCCATCAGACAGTCAGAAGAGGTCACTCCTAAGTCCTGAAGGTGTACTCCCCTTCAGACACACAGTCAGGTTTACTCCTTAAAAATGTAGGAGGATAGCCTGCAGATAGTCACTCAGGGTCACTCTTAGGGACTGTAGGGGGATACGCTTCAGACAGTGTATAGGGATACTCCTTAGGACTGTCGGTGGAGTCCCCTTCTGACAGTCAGTCAGGGTCGCTCCTCAGGAATGCAGGTGGAGTCCCCTGCAGACAGTCCGTCAGGGTTACTCCGTAGGACTTAGATGGATTCCTCTTCTGACAGTTTGACAGGGTCATATGATTGAAGGTGAAGTCCCCTTCAGATTGTCACTCAGGTTCATACCTTAGGACTGGAGGAGGATACCCTTCAGAAAGTTAGTTAGGGTTAGTTATTAATACTGCAGGTGTAGTCCCCTTCAGAGTGTCAGTCAGGGTCCCACCACAGGACGACATGTAGAGTCCCCTTCAGAGAGTCAGAAGAGGTCACTCCTAAGTCCTGAAGGTGTATTCCCCTTCAGACACACTGTCAGGTTCACTCCTTAAGAATGTAGGAGGATAGCCTGCAGAGAGTCAATCAGGGTCACTCTTAGGGATTGTAGGGGGATACCCTTCAGACAGTGTATAGGGATACTCCTTAGGAATGCAGGTGGAGTCTCCTTCTGAAAGTCAGTCAGGGTCACTCCTCAGGAATGCAGGTGGAGTCCCCTGTAGACAGTCAGTCAGGGTCACTCCGTAGGACTTAGATGGATTCCTCTTCTGACAGTCAGACAGGTTCACTCCTAAGTTTGAAGGTGTAGTCCCCTTCAGATTGTCACTCAGGGTTACACCTTAGCACTGGAGGAGGATACCCTTCAGAAAGTTAGTTAGGGTTAGCCCTTAGGACTGCAGGTATAGTACCCTTCAGAATGTCAGTCAGGGTTACACCACCGGACCACAGGTAGAGTCCCCTTCAGACAGTCAGAAAAGGTCACTCCTAAGTAAGTAAGGTGTATTCACCATCAGACAATCAGTCAAGGTCACTGCTTAGGACTGCAGGTGGAGTCCCCTTCAGAATGTCAGTCAGGGTTACACCACCGGCCACAGGTAGAGTCCCCTTCAGACAGTCAGAAAAGGTCACTCCTAAGTAAGGAAGGTGTATTCATCATTAGACAATCAGTCAAGGTCACTGCTTAGGACTGCAGGTGGAGTCCCCTTAACACATCAGTCAGGGACACTCCTCAGGAATGGAGGTGGAGTTCCCTTCAGACATCAGTCAGGGTCAGTCTTTAGGAATGGAGTTGGAGTCCCCTTCAGACTGTCAGACAGGGTCACTCCTAAATATTAGGTGTAGCCCTCTACTGACTGTCATTCACTGTCTCTACTTAGGAATGTAGGGGGATAACCCTCAGACAGTCAGTCAGGGTTACTCTTTAGGACTGCAGGTGGTGTCCCCATCAGACAGTCAGTCAGGGTCACTCCTTAGGACTACAGGTGGAATCATCTTCAGATAGTCAGAAGAGGTTACTCCTAAATCCTGAAGGTGTATTCCCCTTCAGACAGAAGTCAAGTTCACTCCTTAGGAATGGAGGAGGATAGCCTGCACATAGTGACTCAGGGTCACTCTTAGGGACTGTAGGGGGATACACTTCAGACAGTGTATAGGGATACTCCTTAGGCCTGCAGGTGGAGTCTCCTGACAGTCAGTCAGGGTCATTCCTTAGGACCACAGGTAGAGTCCCCTTCAGACAGTCAGTCAGGGTTACTCCTTAGGCCTCTCTGTGGAGTCCCCTTCTGACAGTCAGTCAGTGTCACTCCTCAGGAATGCAGGTGGAGCCCCCTGCAGACAGTCTGTCAGGGTCACTCCGTAGGACTTAGATGGAATCCTCTTCTGACAGTCAGACAGGGTCACTCCTAAGATTTAAGGTATAGTCCCCTTCAGATTGTCACTCAGGTTCACACCTTAGGACTGGAGTAGGATACCCTTCAGAAAGTTAGTTAGGGTTAGTTATTAATACTGCAGGTGTAGTCCCCTTCAGAGTGTCAGTCAGGGTCCCACCACAGGACCACATGTAGAGTCCCCATCGGGCAGTCAGAGGAGGTCACTCCTAAGTCCTGAAGGTGTATTCCCCTTCAGACACACAGTCAGGATCACTCCTTAAAAATGTAGGAGGATAGCCTGCAGATAGTCACTCAGGGTCACTCTTAGGGACTGTAGGGAGATACGCTTCAGACAGTGTATAGGGATACTCCTTAGGACTGTCGGAAGAGTCCCCTTCTGACAGTCAGTCAGGGTCACTCCTCAGGAATGCAGGTGGAGTCCCCTGCAGACAGTCCGTCAGGGTTACTCCGTAGGACTTAGATGGATTCCTCTTCTGACAGTCAGACAGGGTCATAAGATTGAAGGTGTAGTCCCCTTCAGATTGTCACTCAGGTTCATACCTTAGGACTGGAGGAGGATACCCTTCAGAAAGTTAGTTAGGGTTAGTTATTAATACTGCAGGTGTAGTCCCCTTCAGAGTGTCAGTCAGGGTCCCACCACAGGACCACATGTAGAGTCCCCATCAGACAGTCAGAAGAGGTCACTCCTAAGTCCTGAAGGTGTATTCCCCTTCAGACACACAGTCAGGTTCACTCCTTAAAAATGTAGGAGGATAGCCTGCAGATAGTCACTCAGGGTCACTCTTAGGGACTGTAGGGGGATACGTTTCAGACAGTGTATAGGGATACTCCTTAGGACTGTCGGTGGAGTCCCATTCTGACAGTCAGTCAGGGTCACTCCTCAGGAATGCAGGTTGAGTCCCCTGCAGACAGTCCGTCAGGGTTACTCCGTAGGACTTAGATGGATTCCTCTTCTGAGAGACAGACATTGTCATAAGATTGAAGGTGTAGTCCCCTTCAGATTGTCACTCAGGGTCACACCTTAGGAATGGAGGAGGATACCCTTCAGAAAGTTAGTTAGGGTTAGTTATTAGGACTGCAGGTGTAGCCCCTTCAGAGTGTCAGTCAGGGTCCCAACACAGGACCACATGTAGAGTCCCCTTCAGACAGTCAGAAGAGGTCACTCCTAAGTCCTGAAGGTGTATTCCCCTTCAGACAGACAGTCAGGTTCACTCCTTAAGAATGTAGGAGATAGCCTGCAGATAGTCAATCAGGGTAACTCTTAGGGATTGTAGGGGGATACCCTTCAGACAGTGTATAGGGATACTCCTTAGGAATGCAGGTGGAGTCTCCTTCTGAAAGTCAGTCAGGGTCACTCCTCAGGAATGCAGGTGGAGTCCCCTGTAGACAGTCTGTCAGGGTCACTCCGTAGAACTTAGATGGATTCCTCTTCTGACAGTCAGACAGGGTCACTCCTAAGTTTGAAGGTGTAGTCCCCTTCAGATTGTCACTCAGGATTACACCTTAGCACTGGAGGAGGATACCCTTCAGAAAGTTAGTTAGGGTTAGCCCTTAGGACTGCAGGTATAGTCCCCTTCAGAATGTCAGTCAGGGTTACACGACCGGACCACAGGTAGAGTCCCCTTCAGACAGTCAGAAAAGGTCATTCCTAAGTAAGGAAGGTGTATTCACCATCAGACAATCAGTCAAGGTCACTGCTTAGGACTGCAGGTGGAGTCCCCTTCACACATCAGTCAGGGACACTCCTCAGGAATGGAGGTGGAGTTCCCTTCAGACATCAGTCAGGGTCAGTCCTTAGGAATGGAGTTGGAGTCCCCTTCAGACTGTCAGACAGGGTCACTCTTTAGGACTGCAGGTGGTGTCCCCATCAGACAGTCAGTCAGGGTCACTCCTTAGGACTACAGGTGGAATCATCTTCAGATAGTCAGAAGAGGTTACTCCTAAATCCTGAAGGTGTATTCCCCTTCAGACAGAAGTCAAGTTCACTCCTTAGGAATGGAGGAGGATAGCCTGCACATAGTGACTCAGGGTCACTCTTAGGGACTGTAGGGGGATACACTTCAGACAGTGTATAGGGATACTCCTTAGGCCTGCAGGTGGAGTCTCCTGACAGTCAGTCAGGGTCATTCCTTAGGACCACAGGTAGAGTCCCCTTCAGACAGTCAGTCAGGGTTACTCCTTAGGACTACAGGTAGAGTCCCCTGCAGACAGTCAGTCAGGGTCACTCCTTAGGATTACAGGTGGAGTCCCCTTCTGACAGTCAGACATGGTCACTCCTACGACTGAAGGTGTAGACCCCTTCAGATTGTTGCTAGTGTCACTCCTTAGGCCTGTAGGAGGATACCCTTCATACAGTTAGTAAGGGTTTCTCATTAGGACTGCAGGTCCTTCTACCGGTAGGTCAGTCAGTGTCACTCCTTAGGACTTCAGGTGTATTCCCCTTCAGACAGTCAAAGGGGGTCTCTCCTAAGACCTGAAGGCGGTGTCCTCTTCAGAGAGTCAGTCAGGGTCACTCAACAGGACCACAGGTAGAGTCCCCTTCATATAGTCAGTCAAGGATACTCCTAAGTCCTGAAGGTACAGTAACCTTCAGATATTCAGTCAGGGTCACTCATTAGGACTGCAGGTGAAGTCCCCTTAAGACAGTCAGTCAGGTCACTCCTTAGGACTGCAGGTGGAGTCCCCTTCTGACACTCAGACAGGGTCACACCTAAGTCTGAAGGTGCAGTTGCTTCAACTGTCATTCAGGGTTACTGCTTAGGATGGTAGGACGATGCCCTTCAGACAGTCAGTTAGGGTAACTCCTTAGGCCTCTCTGTGGAGTCCCCTTCTGACAGTCAGTCAGTGTCACTCCTCAGGAATGCAGGTGGAGCCCCCTGCAGACAGTCCGTCAGGGTCACTCCGTAGGACTTAGATGGAATCCTCTTCTGACAGTCAGACAGGGTCACTCCTAAGATTGAAGGTATAGTCCCCTTCAGATTGTCACTCAGGTTCACACCTTAGGACTGGAGGAGGATACCCTTCAGAAAGTTAGTTAGGGTTAGTTATTAATACTGCAGGTGTAGTCCCCTTCAGAGTGTCAGTCAGGGTCCCACCACAGGACCACATGTAGAGTCCCCATCGGGCAGTCAGAGGAGGTCACTCCTAAGTCCTGAAGGTGTATTCCCCTTCAGACACACAGTCAGGATCACTCCTTAAAAATGTAGGAGGATAGCCTGCAGATAGTCACTCAGGGTCACTCTTAGGGACTGTAGGGAGATACGCTTCAGACAGTGTATAGGGATACTCCTTAGGACTGTCGGAAGAGTCCCCTTCTGACAGTCAGTCAGGGTCACTCCTCAGGAATGCAGGTGGAGTCCCCTGCAGACAGTCCGTCAGGGTTACTCCGTAGGACTTAGATGGATTCCTCTTCTGACAGTCAGACAGGGTCATAAGATTGAAGGTGTAGTCCCCTTCAGATTGTCACTCAGGTTCATACCTTAGGACTGGAGGAGGATACCCTTCAGAAAGTTAGTTAGGGTTAGTTATTAATACTGCAGGTGTAGTCCCCTTCAGAGTGTCAGTCAGGGTCCCACCACAGGACCACATGTAGAGTCCCCATCAGACAGTCAGAAGAGGTCACTCCTAAGTCCTGAAGGTGTATTCCCCTTCAGACACACAGTCAGGTTCACTCCTTAAAAATGTAGGAGGATAGCCTGCAGATAGTCACTCAGGGTCACTCTTAGGGACTGTAGGGGTATACGTTTCAGACAGTGTATAGGGATACTCCTTAGGACTGTCGGTGGAGTCCCATTCTGACAGTCAGTCAGGGTCACTCCTCAGGAATGCAGGTTGAGTCCCCTGCAGACAGTCCGTCAGGGTTACTCCGTAGGACTTAGATGGATTCCTCTTCTGAGAGACAGACAGGGTCATAAGATTGAAGGTGTAGTCCCCTTCAGATTGTCACTCAGGGTCACACCTTAGGAATGGAGGAGGATACCCTTCAGAAAGTTAGTTAGGGTTAGTTATTAGGACTGCAGGTGTAGCCCCTTCAGAGTGTCAGTCAGGGTCCCAACACAGGACCACATGTAGAGTCCCCTTCAGACAGTCAGAAGAGGTCACTCCTAAGTCCTGAAGGTGTATTCCCCTTCAGACAGACAGTCAGGTTCACTCCTTAAGAATGTAGGAGGATAGCCTGCAGATAGTCAATCAGGGTAACTCTTAGGGATTGTAGGGGGATACCCTTCAGACAGTGTATAGGGATACTCCTTAGGAATGCAGGTGGAGTCTCCTTCTGAAAGTCAGTCAGGGTCACTCCTCAGGAATGCAGGTGGAGTCCCCTGTAGACAGTCCGTCATGGTCACTCCGTAGGACTTAGATGGATTCCTCTTCTGACAGTCAGACAGGTTCACTCCTAAGTTTGAAGGTGTAGTCCCCTTCAGATTGTTACTCAGGGTTACACCTTAGCACTGGAGGAGGATACCCTTCAGAAAGTTAGTTAGGGTTAGCCCTTAGGACTACAGGTATAGTCCCCTTCAGAATGTCAGTCAGGGTTACACCACCGGACCACAGGTAGAGTCCCCTTCAGACAGTCAGAAAAGGTCACTCCTAAGTAAGGAAGGTGTATTCACCATCAGACAATCAGTCAAGGTCACTGCTTAGGACTGCAGGTGGAGTCCCCTTCAGAATGTCAGTCAGGGTTACACCACCGGCCACAGGTAGAGTCCCCTTCAGACAGTCAGAAAAGGTCACTCCTAAGTAAGGAAGGTGTATTCACCATTTGACAATCAGTCAAGGTCACTGCTTAGGACTGTAGGTGGAGTCACCTTCACACATCAGTCAGGGACACTCCTCAGGAATGGAGGTGGAGTTCCCTTCAGACATCAGTAGGGTCAGTCCTTAGGAATGGATTTGGAGTCCCCTTCAGACTGTCAGACAGGGTCACTCCTAAATATTAGGTGTAGCCCTCTACTGACTGTCATTCACTGTCTCTACTTAGGAATGTAGGGGGAAAACCCTCAGACAGTCAGTCAGGGTTACTCTTTAGGACTGCAGGTGGAGTCCCCTTCAGACAGTCAGTCAGGGTCACTCCTTAGGAATACAGGTGGAATCATCTTCAGATAGTCAGAAGAGGTTACTCCTAGATCCTGAAGGTGTATTCCCCTTCAGACAGAAGTCAAGTTCACTCCTTAGGAATGGAGGAGGATAGCCTGCACATAGTGACTCAGGGTCACTCTTAGGGACTGTAGGGGGATACACTTCAGACAGTGTATAGGGATACTCCTTAGGCCTGCAGGTGGAGTCTCCTGACAGTCAGTCAGGGTCATTCCTTAGGACCACAGGTAGAGTCCCCTTCAGACAGTCAGTCAGGGTTACTCCTTAGGATTACAGGTAGAGTCCCCTGCAGACAGTCAGTCAGGGTCACTCCTTAGGATTACAGGTGGAGTCCCCTTCTGACAGTCAGACATGGTCACTCCTATGTCTGAAGGTGTAGACCCCTTCAGATTGTTGCTAGTGTCACTCCTTAGGCCTGTAGGAGGATACCCTTCATACAGTTAGTAAGGGTTTCTCCTTAGGACTGCAGGTCCTTCTACCGGTAGGTCAGTCAGTGTCACTCCTTAGGACTTCAGTTGTATTCCACTTCAGGCAGACAAAGGGGGTCTCTCCTAAGACCTGAAGGCGGTGTCCTCTTCAGAGAGTCAGTCAGGGTCACTCAACAGGACCACAGGTAGAGTCCCCTTCATATAGTCAGTCAAGGATACTCCTAATTCCTGAAGGTACAGTAACCTTCAGATAGTCAGTCAGGGTCACTCATTAGGACTGCGGGTGAAGTCCCCTTAAGACAGTCAGTTTGGGTCACTCCTTAGGACTGCAGGTGGAGTCCCCTTCTGACACTCAGACAGGGTCACACCTAAGTCTGAAGGTGCAGTTGCTTCAACTGTCATTCAGGGTTACTGCTTAGGATGGTAGGACGATGCCCTTCAGACAGTCAGTTAGGGTAACTCCTTAGGCCTGTCTGTGGAGTCCCCTTCTGACAGTCAGTCAGTGTCACTCCTCAGGAATGCAGGTGGAGGCCCCTGCAGACAGTCCGTCAGGGTCACTCCGTAGGACTTAGATGGAATCCTCTTCTGACAGTCAGACAGGGTCACTCCTAAGATTGAAGGTATAGTCCCCTTCAGATTGTCACACAGGTTCACACCTTAGGACTGGAGGAGGATACCCTTCAGAAAGTTAGTTAGGGTTAGTTATTAATACTGCAGGTGTAGTCCCCTTCAGAGTGTCAGTCAGGGTCCCACCACAGGACCACATGTAGAGTCCCCATCGGGCAGTCAGAGGAGGTCACTCCTAAGTCCTGAAGGTGTATTCCCCTTCAGACACACAGTCAGGTTCACTCCTTAAAAATGTAGGAGGATAGCCTGCAGATAGTCACTCAGGGTCACTCTTAGGGACTGTAGGGGGATACGCTTCAGACAGTGTATAGGGATACTCCTTAGGACTGTCGGTGGAGTCCCCTTCTGACAGTCAGTCAGGGTCACTCCTCAGGAATGCAGGTGGAGTCCCCTGCAGACAGTCCGTCAGGGTTACTCCGTAGTACTTAGATGGATTCCTCTTCTGACAGTCAGACAGGGTCACTCCTAAGATTGAAGGTATAGTCCCCTTCAGATTGTCACTCAGGTTCACACCTTAGGACTGGAGGAGGATACCCTTCAGAAAGTTAGTTAGGGTTAGTTATTAATACTGCAGGTGTAGTCCCCTTCAGAGTGTCAGTCAGGGTCCCACCACAGGACCACATGTAGAGTCCCCATCGGGCAGTCAGAGGAGGTCACTTCTAAGTCCTGAAGGTGTATTCCCCTTCAGACACACAGTCAGGTTCACTCCTTAAAAATGTAGGAGGATAGCCTGCAGATAGTCACTCAGGGTCACTCTTAGGGACTGTAGGGGGATACGCTTCAGACAGTGTATAGGGATACTCCTTAGGACTGTCGGTGGAGTCCCCTTCTGACAGTCAGTCAGGGTCACTCCTCAGGAATGCAGGTGGAGTCCCCTGACGACAGTCCGTCAGGGTCACTCCGTAGGACTTAGATGGATTCCTCTTCTGACAGTCAGACAGGTTCACTCCTAAGTTTGAAGGTGTAGTCCCCTTCAGATTGTCACTCAGGGTTACACCTTAGCACTGGAGGAGGATACCCTTCAGAAAGTTAGTTAGGGTTAGCCCTTAGGACTGCAGGTATAGTACCCTTCAGAATGTCAGTCAGGGTTACACCACCGGACCACAGGTAGAGTCCCCTTCAGACACTCAGAAAAGGTCACTCCTAAGTAAGGAAGGTGTATTCACCATCAGACAATCAGTCAAGGTCACTGCTTAGGACTGCAGGTGGAGTCCCCTTCAGAATGTCAGTCAGGGTTACTCCACCGGCCACAGGTAGAGTCCCCTTCAGACAGTCAGAAAAGGTCACTCCTAAGTACAGAAGGTGTATTCACCATTAGACAATCAGTCAAGGTCACTGCTTAGGACTGCAGGTGGAGTCCCCTTCACACATCAGTCAGGGACACTCCTCAGGAATGGAGGTGGAGTTCCCTTCAGACATCAGTCAGGGTCAGTCCTTAGGAATGGATTTGGAGTCCCCTTCAGACTGTCAGACAGGGTCACTCCTAAATATTAGGTGTAGCCCTCTACTGACTGTCATTCACTGTCTCTACTTAGGAATGTAGGGGGATAACCCTCAGACAGTCAGTCAGGGTTACTCTTTAGGACTGCAGGTGGTGTCCCCTTCAGACAGTCAGTCAGGGTCACTCCTTAGGACTACAGGTGGAATCATCTTCAGATAGTCGGAAGAGGTTACTCCTAAATCCTGAAGGTGTATTCCCCTTCAGACAGAAGTCAAGTTCACTCCTTAGTAATGGAGGAGGATAGCCTGCACATAGTGACTCAGGGTCAATCTTAGGGACTGTAGGGGGATACACTTCAGACAGTGTATAGGGATACTCCTTAGGCCTGCAGGTGGAGTCTCCTGACAGTCAGTCAGGGTCATTCCTTAGGACCACAGGTAGAGTCCCCTTCAGACAGTCAGTCAGGGTTACTCCTTAGGACTACAGGTAGAGTCCCCTGCAGACAGTCAGTCAGGGTCACTCCTTAGGATTACAGGTGGAGTCCCCTTCTGACAGTCAGACATGGTCACTCCTACGTCTGAAGCTGTAGACCCCTTCAGATCGTTGCTAGTGTCACTCCTTAGGCCTGTAGGAGGATACCCTTCATACAGTTAGTAAGGGTTTCTCATTAGGACTGCAGGTCCTTCTACCGGTAGGTCAGTCAGTGTCACTCCTTAGGACTTCAGTTGTATTCCCCTTCAGGCAGTCAAAGGGGGTCTCTCCTAAGACCTGAAGGCGGTGTCCTCTTCAGAGAGTCAGTCAGGGTCACTCAACAGGACCACAGGTAGAGTCGCCTTCATAAGTCAGTCAAGGATACTCCTAAGTCCTGAAGGTACAGTAACCTTCAGATAGTCAGTCAGGGTCACTCATTAGGACTGCGGGTGGAGACCCCTTCTGACACTCAGACAGGGTCACACCTAAGTCTGAAGGTGCAGTTGCTTCAACTGTCATTCAGGGTTACTGCTTAGGATGGTAGGACGATGCCCTTCAGACAGTCAGTTAGGGTAACTCCTTAGGCCTCTCTGTGGAGTCCCCTTCTTACAGTCAGTCAGTGTCACTCCTCAGGAATGCAGGTGGAGGCCCCTGCAGACAGTCCGTCAGGGTCACTCCGTAGGACTTAGATGGAATCCTCTTCTGACAGTCAGACAGGGTCACTCCTAAGATTGAAGGTATAGTCCCCTTCAGATTGTCACTCAGGTTCACACCTTAGGACTGGAGGAGGATACCCTTCAGAAAGTTAGTTAGGGTTAGTTATTAATACTGCAGGTGTAGTCCCCTTCAGAGTGTCAGTCAGGGTCCCACCACAGGACCACATGTAGAGTCCCCATCGGGCAGTCAGAGGAGGTCACTCCTAAGTCCTGAAGGTGTATTCCCCTTCAGACACACAGTCAGGTTCACTCCTTAAAAATGTAGGAGGATAGCCTGCAGATAGTCACTCAGGGTCACTCTTAGGGACTGTAGGGGGATACGCTTCAGACAGTGTATAGGGATACTCCTTAGGACTGTCGGTGGAGTCCCCTTCTGACAGTCAGTCAGGGTCACTCCTCAGGAATGCAGGTGGAGTCCCCTGCAGACAGTCCGTCAGGGTTACTCCGTAGGACTTAGATGGATTCCTCTTCTGACAGTCAGACAGGGTCATAAGATTGAAGGTGAAGTCCCCTTCAGATTGTCACTCAGGGTCACACCTTAGGAATGGAGGAGGATACCCTTCAGAAAGTTAGTTAGGGTTAGTTATTAGGACTGCAGGTGTAGCCCCTTCAGAGTGTCAGTCAGGGTCCCAACACAGGACCACATGTAGAGTCCCCTTCAGACAGTCAGAAGAGGTCACTCCTAAGTCCTGAAGGTGTATTCCCCTTCAGACAGACAGTCAGGTTCACTCCTTAAGAATGTAGGAGGATAGCCTGCAGATAGTCAATCAGGGTCACTCTTAGGGATTGTAGGGGGATACCCTTCAGACAGTGTATAGGGATACTCCTTAGGACTGCAGGTGGAGTCTCATTCTGACAGTCAGTCAGGGTCACTCCTCAGGAATGCAGGTGGAGTCCCCTGTAGACAGTCTGTCAGGGTCACTCCGTAGGACTTAGATGGATTCCTCTTCTGACAGTCAGACAGGTTCACTCCTAAGTTTGAAGGTGTAGTCCCCTTCAGATTGTCACTCAGGATTACACCTTAGCACTGGAGGAGGATACCCTTCAGAAAGTTAGTTAGGGTTAGCCCTTAGGACTGCAGGTATAGTCCCCTTCAGAATGTCAGTCAGGGTTACACCACCGGACCACAGGTAGAGTCCCCTTCAGACAGTCAGAAAAGGTCATTCCTAAGTAAGGAAGGTGTATTCACCATCAGACAATCAGTCAAGGTCACTGCTTAGGACTGCAGGTGGAGTCCCCTTCAGAATGTCAGTCAGGGTTACACCACCGGCCACAGGTAGAGTCCCCTTCAGACAGTCAGAAAAGGTCACTCCTAAGTACAGAAGGTGTATTCATCATTAGACAATCAGTCAAGGTCACTGCTTAGGACTGCAGGTGGAGTCCCCTTCACACATCAGTCAGGGACACTCCTCAGGAATGGAGGTGGAGTTCCCTTCAGACATCAGTCAGGGTCAGTCCTTAGGAATGGAGTTGGAGTCCCCTTCAGACTGTCAGACAGGGTCACTCCTAAATATTAGGTGTAGCCCTCTACTGACTGTCATTCACTGTCTCTACTTAGGAATGTAGGGGGATAACCCTCAGACAGTCAGTCAGGGTTACTCTTTAGGACTGCAGGTGGTGTCCCCATCAGACAGTCAGTCAGGGTCACTCCTTAGGACTACAGGTGGAATCATCTTAAGATAGTCAGAAGAGGTTACTCCTAAATCCTGAAGGTGTATTCCCCTTCAGACAGAAGTCAAGTTCACTCCTTAGGAATGGAGGAGGATAGCCTGCACATAGTGACTCAGGGTCACTCTTAGGGACTGTAGGGGGATACACTTCAGACAGTGTATAGGGATACTCCTTAGGCCTGCAGGTGGAGTCTCCTGACAGTCAGTCAGGGTCATTCCTTAGGACCACAGGTAGAGTCCCCTTCAGACAGTCAGTCAGGGTTACTCCTTAGGATTACAGGTAGAGTCCCCTGCAGACAGTCAGTCAGGGTCACTCCTTAGGATTACAGGTGGAGTCCCCTTCTGACAGTCAGACATGGTCACTCCTATGTCTGAAGGTGTAGACCCCTTCAGATTGTTGCTAGTGTCACTCCTTAGGCCTGTAGGAGGATACCCTTCATACAGTTAGTAAGGGTTTCTCCTTAGGACTGCAGGTCCTTCTACCGGTAGGTCAGTCAGTGTCACTCCTTAGGACTTCAGTTGTATTCCACTTCAGGCAGACAAAGGGGGTCTCTCCTAAGACCTGAAGGCGGTGTCCTCTTCAGAGAGTCAGTCAGGGTCACTCAACAGGACCACAGGTAGAGTCCCCTTCATATAGTCAGTCAAGGATACTCCTAATTCCTGAAGGTACAGTAACCTTCAGATAGTCAGTCAGGGTCACTCATTAGGACTGCGGGTGAAGTCCCCTTAAGACAGTCAGTTTGGGTCACTCCTTAGGACTGCAGGTGGAGTCCCCTTCTGACACTCAGACAGGGTCACACCTAAGTCTGAAGGTGCAGTTGCTTCAACTGTCATTCAGGGTTACTGCTTAGGATGGTAGGACGATGCCCTTCAGACAGTCAGTTAGGGTAACTCCTTAGGCCTGTCTGTGGAGTCCCCTTCTGACAGTCAGTCAGTGTCACTCCTCAGGAATGCAGGTGGAGGCCCCTGCAGACAGTCCGTCAGGGTCACTCCGTAGGACTTAGATGGAATCCTCTTCTGACAGTCAGACAGGGTCACTCCTAAGATTGAAGGTATAGTCCCCTTCAGATTGTCACACAGGTTCACACCTTAGGACTGGAGGAGGATACCCTTCAGAAATTTAGTTAGGGTTAGTTATTAATACTGCAGGTGTAGTCCCCTTCAGAGTGTCAGTCAGGGTCCCACCACAGGACCACATGTAGAGTCCCCATCGGGCAGTCAGAGGAGGTCACTCCTAAGTCCTGAAGGTGTATTCCCCTTCAGACACACAGTCAGGTTCACTCCTTAAAAATGTAGGAGGATAGCCTGCAGATAGTCACTCAGGGTCACTCTTAGGGACTGTAGGGGGATACGCTTCAGACAGTGTATAGGGATACTCCTTAGGACTGTCGGTGGAGTCCCCTTCTGACAGTCAGTCAGGGTCACTCCTCAGGAATGCAGGTGGAGTCCCCTGACGACAGTCCGTCAGGGTCACTCCGTAGGACTTAGATGGATTCCTCTTCTGACAGTCAGACAGGTTCACTCCTAAGTTTGAAGGTGTAGTCCCCTTCAGATTGTCACTCAGGGTTACACCTTAGCACTGGAGGAGGATACCCTTCAGAAAGTTAGTTAGGGTTAGCCCTTAGGACTGCAGGTATAGTACCCTTCAGAATGTCAGTCTGGGTTACACCACCGGACCACAGGTAGAGTCCCCTTCAGACAGTCAGAAAAGGTCACTCCTAAGTAAGGAAGGTGTATTCACCATCAGACAATCAGTCAAGGTCACTGCTTAGGACTGCAGGTGGAGTCCCCTTCAGAATGTCAGTCAGGGTTACTCCACCGGCCACAGGTAGAGTCCCCTTCAGACAGTCAGAAAAGGTCACTCCTAAGTACAGAAGGTGTATTCACCATTAGACAATCAGTCAAGGTCACTGCTTAGGACTGCAGGTGGAGTCCCCTTCACACATCAGTCAGGGACACTCCTCAGGAATGGAGGTGGAGTTCCCTTCAGACATCAGTCAGGGTCAGTCCTTAGGAATGGATTTGGAGTCCCCTTCAGACTGTCAGACAGGGTCACTCCTAAATATTAGGTGTAGCCCTCTACTGACTGTCATTCACTGTCTCTACTTAGGAATGTAGGGGGATAACCCTCAGACAGTCAGTCAGGGTTACTCTTTAGGACTGCAGGTGGTGTCCCCTTCAGACAGTCAGTCAGGGTCACTCCTTAGGACTACAGGTGGAATCATCTTCAGATAGTCGGAAGAGGTTACTCCTAAATCCTGAAGGTGTATTCCCCTTCAGACAGAAGTCAAGTTCACTCCTTAGTAATGGAGGAGGATAGCCTGCACATAGTGACTCAGGGTCAATCTTAGGGACTGTAGGGGGATACACTTCAGACAGTGTATAGGGATACTCCTTAGGCCTGCAGGTGGAGTCTCCTGACAGTCAGTCAGGGTCATTCCTTAGGACCACAGGTAGAGTCCCCTTCAGACAGTCAGTCAGGGTTACTCCTTAGGACTACAGGTAGAGTCCCCTGCAGACAGTCAGTCAGGGTCACTCCTTAGGATTACAGGTGGAGTCCCCTTCTGACAGTCAGACATGGTCACTCCTACGTCTGAAGCTGTAGACCCCTTCAGATCGTTGCTAGTGTCACTCCTTAGGCCTGTAGGAGGATACCCTTCATACAGTTAGTAAGGGTTTCTCATTAGGACTGCAGGTCCTTCTACCGGTAGGTCAGTCAGTGTCACTCCTTAGGACTTCAGTTGTATTCCCCTTCAGGCAGTCAAAGGGGGTCTCTCCTAAGACCTGAAGGCGGTGTCCTCTTCAGAGAGTCAGTCAGGGTCACTCAACAGGACCACAGGTAGAGTCGCCTTCATAAGTCAGTCAAGGATACTCCTAAGTCCTGAAGGTACAGTAACCTTCAGATAGTCAGTCAGGGTCACTCATTAGGACTGCGGGTGGAGACCCCTTCTGACACTCAGACAGGGTCACACCTAAGTCTGAAGGTGCAGTTGCTTCAACTGTCATTCAGGGTTACTGCTTAGGATGGTAGGACGATGCCCTTCAGACAGTCAGTTAGGGTAACTCCTTAGGCCTCTCTGTGGAGTCCCCTTCTTACAGTCAGTCAGTGTCACTCCTCAGGAATGCAGGTGGAGGCCCCTGCAGACAGTCCGTCAGGGTCACTCCGTAGGACTTAGATGGAATCCTCTTCTGACAGTCAGACAGGGTCACTCCTAAGATTGAAGGTATAGTCCCCTTCAGATTGTCACTCAGGTTCACATCTTAGGACTGGAGGAGGATACCCTTCAGAAAGTTAGTTAGGGTTAGTTATTAATACTGCAGGTGTAGTCCCCTTCAGAGTGTCAGTCAGGGTCCCACCACAGGACCACATGTAGAGTCCCCATCGGGCAGTCAGAGGAGGTCACTCCTAAGTCCTGAAGGTGTATTCCCCTTCAGACACACAGTCAGGTTCACTCCTTAAAAATGTAGGAGGATAGCCTGCAGATAGTCACTCAGGGTCACTCTTAGGGACTGTAGGGGGATACGCTTCAGACAGTGTATAGGGATACTCCTTAGGACTGTCGGTGGAGTCCCCTTCTGACAGTCAGTCAGGGTCACTCCTCAGGAATGCAGGTGGAGTCCCCTGCAGACAGTCCGTCAGGGTTACTCCGTAGGACTTAGATGGATTCCTCTTCTGACAGTCAGACAGGGTCATAAGATTGAAGGTGAAGTCCCCTTCAGATTGTCACTCAGGGTCACACCTTAGGAATGGAGGAGGATACCCTTCAGAAAGTTAGTTAGGGTTAGTTATTAGGACTGCAGGTGTAGCCCCTTCAGAGTGTCAGTCAGGGTCCCAACACAGGACCACATGTAGAGTCCCCTTCAGACAGTCAGAAGAGGTCACTCCTAAGTCCTGAAGGTGTATTCCCCTTCAGACAGACAGTCAGGTTCACTCCTTAAGAATGTAGGAGGATAGCCTGCAGATAGTCAATCAGGGTCACTCTTAGGGATTGTAGGGGGATACCCTTCAGACAGTGTATAGGGATACTCCTTAGGACTGCAGGTGGAGTCTCATTCTGACAGTCAGTCAGGGTCACTCCTCAGGAATGCAGGTGGAGTCCCCTGTAGACAGTCTGTCAGGGTCACTCCGTAGGACTTAGATGGATTCCTCTTCTGACAGTCAGACAGGTTCACTCCTAAGTTTGAAGGTGTAGTCCCCTTCAGATTGTCACTCAGGATTACACCTTAGCACTGGAGGAGGATACCCTTCAGAAAGTTAGTTAGGGTTAGCCCTTAGGACTGCAGGTATAGTCCCCTTCAGAATGTCAGTCAGGGTTACACCACCGGACCACAGGTAGAGTCCCCTTCAGACAGTCAGAAAAGGTCATTCCTAAGTAAGGAAGGTGTATTCACCATCAGACAATCAGTCAAGGTCACTGCTTAGGACTGCAGGTGGAGTCCCCTTCAGAATGTCAGTCAGGGTTACACCACCGGCCACAGGTAGAGTCCCCTTCAGACAGTCAGAAAAGGTCACTCCTAAGTACAGAAGGTGTATTCATCATTAGACAATCAGTCAAGGTCACTGCTTAGGACTGCAGGTGGAGTCCCCTTCACACATCAGTCAGGGACACTCCTCAGGAATGGAGGTGGAGTTCCCTTCAGACATCAGTCAGGGTCAGTCCTTAGGAATGGAGTTGGAGTCCCCTTCAGACTGTCAGACAGGGTCACTCCTAAATATTAGGTGTAGCCCTCTACTGACTGTCATTCACTGTCTCTACTTAGGAATGTAGGGGGATAACCCTCAGACAGTCAGTCAGGGTTACTCTTTAGGACTGCAGGTGGTGTCCCCATCAGACAGTCAGTCAGGGTCACTCCTTAGGACTACAGGTGGAATCATCTTAAGATAGTCAGAAGAGGTTACTCCTAAATCCTGAAGGTGTATTCCCCTTCAGACAGAAGTCAAGTTCACTCCTTAGGAATGGAGGAGGATAGCCTGCACATAGGGACTCAGGGTCACTCTTAGGGACTGTAGGGGGATACACTTCAGACAGTGTATAGGGATACTCCTTAGGCCTGCAGGTGGAGTCTCCTGACAGTCAGTCATGGTCATTCCTTAGGACCACAGGTAGAGTCCCCTTCAGACAGTCAGTCAGGGTTACTACTTAGGACTACAGGTAGAGTCCCCTGCAGACAGTCAGTCAGGGTCACTCCTTAGGATTACAGGTGGAGTCCCCTTCTGACAGTCAGACATGGTCACTCCTACGTCTGAAGCTGTAGACCCCTTCAGATTGTTGCTAGTGTCACTCCTTAGGCCTGTAGGAGGATACCCTTCATACAGTTAGTAAGGGATTCTCATTAGGACTGCAGGTCCTTCTACCGGTAGGTCAGTGAGTGTCACTCCTTAGGTCTTCAGGTGTATTCCCCTTCAGACAGTCAAAGGGGGTCTCTCCTAAGACCTGAAGGCGGTGTCCTCTTCAGAGAGTCAGTCAGGGTCACTCAACAGGACCACAGGTAGAGTCCCCTTCATATAGGCAGTCAAGGATACTCCTAAGTCCTGAAGGTACAGTAACCTTCAGATAGTCAGTCAGGGTCACTCATTAGGACTGCAGGTGAAGTCCCCTTAAGACAGTCAGTCAGGTCACTCCTTAGGACTGCAGGTGGAGTCCCCTTCTGACACTCAGACAGGGTCACACCTAAGTCTGAAGGTGCAGTTGCTGCAACTGTCATTCAGGGTTACTGCTTAGGATGGTAGGACGATGCCCTTCAGACAGTCAGTTAGGGTAACTCCTTAGGCCTCTCTGTGGAGTCCCCTTCTGACAGTCAGTCAGTGTCACTCCTCAGGAATGCAGGTGGAGGCCCCTGCAGACAGTCCGTCAGGGTCACTCCGTAGGACTTAGATGGAATCCTCTTCTGACAGTCAGACAGGGTCACTCCTAAGATTGAAGGTATAGTCCCCTTCAGATTGTCACTCAGGTTCACACCTTAGGACTGGAGGAGGGTACCCTTCAGAAAGTTAGTTAGGGTTAGTTATTAATACTGCAGGTGAAGTCCCCTTAAGACAGTCAGTCAGGTCACTCCTTAGGACTGCAGGTGGAGTCCCCTTCTGACACTCAGACAGGGTCACACCTAAGTCTGAAGGTGCAGTTGCTGCAACTGTCATTCAGGGTTACTGCTTAGGATGGTAGGACGATGCCCTTCAGACAGTCAGTTAGGGTAACTCCTTAGGCCTCTCTTTGGAGTCCCCTTCTGACAGTCAGTCAGTGTCACTCCTCAGGAATGCAGGTGGAGGCCCCTGCAGACAGTCCGTCAGGGTCACTCCGTAGGACTTAGATGGAATCCTCTTCTGACAGTCAGACAGGGTCACTCCTAAGATTGAAGGTATAGTCCCCTTCAGATTGTCACTCAGGTTCACACCTTAGGACTGGAGGAGGGTACCCTTCAGAAAGTTAGTTAGGGTTAGTTATTAATACTGCAGGTGTAGTCCCCTTCAGAGTGTCAGTCAGGGTCCCACCACAGGACCACATGTAGAGTCCCCATCGGGCAGTCAGAGGAGGTCACTCCTAAGTCCTGAAGGTGTATTCCCCTTCAGACACACAGTCAGGTTCACTCCTTAAAAATGTAGGAGGATAGCCTGCAGATAGTCACTCAGGGTCACTCTTAGGGATTGTAGGGGGATACGCTTCAGACAGTGTATAGGGATACTCCTTAGGACTGTCGGTGGAGTCCCCTTCTTACAGTCAGTCAGGGTCACTCCTCAGGAATGCAGGTGGAGTCCCCTGCAGACAGTCCGTCAGGGTTACTCCGTAGGACTTAGATGGATTCCTCTTCTGACAGTCAGACAGGGTCATAAGATTGAAGGTGTAGTCCCCTTCAGATTGTCACTCAGGTTCATACCTTAGGACTGGAGGAGGATACCCTTCAGAAAGTTAGTTAGGGTTAGTTATTAATACTGCAGGTGTAGTCCCCTTCAGAGTGTCAGTCAGGGTCCCACCACAGGACCACATGTAGAGTCCCCATCAGACAGTCAGAAGAGGTCACTCCTAAGTCCTGAAGGTGTATTCCCCTTCAGACACACAGTCAGGTTCACTCCTTAAAAATGTAGGAGGATAGCCTGCAGATAGTCACTCAGGGTCACTCTTAGGGACTGTAGGGGGATACGTTTCAGACAATGTATAGGGATACTCCTTAGGACTGTCGGTGGAGTTCCATTCTGACAGTCAGTCAGGGTCACTCCTCAGGAATGCAGGTTGAGTCCCCTGCAGACATTCCGTCAGGGTTACTCCGTAGGACTTAGATGGATTCCTCTTCTGAGAGACAGACAGGGTCATAAGATTGAAGGTGTAGTCCCCTTCAGATTGTCACTCAGGGTCCACACCTTAGGAATGGAGGAGGATACCCTTCAGAAAGTTAGTTAGGGTTAGTTATTAGGACTGCAGGTGTAGCCCCTTCAGAGTGTCAGTCAGGGTCCCAACACAGGACCACATGTAGAGTCCCCTTCAGACAGTCAGAAGAGGTCACTCCTAAGTCCTGAAGGTGTATTCCCCTTCAGACAGACAGTCAGGTTCACTCCTTAAGAATGTAGGAGGATAGCCTGCAGATAGTCAATCAGGGTAACTCTTAGGGATTGTAGGGGGATACCCTTCAGACAGTGTATAGGGATACTCCTTAGGAATGCAGGTGGAGTCTCCTTCTGAAAGTCAGTCAGGGTCACTCCTCAGGAATGCAGGTGGAGTCCCCTGTAGACAGTCCGTCAGGGTCACTCCGTAGGACTTAGATGGATTCCTCTTCTGACAGTCAGACAGGTTCACTCCTAAGTTTGAAGGTGTAGTCCCCTTCAGATTGTCACTCAGGGTTACACCTTAGCACTGGAGGAGGATACCCTTCAGAAAGTTAGTTAGGGTTAGCCCTTAGGACTGCAGGTATAGTCCCCTTCAGAATGTCAGTCAGGGTTACACCACCGGACCACAGGTAGAGTCCCCTTCAGACCGTCCGAAAAGGTCACTCCTAAGTAAGGAAGGTGTATTCACCATCAGACAATCAGTCAAGGTCACTGCTTAGGACTGCAGGTGGAGTCCCCTTCAGAATGTCAGTCAGGGTTACACCACCGGCCACAGGTAGAGTCCCCTTCAGACAGTCAGAAAAGGTCACTCCTAAGTAAGGAAGGTGTATTCACCATTTGACAATCAGTCAAGGTCACTGATTAGGACTGTAGGTGGAGTCCCCTTCACACATCAGTCAGGGACACTCCTCAGGAATGGAGGTGGAGTTCCCTTCAGACATCAGTAGGGTCAGTCCTTAGGAATGGATTTGGAGTCCCCTTCAGACTGTCAGACAGGGTCACTCCTAAATATTAGGTGTAGCCCTCTACTGACTGTCATTCACTGTCTCTACTTAGGAATGTAGGGGGATAACCCTCAGACAGTCAGTCAGGGTTACTCTTTAGGACTGCAGGTGGAGTCCCCTTCAGACAGTCAGTCAGGGTCACTCCTTAGGACTACAGGTGGAATCATCTTCAGATAGTCAGAAGAGGTTACTCCTAGATCCTGAAGGTGTATTCCCCTTCAGACAGAAGTCAAGTTCACTCCTTAGGAATGGAGGAGGATAGCCTGCACATAGTGACTCAGGGTCACTCTTAGGGACTGTAGGGGGATACACTTCAGACAGTGTATAGGGATACTCCTTAGTCCTGCAGGTGGAGTCTCCTGACAGTCAGTCAGGGTCATTCCTTAGGACCACAGGTAGAGTCCCCTTCAGACAGTCAGTCAGGGTTACTCCTTAGGACTACAGGTAGAGTCCCCTGCAGACAGTCAGTCAGGGTCACTCCTTAGGATTACAGGTGGAGTCCCCTTCTGACAGTCAGACATGGTCACTCCTACGACTGAAGGTGTAGACCCCTTCAGATTGTTGCTAGTGTTACTCATTAGGCCTGTAGGAGGATACCCTTCATACAGTTAGTAAGGGTTTCTCCTTAGGACTGCAGGTCCTTCTACCGGTAGGTCAGTCAGTGTCACTCCTTAGGACTTCAGTTGTATTCCCCTTCAGGCAGTCAAAGGGGGTCTCTCCTAAGACCAGAAGGAGGTGTCCTCTTCAGAGAGTCAGTCAGGGTCACTCAACAGGACCACAGGTAGAGTCCCCTTCATATAGGCAGTCAAGGATACTCCTAAGTCCTGAAGGTACAGTAACCTTCAGATATTCAGTCAGGGTCACTCATTAGGACTGCAGGTGAAGTCCCCTTAAGACAGTCAGTCAGGTCACTCCTTAGGACTGCAGGTGGAGTCCCCTTCTGACACTCAGACAGGGTCACACCTAAGTCTGAAGGTGCAGTTGCTGCAACTGTCATTCAGGGTTACTGCTTAGGATGGTAGGACGATGCCCTTCAGACAGTCAGTTAGGGTAACTCCTTAGGCCTCTCTGTGGAGTCCCCTTCTGACAGTCAGTGTCACTCCTCAGGAATGCAGGTGGAGGCCCCTGCAGACAGTCCGTCAGGGTCACTCCGTAGGACTTAGATGGAATCCTCTTCTGACAGTCAGACAGGGTCACTCCTAAGATTGAAGGTATAGTCCCCTTCAGATTGTCACTCAGGTTCACACCTTAGGACTGGAGGAGGGTACCCTTCAGAAAGTTAGTTAGGGTTAGTTATTAATACTGCAGGTGTAGTCCCCTTCAGAGTGTCAGTCAGGGTCCCACCACAGGACCACATGTAGAGTCCCCATCGGGCAGTCAGAGGAGGTCACTCCTAAGTCCTGAAGGTGTATTCCCCTTCAGACACACAGTCAGGTTCACTCCTTAAAAATGTAGGAGGATAGCCTGCAGATAGTCACTCAGGGTCACTCTTAGGGACTGTAGGGGGATACGCTTCAGACAGTGTATAGGGATACTCCTTAGGACTGTCGGTGGAGTCCCCTTCTGACAGTCAGTCAGGGTCACTCCTCAGGAATGCAGGTGGAGTCCCCTGCAGACAGTCCGTCAGGGTTACTCCGTAGGACTTAGATGGATTCCTCTTCTGAGTGTCAGACAGGGTCATAAGATTGAAGGTGTAGTCCCCTTCAGATTGTCACTCAGGTTCATACCTTAGGACTGGAGGAGGATACCCTTCAGAAAGTTAGTTAGGGTTAGTTATTAATACTGCAGGTGTAGTCCCCTTCAGAGTGTCAGTCAGGGTCCCACCACAGGACCACATGTAGAGTCCCCATCAGACAGTCAGAAGAGGTCACTCCTAAGTCCTGAAGGTGTATTCCCCTTCAGACACACAGTCAGGTTCACTCCTTAAAAATGTAGGAGGATAGCCTGCAGATAGTCACTCAGGGTCACTCTTAGGGACTGTAGGGGGATACGTTTCAGACAATGTATAGGGATACTCCTTAGGACTGTCGGTGGAGTCCCATTCTGACAGTCAGTCAGGGTCACTCCTCAGGAATGCAGGTTGAGTCCCCTGCAGACAGTCCGTCAGGGTTACTCCGTAGGACTTAGATGGATTCCTCTTCTGAGAGACAGACAGGGTCATAAGATTGAAGGTGTAGTCCCCTTCAGATTGTCACTCAGGGTCACACCTTAGGAATGGAGGAGGATAACCTTCAGAAAGTTAGTTAGGGTTAGTTATTAGGACTGCAGGTGTAGCCCCTTCAGAGTGTCAGTCAGGGTCCCAACACAGGACCACATGTAGAGTCCCCTTCAGACAGTCAGAAGAGGTCACTCCTAAGTCCTGAAGGTGTATTCCCCTTCAGACAGACAGTCAGGTTCACTCCTTAAGAATGTAGGAGGATAGCCTGCAGATAGTCAATCAGGGTCAATCTTAGGGATTGTAGGGGGATACCCTTCAGACAGTGTATAGGGATACTCCTTAGGAATGCAGGTGGAGTCTCCTTCTGAAAGTCAGTCAGGGTCACTCCTCAGGAATGCAGGTGGAGTCCCCTGTAGACAGTCCGTCATGGTCACTCCGTAGGACTTAGATGGATTCCTCTTCTGACAGTCAGACAGGTTCACTCCTAAGTTTGAAGGTGTAGTCCCCTTCAGATTGTCACTCAGGGTTACACCTTAGCACTGGAGGAGGATACCCTTCAGAAAGTTAGTTAGGGTTAGCCCTTAGGACTGCAGGTATAGTCCCCTTCAGAATGTCAGTCAGGGTTACACCACCGGACCACAGGTAGAGTCCCCTTCAGACAGTCCGAAAAGGTCACTCCTAAGTAAGGAAGGTGTATTCACCATCAGACAATCAGTCAAGGTCACTGCTTAGGACTGCAGGTGGAGTCCCCTTCAGAATGTCAGTCAGGGTTACACCACCGGCCACAGGTAGAGTCCCCTTCAGACAGTCAGAAAAGGTCACTCCTAAGTAAGGAAGGTGTATTCACCATTTGACAATCAGTCAAGGTCACTGATTAGGACTGTAGGTGGAGTCCCCTTCACACATCAGTCAGGGACACTCCTCAGGAATGGAGGTGGAGTTCCCTTCAGACATCAGTAGGGTCAGTCCTTAGGAATGGATTTGGAGTCCCCTTCAGACTGTCAGAAAGGGTCACTCCTAAATATTAGGTGTAGCCCTCTACTGACTGTCATTCACTGTCTCTACTTAGGAATGTAGGGGGATAACCCTCAGACAGTCAGTCAGGGTTACTCTTTAGGACTGCAGGTGGAGTCCCCTTCAGACAGTCAGTCAGGGTCACTCCTTAGGACTACAGGTGGAATCATCTTCAGATAGTCAGAAGAGGTTACTCCTAGATCCTGAAGGTGTATTCCCCTTCAGACAGAAGTCAAGTTCACTCCTTAGGAATGGAGGATGATAGCCTGCACATAGTGACTCAGGGTCACTCTTAGGGACTGTAGGGGGATACACTTCAGACAGTGTATAGGGATACTCCTTAGGCCTGCAGGTGGAGTCTCCTGACAGTCAGTCAGGGTCATTCCTTAGGACCACAGGTAGAGTCCCCTTCAGACAGTCAGTCAGGGTTACTCCTTAGGACTACAGGTAGAGTCCCCTGCAGACAGTCAGTCAGGGTCACTCCTTAGGATTACAGGTGGAGTCCCCTTCTGACAGTCAGACATGGTCACTCCTACGACTGAAGGTGTAGACCCCTTCAGATTGTTGCTAGTGTCACTCATTAGGCCTGTAGGAGGATACCCTTCATACAGTTAGTAAGGGTTTCTCCTTAGGACTGCAGGTCCTTCTACCGGTAGGTCAGTCAGTGTCACTCCTTAGGACTTCAGTTGTATTCCCCTTCAGGCAGTCAAAGGGGGTCTCTCCTAAGACCTGAAGGAGGTGTCCTCTTCCGAGAGTCAGTCAGGGTCACTCAACAGGACCACAGGTAGTGTCCCCTTCATATAGTCAGTCAAGGATACTCCTAAGTCCTGAAGGTACAGTAACCTTCAGATAGTCAGTCAGGGTCACTCATTAGGACTGCGGGTCAAGTCCCCTTAAGACAGTCAGTTTGGGTCACTCCTTAGGACTGCAGGTGGAGTCCCCTTCTGACACTCAGACAGGGTCACACCTAAGTCTGAAGGTGCAGTTGCTTCAACTGTCATTCAGGGTTACTGCTTAGGATGGTAGGACGATGCCCTTCAGACAGTCAGTTAGGGGAACTCCTTAGGCCTGTCTGTGGAGTCCCCTTCTGACAGTCAGTCAGTGTCACTCCTCAGGAATGCAGGTGGAGGCCCCTGCAGACAGTCCGTCAGGGTCACTCCGTAGGACTTAGATGGAATCCTCTTCTGACAGTCAGACAGGGTCACTCCTAAGATTGAAGGTATAGTCCCCTTCAGATTGTCACTCAGGTTCATACCTTAGGACTGGAGGAGGATACCCTTCAGAAAGTTAGTTAGGGTTAGTTATTAATACTGCAGGTGTAGTCCCCTTCAGAGTGTCAGTCAGGGTCCCACCACAGGACCACATGTAGAGTCCCCATCGGGCAGTCAGAGGAGGTCACTCCTAAGTCCTGAAGGTGTATTCCCCTTCAGACACACAGTCAGGTTCACTCCTTAAAAATGTAGGAGGATAGCCTGCAGATAGTCACTCAGTGTCACTCTTAGGGACTGTAGGGGGATACGCTTCAGACAGTGTATAGGGATACTCCTTAGGACTGTCGGTGGAGTCCCCTTCTGACAGTCAGTCAGGATCACTCCTCAGGAATGCAGGTGGAGTCCCCTGCAGACAGTCCGTCAGGGTTACTCCGTAGTACTTAGATGGATTCCTCTTCTGACAGTCAGACAGGGTCACTCCTAAGATTGAAGGTATAGTCCCCTTCAGATTGTCACTCAGGTTCACACCTTAGGACTGGAGGAGGATACCCTTCAGAAAGTTAGTTAGGGTTAGTTATTAATACTGCAGGTGTAGTCCCCTTCAGAGTGTCAGTCAGGGTCCCACCACAGGACCACATGTAGAGTCCCCATCGGGCAGTCAGAGGAGGTCACTCCTAAGTCCTGAAGGTGTATTCCCCTTCAGACACACAGTCAGGTTCACTCCTTAAAAATGTAGGAGGATAGCCTGCAGATAGTCACTCAGGGTCACTCTTAGGGACTGTAGGGGGATACGCTTCAGACAGTGTATAGGGATACTCCTTAGGACTGTCGGTGGAGTCCCCTTCTGACAGTCAGTCAGGGTCACTCCTCAGGAATGCAGGTGGAGTCCCCTGCAGACAGTCCGTCAGGGTTACTCCGTAGGACTTAGATGGATTCCTCTTCTGACAGTCAGACAGGGTCATAAGATTGAAGGTGTAGTCCCCTTCAGATTGTCACTCAGGTTCACACCTTAGGACTGGAGGAGGATACCCTTCAGAAAGTTAGGTAGGGTTAGTTATTAATACTGCAGGTGTAGTCCCCTTCAGAGTGTCAGTCAGGGTCCCACTACAGGACGACATGTAGAGTCCCCTTCAGACAGTCAGAAGAGGTCACTCCTAAGTCCTGAAGGTGTATTCCCCTTCAGACCCACAGTCAGGTTCAATCCTTAAGAATGTAGGAGGATAGCCTGCAGAGAGTCAATCAGGGTCACTCTTAGGGATTGTAGGGGGATACCCTTCAGACAGTGTATAAGGATACTCCTTAGGAATGCAGGTGGAGTCACCTTCTGAAAGTCAGTCAGGGTCACTCCTCAGGAATGCAGGTGGAGTCCCCTGTAGACTGTCAGTCAGGGTCACTCCGTAGGACTTAGATGGATTCCTCTTCTGACAGTCAGACAGGTTCACTCCTAAGTTTGAAGGTGTAGTCCCCTTCAGATTGTCACTCAGGGTTACACCTTAGCACTGGAGGAGGATACCCTTCAGAAAGTTAGTTAGGGTTAGCCCTTAGGACTGCAGGTATAGTACCCTTCAGAATGTCAGTCAGGGTTACACCACCGGACCACAGGTAGAGTCCCCTTCAGACAGTCAGAAAAGGTCACTCCTAAGTAAGGAAGGTGTATTCACCATCAGACAATCAGTCAAGGTCACTGCTTAGGACTGCAGGTGGAGTCCCCTTCAGAATGTCAGTCAGGGTTACACCACCGGGCACAGGTAGAGTCCCCTTCAGACAGTCAGAAAAGGTCACTCCTAAGTACAGAAGGTGTATTCACCATTAGACAATCAGTCAAGGTCACTGCTTAGGACTGCAGGTGGAGTCCCCTTCACACATCAGTCAGGGACACTCCTCAGGAATGGAGGTGGAGTTCCCTTCAGACATCAGTCAGGGTCAGTCCTTAGGAATGGATTTGGAGTCCCCTTCAGACTGTCAGAAAGGGTCACTCCTAAATATTAGGTGTAGCCCTCTACTGACTGTCATTCACTGTCCCTACTTAGGAATGTAGGGGGATAACCCTCAGACAGTCAGTCAGGGTTACTCTTTAGGACTGCAGGTGGTGTCCCCTTCAGACAGTCAGTCAGGGTCACTCCTTAGGACTACTGGTGGAATCATCTTCAGATAGTCAGAAGAGGTTACTCCTAAATCCTGAAGGTGTATTCCCCTTCAGACAGAAGTCAAGTTCACTCCTTAGTAATGGAGGAGGATAGCCTGCACATAGTGACTCAGGGTCACTCTTAGGGACTGTAGGGGGATACACTTCAGACAGTGTATAGGGATACTCCTTAGGCCTGCAGGTGGAGTCTCCTGACAGTCAGTCAGGGTCATTCCTTAGGACCACAGGTAGAGTCCCCTTCAGACAGTCAGTCAGGGTTACTCCTTAGGACTACAGGTAGAGTCCCCTGCAGACAGTCAGTCAGGGTCACTCCTTAGGATTACAGGTGGAGTCCCCTTCTGACAGTCAGACATGGTCACTCCTACGACTGAAGGTGTAGACCCCTTCAGATCGTTCCTAGTGTCACTCCTTAGGCCTGTAGGAGAATACCCTTCATACAGTTAGTAAGGGTTTCTCATTAGGACTGCAGCTCCTTCTACCGGTAGGTCAGTGAGTGTCACTCCTTAGGACTTCAGTTGTATTCCCCTTCAGGCAGTCAAAGGGGGTCTCTCCTAAGACCTGAAGGCGGTGTCCTCTTCAGAGAGTCAGTCAGGGTCACTCAACAGGACCACAGGTAGAGTCCCCTTCATAAGTCAGTCAAGGATACTCCTACGTCCTGAAGGTACAGTAACCTTCAGATAGTCAGTCAGGGTCACTCATTAGGACTGCGGGTGGAGTCCCCTTCTGACACTCAGACAGGGTCACACCTAAGTCTGAAGGTGCAGTTGCTTCAACTGTCATTCAGGGTTACTGCTTAGGATGGTAGGACGATGCCCTTCAGACAGTCAGTTAGGGTAACTCCTTAGGCCTGTCTGTGGAGTCCCCTTCTGACAGTCAGTCAGTGTCACTCCTCAGGAATGCAGGTGGAGGCCCCTGCAGACAGTCCGTCAGGGTCACTCCGTAGGACTTAGATGGAATCCTCTTCTGACAGTCAGACAGGGTCACTCCTAAGATTGAAGGTATAGTCCCCTTCAGATTGTCACTCAGGTTCACACCTTAGGACTGGAGGAGGATACCCTTCAGAAAGTTAGTTAGGGTTAGTTATTAATACTGCAGGTGTAGTCCCTTTCAGAGTGTCAGTCAGGGTCCCACCACAGGACCACATGTAGAGTACCCATCGGGCAGTCAGAGGAGGTCACTCCTAAGTCCTGAAGGTGTATTCCCCTTCAGACACACAGTCAGGTTCACTCCTTAAAAATGTAGGAGGATAGCCTGCAGATAGTCACTCAGGGTCACTCTTAGGGACTGTAGGGGGATACGCTTCAGACAGTGTATAGGGATACTCCTTAGGACTGTCGGTGGAGTCCCCTTCTGACAGTCAGTCAGGGTCACTCCTCAGGAATGCAGGTGGAGTCCCCTGCAGACAGTCCGTCAGGGTTACTCCGTAGGACTTAGATGGATTCCTCTTCTGACAGTCAGACAGGGTCATAAGATTGAAGGTGAAGTCCCCTTCAGATTGTCACTCAGGGTCACACCTTAGGAATGGAGGAGGATACCCTTCAGAAAGTTAGTTAGGTTTAGTTATTAGGACTGCAGGTGTAGCCCCTTCAGAGTGTCAGTCAGGGTCCCAACACAGGACCACATGTAGAGTCCCCTTCAGACAGTCAGAAGAGGTCACTCCTAAGTCCTGAAGGTATATTCCCCTTCAGACAGACAGTCAGGTTCACTCCTTAAGAATGTAGGAGGATAGCCTGCAGATAGTCAATCAGGGTCACTCTTAGGGATTGTAGGGGGATACCCTTCAGACAGTGTATAGGGATACTCCTTAGGACTGCAGGTGGAGTCTCATTCTGACAGTCAGTCAGGGTCACTCCACAGGAATGCAGGTGGAGTCCCCTGTAGACAGTCTGTCAGGGTCACTCCGTAGGACTTAGATGGATTCCTCTTCTGACAGTCAGACAGGGTCACTCCTAAGTTTGAAGGTGTAGTCCCCTTCAGATTGTCACTCAGGATTACACCTTAGCACTGGAGGAGGATACCCTTCAGAAAGTTAGTTAGGGTTAGCCCTTAGGACTGCAGGTATAGTCCCCTTCAGAATGTCAGTCAGGGTTAAACCACCGGACCACAGGTAGAGTCCCCTTCAGACAGTCAGAAAAGGTCATTCCTAAGTAAGGAAGGTGTATTCACCATCAGACAATCAGTCAAGGTCACTGCTTAGGACTGCAGGTGGAGTCCCCTTCAGAATGTCAGTCAGGGTTACACCACCGGCCACAGGTAGAGTCCCCTTCAGACAGTCAGAAAAGGTCACTCCTAAGTACAGAAGGTGTATTCATCATTAGACAATCAGTCAAGGTCACTGCTTAGGACTGCAGGTGGAGTCCCCTTCACACATCAGTCAGGGACACTCCTCAGGAATGGAGGTGGAGTTCCCTTCAGACATCAGTCAGGGTCAGTCCTTAGGAATGGAGTTGGAGTCCCCTTCAGACTGTCAGACAGGGTCACTCCTAAATATTAGGTGTAGCCCTCTACTGACTGTCATTCACTGTCTCTACTTAGGAATGTAGGGGGATAACCCTCAGACAGTCAGTCAGGGTTACTCTTTAGGACTGCAGGTGGTGTCCCCATCAGACAGTCAGTCAGGGTCACTCCTTAGGACTACAGGTGGAATCATCTTCAGATAGTCAGAAGAGGTTACTCCTAAATCCTGAAGGTGTATTCCCCTTCAGACAGAAGTCAAGTTCACTCCTTAGGAATGGAGGAGGATAGCCTGCACATAGTGACTCAGGGTCACTCTTAGGGACTGTAGGGGGATACACTTCAGACAGTGTATAGGGATACTCCTTAGGCCTGCAGGTGGAGTCTCCTGACAGTCAGTCAGGGTCATTCCTTAGGACCACAGGTAGAGTCCCCTTCAGACAGTCAGTCAGGGTTACTCCTTAGGACTACAGGTAGAGTCCCCTGCAGACAGTCAGTCAGGGTCACTCCTTAGGATTACAGGTGGAGTCCCCTTCTGACAGTCAGACATGGTCACTCCTACGACTGAAGGTGTAGACCCCTTCAGATTGTTGCTAGTGTCACTCCTTAGGCCTGTAGGAGGATACCCTTCATACAGTTAGTAAGGGATTCTCATTAGGACTGCAGGTCCTTCTACCGGTAGGTCAGTGAGTGTCACTCCTTAGGACTTCAGGTGTATTCCCCTTCAGACAGTCAAAGGGGGTCTCTCCTAAGACCTGAAGGCGGTGTCCTCTTCAGAGAGTCAGTCAGGGTCACTCAACAGGACCACAGGTAGAGTCCCCTTCATATAGTCAGTCAAGGATACTCCTAAGTCCTGAAGGTACAGTAACCTTCAGATATTCAGTCAGGGTCACTCATTAGGACTGCAGGTGAAGTCCCCTTAAGACAGTCAGTCAAGTCACTCCTTAGGACTGCAGGTGGAGTCCCCTTCTGACACTCAGACAGGGTCACACCTAAGTCTGAAGGTGCAGTTGCTTCAACTGTCATTCAGGGTTACTGCTTAGGATGGTAGGACGATGCCCTTCAGACAGTCAGTTAGGGTAACTCCTTAGGCCTCTCTGTGGAGTCCCCTTCTGACAGTCAATCAGTGTCACTCCTCAGGAATGCAGGTGGAGGCCCCTGCAGACAGTCCGTCAGGGTCACTCCGTAGGACTTAGATGGAATCCTCTTCTGACAGTCAGACAGGTTCACTCCTAAGATTGAAGGTATAGTCCCCTTCAGATTTTCACTCAGGTTCACACCTTAGGACTGGAGGAGGATACCCTACAGAAAGTTAGTTAGGGTTAGTTATTAATACTGCAGGTGTAGTCCCCTTCAGAGTGTCAGTCAGGGTCCCACCACAGGACCACATGTAGAGTCCCCATCGGGCAGTCCGAGGAGGTCACTCCTAAGTCCTGAAGGTGTATTCCCCTTCAGACACACAGTCAGGTTCACTCCTTAAAAATGTAGGAGGATAGCCTGCAGATAGTCACTCAGGGTCACTCTTAGGGACTGTAGGGGGATACGCTTCAGACAGTGTATAGGGATACTCCTTAGGACTGTCGGTGGAGTCCCCTTCTGACAGTCAGTCAGGGTCACTCCTCAGGAATGCAGGTGGAGTCCCCTGCAGACAGTCCATCAGGGTTACTCCGTAGGACTTAGATGGATTCCTCTTCTGACAGTCAGACAGGGTCATAAGATTGAAGGTGTAGTCCCCTTCAGATTGTCACTCAGGTTCATACCTTAGGACTGGAGGAGGATACCCTTCAGAAAGTTAGGTAGGGTTAGTTATTAATACTGCAGGTGTAGTCCCCTTCAGAGTGTCAGTCAGGGTCCCACCACAGGACCACATGTAGAGTCCCCATCAGACAGTCAGAAGAGGTCACTCCTAAGTCCTGAAGGTGTATTCCCCTTCAGACACACAGTCAGGTTCACTCCTTAAAAATGTAGGAGGATAGCCTGCAGATAGTCACTCAGGGTCACTCTTAGGGACTGTAGGGGGATACGTTTCAGACAGTGTATAGGGATACTCCTTAGGACTGTCGGTGGAGTCCCATTCTGACAGTCAGTCAGGGTCACTCCTCAGGAATGCAGGTTGAGTCCCCTGCAGACAGTCCGTCAGGGTTACTCCGTAGGACTTAGATGGATTCCTCTTCTGAGAGACAGACAGGGTCATAAGATTGAAGGTGTAGTTCCCTTCAGATTGTCACTCAGGGTCACACCTTAGGAAAGGAGGAGGATACCCTTCAGAAAGTTAGTTAGGGTTAGTTATTAGGACTGCAGGTGTAGCCCCTTCAGAGTGTCAGTCAGGGTCCCAACACAGGACCACATGTAGAGTCCCCTTCAGACAGTCAGAAGAGGTCACTCCTAAGTCCTGAAGGTGTATTCCCCTTCAGACAGACAGTCAGGTTCACTCCTTAAGAATGTAGGAGGATAGCCTGCAGATAGTCAATCAGGGTAACTCTTAGGGATTGTAGGGGGATACCCTTCAGACAGTGTATAGGGATACTCCTTAGGAATGCAGGTGGAGTCTCCTTCTGAAACTCAGTCAGGGTCACTCCTCAGGAATGCAGGTGGAGTCCCCTGTAGACAGTCCGTCAGGGTCACTCCGTAGGACTTAGATGGATTCCTCTTCTGACAGTCAGACATGTTCACTCCTAAGTTTGAAGGTGTAGTCCCCTTCAGATTGTCACTCAGGGTTACACCTTAGCACTGGAGGAGGATACCCTTCAGAAAGTTAGTTAGGGTTAGCCCTTAGGACTGCAGGTATAGTCCCCTTCAGAATGTCAGTCAGGGTTACACCACCGGACCACAGGTAGAGTCCCCTTCAGACAGTCAGAAAAGGTCACTCCTAAGTAAGGAAGGTGTATTCACCATCAGACAATCAGTCAAGGTCACTGCTTAGGACTGCAGGTGGAGTCCCCTTCAGAATGTCAGTCAGTGTTACACCACCGGCCACAGGTAGAGTCCCCTTCAGACAGTTAGAAAAGGTCACTCCTAAGTAAGGAAGGTGTATTCACCATTTGACAATCAGTCAAGGTCACTGATTAGGACTGTAGGTGGAGTCCCCTTCACACATCAGTCAGGGACACTCCTCAGGAATGGAGGTGGAGTTCCCTTCAGACATCAGTAGGGTCAGTCCTTAGGAATGGATTTGGAGTCCCCTTCAGACTGTCAGAAAGGGTCACTCCTAAATATTAGGTGTAGCCCTCTACTGACTGTCATTCACTGTCCCTACTTAGGAATGTAGGGGGATAACCCTCAGACAGTCAGTCAGGGTTACTCTTTAGGACTGCAGGTGGTGTCCCCTTCAGACAGTCAGTCAGGGTCACTCCTTAGGACTACAGGTGGAATCATCTTCAGATAGTCAGAAGAGGTTACTCCTAAATCCTGAAGGTGTATTCCCCTTCAGACAGAAGTCAAGTTCACTCCTTAGTAATGGAGGAGGATAGCCTGCACATAGTGACTCAGGGTCACTCTTAGGGACTGTAGGGGGATACACTTCAGACAGTGTATAGGGAAACTCCTTAGGCCTGCAGGTGGAGTCTCCTGACAGTCAGTCAGGGTCATTCCTTAGGACCACAGGTAGAGTCCCCTTCAGACAGTCAGTCAGGGTTACTCCTTAGGACTACAGGTAGAGTCCCCTGCAGACAGTCAGTCAGGGTCACTCCTTAGGATTACAGGTGGAGTCCCCTTCTGACAGTCAGACATGGTCACTCCTACGACTGAAGGTGTAGACCCCTTCAGATCGTTGCTAGTGTCACTCCTTAGGCCTGTAGGAGAATACCCTTCATACAGTTAGTAAGGGTTTCTCATTAGGACTGCAGCTCCTTCTACCGGTAGGTCAGTGAGTGTCACTCCTTAGGACTTCAGTTGTATTCCCCTTCAGGCAGTCAAAGGGGGTCTCTCCTAAGACCTGAAGGCGGTGTCCTCTTCAGAGAGTCAGTCAGGGTCACTCAACAGGACCACAGGTAGAGTCCCCTTCATAAGTCAGTCAAGGATACTCCTACGTCCTGAAGGTACAGTAACCTTCAGATAGTCAGTCAGGGTCACTCATTAGGACTGCGGGTGGAGTCCCCTTCTGACACTCAGACAGGGTCACACCTAAGTCTGAAGGTGCAGTTGCTTCAACTGTCATTCAGGGTTACTGCTTAGGATGGTAGGACGATGCCCTTCAGACAGTCAGTTAGGGTAACTCCTTAGGCCTGTCTGTGGAGTCCCCTTCTGACAGTCAGTCAGTGTCACTCCTCAGGAATGCAGGTGGAGGCCCCTGCAGACAGTCCGTCAGGGTCACTCCGTAGGACTTAGATGGAATCCTCTTCTGACAGTCAGACAGGGTCACTCCTAAGATTGAAGGTATAGTCCCCTTCAGATTGTCACTCAGTTTCACACCTTAGGACTGGAGGAGGATACCCTTCAGAAAGTTAGTTAGGGTTAGTTATTAATACTGCAGGTGTAGTCCCTTTCAGAGTGTCAGTCAGGGTACCACCACAGGACCACATGTAGAGTACCCATCGGGCAGTCAGAGGAGGTCACTCCTAAGTCCTGAAGGTGTATTCCCCTTCAGACACACAGTCAGGTTCACTCCTTAAAAATGTAGGAGGATAGCCTGCAGATAGTCACTCAGGGTCACTCTTAGGGACTGTAGGGGGATACGCTTCAGACAGTGTATAGGGATACTCCTTAGGACTGTCGGTGGAGTCCCCTTCTGACAGTCAGTCAGGGTCACTCCTCAGGAATGCAGGTGGAGTCCCCTGCAGACAGTCCGTCAGGGTTACTCCGTAGGACTTAGATGGATTCCTCTTCTGACAGTCAGACAGGGTCATAAGATTGAAGGTGAAGTCCCCTTCAGATTGTCACTCAGGGTCACACCTTAGGAATGGAGGAGGATACCCTTCAGAAAGTTAGTTAGGTTTAGTTATTAGGACTGCAGGTGTAGCCCCTTCAGAGTGTCAGTCAGGGTCCCAACACAGGACCACATGTAGAGTCCCCTTCAGACAGTCAGAAGAGGTCACTCCTAAGTCCTGAAGGTGTATTCCCCTTCAGACAGACAGTCAGGTTCACTCCTTAAGAATGTAGGAGGATAGCCTGCAGATAGTCAATCAGGGTCACTCTTAGGGATTGTAGGGGGATACCCTTCAGACAGTGTATAGGGATACTCCTTAGGACTGCAGGTGGAGTCTCATTCTGACAGTCAGTCAGGGTCACTCCACAGGAATGCAGGTGGAGTCCCCTGTAGACAGTCTGTCAGGGTCACTCCGTAGGACTTAGATGGATTCCTCTTCTGACAGTCAGACAGGGTCACTCCTAAGTTTGAAGGTGTAGTCCCCTTCAGATTGTCACTCAGGATTACACCTTAGCACTGGAGGAGGATACCCTTCAGAAAGTTAGTTAGGGTTAGCCCTTAGGACTGCAGGTATAGTCCCCTTCAGAATGTCAGTCAGGGTTAAACCACCGGACCACAGGTAGAGTCCCCTTCAGACAGTCAGAAAAGGTCATTCCTAAGTAAGGAAGGTGTATTCACCATCAGACAATCAGTCAAGGTCACTGCTTAGGACTGCAGGTGGAGTCCCCTTCAGAATGTCAGTCAGGGTTACACCACCGGCCACAGGTAGAGTCCCCTTCAGACAGTCAGAAAAGGTCACTCCTAAGTACAGAAGGTGTATTCATCATTAGACAATCAGTCAAGGTCACTGCTTAGGACTGCAGGTGGAGTCCCCTTCACACATCAGTCAGGGACACTCCTCAGGAATGGAGGTGGAGTTCCCTTCAGACATCAGTCAGGGTCAGTCCTTAGGAATGGAGTTGGAGTCCCCTTCAGACTGTCAGACAGGGTCACTCCTAAATATTAGGTGTAGCCCTCTACTGACTGTCATTCACTGTCTCTACTTAGGAATGTAGGGGGATAACCCTCAGACAGTCAGTCAGGGTTACTCTTTAGGACTGCAGGTGGTGTCCCCATCAGACAGTCAGTCAGGGTCACTCCTTAGGACTACAGGTGGAATCATCTTCAGATAGTCAGAAGAGGTTACTCCTAAATCCTGAAGGTGTATTCCCCTTCAGACAGAAGTCAAGTTCACTCCTTAGGAATGGAGGAGGATAGCCTGCACATAGTGACTCAGGGTCACTCTTAGGGACTGTAGGGGGATACACTTCAGACAGTGTATAGGGATACTCCTTAGGCCTGCAGGTGGAGTCTCCTGACAGTCAGTCAGGGTCATTCCTTAGGACCACAGGTAGAGTCCCCTTCAGACAGTCAGTCAGGGTTACTCCTTAGGACTACAGGTAGAGTCCCCTGCAGACAGTCAGTCAGGGTCACTCCTTAGGATTACAGGTGGAGTCCCCTTCTGACAGTCAGACATGGTCACTCCTACGACTGAAGGTGTAGACCCCTTCAGATTGTTGCTAGTGTCACTCCTTAGGCCTGTAGGAGGATACCCTTCATACAGTTAGTAAGGGATTCTCATTAGGACTGCAGGTCCTTCTACCGGTAGGTCAGTGAGTGTCACTCCTTAGGACTTCAGGTGTATTCCCCTTCAGACAGTCAAAGGGGGTCTCTCCTAAGACCTGAAGGCGGTGTCCTCTTCAGAGAGTCAGTCAGGGTCACTCAACAGGACCACAGGTAGAGTCCCCTTCATATAGTCAGTCAAGGATACTCCTAAGTCCTGAAGGTACAGTAACCTTCAGATATTCAGTCAGGGTCACTCATTAGGACTGCAGGTGAAGTCCCCTTAAGACAGTCAGTCAAGTCACTCCTTAGGACTGCAGGTGGAGTCCCCTTCTGACACTCAGACAGGGTCACACCTAAGTCTGAAGGTGCAGTTGCTTCAACTGTCATTCAGGGTTACTGCTTAGGATGGTAGGACGATGCCCTTCAGACAGTCAGTTAGGGTAACTCCTTAGGCCTCTCTGTGGAGTCCCCTTCTGACAGTCAATCAGTGTCACTCCTCAGGAATGCAGGTGGAGGCCCCTGCAGACAGTCCGTCAGGGTCACTCCGTAGGACTTAGATGGAATCCTCTTCTGACAGTCAGACAGGTTCACTCCTAAGATTGAAGGTATAGTCCCCTTCAGATTTTCACTCAGGTTCACACCTTAGGACTGGAGGAGGATACCCTTCAGAAAGTTAGTTAGGGTTAGTTATTAATACTGCAGGTGTAGTCCCCTTCAGAGTGTCAGTCAGGGTCCCACCACAGGACCACATGTAGAGTCCCCATCGGGCAGTCAGAGGAGGTCACTCCTAAGTCCTGAAGGTGTATTCCCCTTCAGACACACAGTCAGGTTCACTCCTTAAAAATGTAGGAGGATAGCCTGCAGATAGTCACTCAGGGTCACTCTTAGGGACTGTAGGGGGATACGCTTCAGACAGTGTATAGGGATACTCCTTAGGACTGTCGGTGGAGTCCCCTTCTGACAGTCAGTCAGGGTCACTCCTCAGGAATGCAGGTGGAGTCCCCTGCAGACAGTCCATCAGGGTTACTCCGTAGGACTTAGATGGATTCCTCTTCTGACAGTCAGACAGGGTCATAAGATTGAAGGTGTAGTCCCCTTCAGATTGTCACTCAGGTTCATACCTTAGGACTGGAGGAGGATACCCTTCAGAAAGTTAGGTTAGGGTTAGTTATTAATACTGCAGGTGTAGTCCCCTTCAGAGTGTCAGTCAGGGTCCCACCACAGGACCACATGTAGAGTCCCCATCAGACAGTCAGAAGAGGTCACTCCTAAGTCCTGAAGGTGTATTCCCCTTCAGACACACAGTCAGGTTCACTCCTTAAAAATGTAGGAGGATAGCCTGCAGATAGTCACTCAGGGTCACTCTTAGGGACTGTAGGGGGATACGTTTCAGACAGTGTATAGGGATACTCCTTAGGACTGTCGGTGGAGTCCCATTCTGACAGTCAGTCAGGGTCACTCCTCAGGAATGCAGGTTGAGTCCCCTGCAGACAGTCCGTCAGGGTTACTCCGTAGGACTTAGATGGATTCCTCTTCTGAGAGACAGACAGGGTCATAAGATTGAAGGTGTAGTCCCCTTCAGATTGTCACTCAGGGTCACACCTTAGGAAAGGAGGAGGATACCCTTCAGAAAGTTAGTTAGGGTTAGTTATTAGGACTGCAGGTGTAGCCCCTTCAGAGTGTCAGTCAGGGTCCCAACACAGGACCACATGTAGAGTCCCCTTCAGACAGTCAGAAGAGGTCACTCCTAAGTCCTGAAGGTGTATTCCCCTTCAGACAGACAGTCAGGTTCACTCCTTAAGAATGTAGGAGGATAGCCTGCAGATAGTCAATCAGGGTAACTCTTAGGGATTGTAGGGGGATACCCTTCAGACAGTGTATAGGGATACTCCTTAGGAATGCAGGTGGAGTCTCCTTCTGAAACTCAGTCAGGGTCACTCCTCAGGAATGCAGGTGGAGTCCCCTGTAGACAGTCCGTCAGGGTCACTCCGTAGGACTTAGATGGATTCCTCTTCTGACAGTCAGACAGGTTCACTCCTAAGTTTGAAGGTGTAGTCCCCTTCAGATTGTCACTCAGGGTTACACCTTAGCACTGGAGGAGGATACCCTTCAGAAAGTTAGTTAGGGTTAGCCCTTAGGACTGCAGGTATAGTCCCCTTCAGAATGTCAGTCAGGGTTACACCACCGGACCACAGGTAGAGTCCCCTTCAGACAGTCAGAAAAGGTCACTCCTAAGTAAGGAAGGTGTATTCACCATCAGACAATCAGTCAAGGTCACTGCTTAGGACTGCAGGTGGAGTCCCCTTCAGAATGTCAGTCCGTGTTACACCACCGGCCACAGGTAGAGTCCCCTTCAGACAGTTAGAAAAGGTCACTCCTAAGTAAGGAAGGTGTATTCACCATTTGACAATCAGTCAAGGTCACTGATTAGGACTGTAGGTGGAGTCCCCTTCACACATCAGTCAGGGACACTCCTCAGGAATGGAGGTGGAGTTCCCTTCAGACATCAGTAGGGTCAGTCCTTAGGAATGGATTTGGAGTCCCCTTCAGACTGTCAGACAGGGTCACTCCTAAATATTAGGTGTAGGTCATTCACTGTCTCTCTTAGGAATGTAGGGGGATAACCCTCAGACAGTCAGTCAGGGTTCAGGGTCACTGCAGGTGGAGTCCCCTTCAGACAGTCAGTCAGGGTCACTCCTTAGGACTACAGGTGGAATCATCTTCAGATAGTCAGAAGAGGTTACTCCTAAATCCTGAAGGTGTATTCCCCTTCAGACAGAAGTCAAGTTCACTCCTTAGGAATGGAGGAGGATAGCCTGCACATAGTGACTCAGGGTCACTCTTAGGGACTGTAGGGGGATACACTTCAGACAGTGTATAGGGATACTCCTTAGGCCTGCAGGTGGAGTCTCCTGACAGTCAGTCAGGGTCATTCCTTAGGACCACAGGTAGAGTCCCCTTCAGACAGTCAGTCAGGGTTACTCCTTAGGACTACAGGTAGAGTCCCCTGCAGACAGTCAGTCAGGGTCACTCCTTAGGATTACACGGTGGAGTCCCCTTCTGACAGTCAGACATGGTCACTCCTATGTCTGAAGGTGTAGACCCCTTCAGATTGTTGCTAGTGTCACTCCTTAGGCCTGTAGGAGGATACCCTTCATACAGTTAGTAAGGGTTTCTCATTAGGACTGCAGGTCCTTCTACCGGTAGGTCAGTCAGTGTCACTCCTTAGGACTTCAGTTGTATTCCCCTTCAGGCAGTCAAAGGGGGTCTCTCCTAAGACCTGAAGGCGGTGTCCTCTTCAGAGAGTCAGTCAGGGTCACTCAACAGGACCACAGGTAGAGTCCCCTTCATATAGTCAGTCAAGGATACTCCTAAGTCCTGAAGGTACAGTAACCTTCAGATAGTCAGTCAGCGTCACTCATTAGGACTGCGGGTCAAGTCCCCTTAAGACAGTCAGTTTGGGTCACTCCTTAGGACTGCAGGGGGAGTCCCCTTCTGACACTCAGACAGGGTCACACCTAAGTCTGAAGGTGCAGTTGCTTCAACTGTCATTCAGGGTTACTCCTTAGGATGGTAGGACGATGCCCTTCAGACAGTCAGTTAGGGTAACTCCTTAGGCCTGTCTGTGGAGTCCCCTTCTGACAGTCAGTCAGTGTCACTCCTCAGGAATGCAGGTGGAGGCCCCTGCAGACAGTCCGTCAGGGTCACTCCGTAGGACTTAGATGGAATCCTCTTCTGTCAGTCAGACAGTGTCACTCCTAAGATTGAAGGTATAGTCCCCTTCAGATTGTCACTCAGGTTCACACCTTAGGACTGGAGGAGGATACCCTTCAGAAAGTTAGTTAGGGTTAGTTATTAATACTGCAGGTGTAGTCCCCTTCAGAGTGTCAGTCAGGGTCCCACCACAGGACCACATGTAGAGTCCCCATCGGGCAGTCAGAGGAGGTCACTCCTAAGTCCTGAAGGTGTATTCCCCTTCAGACACACAGTCAGGTTCACTCCTTAAAAATGTAGGAGGATAGCCTGCAGATAGTCACTCAGGGTCACTCTTAGGGACTGTAGGGGGATACGCTTCAGACAGTGTATAGGGATACTCCTTAGGACTGTCGGTGGAGTCCCCTTCTGACAGTCAGTCAGGGTCACTCCTCAGGAATGCAGGTGGAGTCCCCTGCAGACAGTCCGTCAGGGTTACTCCGTAGGACTTAGATGGATTCCTCTTCTGACAGTCAGACAGGGTCACTCCTAAGATTGAAGGTGTAGTCCCCTTCAGATTGTCACTCAGGTTGACACCTTAGGACTGGAGGAGGATACCCTTCAGAAAGTTAGGTAGGGTTAGTTATTAATACTGCAGGTGTAGTCCCCTTCAGAGTGTCAGTCAGGGTCCCACCACAGGACGACATGTAGAGTCCCCTTCAGACAGTCAGAAGAGGTCACTCCTAAGTCCTGAAGGTGTATTCCCCTTCAGACACACAGTCAGGTTCAATCCTTAAGAATGTAGGAGGATAGCGTGCAGAGAGTCAATCAGGGTCACTCTTAGGGATTGTAGGGGGATACCCTTCAGACAGTGTATAGGGATACTCCTTAGGAATGCAGGTGGAGTCTCCTTCTGAAAGTCAGTCAGGGTCACTCCTCAGGAATGCAGGTGGAGTCCCCTGTAGACAGTCAGTCAGGGTCACTCCGTAGGAATTAGATGGATTCCTCTTCTGACAGTCAGACAGGTTCACTCCTAAGTTTGAAAGTGTAGTCCCCTTCAGATTGTCACTCAGGGTTACACCTTAGCACTGGAGGAGGATACCATTCAGAAAGTTAGTTAGGGTTAGCCCTTAGGACTGCAGGTATAGTACCCTTCAGAATGTCAGTCAGGGTTACACCACCGGACCACAGGTAGAGTCCCCTTCAGACAGTCAGAAAAGGTCACTCCTAAGTAAGGAAGGTGTATTCACCATCAGACAATCAGTCAAGGTCACTGCTTAGGACTGCAGGTGGAGTCCCCTTCAGAATGTCAGTCAGGGTTACACCACCGGCCACAGGTAGAGTCCCCTTCAGACAGTCAGAAAAGGTCACTCCTAAGTACAGAAGGTGTATTCACCATTAGACAATCAGTCAAGGTCACTGCTTAGGACTGCAGGTGGAGTCCCCTTCACACATCAGTCAGGGACACTCCTCAGGAATGGAGGTGGAGTTCCCTTCAGACATCAGTCAGGGTCAGTCCTTAGGAATGGATTTGGAGTCCCCTTCAGACTGTCAGACAGGGTCACTCCTAAATATTAGGTGTAGCCCTCTACTGACTGTCATTCACTGTCTCTACTTAGGAATGTAGGGGGATAACCCTCAGACAGTCAGTCAGGGTTACTCTTTAGGACTACAGGTGGTGTCCCCTTCAGACAGTCAGTCAGGGTCACTCCTTAGGACTACAGGTGGAATCATCTTCAGATAGTCAGAAGAGGTTACTCCTAAATCCTGAAGGTGTATTCCCCTTCAGACAGAAGTCAAGTTCACTCCTTAGGAATGGAGGAGGATAGCCTGCACATAGTGACTCAGGGTCACTCTTAGGGACTGTAGGGGGATACACTTCAGACAGTGTATAGGGATACTCCTTAGGCCTGCAGGTGGAGTCTCCTGACAGTCAGTCAGGGTCATTCCTTAGGACCACAGGTAGAGTCCCCTTCAGACAGTCAGTCAGGGTTACTCCTTAGGACTACAGGTAGAGTCCCCTGCAGACAGTCAGTCAGGATCACTCCTTAGGATTACAGGTGGAGTCCCCTTCTGACAGTCAGACATGGTCACTCCTACGACTGAAGGTGTAGACCCCTTCAGATCGTTGCTAGTGTCACTCTTTAGGCCTGTAGGAGGATACCCTTCATACAGTTAGTAAGGGTTTCTCATTAGGACTGCAGGTCCTTCTACCGGTAGGTCAGTGAGTGTCACTCCTTAGGACTTCAGTTGTATTCCCCTTCAGGCAGTCAAAGGGGGTCTCTCCTAAGACCTGAAGGCGGTGTCCTCTTCAGAGAGTCAGTCAGGGTCACTCAACAGGACCACAGGTAGAGTCGCCTTCATAAGTCAGTCAAGGATACTCCTAAGTCCTGAAGGTACAGTAACCTTCAGATAGTCAGTCAGGGTCACTCATTAGGACTGCAGGTAAAGTCCCCTTCAGACAGTCAGTCAGGGTCACTCCTTAGGACTGCAGGTGGAGTCCCCTTCTGACACTCAGACAGGGTCACACCTAAGTCTGAAGGTGCAGTTGCTTCAACTGTCATTCAGGGTTACTGCTTAGGATGGTAGGACGATGCCCTTCAGACAGTCACTTAGGGTAACTCCTTAGGACTGTCTGTGGAGTCCCCTTCTGACAGTCAGTCAGTGTCACTCCTCAGGAATGCAGGTGGAGGCCCCTGCAGACAGTCCGTCAGGGTCACTCCATAGGACTTAGACGGAATCCTCTTCTGACAGTCAGACAGGGCCACTCCTAAGATTGAAGGTATAGTCCCCTTCAGATTGTCACTCAGGTTCACACCTTAGGACTGGAGGAGGATACCCTTCAGAAAGTTAGTTAGGGTTAGTTATTAATACTGCATGTGTAGTCCCCTTCAGTGTGTCAGTCAGGGTCCCACCACAGGAACACATGTAGAGTCCCAATCAGACAGTCAGAAGAGGTCACTCCTAAGTCCTGAAGGTGTATTCCCCTTCAGACACACAGTCAGGTTCACTCCTTAAAAATGTAGGAGGATAGCCGGCAGATAGTCACTCAGGGTCACTCTTAGGGACTGTAGGGGGATACCCTTCAGACAGTGTATAGGGATACTCCTTAGGACTGTCGGTGGAGTCCCCTTCTGACAGTCAGTCAGGGTCACTCCTCAGGAATGCAGGTGGAGTCCCCTGCAGACAGTCCGTCAAGGTTACTCTGTTGGACTTAGATGGATTCCTCTTCTGACAGTCAGACAGGGTCATAAGATTGAAGGTGTAGTCCCCTTCAGATTGTCACTCAGGGTCACACCTTAGGAAAGGAGGAGGATACCCTACAGAAAGTTAGTTAGGGTTAGTTATTAGGACTGCAGGTGTAGCCCCTTCATAGTGTCAGTCAGGGTCCCACCACAGGACAACATGTAGAGTCCCCTTCAGACAGTCAGAAGAGGTCACTCCTAAGTCCTGAAGGTGTATTCCCCTTCAGACAGACAGTCAGGTTCACTCTTAAGAATGTAGGAGGATAGCCTGCAGATAGTCACTCAGGGTCACTCTTAGGACTGTAGGGGGATACCCTACAGACAGTGTATAGGGATACTCCTTAGGACTGCAGGTGGAGTCTCCTTCGGACAGTCAGTCAGGGTCACTCCTCAGGAATGCAGGTGGAGTCCCATGCAGACACTATGTCAGGGTCACTCTGTAGGACTTAGATGGATACCTCTTCTGACAGTCAGACAGGCTCACTGTAAGTTTAAAGGTGTAGTCCCCTTCAGATTGTCACTCAGGGTCACACCTTAGGACTGGAGGAGGATAACCCTCAGAAAGTTAGTTACGGTTAGACCTTAGGACTGCAGGTGTAGTCACCTTCAGAATGTCAGTCAGGGTTACACCACCGGCCCACAGGTAGAGTCCCCTTCAGACAGTCAGAAAGGGTTACTGCTAAGTACGGAAGGTGTATTCACGATCAGACAATCAGTCAAGGTCACTCCTTAGGACTGCAGGTGGAGTCCCCTTCAGACATCAGTCAGGGACACTCCTCAGGAATGGAGGTGGAGTTTCCTTCATACATCAGTCAGGGTCACTCCTTAGGAATGGAGGTGGAGTCCCCTTCAGACTGTCAGAGAGGGTCACTCCTAAATATTAGGTGTAGTCCTCTTCTGACTGTCATTCACCGTCTCTACTTAGGAATGTAGGGGGATAACCTTGAGACATTCAGTCAGGGTTACTCTTTAGGACTGCAGGTGGTGTCCCCTTCAGACAGTCAGTCAGGGTCACTCCTTAGGACTACAGGTGGAATCATCTTCAGACAGTTAGAAGAGGTCACTCATAAGTCCTGAAGGTGTATTCCCCTTCAGACAGACAGTCAGGTTCACTCCTTAGGAATGTAGTAGGATAGCCTGCAGATAGTCACTCAGGGTAACTCTTAGAGAGAGTAGGGGGATACACTTCAGACAGTGTATAGGGATACTCCTTAGGCCTGCAGGAGGACTCGCCTGACAGTCAGTCAGGGTCATTCCTTAGAACCACGGTAGAGTCCCCTTCTGACAGTCAGTCAGGGTTACTCCTGAGGACTACAGGTAGAGTCCCCTGCAGACAATCATTCAGGGTCACTCCTTAGGATTACAGGTGGAGTCCCCTTCTGACAGTCAGACATGGTAACTCCTATGTCTGAAGGTGTAGTCCCCTTCAGATTGTTGATAATGTCACTCCTTAGGCCTATAGGAGGATACCCTTCATACAGTTAATAAGGGTTTCTCATTAGGACTGCAGGTCCTTGTACCGGTAGGTCAGTCAGTGTCAGTTCTTAGGACTACAGGTGTATTGCCCTTAAGACAGTCAAAGGGGGTCTCTCCTAAGACCTGAAGGCAGTGTCTTCTTCAGAGAGTCAGTCAGGGTCACTCCATAGGACCACAGGTAGAGTCCCCTTCATAGAGTCAGTCAAGGACACTCCTAAGGCTTGAAGGTATAGTAACCTTCAGATAGTCAGTCAGGGTCACTCATTAGGACTTCAGGTGAAGTCGCCTGCAGACAGTCCGTCAGGTTCACTCCGTAGGACTTAGATGGATTCCTCTTCTGACAGTCAGACAGGGTCACTCCTAAGATTGAAGGTATAGTCCCCTTCAGATTGTCACTCAGGTTCACACCTTAGGACTGGAGGAGGATACACTTCAGAAAGTTAGTTAGGGCTAGTTATTAATACTGCAGGCGGAGTCCCCTTCAGTGTGTCAGTCAGGGTCCCACCACTGGACCACATGTAGAGTACCCTTCAGACAGTCAGAAGAGGTCACTCCTAAGTCCTGAAGGTGTATTCCCCTTCAGACACACAGTCAGATTCACTCCTTAAAAATGTAGGAGGATAGCCTGCAGATAGTCACTCAGGGTCACTCTTAGGGATTGTAGGGGGATATCCTTCAGACAGTGTATAGGGATACTCCTTAGGACTGCAGGTGGAGTCTCCTTCTGACAGTCCGTCAGGGTCACTCCTCAGGAATGCAGGTGGAGTCCCATGCAGACAGTCCGTCAGGGTCACTCCGTCGGACTTAGATGGATTCCTCTTATGACAGTCAGACAGGTTCATAAGATTGAAGGTGTAGTCCCCTTCAGATTGTCACTCAGGGTCACACCTTAGGAATGGAGGAGGATACCCTTCAGAAAGTTAGTTAGGTTTAGTTATTAGGACTGCAGGTGTAGTCCCTTTCAGAGTGTCAGTCAGTGTCCCAACACAGGTCCACATGTAGAGTCCCCTTCAGACAGTCAGAAGAGGTCACTCCTAAGTCCTGAAGGTGTATTCCCCTTCAGACAGACAGTCAGGTTCACTCCTTAAAAATGTAGGAGGATAGCCTGCAGATAGTCACTCAGGGTCACTCTTAGGGATTGTAGAGGGACACCCTTCAGACAGTGTATAGGGATACTCCTTAGGAATGCAGGTGGAGTCTCCTTCTGACAGTCAATCAGGGTCACTCGTAAGGAATGCAGGTGGAGTCCCCTGCAGACAGTCCGTCAGGGTCACTCCGTAGGACTTAGATGGATTCCTCTTCTGACAGTCAGACAGGGTCACTGTAAGTTTAAAAGTGTAGTCCCCTTCAGATTGTCACTCAGGGTCACACCTTAGGACTGGAGGAGGATACCCTTCAGAAAGTTAGTTAGGGTTAGACCTTAGGACTGCAGGTGTAGTACCCTTCAGAATGTCAGTCAGGGTTACACCACCGGACCACAGGTAAAGTCCCCTTCAGACAGTCAGTAAAGGTCACTCCTAAGTACAGAAGGTGTATTCACCATCAGACAATCAGTCCAGGTCAATGCTTAGGACTGCAGGTGGAGTCCCCTTCACAATGTCAGTCAGGGTTACACCTCCGGCCCACAGGTAGGGTCCCCTTAAGACAGTCAGAATAGGTCACTCCTAAGTACGGAAGGTGTATTCACCATCAGACAATCAGTCAAGGTCACTGCTTAGGACTGCAGGTGGAGTCCCCTTCACAATGTCAGTCAGGGTTACACCCCCGGCCCACAGGTAGGGTCCCCTTCAGACAGTCAGAAAAGGTCACTCCTAAGTACGGAAGGTGTATTCACCATCAGACAATCAGTCAAGGTCACTCCTTAGGACTTCAGGTGGAGTCCCCTTCAGACAGTCAGTCAGGGTCACTCCTTAGGAGTGCAGGTGGAGTCCCATGCAGACAGTCCGTCAGGGTCACTCGGTAGGAGTTAGATGGATTCCTCTTCTGACAGTCAGACAGGGTATTAAGATTGAGTGTAGTCCCCTTCAGATTGTCACTCAGGGTCACAACTTAGGAATGGATGAGGATACCCTTCAGAAAGTTATTTAGGGTTAGTTATTAGGACTGCAGGTGTAGTCCCCTTCAGAATGTCAGTCAGGGTCCCAACACAGGACCACATGTAGAGTCCCCTTCAGACAGTCAGAAGAGGTCACTCCTAAGTCCTGAAGGTGTATTCCCCTTCAGACAGACAGTCAGGTTCACTCCTTAAGAAGGTAGGAGGATAGCCTGCAGATAGTCAATCAGGGTCACTCTTAGGGACTGTAGGGGGATACCCTTCAGACAGTGTATAGTGATACTCCTTAGGAATGCAGGTGGAGTCTCCTTCTGACAGTCAATCAGGGTCACTCCTCAGGAATGCAGGTGGAGTCCCCTGCAGACAGTCCGTCAGGGTCACTCCGTAGGACTTAGATGGATTCCTCTTCTGACAGTCAGACAGGGACATAAGATTGAAGGTGTAGTCCCCTTCAGATTGTCACTCAGGGTCACACCTTAGGAATGGAGGAGGATACCCTTCAGAAAGTTATTTAGGGTTAGTTATTAGGACTGCAGGTGTAGTCCCCTTCAGAGTGTCAGTCAGGGTCCCAACACAGGACCACATGTAGAGTCCCCTTCAGACAGTCAGAAGAGGTCACTCCTAAGTCCTGAAGGTGTATTCCCCTTCAGACAGACAGTCAGGTTCACTCCTTAAGAATGTAGGAGAATAGCCTGCAGATAGTCAATCAGGGTCACTCTTAGGGATTGTAGGTGGATACACTTCAGACAGTGTATAGGGATACTCCTTAGGAATGCAGGTGGAGTCTCCTTCTGACAGTAAATCAGGGTCACTCCTCAGGAATGCAGGTGGAGTCCCCTGCAGACAGTCCGTCAGGGTCACTCCGTAGGACTTAGATCGATTCCTCTTCTGACAGTCAGACAGGGTCACTCCTAAGTTTGAAGGTGTATTCCCCTTCAGATAGGCACTCAGGGTCACACCTTAGGAATGGAGGAGGATACCCTTCAGAAAGTTAGTTAGGGTTAGCCCTTAGGACTGCAGGTATAGTCCCCTTCAGAATGTCAGTCAGGGTTACACCACCGGACCACAGGTAGAGTCCCCTTCAGACAGTCAGAAAAGGGCACTCCTAAGTACGGAAGGTGTATTCACCATCAGACAATCAGTCAAAGTCACTGCTTAGGACTGCAGGTGGAGTCCCCTTCAGAATGTCAGTCAGGGTTACACCACCGGCCACAGGTAGAGTCCCCTTCAGACAGTCCGAAAAGGTCACTCCTAAGTACAGAAGGTGTAGTCACCATTAGACAATCAGTCAAGGTCACTGCTTAGGACTGCAGGTGGAGTCCCCTTCACACATCAGTCAGGGACACTCCTCAGGAATGGAGGTGGAGTTCCCTTCAGACATCAGTCAGGGTCAGTCCTTAGGAATGGAGGTGGAGTCCCCTTCAGACTGTCAGACAGGGTCACTCCTAAATATTAGGTATAGTCCTCTACTGACTGTCATTCACCGTCTCAAATTAGGAATGTAGGGGGATAACCTTCAGACAGTCAGTCAGGGTTACTCTTTAGTACTGCAGGTGGTGTCCCCTTAGACAGACAATCAGGGTCACTCCTTAGGATTACAAGTGGAGTCCCCTTCTGACAGTCAGACATGGTCACTCCTATGTCTGAAGGTGTAGACCCCTTCAGATTGTTGCTAGTGTCACTTCTTAGGCCTGTAGAGGGTACCCTTCATACAGTTAGTATGGGTTTCTCCTTAGGACTGCAGGTCCTTCTACTGGTAGATCAGTCAGTGTCACTCCTTAGGACTTCAGGTGTATTCCCCTTCAGACAGTCAAAGGGGGTCTCTCCTAAGACCTGAAGGCGGTGTCCTCTTCAGAGTCAGTCAGGGTCACTCCATAGGACCACAGGTAGTGTCCCCTTCATACAGTCAGTCAAGGACACTCCTAAGTCCTGAAGGTATAGTAACCTTCAGATAGTCAGTCAGGGTCACTCATTAGGACTGCAGGTGAAGTCCCCTTCAGACTTTCAGTCAGGGTCACTCCTTAGTACTGCAGGTGGAGTCCCCTTCTGACACTCAGACAGGGTCACACCTAAGTCTAAAGGTGCAGTTGCTTCAACTGTCATACTGCTTAGGATGGTAGGACGATACCCTTCAGACAGACAGTTAGGGTAACTCCTTAGGCCTGTCTGTGGAGTCCCCTTCTGACAGTCAGAAGAAGTCACTCCTAAGTCCTGAAGGTGTATTCCCCTTCAGACAGACAGTCAGGTTCACTCCTTAAAAATGTAGGAGGATAGCCTGCAGATAGTCACTCAGGGTCACTCTTAGGGACTGTAGGGGGATACCCTTCAGACAGTGTATAGGGATACTCCTTAGGACTGCAGGTGGAGTCTCCTTCTGACAGTCAGTCAGGGTAACTCCTCAGGAATGCAGGTGGAGTCCCCTGCAGACAGTCCATCAGGGTCACTCCGTAGGACTTAGATGGATTCCTCTTCTGACAGTCAGACAGGGACATAAGATTGAAGGTGTAGTCCCCTTCAGATTGTCACTCAGGGTCACACCTTAGGAATGGAGGAGGATACCCTTCAGAAAGTTATTTAGGGTTAGTTATTAGGACTGCAGGTGTAGTCCCCTTCAGAGTGTCAGTCAGGGTCCCAACACAGGACCACATGTAGAGTCCCCTTCAGACAGTCAGAAGAGGTCACTCCTAAGTCCTGAAGGTGTATTCCCCTTCAGACAGACAGTCAGGTTCACTCCTTAAGAATGTAGGAGAATAGCCTGCAGATAGTCAATCAGGGTCACTCTTAGGGATTGTAGGGGGATACCCTTCAGACAGTGTATAGGGATACTCCTTAGGAATGCAGGTGGAGTCTCATTCTGACAGTAAATCAGGGTCACTCCTCAGGAATGCAGGTGGAGTCCCCTGCAGACAGTCCGTCAGGGTCACTCCGTAGGACTTAGATCGATTCCTCTTCTGACAGTCAGACAGGGTCACTCCTAAGTTTGAAGGTGTATTCCCCTTCAGATAGTCACTCAGGGTCACACCTTAGGAATGGAGGAGGATACCCTTCAGAAAGTTAGTTAGGGTTAGCCCTTAGGACTGCAGGTATAGTCCCCTTCAGAATGTCAGTCAGGGTTACACCACCGGATCACAGGTAGAGTCCCCTTCAGACAGTCAGAAAAGGGCCCTCCTAAGTACGGAAGGTGTATTCACCATCAGACAATCAGTCAAAGTCACTGCTTAGGACTGCAGGTGGAGTCCCCTTCAGAATGTCAGTCAGGGTTACACCACCGGCCACAGGTAGAGTCCCCTTCAGACAGTCCGAAAAGGTCACTCCTAAGTACAGAAGGTGTATTCACCATTAGACAATCAGTCAAGGTCACTGCTTAGGACTGCAGGTGGAGTCCCCTTCACACATCAGTCAGGGACACTCCTCAGGAATGGAGGTGGAGTTCCCTTCAGACATCAGTCAGGGTCAGTCCTTAGGAATGGAGGTGGAGTCCGCTTCAGACTGTCAGACAGGGTCACTCCTAAATATTAGGTATAGTCCTCTACTGACTGTCATTCACCGTCTCAAATTAGGAATGTAGGGGGATAACCTTCAGACAGTCAGTCAGGGTTACTCTTTAGTACTGCAGGTGGTGTCCCCTTAGACAGACAATCAGGGTCACTCCTTAGGATTACAAGTGGAGTCCCCTTCTGACAGTCAGACATGGTCACTCCTATGTCTGAAGGTGTAGACCCCTTCAGATTGTTGCTAGTGTCACTTCTTAGGCCTGTAGAGGGTACCCTTCATACAGTTAGTATGGGTTTCTCCTTAGGACTGCAGGTCCTTCTACTGGTAGATCAGTCAGTGTCACTCCTTAGGACTTCAGGTGTATTCCCCTTCAGACAGTCAAAGGGGGTCTCTCCTAAGACCTGAAGGCGGTGTCCTCTTCAGAGCGTCAGTCAGGGTCACTCCATAGGACCACAGGTAGTGTCCCCTTCATACAGTCAGTCAAGGACACTCCTAAGTCCTGAAGGTATAGTAACCTTCAGATAGTCAGTCAGGGTCACTCATTAGGACTGCAGGTGAAGTCCCCTTCAGACTTTCAGTCAGGGTCACTCCTTAGTACTGCAGTTGGAGTCCCCTTCTGACACTCAGACAGGGTCACACCTAAGTCTAAAGGTGCAGTTGCTTCAACTGTCATACTGCTTAGGATGGTAGGACGATACCCTTCAGACAGTCAGTTAGGGTAACTCCTTAGGCCTGTCTGTGGAGTCCCCTTCTGACAGTCAGAAGAAGTCACTCCTAAGTCCTGAAGGTGTATTCCCCTTCAGACAGACAGTCAGGTTCACTCCTTAAAAATGTAGGATAGCCTGCAGATAGTCAATCAGGGTCACTCTTAGGGACTGTAGGGGGATACCCTTCAGACAGTGTATAGGGATACTCCTTAGGACTGCAGGTGGAGTCTCCTTCTGACAGTCAGTCAGGGTCACTCCTCAGGAATGCAGGTGGAGTCCCCTGCAGACAGTCCATCAGGGTCACTCCGTAGGACTTAGATGGATTCCTCTTCTGACAGTCAGACAGGGACATAAGATTGAAGGTGTAGTCCCCTTCAGATTGTCACTCAGGGTCACACCTTAGGAATGGAGGAGGATACCCTTCAGAAAGTTATTTAGGGTTAGTTATTAGGACTGCAGGTGTAGTCCCCTTCAGAGTGTCAGTCAGGGTCCCAACACAGGACCACATGTAGAGTCCCCTTCAGACAGTCAGAAGAGGTCACTCCTAAGTCCTGAAGGTGTATTCCCCTTCAGACAGACAGTCAGGTTCACTCCTTAAGAATGTAGGAGAATAGCCTGCAGATAGTCAATCAGGGTCACTCTTAGGGATTGTAGGGGGATACACTTCAGACAGTGTATAGGGATACTCCTTAGGAATGCAGGTGGAGTCTCCTTCTGACAGTAAATCAGGGTCACTCCTCAGGAATGCAGGTGGAGTCCCCTGCAGACAGTCCGTCAGGGTCACTCCGTAGGACTTAGATCGATTCCTCTTCTGACAGTCAGACAGGGTCACTCCTAAGTTTGAAGGTGTATTCCCCTTCAGATAGGCACTCAGGGTCACACCTTAGGAATGGAGGAGGATACCCTTCAGAAAGTTAGTTAGGGTTAGCCCTTAGGACTGCAGGTATAGTCCCCTTCAGAATGTCAGTCAGGGTTACACCACCGGACCACAGGTAGAGTCCCCTTCAGACAGTCAGAAAAGGGCACTCCTAAGTACGGAAGGTGTATTCATCATCAGACAATCAGTCAAAGTCACTGCTTAGGACTGCAGGTGGAGTCCCCTTCAGAATGTCAGTCAGGGTTACACCACCGGCCACATGTAGAGTCCCCTTCAGACAGTCCGAAAAGGTCACTCCTAAGTACAGAAGGTGTATTCACCATTAGACAATCAGTCAAGGTCACTGCTTAGGACTGCAGGTGGAGTCCCCTTCACACATCAGTCAGGGACACTCCTCAGGAATGGAGGTGGAGTTCCCTTCAGACATCAGTCAGGGTCAGTCCTTAGGAATGGAGGTGGAGTCCCCTTCAGACTGTCAGACAGGGTCACTCCTAAATATTAGGTATAGTCCTCTACTGACTGTCATTCACCGTCTCAAATTAGGAATGTAGGGGGATAACCTTCAGACAGTCAGTCAGGGTTACTCTTTAGTACTGCAGGTGGTGTCCCCTTAGACAGACAATCAGGGTCACTCCTTAGGATTACAAGTGGAGTCCCCTTCTGACAGTCAGACATGGTCACTCCTATGTCTGAAGGTGTAGACCCCTTCAGATTGTTGCTAGTGTCACTTCTTAGGCCTGTAGAGGGTACCCTTCATACAGTTAGTATGGGTTTCTCCTTAGGACTGCAGGTCCTTCTACTGGTAGATCAGTCAGTGTCACTCCTTAGGACTTCAGGTGTATTCCCCTTCAGACAGTCAAAGGGGGTCTCTCCTAAGACCTGAAGGCGGTGTCCTCTTCAGAGTCAGTCAGGGTCACTCCATAGGACCACAGGTAGTGTCCCCTTCATACAGTCAGTCAAGGACACTCCTAAGTCCTGAAGGTATAGTAACCTTCAGATAGTCAGTCAGGGTCACTCATTAGGACTGCAGGTGAAGTCCCCTTCAGACTTTCAGTCAGGGTCACTCCTTAGTACTGCAGGTGGAGTCCCCTTCTGACACTCAGACAGGGTCACACCTAAGTCTAAAGGTGCAGTTGCTTCAACTGTCATACTGCTTAGGATGGTAGGACGATACCCTTCAGACAGTCAGTTAGGGTAACTCCTTAGGCCTGTCTGTGGAGTCCCCTTCTGACAGTCAGAAGAAGTCACTCCTAAGTCCTGAAGGTGTATTCCCCTTCAGACAGACAGTCAGGTTCACTCCTTAAAAATGTAGGATAGCCTGCAGATAGTCAATCAGGGTCACTCTTAGGGACTGTAGGGGGATACCCTTCAGACAGTGTATAGGGATACTCCTTAGGACTGCAGGTGGAGTCTCCTTCTGACAGTCAGTCAGGGTCACTCCTCAGGAATGCAGGTGGAGTCCCCTGCAGACAGTCCATCAGGGTCACTCCGTAGGACTTAGATGGATTCCTCTTCTGACAGTCAGACAGGGACATAAGATTGAAGGTGTAGTCCCCTTCAGATTGTCACTCAGGGTCACACCTTAGGAATGGAGGAGGATACCCTTCAGAAAGTTATTTAGGGTTAGTTATTAGGACTGCAGGTGTAGTCCCCTTCAGAGTGTCAGTCAGGGTCCCAACACAGGACCACATGTAGAGTCCCCTTCAGACAGTCAGAAAAGGGCACTCCTAAGTACGGAAGGTGTATTCACCATCAGACAATCAGTCAAAGTCACTGCTTAGGACTGCAGGTGGAGTCCCCTTCAGAATGTCAGTCAGGGTTACACCACCGGCCACAGGTAGAGTCCCCTTCAGACAGTCCGAAAAGGTCACTCCTAAGTACAGAAGGTGTAGTCACCATTAGACAATCAGTCAAGGTCACTGCTTAGGACTGCAGGTGGAGTCCCCTTCACACATCAGTCAGGGACACTCCTCAGGAATGGAGGTGGAGTTCCCTTCAGACATCAGTCAGGGTCAGTCCTTAGGAATGGAGGTGGAGTCCCCTTCAGACTGTCAGACAGGGTCACTCCTAAATATTAGGTATAGTCCTCTACTGACTGTCATTCACCGTCT